>NC_089505.1:174149076-174774989 GCF_036850995.1 Saccopteryx leptura
AGAATTAATTACAGTAAAATTAGCTATGGGATAACAAGTCCCTTTTCCATGGAATTCAGCTAAGGTGAGAGATCCCCCAGAAAAACAATCTTTTATTTGGTCCTGTTTTCCAGTATTGGGAGGGATTATAGTACTAGGAACTAAATTTCCTCCTTCTGATGTATTAGCCCCTATCCCAATGTAAAAAGGGGGGTTTAGGGCTAAGGCACAGCCAGCAAGACTCAGTGATATTAGGTTGAGTGTTATTAAAGTAAGTAAACACTTTGTCTAATAATCCCAGTTCTTCCTGTTGTCCGTTAAGTAACGGATGGACAGTGTGATAGGGTGCTTTATAATCTGTTCTTCCTGGTACATTATATAAAGTTGGACTAACTAAGTCTATTTTGCTTGTGGAAGAACTGGTCAAGGAAGTGGCTGATGGTTTGGGCACTTTAGGGGCTAGCTTATTCTTTTCCCCTTCAAAGAGAAGGCCTTTTGATGGTAACAATGGTAGGTTTACAATTGTTTATAGAACATTGGTAATCCCTTTCATTATTAGGCCTTTTCCCTCCAAACTCAGGCGGAAGAGATCTATGTCTGGGTCAGATTTAGATGGCTTCCATTGGGAAGCAAGTGTTTCACAACCCCATGCCTTACAATAATAATCAGCAGTAGATCCACAAGTGTGGCGTCGCCCTGGAAGAGGCTCAGGGCGCACATAATGTGGAGTATACCACAACGCCCTATTATGGCGAGAGGGTGTACACACTTCAACATTTTCTATTTGTAGTGAGCCTAAAGGCATTCTAGGTTTCCATCCCACATACCTGCGTGCTGCAGGGGAATTACAGAATTCATTATCAAAGAACTTTGAAAAATCTACTCTAAAAGTTACTTGGTTACCTCATGTTTTGTTTTGTGCTATTACTGTTCCATCAGCTGTCCTAATTAATACCCATTTTTTTTTTTTTTTAGTTCCTTACTGGGTAAATTACACAGAGTTATTAGTCCTAAATAGAGGAGAAGGTGAGCTTTAAAGGCTCTCCAGAGGTCTGTTTGACCTGCCATTTCCAGGGTCCTTCGTCAGGTGGTTGGGCTGGCTTCACGTGGGAGAGGTGGATTCAGTAGGGCTTTTCAGCTACCCGGACTGCAGAAGGGATGCTGAGCAGTACCTGGAATGGTCCTTGCCACCACGGCTCTAGGTTCCCTCATCGGTGGTTAAGAATCCAAACCCACTGCCCAGGGTCCGGTGGCGAGAGCCTCTGTGTGTTGTCTCCCAATGCTGCAGTCCTTTGCTCCCGCAACTCCCTTACTTCTCTCCGAATCTGCTGCAATGCCTGTAGGGACTTGAGGAAGTTATGATTAGACACTTCTATTTCCTCTCTGGTGAGCTGGGGAACCAGAGGAACTGGCTGTCCAAACATGAGCTCATAGGGAGTCCACTTATTAATGTAAGGTGTACATCTAACCCAGAATAGGGCAAAAGGGAGTAACTCTACCCAGTTTTCGCCGGTCTCCTCCTTCAACTTAATCAAAGTTTCTTTCAAAGTCCTGTTCATTCTTTCTACTTGCCCTGAGCTTTGAGGCCTGTAAATACAATGTAATTTCCAATCAATTCCTAGCCTCTTAGCTAACTCCTGGGAAATCTTAGAGATGAAAGCTGGTCCATTATCAGATCCTATAGCTATGGCGATCCCATATCTAGGGATGGTCTCCCTTAGCAGAATCTTACAAACTGTGGAAGCAGTTTCACCCTTGGTGGGAAAGGCCTCTGTCCATCCTGTGAATGTATCTATTAATACAAATAGATATCTGAATTCTATTTTCCCTGGAGTCATCTCTGTAAAATCTATTTCCCATAATTTTTCTGGGCACTTTCCCCTATACCTAACTAAAGGGGGAGCTTCTTGTTAATGGCATTGACCTTAGCCTTACATCTAGAAACTATAGATTGTACTATATTTCTAATCTGGGGTCCCAAGTAGTACTTCTTGACAAGTTGTTCTAGCTTGTTCTGCCCTAGATGGGAACTTGCGTGGATTTCCTTTACAATTTCTCCTATAACTCCTTGGGGTAGGTATAGTCTAGTATCTGGAAGTTCTATCCATCCTTGTTTATTCTTTTTATCCCCTAATTGCCTTCCCTCTTGCTCTTCTTCAGGAGTATACTTAGGATCTGGAGGCAGCAAGGGTTGAGGCAAAAGCAGAAGAATGTCTGCAGTCCCTTCTTCCGCAGCTTCTCTGGCAGCGTTGTCAGCAAAACGGTTTCCTTGAACAATTGGAGAGTCCCCCTTTTGATGTCCTTTGCAATGAATTATGGCTACTTTAGAGGGAAGCCAAATGGTATCAAGCAGGGCTAAGATCTCAGTCTTATTTTTAATTTCTTTTCCTCCTGCTGTTAGCAAGCCTCTTTCTTTGTAAATGGCATCATGAATGTGGGCAGTGGCAAAGGTATACCTGCTGTCCGTGTAAATGTTGGCCACTTTGTCCTCAGCTATCTGGAGGGCCTGTGTCAGTCCAACTAGCTCTGCTTGCTGCGCAGATGTACCTTTTGGCAATGCCCTTTGCCACAAGACACTGTCCTGGGTGGTTACAGCTGCTCCTGCATATCTCTGTCCATCTCAGACATAGCTGCTTCCATCAGTGAACAGCGTGAGGTCCGTCTTCTCATAGGCCTGGTCCTGAAGGTCCTGTCTGGCCCCTGTGACAGTGTCCAGTCTGCAATCATGGACCACTGTTGGGTCTGGCAAAGGTAGCAAGGTGGCAGGGTTTAGGGCTGCTGTTTTCAAAAACTGCACTGCCGGGGGATTCAATAGCTGTGCCTGGTACTGTGTCAGGCGAGCATTTGAAAGCCACCTATCCGGTGGGGCTCACAGCACTTGTTCTAGATAATGTTCTCCAATTACCTGAATGTCCTGACCCAATGTCAGTTTATTAGCTTTCTTAACTAGGGTTGAGGTAGCAGCAAGTGCTCTCAGGCAAGTTGGCCAGCCAGACGCTACGGGGTCTAGCTTCTTGGACAGATATGCTACGGGCCTCTTCCATGGCCCAAGCTCTTGGCTAAGGATTCCTAAGGCTACCCCTCCCTTTTCAGCAATGTACAGCTGGAAGGGTTTGGCCATGTCTGGTAAGGCCAACGCTGGGGCAGCTACTAGGGCCTCCTTCAGTGTCTGGAAAGCCTTTCCTTGTCTGTTCAAATAAACTGTTCTTCTTTGCCCCGAGTCAACTCATGTAGGGGCCTGGCCAGCTCTGCAAACCCTAGTATCCAAAGTCTGCAATAGCCTATTGCTCCCAGAAATTCTCGTACTTGCCTCTTGGCAGTGGGCTCTGGGATCTATAACACAGTCTGAATCCTTTGACTGGATAATGTCCTTTGTCCCCCTTGCAAGTTATACCTGAGATAACTCACGGCTTGGGTGACAATCTGGGCCTTCTTGGCAGAGACTCGATACCCCATCCGCTGGAGGTCCTGGAGCAGGTTTAGGGTGGCCTCCTTACATTGCTCTTCTTCTGCTGCAGCGATGAGGAGGTCATCTACATATTGGAGTAGCACAACTGATGGGTGGGCAGTGCAAAACCCCTGCAAGTCCTTGCTCAAAGCTTCATTAAAGATAGTGGGGGAGTTCTTGAACCCTTGGGGAAGCCTGGTCCATGTATACTGCCCCACTAGTCCATTCTCTGGATCATTCCATTCAAAAGCAAATATTTCCTGGCTCTTGGGGGCCAATGGAATACAGAAGAAAGCGTCCTTCAAATCTAGTACTGAGTAATAGATATGAGTAGGGGGCAACGAGCTTAGCAAAGTGTAGGGATTTGGCACTGTGGGGTGAATAGTCTCTACCCAGGCATTTACTTCTCGCAGATCCTGCACTGGGCGATAGTCCTGGGTCCCAGGCTTCTGGACTGGGAGCAAAGGTGTGTTCCAGGCTGACTGGCATTCCCGGAGGATACCTGCCGCTAATAAGCGCTTCAAATGCTGTGCTATGCCTTGCTTAGCCCGTGCAGGTATGGGATATTGCCTTACCCGCCCTGGGCTAGCGGTGCTCAGCAACAGCACTATGACAGGTGGCTGATGAGCGGCTAGGTCTGGTGGGTTGGTTTCTGCCCACACCCCGGGCACCTTTTTTTTGCAACTCCTCTGGAACCCCGATAGTTTCGTCCTTACCTTCCTGGAGGGCTGCTAACAGATATTCTTCAGATATGGGCACCGTTACCTCTAGGCTGCCTCCTTTGCTCTGCCAACCTCCAGATCATACCTGTTAATATATACTTTCTGGGCTATTTCTAATAGCTTACTCTTATTTTCTCCTTCAAATCTCTTTATCTTCTGTAAGCTTTTTCCTAATATCTGAAGCAGCCTGAGTCACAAAGGCTAAATTTACTAGTCTCCTTTTCTCTTCTGCCTCAGGATCTAGAGGGGTATATACTCTATAAGCCTCTATGAATCTTTCTAGAAAGGCTGCTGGGGATTCCTCTCTTCCCTGAATGACTTCACTAACCTTACTGAAGTTAGTGGGTTTCCTGGCTGCTGCCTTTAAGCCCCGTAACAGAGCCCGGCGGTACTGGAAGAGTGCCTCCCTTCCCCCCAGCGGCATTAGGGTCCCAGGTAGGAGGTTGAGATGGGAGAATGTCTTTTACTTCCCTTCTTCCCTCCCGAGTTTCCCTTTCCTCTCCCAATACCGCCTTAGCAGCTTTTCATTCTTTTTTTTTTTCTCTGTAGTAAAAAGAGTTTGGAAGACCTGTTGACAATCATCCCACTTTGGCTGGTGGGTCCTAAAAACGGTCTCAAGCAAGGATATTAATCCCTGTGGTTTCTCAGAAAAGGGAGGATTTTGATGTTTCCAATTGTATAAATCACTGGAAGAAAAAGGCACATAAATAAAACGAGGGGACGCGCGTGGGCCGGCATCGGGTGCTGGCGGCACTTATCGGAGAGACAAGATGGAGGCTGGGTTTTGTTTCCTTTGGGGTTTTACTCCATACCATCACCGACTGGGGGAAATGGCACCTCTGAATCTAATTTTGTGGGATTTCTAACGCTCTCGCTCTCGGGTGGGAAAGCGCGGGGCGGTGCAGAGAGCGAACCTGGGCTAGGGCCCGGAGGCGCGCAGGCGACACACGTGAAGCCCAGGTCCTATGCCAGCGCGGGCGGGCCTTAGCGACCCCAAATTGTCACATGCCCCGCGGCCGCCTACACCCGAAGACGCACTGCCCCCACCCTGTTTTGAGCACTGGCCCCCAGTGGGGAAAGTTCCTTGGGAAGTAGGACCCGGCAAGTGGACCTGGGGTCACCCCTTTCTCGAACCTCCGAGCAACAGGTTTGCACCCTCCTGGGCCGCGCCAGAACAGGGGCGCCCCCAACCCACCAATGTCGCCCCCAGCCAGGTCCCCTCGCTTGGGCTGGGGACTCTCTACTTCCTTAACAGTTTCTGTGCCTTGGAAACACAGCAGCCAGGCACCACTCCACCGCGCGCCGCTGCGCAGCCGCTAGGTCCCGGGCCAGCCGGTCGGCGCCCGGGGATGAATGGGGCTCCCCCACGGGGGAGCCCACGGCACCTCATATTGGCCCACAACCCCAGGGGCGGCAGACAAAGGGGGCCGGGGGAATAGGTCCAGCGCCGCCCTAAACTTACTGGACGCCTCCCCCTACCCAAAACAAAGGATCTCCCGCCAGACTCCGCCCGCGCCCTACGCGTGGGCACTTCGGGGAACGGCCACACCAGAGTATTATTGTTCGGCCTGCAGGGTGCGCGCCGCACCCCAGCCCGAGCCCGTAGGACAGTTGGGGACCTGCCCCTCCAGAGCCCCTGCGACAGGTGGAGCAGACGGGCGCCCCGAGCCGCCGGCCAGGCCCCCCAGTCCGAGAAGTTTGCGCCTCCTCCCCGCGCCGCCCACCTGCCGGCCCCGCGCACTCACCTCGCTGCAGGCAGGACAACCTGTGGGGCGCCGCCGCGCCCAGTCAGACTGAGCAGCCCTGAAGAAGTCCCGGCCCGGAGCAGCCGCACGACCCCCCCCCCCCCCCCCCCCCCCCCCCCCCCCGCCCCTCCTTAGGCAACCTGGTGGTCCCCTGCTCCCAGGAGGTCACCATATTGATGCCGAATTTAGTGCGGACACCAGATCGGCATAGCACACTACAGCCCAGAACTCCTGGGCTCAAGCGATCCTCCTGCCTCAGCCTCCGGAGTAGCTGGGACTACAGGCGCGCGCCACCACGCCCTGCTTCTCAGTGGCGATATTAATCCACACATCTAGATACAGGCAACACACTATTAACACAGGGAACACATTTGTTTCTCTCATACTCAACTCAGTCATTCAGGCTCAGACAAAACACAGCACAGCGCAGCGCAAAAAGGATTCCTAATGTGACCGGTCACTTCTGAGTTAACAAATCCAAATATCCAAATTTCAGAGGGCGGTGTCCCACCTCTGAAAGCCCTGGGTGGATTACCGGCAGCGTCCCACCTACCACCTCAGGAATGTGTGCTCTAGAGCTCAAAGGCGTTTGACCCAAACCTCCGCCAAGGGAGAATCCCGGGTGAGCCCCCAGTGTGTAGCATGCACCGGGTACAATAACAGATGTCAGAGACTTTCAGGAATATAGATTTTTTTTATTGGCCAGTTTAACCTGCGCAGGGGCGAACTCCCAGGTGTCCGGAGACACCTTACTCACAAGGAGCTACAAACGGGAATCGCGCCTGGCGCTTACAGCTAGTTCCTTATATATCCTAAGTAAGCAAGCATACATAATACAGAAGCAGATGTGGTGGTTGCCTATTCGCTAAGGGGGCTGCACATAGCATAGCAACAGGGGCTGGGTCTAGCTCATTGGCGAATTCCAAACATAAACTTCTGATAAGGGTCTTTAACCAATGGAATGCAAACGTTTGTCTTTCTTTGTTCTCAGGCTCACAGGGTCCCTATCTGTCTCTGCTTCTTGAAGGACCTTGGGCATGGTATTCCTAACAGAACAGGAGCAGGACCTGCCTGTAACCCTTAAGTTCCCTGTTCCATCAGTGCCCTGCCTATATCCTATTATTTTAGATATTCTGATCTTCTCTTGGTCCTTACAGAACCCAGGTCCAGGGACCACCCTTAGAAGGGCCCCACACTTGACCTAATCCTTTGCTGTTGCCATGTTGAAATTCTTACACATTTTTGAACAAAAAAATCTAACATTTTTATTTTGCACTGAACCTCTCAAATTACATAGCTGATCCTAACTGGAGAGTGTTTAATCTCTGTAAAGTACAGTTTTATTATCTGCAAGCCAAGATAAGAGGCTACAGAAGAAAACAACTCTGCCAACATCTTGATCTCAGACTCCAAGCCTCTGGAATTATGAGAAAATAAATTTCCGTTGTTTTAGCCATCCAGTCTGTGGTGCTTTTTTGTGGGAGCTCTAGAAAACTAATATAGTCAGTGAAATACTGGTGGCCAATGCCAGGCACATTCACACTGGATTTGGGCAGACCACAGAAGAACACGGAGCTGAAAAACATTGGGCCATTCCCATTTATTGGACTCTCACAGAGGCGGGCGAGTGAACAGGCAGGGGAAACCTCTTCTCGTAGTGGTGGAAACCAGGGAAAATCACTCATGGGGAAAGTACTGCTTGCCTTATATAAGCTATACACACAAAAGTGGCTTCCCACCATGTGCTTGCATCACTAATTATGTAAAGCGATTGCAGGCGAAAGACAAGAAAGCAAGCCTAACTGCATGCAGCCTTTTCCTTACACATGGCCATTTTACTTTCAATGAAATTCTATTGATTTTTAGAAGATATGCTCTATTCTCCAAAGAAAACTATGTGTAACAACAGTAGTAAAGTGTTTTTTAAGTTCCTTTACATGTAAAGTTAGATTGTTCATTTGAGATTTTTCTTGTTTTTTGAGGTGGCCTGTAATGCTATATATTTTCCTGTTATTTTTGCTTTTGCTGTGTCCTGTAGATTTTGAGTTGCTGTTGTTCTCATTTTCATTTGTTTCAAGTCATCTTTTGATTTGTTCCATCGATCTCATTATTAACCCATTCAATGTTCAGTAGCATGTTATTTAGTCTCCATGTCTTTATGTGCTTTTTGGGTTTTTCTTTCTTGTTATTTGTAAGGAATCACTCATCTAACCTTGAACCCTCTATGACTTGGATTGGTGAAGTTTAGTTAAAAGCCCTGAGTGAATGTCTCTTGGATGCAAACACCAATAAACTGTGTGAGTGAGAGACCTTTGTGCAAACAGAAAGGAATGCATGCCAACGGGCTTTAGAAAATTAGCCTAGAGGTTCTAGATTGCCTCTTCCTTTGTGCTTGTTAATTAGCAAAAGAAAAAGAATGTACTGACCCAAATTAGCTCTTTCTCCATGTCATCAAAATTGCCATTAGTCATTCTTTCCCCTTATCACATGATCTCCCTCCTTATAATCTTGTTATCTTTGTTCTGCTTCTGATCAATAAAAGTTAAGGGAGAAGGAAATTCAGGAGGTCTTATTTGCCTCCCTTGGCAGGCTTCTCCCTCTTCCTGACATAAATTTGTGTCTTGAGTAGGTTTTTCCACTCAACACTGGTAGTTCCCAGTGGGCTGGAGTACTACAGTTATCGATTCTAGTTCCATACTATTATGGTCAGAGAAGATGCTTGATAAGATTTTAATCTTCTAAAATTTATTGAGACTTGTTTTGTGTCCTAACATGTGGTCTATCTTAGAAAATATTTCATATGCATTTGAAAAGATTATATATTCTGCTGCTTTGGGCTGAAATACTCTGCAGATGGCTATTAGATCGAGCTGATCTACCGTATTATTTAAGGCTGTTTCCTTGTTGACTTTCTGTCTGAAAGCTCTATCTATTGATGTAAATTGGGGTGTTAAAATCTCATACTGTGTTGCTGCTCCTGTCTCCTTTGATATCTATCAAAATTTGTTTTACATATTTAGATGAACCTACATTAGGTGTGTAAGTATCAACAAGGGTTACATCCTTTTTGGGGGGCTGGATCTGTTGTAAGGTACCAAAAGGCTGCAAATTAATATTGACATTCTAGAAAGAAAAGGTCAGGTTTTCCTGTCCTTTCCTTGGAAAATGGAGGAAAAGGAATGTAAAAGTCTCCTGATTTATGAAGACAACAAGGGTCATTTGGTTTTAAGTTCTCTAAAAGGATTAAGGTTAATCTAGAAGCTTCTTCTCTTTTGATAGGAGGCAGAATTTATATACTGTTACATACCAGGAGACAGGCCACAGCAGACACAAAGTGAATTTTATAAGTTTTATTGCAAATCTGCACAGGGACTGCAGGCAACCCTCACAAGGGAGCACTGCAGCCCCGCAAACCTGCGCAGGGACTACAGGCAACCCTCACAAGGGAGCACAGCAGCCCCACAAACCTGCGCAGGGACTGCAGGCAACCCTCGAAGGGAGCACTGCAGCCCCGAGCTTCTAAAATGGCTTCTTTTTATAGGGTGGCTATCTAGGCTGAGCAAGCATTATACAGAAGCAGATGTGGCTGTTAGCTATTGGCTAGGGAGGTCGTGCGCAGCACAGCAACGGGGGGGGGGGAGTATAGCTCAGTGGAGAATTTCAAACATAAACTTCTGATAAGGGTCTCTGACTCATCTGAACTCTTTGTTCTCGGCCTCACAGGGGCCCTATCAGCACTCCCTGTTCCTTCAATTTTCTAAGAGTTAGACTCTGGCAGCCACAGCACACTTCCTTGAACCTAACATATACCACCTTACATTGATTGTAGTTCCTCCCTTTCCTGGAATCTTGAGAATAAAATACCTCTAGGCTAGTGAGGGAAGATGAACCTTGAAAGATTTGTAAATGTCTTTGATTGTGTTACCTTGAGAGTCTTAATGTTTCTGTATATCCCCTAGACAAATGTTATAATCTTGTTAATAATTGTGCCATAATGTCATGCTCTCCCCCGCCTGCATGTGATCAAGGGTATATAAGCAGCCCCTGAACTATTTTTGGGACTGCACAATTTGGGCCTGATGCCCCGTGTCAGCCATATGTGGCCGGCATATTAATAAATCTCCTCCTTTAATAAAACTCTTCAAAATTTATCTGGACTGGGTGTCTCTATGTGGACTCAATGAAGTGAGGTACAGTGCTTTTCAGAATCTGGGGTGCAGTACTTTATAACATTTAGGGGCTCATCCAGGATCCAGTGTTTTGCGTCACCAGCTAGAGACACCCTGAATTGAACGAACTCTCTGCTGAGCTGCCCGGCCTTGCTTGAATCCCAAGGAGAAGTGCCACCTGAGATGTTCCAGGGCTCCCGGTTTTCCTGTGGGGTTTGGAGAGTTCTCCAGTAGACACCCCTGGTTCCCAAATTCAACAATTTGGACAATTCAGCAGAAAAGTCAAGGAAGTAGGTAAAGCACCTCTTTTTGCTTTACTGAATAAATTTTCTGGCTTTCCTCTGAACTCTTTCTTTTGCTTTTCTGTCTGAGACTGGTACTGGTCAAATTTGTTTGGGAGTAAAATGTAGGTAATTTGGGGGCTTCACTGAGTTGTGACTCTGGAGTTGTAACTCCGGTGATGTAAGTAGGGCCTTCAAAGCTGCTTTGCTGAGCTGAAACTCTGAAAAATGTAGGTGAGGTAGATCTTTTGTTTTGCTGAGTTGTAGCTCTGGAATTTTTTTTTTTTTTTTTTTTAGCTCTGGAATTTTGTAGGTAATACAAAGCCATTGCTTTTACTGAGTTGTAACTCCAGAGGTGTGTAGGTAGCACAGATTGTCTGCGTTGCTGAGTTGTAACTTTGGAAGTATGTAGGTAAAGCCAGCTTTTTGGCATTACTGAGTTGAATCTAGTCCCATTGTGGACTCTCCAAAGACCAAGAGGTCGGTAGGAGAGCCTTTGGTCTTAATTAGAATTCTCTGGGATGCATTTAGTTATACTCTGGAAAGATGGTTAGTAGGAGCTGAAGTGACCAGGTCCATCAGCTTCTATCACAATTTTGTGTTTGCACATTTATATATTTCTCAAGAAAGACAATTAAAGGGAACTGAGTAGAGACCCTGTACTTCCAGAGGCAGCTAGTTGTGTTATGCTCTCAAAGAAAAACCTGAGTTAATACACTTTTGTATTTATTGAGATCTCATTCTTCTTTGTTCTCCTTACTTTTGTCTAAAAAAAAAATTCCTGGGTTTATAATTTAAAGTCCTTGCAGGACACAGCCTGTGTATACCTGAGAGGCCATGAGGGAAGGCTTTCCCTTGTCTATGAAAGCATGCTTATGTGTGTGTGTATAAGTCCTTTGTTTAATGTCTAAAGTGTGTCTGAGTCTTATTTTTCTCTGAACTCTTGCTTTCACTTTTCTGTTTGGGACTAGAAGTAGGTAGAGTGGATTTGGGGGCTTTTGCTGAGTTGTGACTCTGGGGGATGTGGAACCCCAGCAGAGTAGGTAGGGCTTTCAAAACTACTTTTCTGTTTGTAACTAGTCTATAGTCTTTCTGTTTTGGGACTGCCGTAAAACAGATCAAACGTGGTCAAATGTTCACGCAGGCTCTCCAGGACCGAGATGTCGATGGAGAGTTTCTAGGTCCTGCCTCGGACTCTAGGGGATATCTGCTTGTACTCTGGAGGGACATTAGTGAGAACTGAGTGGACCAGGTCTACCAATTCTGCCTTGGACCTTCAGAGACGTCGGGCTCTCTAGAGAAATAGAAGTGGGGACAATGTGTCTATCTCTAGGAAGGTTAATGGAGGTTAAGTCCATCCAGGATTAGTCAGTCTTGCAACGCACTGAATCAGTGGAGACTGAGTTAACCTGGATTGATTAATCTCGACCCAAGATTTCCAGGACGTCTCTGCATTTGTTGAGATCTCATTCTTTGTTTTTATTGTTTCTGTCTAAAACCCCTGAGTGATTGGTGTGTGAATGAGGATCTCTGGTGCCTATGCCAAAGTTCTGGGGACATGGCTAGAAGAACATGTGAGAAGCCCCTGAAAGTGGAACCCCTTCCTTTGTCTATTGAGCTGTGTGAGTGAGTAATCTGTTTTGTCTCTTTGTCAGAAAATATCTCTAGTATAATTTTAATTGGAATAAGTAAAGCATGCTCATTTTAATTTCTTAATTTATAATTTATATAAGTGAAGTCTTCTGTTTAATGTGTAACTGTGTCTGTTTCTACAGCCTGAATTGAATTTTTGCATGCAAAATTAGAAATTTCTGGGCAAAAGTAAAAGGAAATTTGTAAAACAAGCCCCCAAAATATAAAATCTCTTTTCTTGAATCCAAGACCTTTCTTTAGCTTCAGGGCTCTGTCTTATTTCTCTCCTGAAGAAATTATTCTCTTCTGTTTGTTCCTACTTCTTGTCTTGTGTACTCTATAGTCAAACACCCTTTATTCCGGGTGCTAGTTAATTGTCTGTCTTATTTTTCTTGCTTGTTGTGAACTAATTCCTGCCTTTTCTCTGGGCAGTTTGAAGTGTTTCTTCAGCCTCTGGGGCGAAGGGCTGACAAGTAAGCAGTTTGGGTGAGAAAAGAGTGGAAAGCAGGGCCGGGAAGTGCTGTGGGTGAAACAGTGGGGGAAGGGCGCTAGAGTAAATTGGCAGGGAAAACTAAGGGTGAAGTGACTAGAGCAGGGGTCCCCAAACTACGTCCCGCGGGCGGGCCGCATGCGGCCCCCTGAGGCCATTTATCCGGCCCCCACTGCACTTCCGGAAGGGGCATCTCTTTCATTGGTGGTCAGTGAGAGGAGCATAGTTCCCATTGAAATACTGGTCAGTTTGTTGATTTAAATTTACTTGTTCTTTATTTTAAATATTGTATTTGTTCCTGTTTTTTTTTTTTTTTTTACTTTAAAATAAGATATGTGCAGTGTGCATAGGGATTTGTTCATAGTTTTTTTTTATAGTCCAGCCCTCCAATGGTCTGAGGGACAGTGAACTGGCCCCCTGTGTAAAAAGTTTGGGGACCCCTGGACTAGAGAAAGGACAGAATAGAAACTAGTCTCAGACCAAAAGAAGTTTTACCTATTTGGAAAATACAGGGTAGGAATAGCATTAAAGATTAGAACCTTGCTTTAGAAAAATCTTAAAAAAGGAAAAAGAACAAGATTAGGTAAAAGGATTTAGAAATTAACAAACTATAGGTGTGGACCTTGCTAGTTATTAGTTCTTTGAAATAAATTGCAACTCCAGAATAAGTGATGGGATCATGAGTAACAGGATTATAGGGAATAGGATTATCAGAGACAGGCCCTCCAGCTGCCTCTCCCTTTCCCTCCCTAGAACATAGGAGTCCCGTGGGCCCTCCATGGGTTGGGATTAATGGTTTATTGCCCTCCACTGGTATATAGAAAATTATAGAAGGAAAAATAAGTGTAAAATGTACAAAACTAGCATTGGGAGAAGGGCTCTGACTCTCTCTCTTACGGGGCCAAAGCGGATGTAGGATCCCCTCTAAGTTTCCCCTACCCTTCTCCAGTTTCTTCATGTGGCATGGTTGCTATCTGATGTGGGAGGCATGGGATTCATGGGGAAGATCCACAGTATTAACCATAATGGTAAAAACTGTAAAAAGAAATTCAGGGAATTGCGGGAAAATTTGGAAACCTCATATAGGCTAAAGCAACTCACTATTGGGAAAGTAATTTTTTAAAAATTTGTATTTTAATTAGCTGCTCAGTGCAAGGCAGTTTTAGTTTGCAGGTGGCAGATCATTCAAGTCCTGCTTGGGAAATGTTAAGCCTAATTCGGAGGGACCCAAAACATGGAAGACACGAACAAGGTCCGTCAATTACACATCAAAGCTTTATTGTCTAGCTTGGCCAAACGGCGGGAACTCCGACAGAAATCTGAAGGAGAGCGCGCTGGCCCTTGGTTCTACTTAGTTTTTATAGTTTTGTAAATGGGAAGTACAGAAGCAAAAATTGTAATTAGGAGCCTCTTTCCACTATTGGTTATAGTCATATGTCCTTTAACATGATAGGACCATGTTCAATTTGCAAGCCATACATCCTTTTGGGGAAAACAAAATTTACAAGCCAACATAATGGTAGAAAGATATCTCTTTACATATTAAAAGGCATTCCTATATTATCTAGTGTTCATATGCTATCTCTCTGTCCAGAGTCACACATGTTAACCACACACATTTACATAGGAGAGGTAGTTTTGGTGGGGACAAATGCCCGTAAATGGCTCATTGCTATGAGAAAAGGTTTATTTTGGCTTTTCTCTCCCTGTACCTGGCTAGCCATTCACCCCCTTCCCCATAGGCGTGGCGGAATGTCTGAGGATCCATGTTTTCCTCTGCTTTGCATTTACAACACAATGCCAAGGGCCATCCTGGCTATGCCAATCACACAGTACAGAGACTATTCTCACAATTTCTCTGCACACCTTAGCCCAAATCAACAAAATGTTCCTCAAGCCTCCCAAAATATTAATATTAATTCTGTAGCTTTTGGTACTTTACAACACCTGTGGGTGAAGTGGCTCAGTGGCTCCTCAGAAAAAGCCCCATTATCTTGCCAAGGAGCTTGGCTACAGGACAAATGATAGAAAAAAAAAAAAAAAAAAGGTAAAAGTGACAGGCTTTTCTCTTCTCACAGCTCCCTGAGCCTGCTGCAAGAATCCCAGCTATCCTGCCTCTCATGTTGAAGTAATTGTATAAATTGCTGAGGGTCAAAAGAAAGTTAATATCTCTTTGCCAGCTGGATAGTTTGTACCAAGAATTCCTTATGGTGAAAAAGCATTTTCCATGTTAAAATGTATGATTTGTTTCAAAGGCCTTTTGTTAATTCTTTTATTTGCTGTTTTATAGCCCTGTGATATTGGAATCTTAGTTTAAATATTAGAAGTTGTTAATAATATCTTTTATGTAATGTTTAGTTTATTATCATTTTACAACAATATTATTCAGTGTTAGGTAATATAAGAAAAGAAGTCATATCCTAGAACTCTTGCAAATCTATTTCATCATGCTTTTGTTGAAATTTATTTTGAATGCTAATGTACTGAGTTATTCAGCAGCAAAGAGACTCTGGAATTCTGAAGGAGACACCAAAACCTGTTTTTCTTGATTTGATCCAGCTAGTAATGCTGCTTTTTGTCTTCTTCCAAAAGTTTATATAAACAGAAAAGGGCTCTCAAGCCCCTCAGTGAGATCTTCTGAGCATGACTTTTAAGGTCTATAATGAACAAGAAAGGAGACAGAAAAGTCAAGTAGAGCCCAAAAGGGATCAGGAAAAATACCAGCTTTTGGCATGTTGGGCAGATAGAATATATTATGCTCACTTTGTTAAACATGGTGCTGCCCACGTGGAAGCCCATCTCCCAGGTGATGATATTAGTTGCCCTTATGCTTGGAATGAACGTCATTAAATTAATGTGCATTGGGAGCAGCTGTGGGCAGGTAGGATCCTTGTAGCCTGGGGCTTGGTTTTAGGACTAAGCCTTTCCCACCCTTTTTGATGTACAGTGGACTTTTTATCAGAGATTTCCCTATTTTGTATATTGGATTAAAGGTTTTGATTTCTGCATATAAAGTGTGGCAGACTGGGAGCTTGCTTTCTCGGTTCCCCAGATTAGCATTAGAGAGGAGAGCAGAAAACGGCCACATGGAGGAGGCCAGGAGAAGCAGCCAAGATGTGAAGTGCTGAAGGAAAAGCCAGTTTGTGCAGAGAGAAGGAGATGGGGAACAGAGGTGAATAAGTCTGGTGAGCTAGAAACCTTTGATTCTAGGAAACTCAGATAAGTCAGTAGCTTTGTCAGCACTGAATGAGTGGGTTTTGGAGCCCAGTGTGTGTTTCTACTTGCCCACAAGGTACAAGCTAGAATTAAAGATAATAGCTCACCAGTTCTTGGACCCATTGTTTCATTACTGTATGTCCGAATCTAATGCAAACCTGTATGGGCCAGGCAGCTGTGATGGTGGCCATGGATACTGGCTTTACATGGCATATACCCTTGAAGGCTCCAACACCCCAAAAGTGCTTCTTAGGATTCCATCAGGGCCCTGCTTCAAGAGTGGAAAGAAAGGTCTTTGAGCTGAAGCCTGCCAGGCTTCTCGGCCCCATGGGGGACATGCCTTTGCTGTGGAAAAAGGGACACGAGAAGGTAAGCTGCCCCCCTGCTCCATGGAGAGAGGGTTCAGTCTCTTCCAGCCCTAATCCAGCTACCTGTGACCTGACCTTTCCCAGCCGGCTGGAACTGCCACTGAAGGTTAAAAAGTGCCTAAGGCTGTTGGCCTCATCTCACGACACTGTTTACGAGCCTAAGGTATTACTTCCAAGTAGCAGGTAAACGGATCTTATGTCTTGTAAACACGAGGGACATTTACTATGCCTTCCCTGAATATTTGAGTTTTATTTATCCCTCGAAGATCTTTACTGGGGGCAATGACAGTCTGATTTTTATTGCTTTATTTAATGTATAGTGTCTCCTTTATTCTCAATGCCCTATGCCTATTTTAGGCTGGGACCTGCTCCTAATTCCAGCTAGAAACATTGGATATTAGGACTTTGACTCTAGCTATAAAGTGTAGAATGTGACCACAACTTCAATGCCCCGATGCCTTGTGAACTTTTCCTGAATGTATGTAACTCCTGCTCTTTAGGACATTTCTCAGACTGAAATAGAAATTAGGTTACATTTTATAAATAATATAAAGCAGCAATAGTGTCAACATAGACTTAGTGAAATTGTTAACATGTTAAGGACATTTTGACTGTAAGAATTTTATTCTGGATTCTGTTATATTAGTTATAACTTTGTTCTGTTTAATAATCTAATTGTATTAGGACACTTCTTACAGTATTTTTTAACATTAGTTGTCAGAATTTTATTGTTTATTTTATATTTCTCCAGTCTGCCTCAAAATCAAAACATAGTAATTTAATGAATAGATGCCAGCCAAAGCCAGTAGGGTATTTTGGGACCCTTATTGCTAAAGGTTTGTTCGAAGCCAATTAGAGAAAGATTTTTCCAATGGGAAAGAGAAAATTGGAAAAACCAAACTTAGAATCTATTGCAGAAGGAATAATATCTGAGTGTTCAGTTTGTGTCCAAGTGAATACTGGGCAAAGTAAGAAAATTGTTGTATGGAATTCTTTCCAGGTTTAGCTTGCCCATTATAAATATTGGACCTTCAGCAGAAGACAAGATGGTGATGGAGTAGACAGACATACCAACTTCCACCTTCCAGAACCAAA
This sequence comes from Saccopteryx leptura, assembly GCF_036850995.1. Classification (NCBI taxonomy): domain Eukaryota; kingdom Metazoa; phylum Chordata; class Mammalia; order Chiroptera; family Emballonuridae; genus Saccopteryx; species Saccopteryx leptura. Next base: position 174,166,222 of record NC_089505.1, read on the forward strand.
GTGGATTACAAACTAATTTTAAGAACCAACATCTGGAAAAACCAACTTTGTACTAAACTAAGAGGAGTCTTCAACCAAGGAATGCTGAAGAAGCCACACTGAGACTTGTAGGAAAAGCAGAAATGTGGAGAGGGCTGCCCAGCTCCCCAGAGCGAACGGCAGCCGGGAGAGACTCTCATGGCGGGAAGTGAGTTTAGCAGAGAGGGGAGGGTCCAGAGTCCCAGGAACAAAGCCCCAGCCTGCAGCCCCAGGGCCTAGAAGAGGTGTATGGACAGTATTTAGCTGGAAACAAGTCAGGATACTGTTTGTGAGGAGACTGATTTCTCAGACCCAGGATTCTTTTTAAAGGGACCGCGCAGAAAACCTCTCTCACAACCACTCACCCAGGGCTCCGGGGGACAGGGAGAGAGGAGAAAACTGGAGCAGCAGGAAGAGAGTGTAATCTAGGAGGCACGGGGAGAAACATTTTGAGAGATAGCCACCCAAACCTCTGGGATGAGTCACTCCCCAAATATGAAGAAAATATTTCCCCTGGAAACAGCAATCCTAGCAAAGGGAAGCAGGACACCAGCCAAACAAGCTCTCCTGTAGCACTCAGAGCAGAGTCCCTTAGAAGGAGGGAGCTTTCGGGCCTACAGTAGTTAGTTAGAGTCTGAGCTGCAGCGCCCCCACCCACATGGCTGAGGGCTCACCCGAGGGCAGGCAGTGGCAGGAAGCAGAAGCATGGTTCTGTTGGCAAGGGCGGAAGCCGGCTGGCCACCACTGAGGCCCAGGTGTGAGTTCAGTCTTGCCTGACTGGGGAGGAGATGTGCAAAAGTGGTCAAGCCCAGCTGCTGGCCACCTGCAATCCAGCCTGTGGTGGAAGGGCAGGAACCCTGGAAGGGGAAGAGACCCGCCCTTGAGCAAGGGCACAAGAGCACAACCTTGCCCCGACTGCGAAACCAAGGCTTGTGCCCTGACTTGGCAGCCAGCTGCTCCTGCAGGGGTGGAGCCAAAAGCCCAGAACAGGCAGAGTCCCACTACTGAGTGTGGGCACGCAGTCCCACCCGGCCTGTGGAGCCAAGGCTTGCAGTTGTCCCACTAGTGGGCTTCTCCTGCAGGGGTGGAGCGAAAGCCTGGAATCAGGTGGAGACCCGCAACTGAACAAAGGTGCTCAACCCTGCCCTCAGGGCTGAGCATAACACCACCAACGGGGGTGGGGTGAAGGCCAAGGCCACGGAGGCTTGTACACCTGAGCTCATGATCACAGCCACTCCTGTGAAGGAGAGGTGAAAATCACAGCAACATCCCTAGTAGGCAGACACCAGCAACACCCATACATGAATGCCCTAGGCAGCAACAACTGAGGGGGTGGCAGGCCTGCAGACAGAACACATCTAGGGAACACAGAGGCCACACCCAGTGGACTCCAGTGGCTGAAACCTTCTTTTACTCAGAGGAAATGAGAAGGAAGAGAAATGCAACACAAATGAATCAAGAGAAATCCCCAGAAAAGGACCTGAATGAGTCAGATATAACCAAATTACCAGATGCAGAGTTTAAAATAACAATTGTTAGGATGCTCAAAGATATTAGAACAACAATAGATGGTCATTATGAACACCTAAATAAAGAGATAGCAAATATAAAAAGGACATTGAAATAATAAAAAAGAATCAGAAATGACAAATACAATATCAGAAATGAAGAACACAATGGAAGGAATTAAAAGCAGGATAGATGAAGCTGAGAACTGAATCAACGAGTTAGAGGACAAGATAAATAAAGGCATGGAAGCAGAGCAGAAAAAAGAAAAGAGACTCAAAAAATCTGAGGAAACTCTAAGAGAGCTCTGTGACAACATGAAGAGAAATAACATCTGCATCATAGGGGTTCCTGAAGAAGAAGAAGAAAAAGAACAAGGGATAGACACTTTGTTCAAACATATCATGGCTGAAAACTTCCCTCAATTAAGGCAGGAAAACATCTCACAAGTTCAAAAAGCACAAAGAACTCCATTAAAGAGAAACCCAAAGAAATCTACACCAAGACACATCACAATTAAAATACCAAAGCTAAGTGATAAAGAGAAAATATTAAAAGCTGCTAGAGAAAAAAAGACTATCACCTACAAAGGAGCCCCCATAAGGATGACTTCCAACTTCTCAACAGAAGCACTTGAGGCCAGAGGGAATGGCAAAAAATATTCAAATAATGCAGAACAAGAACCTATAACCAAGACTACTTTATCCAGCAAGGTTATCATTTAAAATTGAAGGAGAAATAAAAAGCTTCCCATACAAAAAGAAACTCAAGGAATTCACTACAATCAAACCAATGCTGCAAGAAATGCTAAGGTGCCTGTTGTAAACAGATCAAAGGATAAAAAGAATATAGCAAAAGAGGAATACAGTTTTAAAGAATAAAATGGCAATAAACAATTATGTATCAATAATAACCTTAAATTTAAATGGATTAAATGATCTAATCAAATGACATAGAGTAGCTGTGTGGATAAGAAAACAGGACCCATACATATGCTGTCTACAATAGACACACCTTAAAACAAAAGATGTACATAGACTGAAGATAAAAGGATGGAAAAAAATATTTCATGCAAATGGAAATGAAAAAAAAAAAACTGGGGTAGCAATACTTATATCAGACAAAATGGACTTTAAAACAAAAGCTATAGTAAGAGATAAAGAAGGTCATCACATAATGATAAAGGGAGCAATCCAACAGGAAGATATAACCGTTATAAATATCTATGCACCAAATACAGGAGCACCTAAATATATAAAGCAGACTTTGATGGATTTAAAGGGCAAGATCAACAGCAATACTATAATAGTAGGGAATTTCATTACCCCACTAACATCACTAGATAGATCCTCAAGAAAGAAAATTAACAAAGAAACAGCAGACTTAAAGGACATACTAGATCAACTCAATTTAATAGATTTCTTCAGAACCTTTCACCCTAAAGCAGCAGAATATACATTCTTTTCAAGCGCTCATGGTACATTCTCTAGGATAGACCACATGTTAAGGCAGAAAAGCGGTCTCAACAAATTTAAAAAGATTGAAATCATATCAAGCACTTTCTCTGATCACAGTGGCATAAAACTAGAAATCAACCACAACATAAAAACTGAAACATACTCAAACACTTGGAAACTAAATAGTATGTTATTAAATAACAAATGGGTTAACAATGAGATGAAAAAAGAAATTTAAAAATTCCTGGAAATGAATAATGAGTATACATCAACTCAAAATTTATGGGACACAGCAAAAGCAGTACTGAGAGGGAAGTTCATAGCATTACAGGCATACCTCAAGAAGCTAGAAAAAGCTCAAATAAACAACTTACCCTGCATCTAAAAGAACTAAAAAAAGAAGAGCAAGTGATGCCCAGAGCTAGTAGAAAGAAGAAAATAATAAAGATCAGAGCAGAAATAATTGACATAGAGGCTAAAGGATCAATACAGAGGATTAATGAAACCAGGAGCTCATTCTTTGAAAAGGTAAACAAGATTGATAAACCTTTAACTAGACTCACCAGAAAAAAAGAAAGAGGACTCAAATAAATAAAATTAGAAATGAGAGTGGAGAAATAACAACTGACACAACAGAAATACAAAATATTTTAAGAAAATACTATGAAAAACTGTATGCCAAAAAATTAGACAACCGAGATGAAATGGACAAATCCCTTGAAACATACAATCGTCCAAAAAATCATACTGGAAGAATCAGAAAACCTAAACAGACCGGTTACAACAAATGAGATTGAAACATTTATCAAAAAACTCCCAAAAAAGAAAAGTCCTGAACCTGATGGCTTCACAAGTGAATTCTTCCAAATATTCAAAGAACTAACTCCTATCCTTCTCAAACTATTTCAAAAAATTCAAGAGGAAGGAAGACTTCCAAGCTCCTTTTATGAGGCAAGTATAATTCTGATTTCAAAACCAGGCAAAGACTACACAAAGAAAGAAAATTATAGGCCAATATCCCTGATGAATTTAGATGCTAATATCTACTACAAAATATCTATTAGCAAACCGGATCCAGCAATATAAGGAAAAAAATCATACACCATGATCAAGTGGGATTTATTCTTGGGAGGCAAGGCTGGTACAATATTTGCAAATCAATCAATGTGATTCATCACATAAACAAAAGGAACGAGAAAAATCGCATGATAATTTCAATAGATGCAGAAAAAGCATTTGATAAAATCCAGCACCCATTCATGATTAAAACACTCAGCAAAGTGGGAATACAGGGAACATACCTCAATATGATAAAGGTCATCTATGACAAACCCATTGCTAATGTTATACTCAATAGGCAAAAATTTAAAAAAATCCCCTTAAGATCAGGAACAAGGCAGGGGTGCCCCCTTTCACCACTCTTATTCAACATAGTTCTGGAAGTCCTAGCCACAGCAATCAGACAAGAAAAAGAAATAAAAGGCATCCAAATTGGAAAAGAAGAAGTAAAACTATCATTATTTGCAGATGATATGATATTGTATATAGAAAACCCTAAAGTATCAGTCAAAAAACTATTGGACCTGATAAATGAATTCAGCAAGGGGGCAGGATATAAATTTAATACTCAGAAATCAGAGGCATTTTTATACACTAACAATGAACTCTCAGGAAGAGAAATTAAGGAAGCAATCCCCTTCAGCATTGCAACCAAAAAAATAAAGTAGTATATCTAGTAATAAATTTAACCAGGAAGATTAAAGACTTGTACTTAGAAAATTATAAAATATTGATAAAAGAAATCAGGGAAGATACAAACAAGTGGAAGCATATACTGTGCTCATGGTTAGGAAGAATAAATATCATTAAAACGTTTATATTACTCAAAGCAATTTATAAATTCAATGCAATGCCGATTAAAATACCAAGGACTTACTTCAAAGATGTAGAACACATATTCCAAAAATTTATATGAAATCAAAAGAGAACACAAATAGCCTCAGCTATCTTGAAAAGGAAGAGTAAAGTGGGAGGTATCACACTTCCAGATATCAAGTTATACTACAAGGCTATTGTACTCAAAACAGCCTGGTATTGGCACAAGAACAGGCATATAGATAAATGGAACAGAACTGAGAACCCAGAAATAAACTCACACTTTTATGGACAACTGATATTTGACAATGGAGGTAAGAGCATACATTGGAGTAAAGACAGCCTCTTCAACAAATGGTGTTGGGAAAATTGGACAGGTACCTGCGAAAAATGAAACTAGACCACCCACTTACACTATTCACACAAATAAGCTCAAAATGAATAAAAGACTTAAATGTAAGCCGTGAAACCATAAGCATCTTACAAGAAAACATAGGCAGTAAGCTCTCTGACATCTTTTGCAGCAATATATTTGCCGATTTATCTTCACGGACAAGTGAAATAAAAGACAAGATAAACAAATGGGACTCTATCAAAGTAAAAAGCTTCTGCACACCTAAAGACAGTAAGAACAGAATAAGCCCTGGCCGGTTGGCTCAGCGGTAGAGCGTCGGCCTAGCGTGCGGAGGACCCGGGTTCGATTCCCGGCCAGGGCACATAGGAGAAGCGCCCATTTGCTTCTCCACCCCTCCGCTGCGCTTTCCTCTCTGTCTCTCTCTTCCCCTCCCGCAGCCAAGGCTCCATTGGAGCAAAGATGGCCCGGGCCCTGGGCATGGCTCTGTGGCCTCTGCCTCAGGCGCTAGAGTGGCTCTGGTCGCAATATGGCGACGCCCAGGATGGGCAGAGCATCGCCCCCTGGGGGGCAGAGCACCGCCCCTGGTGGGTGTGCCGGGTGGATCCCGGTCGGGCGCATGCGGGAGTCTGTCTGACTGTCTCTCCCTGTTTCCAGCTTCAGAAAAATGAAAAAAAAAAAAAAAAAAAAAGAACAGAATAAAATGACAAACTACACAAATATATTTGACAATACATCTGATAAGGGGTTAATAACCAAAATTTATAAAGAACTTGTAAAACTCAATACCAGGAAGACAAAAAATCCAATCAAACAATAGGCGAAACAAATGAATAGACACTTCTCCAAAGAGGACATACAGATAGCCAATAGGCATATGAAAAAAGCTCAATATCACTTATCATTAGAGAAATGCAAATTAAAACCACAATGAGATTTTATCTCACACAAGTCAGAATGGCGCTCATCAATAAAACAACACAGAATAAGTGCTGGCGAGGATGTGGAGAAAAGGGAACCCTCCTGCACTGCTGGTGGGAATGCAAACTTGTGCAGCCACTGTGGAAAAACAGTATGGAGATTCCTCAAAATATTAAAAATCAAACTGCCTTTTAACCCAGCTATACCACTTTTAGGAATATACCCCAAGAACACCATAGCACTGTTTCAAAAGAAGAAATGTACCCCCATGTTTATGGCAGCATTGGTCTCAATAGCGAAGATCTGGAAACAACCCAAGTGTCCATCAGTGGACGAGTGGATTAAAAAGCTTTGGTACATATATACTATGGAGTACTACTCAGTCTGAAGAAATGATGACTTTTGATCATTTACAATAACATGGATGGACCTTGATAACATTATACTGAGCGAAATAAGTAAATCAGAAAAAATTAAGAACTATATGATTCCATACATAGGTGGGACATAAAAATGAGACTCAGAGATATGGACAAGAGTGTGGGGGTTATGGGGTGGGGGAGAGGAGAGGGAGGTGCTTGGGGGAGGGGAGGGGCACAAAGAAAACCAGATAGAAGGTGATGGAAGACATTTGGACTTTGGGTGATGGGAATGCAGCATAATCAAATGTCAAAATAACCTAGAGATGTTTTCTCTGAACATATGTACCCTGATTTATCATTGTCACCCCATTAAAATTAATCTTAAAAAATCTACATAGATACACAGACACACACACACACACAAAAGAATACTATTACTTAAAAAGCTTATTTGGATAAAGTTTTAATGTAATAATAAAGTGCCAATGATATAATTTTAAACAAATAACAAATAAATATTGAAACTGCATTTGTGTCCTCAGTCTCATAGCCAGTAGGAAAGGAACTCGATATTAATTAGAAGCTAATTTGTAGGTACATTGTACCTATAGTCACCCAAAAGTTTCAGGCATGAATCAAATAGTAAAAAGTAATGTAACCACCCCTTTCCTAAGTATATACTTGCAGGATTTACAGGATACTCAGTAAACGGGACTGTCCAAGCGGCGCTTCCAGCGTTATTAAGAGATCCATTACGTCAACCAAGGACTGACTCTCACATGGACGGGTCCACAAACCGTGATCCTGACAACTCCCACTGCTGCTAAGAGAGAAAATTGGCGTGCCTTACTCCAACCACAAACCGGAAGCTGGTTGGTTTACTTACGACGAATGCATGAAGAAACTTACCAAGGACTCCCTTTTTAATCAGACTTTGGAAAAGGGAAAACTAGGGTAAAAAGAAAGCCAACTTAATTGTCACTAAAAGTTAAAAGTTTTAAAATTAAGAGTTCTGACTAAAAGTAAATTGTTATAAAGGCCAATTAGTTTTATATAAATTCCAAAAGGTTTGTACAATTTATAGGGAATCAATTAGTAACATTTGTTTCTCTAGTAAACTATATTGCTATTAATGCTGTCTGTTAAATATTTGATACATGTTAGAAGTTAATATCCCTACACCACAGCCTCATGCTTTTCAGTAAATTAAGTCAAAGATTTGACTTGGGACATAAAGCCAGTGGGGAATGTTGTAAGGTACCAAAAAGCTGCAAATTAATATTGATATTCTAGGAAGAAAAGGTCAGGCTTTCCTGTCCTTTCCTTGGAAAATGGAGAAAAAGGAATGTAAAAGTTTCTTGACTACAAGGACAACTAGGGTCATTTGGTTTTAAGTTCTCTAAAAGGATTAAGGTTAACCTAGAAACTTCTTCTCTTTCAATAGGAGGCAGAATTTATATACCACATTGCATAGACTGTAGTTCCTCCCTTTCCTGGAATCTTGAGAGTAAAATACCTCTAGGCTAGTGAGGGAAGAGGAACCCTGAGAGATTTGTAAATGTCTTTGATTCTGTTACCTTGAGAGTCTTAATGTTTCTGTATATCCCCTAGACAAATGTTATAATCTTGTTAATAATTGTGCCATAATGTCACGCTCTCTCCCACTTGTGTTTGATAAAAGGTATATAAGCAACCCCTGAACTATTTTTGGGACAGCACGATTTGGGCCTGATGCCCCATGTCAGCCATATGTGGCCGGCATATTAATAAATCTCCTCCTTTAAAAAAACTCTTCAAAATTTTTCTGGACCGGGTGTCTCTATGTGGACTTGATGAAGTGAGGGACAGTGCCTTTCAGAATGGGGGTGTAGTACTTTATAACATTTCATTTATCATGTAGTGTCTTTATCTTTTACTATTGCCTTTATTTTATAGTCTATTTTGTCAGATATAAGTACTGCTTCACCATTAGATTTAACATTTGGACCCTAGTTGTTTTTAGTCAAGTACAAGCACACTGACCTAACCAAGTATTATTGAGTTTTTATGTAATATCCAGCTTAGCTTTTTTGGAAACCTCTTCTTCTACCTCCCTCTAGTGAGTCAAAGGCAATAAAACAGAAGAAAAAGAAGCAACTCATTCCATTAAAAGTTTAAATTGAAGATAAAAATATAAACAGGATGTAAAGCCAGCAGCCAAGGCCAGGGCCACCATCACAGCCGCCTCCTGGCCCATGCAGGTTCGCATTGAATTCAGACAGTCGGTAAAGAAACAACGGAGCCACAAACTGGTGGGCCATAGTCTTTAATTCTAGCTTGCACCCAGCGGGCAAGTAAAAACACACACTGGGCTCCAAAACCCACTCACATTCAGTGTTCACAAAGCCACTGACTTATCCGAGTTTCCTAGAATCAAAGGTTTCTAGCTCACCAGCCTTATTCTCCTCAGTTCCCCATCTCCTTCCTTATCCCAGATACAAACTCTGCACAAACTGGCATCTCACTCAGCACTCCGCCATCTTGGCTGCTTCTCCTGGCCTACTCCACGTGGCCTCCTTCTGCTCTGCTCTCTCCTCTAATCATCCCAGGAACCAAGAGAGCAAGCTCCCGCTCCGTCCCCATTTTATAGTGTAGAAATCCAAACTCTTAATCCAATATACAAAATAGGAAAGTCTCTAATACAAAGTCACTTCTCTGAGGCATGATTGGATTGTACCACCCCACATCAAAAAAGGGTAGGAAAGGCTTAATCCCAAAACTAAGCCCCAGGCTACAAGGATTCTGCCTGCCTTTAGCCCACCCCAACACACATTAATATCACCTGGGCGACGGCCTCCTCGTGGGCAGCGTAATCTTTAACAAAGTGAGCATAATACATTTTATCTGCCCAACACAGGACCAGGCTCTTTCCATCTGGGTGCTGGTAGCTGGGGAGACATGAAACTAACATGTGAAAAAAAATTAGCAAGGTAATGTAGGCTTAAGTCAGTGCTGTGAGTGGAACAAGTGCGAGTACAAGCTGGGAGTCTGTTGGGTCTGTCAGGTCAAAGATGACCCTATGAAGCACTGAGATGTGAGCTGAGACCAGAACATAAAGGAAGCACAGCCAAATAAAAAGTTGGGGCAGACAGAGACTGTCCCCAGCAGAAGGAGTGGCCAGGACAAGTGTTTTACAGCTAGTTATGTCCAACCAAGAGTGGGAAAGCTAGGGTGGTGGGAGCGCAAGGGGTGAGGGAGGTGGACTACAGCAAATTGGACAAGTGAGTAGGGGCCAAACGAGTAAGGGATTTGGGTTTTATTTAAGTGTGTGAAAGGGAGTTAAAGGAAATTAAGCAGGGGAGGGCCAACATCTGATTTGCTTTTGAAGACAACCACTCAGGCTGGTGCTAAGTGGAGAGTGAATGAAGAAGTGGAAAGTGAGGGAAGATTGAAATCAGAGAACAAAGAAGAAGCATCTTCAGCTTGAGTGAAAGATTACAATGGATTGGAAGGGAGAGGTGGTGTAGAGACAGGGATGAGAGAGTGAATGAGATTCATTATGGTCACAAAAGCAAACAAAGTTTGCTGACATGTTAGAGTTAGACGTTGACTCAGGAAGAGAATGAATATAAGTTGATTCCTATGTATTTGAGGGATAGCCTTTCAGGGGTCCCCAAACTTTTTACACAGGGGGCCAGTTCACTGTCCCTCAGACCGTTGGAGGGCCGCCACATACAGTGTTCCTCTCACTGACCACCAGTGAAAGAGGTGCCCCTTCCGGAAGTGCGGCTGGGGGTGGATAAATGGCCTCAGGGGGCTGCATGCAGCCTGCGGGCCCGTAGTTTGTGGATGCCTGGATATGGGGAATTTGATTCTTTGAAAAATGGGTTCCAGAGGGATGAGTATGACATCAAAATTGGACAAGAAGAAAGTGGGTTGCTTCTATATGTACCAATGTTTTAATTGCCAGAGAACATCTTTGTCCAGGAGGAGGACAAGCCAGAAATAGATGAAATTCTTCTTAAGTGGTATTTTATCCTTAGGGGATTTGGAGGGTTGAGTTAAAAGCAAGGAAAGGAAGAACCTCTTTCTGTTCCCTCTGAGTCTGAGCTTGGGGTGTTCTTCATGGGTTATTAAGGATACTGGTGGCTCTAGCTGCTCGCAGCTGTCAGTGAGCAAAAAGATAGTAGGTATTTAAGATAGAAGGTTTTAGTAATATAAGTATGGTTTTTCATTAAACATGTATCTTAAATTTAAAAATACAAAATGAGGAACATAGGTTTATACCATTTCAAAACCTAGATATCTCCTAGGTACTCTAACTCACTTTTTAATATTGATGGAATACAGATCCAGAGAAGCTAAGTGGACTGAAGTCACTATGCTTTTCTGTTCCTGTTGCAGAGAAAGCCTCTGACTTTATCTGATGCTTAAGGCTTTGGGCAAGTGCTTCACACTTCAGAACATCTCAAGCCAATTTTGAGTATCAGGCAAAACTTTGCTGATCTATATAGCCAAACCCTGTTAATATAAAACAGGAAAAGCCTTCTCTTCCCATTAACCCCAAATATACCAACCCAAGGTATCTGCTTGCTGTCATTAAAGCTAAACTATAAAAAGGCTATACAAATAAGTTGGCAGGAAGTATAATAACATGGTAAAGTGGTAAATTATCCTGACACAGTGAAGTGGGATCACTGTGAACTTTGATTTGGTAAACAGAAACAAAGAAACAGTATTTTTTTATGTCACCAAGATGGTGATATATGAGACTTGACTTTTCCTCCTGCCACAGATATACCAAATATATAGCTATATATGGAGCAATTTCCTCTTAGAGAAATCTGGAAACTAGTTGAATCACTCTTACATACCAGGTGACTGAAGAAATACCCACATTGAAATGGGTAGTATAGGCTAACACATAGTCTTACACCCTGTACCTTGCAACAGGGGGAGAAATCCTCTGATGTCTAGCAATAATCGCAATAGCCAAAGTAAATAAGCAACATAAAGTATACATTGATGGGTAAAGGAATAAAGAAATTGTAGTAGGTGCATATAATATTATTCAGCCTTAAAAATAAAGGGAATCCTGCCATTTGGGACAACATAAATAAACCTGGACAACATTGTGCTAATGAAAATAAGCCAGACTGAAAGATGAAGATAAATACTGACTGGTATCACTTACATTTGAGAATTCATAGAAACAGAGAGTAGAAAGGTAGTTATTAAGGCCTTGCAATGGGGTAAGAAAATAAGAGGAAGCTGGTAAAAGGGTACAAACTTTCAGTGATGAAATTAATAAAGTCTAAGGCTTATACATTAGTTATAATGAGATGACTGTGGTCGATTCTACACTATTATATAACGGACTTGCTAAGTGGAACTTAAATATTCTCACACACAAAAGCAATGAATAAGTAGGTGAAGTGATAGATGTGTTAATTAACTCAATCGTGGGAATCCTTTGACAATGTACATATATATTAAATAATCATGTTGTATATTTTACATTGATTACACGTATTTGTTAATTATGTCTTGATAAAGCTGGAAAAAACAAACAAACCGGATGAGAGAGAAGATGGCAGCGGAGTAGGCGGATGCACAGACGCCCAGCTCTCAACACCAAACTGGAATACAAATCAATTTAGAAAAAATCAGCATGAAAAACCAACACTGAACTGCAAGAACAGCTCTCAAAAACCAAGGAGCAAAGAGGAAGCCACAATAATCCTGGTAAGGAGTGCCTGAATCTCCTCTGCTTAAAGGAACGGAAGGAGGGGGGTGAGGCTGAGAGCCCAGAGAGGATTTCACAGAGGAAAAAGAGCAGAAACTACTGCTCACAGCCACTTACCTGGCGACCAGGGAGCAAGGTGGGTTGAAAAGACCAGCTTATCTCCCAAGTGGAAAAGACAGGGAGAGGGGCAGACTGTGAGGGGCTAAGGTATGCAAGAAACGAAATAAAAAAGCTGAATCATTCGTGCTGGAGGCGGCCATAGCTGGGGGAGGGACTGAACCTTTCACAAAACAGAGCTGAAGTGCTTCCGGATCAGAGATCTCCGGACATCTATCCAGCTCCAATCAGCACAACAAGACACAGCTGAAAACAAGAAGTGGGGAGGAGGGGCAGTAACTCAGGTCTCCATGGAGATCTGAGATACACCTCCCCCTACTGAAGCTGAGAAAAAACCCTGCCCCCAGTGAGATTAGTTGGTGGAAGAGACCTTCAGCGTCTCAGGTTACACCCACAGCATTCCTGGATACAGTTTCAAGGAAGCCCCCTGCTGAGATCAGTTAACAAGACTATCACCTGTTAAGAAAACAAACAAATCAAGATTTCAAAGCTGCCCAAATCCGAAAGTGGATTACAAATAATAGCTGATACCAACCCACGAAGACCTAAAAATAACACAACTGAAAACTGGAGGCAGACAACACCAAGCCTAGCCTCAACCAACTCTACAAATAAAAAAAAATAAAAATAAAAAAAAGAAGAAGATGAGAAGACAAAGGAGTGCAATCCAAATGAAACCACAAGAGACACCTTCGAGAGATGAACTGAGTGATATGGAAATAATCAAACTTCCAGATGCGGAGTTCAAAATAATGATTGTAAGGATGCTTAGGGATCTTAGAACAACAATGGAGGGACAGTTTGAAAACCTAAATAAAGAAATAGCAAGTATAAAAAAGAATCAGTTGGAGACGACAAATACAATATCAGAAATAAAGACCACAATGGAAGGAATTAAAAACAGGATAGATAGAGCAGAGGATCGAATCAGCGAGTTAGAAGACAACTGGAATGAAGGCATGAAAGCAGAGAAGAAAAGAGAAAAAAGACTCAAAAAGTCAGAGGAAACTCTTAGAGAGCTCTGTGACAACATGAAGAGAAATAACATCCGCATCATAGGGGTTCCTGAAGAAGAAGAAAAAGAACAAGGGATAGAGACTTTGTTCAATCATATCATAGCTGAAAACTTCCCTAAATTAATGCAAGAGAAACTCTCACAAATCCAAGAAGCACAGAGGACTCCATTAAAGAGAAACCCAAAGAAACCTACACCAAGACACATCATAATTAAAATACCAAAGCTAAGCGATAAAGAGAAAATATTAAAAGCTGCAAGAAAAAAAAAAAGTTATCACCTACAAAGGAGCCCCCATAAGGATGACATCTGACTTCTCAACAGAAACACTTGAGGCCAGAAGGGAATGGCAAGAAATATTCAAAGTAATGCAAAACAAGAACCTACAACCAAGACTACTTTATCCAGCAAGGCTATCGTTTAAAATTGAAGGAGAAATAAAAAGCTTCCCAGACAAAAAACAACTCAAGGAATTCATTACAACCAAACCAATGCTGCAGGAAATATTAAGGGGCCTGGTGTAAACAGATAAAGTGGGAAAAGAATACAGAAAAAAAAAAAGAAAAGGAATACACCTTTAAAGAAGAAAATGGCAATAAACAACTACATATCAATAATAACCTTAAATGTAAATGGATTAAATGATCCAATCAAAAGACATAGGGTAGCTGCGTGGATAAGAAAACAGGACCCATACATATGTTGTCTACAAGAGACACACCTTAGAACAAAAGACACACACAGATTGAAGGTAAAAGGATGGAAAAAAACGTTTCATGCAAACAGAAATGAAAAAAAAGCTGGGGTAGCAATACTTATATCAGACAAATTGGACTTTAAAACAAAGGATATAGTAAGAGATAAAGAAGGCCACTACATAATGATAAAGGGAGTAATCCAACAGGAAGATATAACTATTATAAATATCTATGCACCTAATATAGGAGCACCCAAATATATAAAACAGACTTTGATGGATTTAAAGGGCGAAATCAACAGCAATACTATAATAGTAGGGGATTTCAATACCCCACTAACATCACTAGATAGATCCTCAAGAAAGAAAATTAACAAAGAAACAGCAGACTTATTGGAAACACTAGATCAACTCGATTTAATAGATATCTTCAGAACCTTTCACCCTAAAGCAGCAGAATATACATTCTTTTCAAGTGCTCATGGTACATTCTCTAGGATAGACCACATGTTAGGGCACAAAAGGGCTCGCAACAAATTTAAGAAGACTGAAATCATATCAAGCACTTTCTCCGATCACAACGGCATAAAACTAGAAATGAATCACAGCAGAAAAGCTCAAAAATTCTCAAACACATGGAAACTAAATAGCAGGGTGTTAAATAATGAATGGATTAAGAAAGAGATCAAAGAAGAAATAAAGAAATTCCTAGAAACGAATGACAATGAGCATACAACAACTCAAAATTTATGGGACACAGCGAAAGCAGTGCTGAGAGGGAAGTTCATAGCACTACAGGCACACTTTCAGAAGCTAGAAAAAGCTCAAATAAACAACTTAACCCTGCATCTAAAAGAATTAGAAAAAGAACAGCAAGTAAAGCCCAAATGTAGTAGAAGGAATGAAATAATAAAGATCAGAGCAGAAATAAATGACATAGAGGCTAAAGAAACAATACAGAGGATCAATGAAACTAGGAGCTGGTTCTTTGAAAAGGTAAACAAGATTGATGAACCTTTAAGTAGACTCACCAAGAAAAAGAGAGAGAGGACTCAAATAAATAAAATTAGAAATGAGAGAGGAGAAATAACAACTGACACAACAGAAATACAAAATATTGTAAGAAAATACTATGAAGAACTGTATGCCAAAAAACTAGACAACCTAGATGAAATGGACAAATTCCTTGAAACATACAATCTTCCAAAAATCAATCTGGAAGAATCAGAAAACTTAAACAGACCGATTACACCAAAGGAGATCGAAACAGTTATCAAAAAACTCCCAACAAAGAAAAGTCCGGGGCCCGATGGCTTCACAACGGAATTCTACCAAATATTCAAAGAAGAACTAACTCCTATCCTTCTCAAACTATTTCAAAAAATTCAAGAGGAAGGAAGACTTCCAAACTCCTTTTATGAGGCGAGCATAATTCTGATTCCAAAACCAGGCAAAGACAACACAAAGAAAGAAAATTATAGGCCAATATCTCTGATGAATATAGATGCTAAAATCCTCAACAAAATATTAGCAAACCGGATCCAACAATATATGGAAAAAATCATACACCATGATCAAGTGGGATTTATTCTGGGGAGGCAAGGCTGGTACAATATTCATAAATCAATCAATGTGATTCATCACATAAACAAAAAGAAGGAGAAAAACCATATAATAATTTCAATAGATGCAGAAAAAGCATTTGATAAAATCCAGCACCCATTCATGATCAAAACTCTCAGCAAAGTGGGAATACAGGGAACATACCTCAACATGATAAAAGCCATCTATGAGAAACCCACAGCCAACATCATACTCAATGGGAAAAAATTAAAAGCAATACCCTTAAGATCAGGAACAAGGCAGGGGTGCCCCCTTTCACCACTCTTATTTAACATAGTCCTGGAAGTCCTAGCCACAGCAATCAGACAAGAAGAAGAAATAAAAGGCATTCAAGTTGGAAAAGAAGAAGTAAAACTATCATTATTTGCAGATGATATGATATTGTATATAGAAAACCCTAAAGTCTCAGTCAAAAAACTACTGGACCTGATAAATAAATTCAGCAAAGTGGCAGGATATAAAATCAATACTCAGAAATCAGAAGCATTTTTATACACCAACAATGAACAGTCAGAAAGAGAAATTAAGGAAACAATCCCCTTCACAATTACAACCAAAAAAATAAAGTACCTAGGAGTAAACTTAACCAAGGAGACTAAAGACTTGTACTCGGAAAATTACAAAACATTGATAAAAGAAATCAAGGAAGATACAAACAAGTGGAAGCATATACCGTGCTCATGGTTAGGAAGAATAAACATCATTAAAATGTCTATATTACCCAAAGCAATTTATAAATTCAATGCAATACCAATTAAAATACCAATGACATACTTCAAAGATATAGAACACATATTCCAAAAATTTATATGGAACCAAAAAAGGACACGAATAGCCTCAGCAATCTTGAAAAAGAAGAATAAAGTGGGAGGTATCACACTTCCTGATATCAAGTTATACTACAAGGCCATTGTACTCAAAACAGCCTGGTACTGGCATAAGAACAGGCATATAGATCAATGGAACAGAACAGAGAACCCAGAAATAAACCCACAGTTCTATGGACAACTGATATTTGACAAAGGAGGTAAGGAAATACAATGGAGTAAAGACAGTCTCTTTAACAAATGGTGTTGGGAAAATTGGACAGCTACCTGCAAAAAAATGAAACTAGATCACCAGCTTACACCACTCACAAAAATAAACTCAAAATAGATAAAAGACTTGAATGTAAGCCGTGAAACCATAAGCATCTTAGAAGAAAACATAGGCAGTAAGCTCTCCGACATCTCTCGGAGCAATATATTTGCTGATTTATCTCCACGGGGAAGTGAAATAAAAGCCAGGATAAACAAATGGGACTATATCAAACTAAAAAGCTTTTGCACAGCTAAAGACAACAAGAACAGAATAAAAAGACAAACTACACAATGGGAGAACATATTTGACAATACGTCTGATAAGGGGTTAATAACCAAAATTTATAAAGAACTTGTAAAACTCAACACCAGGAAGACAAACAACCCAATCCAAAAATGGGCAAAAGAGATGAATAGACACTTCTCCAAAGAGGACATACAGATGGCCAATAGGCATATGAAAAAATGCTCAACATCACTAATCATTAGAGAAATGCAAATTAAAACCACAATGAGATATCACTTCACACCAGTCAGAATGGCGCTTATCAACAAAACAACACAGAATAAGTGCTGGCGAGGATGTGGAGAAAAGGGAACCCTCCTGCACTGCTGGTGGGAATGCAGACTGGTGCAGCCACTGTGGAAAACAGTATGGAGATTCCTCAAAAAACTGAAAATCGAACTGCCTTTTGACCCAGCTATCCCACTTTTAGGAATATACCCCAAGGACACCATAGAACGGCTCGAAAAGGAGAAATGCACCCGCATGTTTGTGGCAGCATTGTTCACAATAGCGAAGATCTGGAAACAGCCCAAGTGTCCATCAGAGGACGAGTGGATTAAAAAACTTTGGTACATATATACTATGGAATACTACTCAGCCATAAGAAATGATGACATCGGATCATTTACAATAACATGGATGGACCTTGATAACATTATACGGAGTGAAATAAGTAAATCAGAAAAAAAACTGAGATGAATCCATACATAGAAGGGACATAAAAATGAGACTCAGAGACATGAACAAGAAGGTGATGGCAACAGGGGCGGGGGGTTGGGGGAGGGGGGATGGGGTGAAGAAGGAGAGAGGGGTTAGGGGAGGGGAGGGGCACAAAGAAAACCAGATAGAAGGTGACAGAAGACAATTTAACTTTGCGGGAGGGGTATACAGCACAATCAAATGTCAAAATAATCTAGAGATATTTTCTCTCAACATATGTACCCTGATTTATCAATGTCACTGCATTAAATTTAATAAAAAAACAAAAACAAACAAAAAAAAAACAAACAAACCCAGTTATCAACCTCACTTCATATAGTAATAGCTATTTTCTCAAATCCAGTCCTTTGTTTTCTACCCTACAGACTAAAGTATAGGCCTTTATATTTCTGAGTCTTGACCCTATAATGCTTTAAGAAGACTAGATGTGAAGAAGGAGGGGGCGAAGGGTTGAGGGCCCTCAGAATGTCATTTTAGCCTTTAAAAATTACTAATTTCAGTTTTTATGTGAGTTCACCAGCAGAGGGCCCCCTCATACTGTTTTTACTTTTCTCTCCTCCAGATTCCCCCGCAAATAAAGCAATTTGAACAAGTGGCCAGAAAAATCAAAATCTACTTGATTATATCCTATTGATCATTTATCATCCTTACAAGGAATTAGAGATGCTCTTAAAGTCACAGAGTGAATGTATCTACCTTCTGGAAACAGAAACAAAGCTGAGTGTTGTGGAGAGACATAATGAGTAGTGTGCGGTAGGTAGTTTGTAGCTATTTCAACAGATGTTTAGTATTAGTTCACACATACATTCTTGCAAATGATGCTTCAGAATTACCATTAAAATATTTCATTTAAAAGTTTCTGATTTCTTCATAGGCTAAGTTAACTGGAAATTTACTCTTCAGTCAAGTTGGAGAATCTGATTAGAATTTTGTTTGATTTTTAGTCAGTTAATCAGTTAAATAAATTTACTTTTTTCGAGCCTACTTTTATTTTTTTAAATATTTATTTATTTATTTATTTATTTTTTACAGAGACAGAGAGTGAGTCAGAGAGAAGGATAGACAGGGACAGACAGACAGGAACAGAGAGAGATGAGAAGCATCAATCATTAGCTTTTCATTGCAGGTTGCAACACCTTAGTTGTTCATTGATTGCTTTCTCACATGTGCCTTGACCGCGGGCCTTCAGCAGACCGAGCAACCCCTTGCTGGAGCCAGTGACCTTGGGTCCAAGCTGGTGAGCCTTGCTCAAACCAGATGAGCCCGCACTCAAGCTGGCGAGCTTGGGGTCTCGAACCTGGGTCCTTCTGCATCCCAGTCCAATGCTCTATCCACGGCGCCACTGCCTGGTCTGGCTCCAGCCTACTTTTAATTAGTAAATTTGAACTTGATAAATGCAGTGTGCTTTTATGTCGTCTCTTTTGGGAGTAAACTTTCCTGAACTGAGTTTTCTTCCTCAAAGAATTTAATGGCTAATAAGGACTTCTTTTATTATTAATTTTAATAGGATGACATTGATCAATCAGGGTACATAGGTTCAGAGAAAACATCTCCAGGTTATTTATTTTTTAATTTTTATTTATTCATTTTTTTAGAGAGGAGAGAGAGAGACAGAGAGAGAGAGAGCAAGGAGAGAGAGACAGAGAGAGAGAAGGGGGGAGGAACTGGAAGCATCAACTCCCATATGTGCCTTGACCAGGCAAGCCCAGGGTTTCAAACCGGTTACCTCAGCATTTCCAGGTCGACGCTTTATCCACTGCGCCACCACAGGTCAAGGCATCTCCAGGTTATTTTGACATTTGATTATGTTGCATACCCATCACCCAAAGTCAAATTGTCTTCTGTCACCTTCTATCTGGTTTTCTTTGTGCCACTCCTCTCCCCCCCACTATGTTCCCCCCCCATAACCCCCACACTCTTGTCCATGTCCCTGAGTCTCATTTTTATGTCCCACCTATGTATGGAATCATATAGTTCTTAGTTTTTTCTGATTTACTTATTTCACTCAGTATAATGTTATCAAGGTCTATCCATGTTGTTGTAAATGATCCGATGTCATCATTTCTTATGGCTGAGTAGTATTCCATAGTATATATGTACCACATTTTTATCCAATCATCTATTGAAGGGCTTTTTGGTTGTTTCCATGTCTTTATTTTGTTAAATTCATTTTTTTTCTGGGAAAACTTTGTGGTATCTAAATTTTAATTTATATAAAATTAAGTTTTTTGTTCTACGTGATACTTTGTTAATAGATATATAATGTTTGTCATTTGTTAACAACCACAGAACTGTACAACAGAAAGAGTAAGCCCTAGTATGAATTATGAATTTGAATCAATAATAGTAATGTATCGATATCAGCTTACCAATTCTAACAAATATGCCACATTAAGGCAAGAAAATAATACAGACAATTGAGTGATAGGAAAGAGGATTTTTTGGGACTCTGTACTATCTGCTCAATTAACTTAAATCTTCTTTAAAAATTAGAATTCATCATTATTATTATATTTTTGGAAAGAAAGAGAAAAGTGGAGGAAACACCTCTCTCTTTTCCCTTAGGGAAGGATCAACAATTAGCTGATATATGCTTGGGCAAAGTTTTGTAGAGTGCAGCCATGGAAAATTTTCAGTCTGTCAACTGTTTTAGTTAAAATTTCTAATTTAAGGAGGTTATTTAGGAGATTAGATTATTAAGGTTAGAGTTGCATTTCTAATAAGAGAAATTAGATGGCAAGCCCAATAAAGTTCTTTTGGAGCTTTGGCAGCAGCTTAAACCAGAACAGAGGTTCCAGCTGCTGAGACAAAAGGCCCCAGCAGCTACTAATACAACAGCTGGTGTGTGGGCAGCACTGTTACAAGTTTATATGATGGAGACAGCTGAGGGAGAGGAGGACCCCCAAGACATGCTGTTCTAGTTTGAATAGGAGGAAGACCAAGGGACCTGATCTAATAGGGGCAGGCTGGACTGAAGGCCCCGTGCAGAATTGGGAATCCACTGGTCCCCTTCTAATGTACAATGGTTGTTGGCCTTGGTAGATATAGGTGCAGAATGTTTCCTCCTTTATGGGAACCCAGAATGGTTCACTAGGACCTCAGTGGCCATTGATGATTATGGGGGCCAAACTGTTTGAAACCAATAAGTATTCCATTGGGGATAGGAAAACTGCCTCCTAAGCCATATAAGGTACCATATTTTTCACTTCATAAGATGCACCTGACCATAAGACACACCTAGGGTTTTAAGAAGAGAAATAAGGAAAAAAAATATTCTGAACCAAATGGTGTGTTAAAATATTTAATAAAATACTTTATTTTTTCACTCCATAAGATTCACAGGCATTTTCTCCTCCACTTTTGGGGGGAAAATGTGTCTTATGGAGCAAAAATAAGGTATGTGTATCTCCTATCCTTGAATATAGTTTGGGGGTAGATGTCTTACAAGGACTGTAGTTAAAGCAGTGAAGGCAGGATTGCGGGGGCATGCAGCGAGCACATCCTCCCTTGCAACTATCCGTTTCCTGGCACATGACTAGCACAAAGCCGTGCTGCCTGCCAGGTGGTTATGAAGAAATCACAGGGACGATCCTCAAACTAGAAAAGGTGGGGATCATCTAGCTGGTGCACAGCCCTTACAACTCCCGGTTATGGCCTGTGTACAGACCAGACAGAACCTGGAGAATGACAGTAGATTACAGAGAACTTAATAAAGTTGTTCCCCCTTTGCACGCTGCTGTTCCCTCTATAGCTAACATGATGGATCAGCTAAGCCATGAGTTGGGGGCATACCACTTTGTGGCAGACTTGGTCAATGCTTTTTTGTCTATTGATACAGCTGCAGAGAGTCAGGACCAATTTGCCCTCACTTGGGAAGGGAGACAATGGACCTTTACAGTATCACCACAGGGCTATTTGCGTAGCACCATCTTGTGCCATGGGCTGGTGGCTGCTGACCTGGCTAAATAAAAACAGCCAGAGGCAGTTTGCATGTACCATTATATTGATGGTATTATGCTAACTAGTGATTCTCTTCCACAATTAGAACAAGCAGTTGCTACCCTGGAGTCCCATTTGAAAGCATGTGGCTGGGAAGTCAATGAGGGCAAATGATAAGAACCTAGGTTATCTGTTAAATTCTTGAGAGTTGTTTGGTTGAGTAAGACAAAAGTTACCTCTGATGTGGTTATAGATAAGATATAGGTGTTTCCCATGCCCACTAGAGTAAAACAGTTACAGGAATTCCTAAGTCTGTTGGGGTAGTGGCAAGCATTTATACCCCATTTGGCTCAGTTACTGTGCCCCCAATATAACCTTATTTGGAAGGGGGTTCACTGGGATTGGACTGAGAAAGCACAAGGATTGCGACAGGAGGGAGGCACCAGCTCCCTTACTGGATGGACATACCACTTGTGGACAGTACTCTGGGTTTTGAATGAGAGACCTCGACTGGGGTGGGGGCGGTGCTGGTGGAGGCCCTCCTGCACCGGGCAGCTGTTCCCATCCAGTTGCAGATATGTACCAAGAACATTTTACTCAAGCCAGGCTTTGGGTAGCAGGATAATGTGCTGCTGCCTGCCCTAACAGCCCTCCCTAAAGACCAACAGCTTCAGTGGACATGGTCCTGGACTGTACAGCCCCCCCCCCCCCATGATGGGTGGCCTTGTTGGCACTGTGGGGTAGGGGGCTAGAGGTAGGCCTTTAGTTAACTCCCTGGGCAACCAGCACCTGGCCGCTAAGGCAGAAGTGTATTATCCCTTGAGTGCTCAGGGAGACAGCATTATGAAGGGCTCCTTTGAAATTTCTCTATGGCCCATAAGGAGTTCTCCCATTCTGCTGCACACAGAACCAGCAGATCCTGGTGAGCAGGACAATAAGGTTTGGTATGCCCACCTGGGGCAGCCTCTGGTACCTGCTTCTGTGCTGTCTGCAGATAGAACTCTGGCCTGGATTCTGCCAGAAGGGAAAGATTTGCCTCTCTTGGTGCTCTTTTCACTCATATCTTACTAGACATTGTGAGCCAGGCCTTCCATGCCCTAGTAGGGGATACCCAGGAAATGGAGCAACTAACCAGGGATCCCCTCTGAGGATCTCTGGCAGCAGGCTGACACACCATCAATTTTTATTGCTATTTTCAGTATAGCTTGTGCTTTTATAATTCTGTTGCTGGGATGTAATGCAGTGGTCTCCAACCCCTGGGCCGGTACCGGTCCATGGGCCATTTGGTACCGGTCTGCAGAGAAAGAATAAATAACTTACATTATTTCTGTTTTATTTATATTTAAGTCTGAAGGATGTTTTATTTTTTTAAAATGACCAGATTCCCTCTGTTACATCTGTCTAAGACTCACTCTTGATGCTTGTGTTGGTCACCTGATACATTTATCCGTCCCACCCTAAAGGCCAGTCTGTGAAAATATTTTCTGACATTAAACCGGTCTGTGGCCCAAAAAAGGTTGGGGACTACTGATGTAATGTACCTCACTCCTCACACAGGGACCATTGCGGCAGATACCTGTCACACAGATTGTGAGGTGAGCAACCCTAAAGGGGTAGAATGTGGCGAAAACACCTATGGTTAGGCTTGCTCACTGGTTTTCTGGCTGCAAGCAGTTTGCAGGATTAGTGCCCGAGCATGTGGCAGAAAGGCACATTTTGTCTTTGTGGAAAGCTACGGGTGCTTTCCTTCCATGGCAATTTTCCCAGACTGCTCTCCCACCACCTGAGGTGCAGTTCCCTGATTCCCTCAGCTGCCACCAGAGGGACGGTGTTCCCGATCTCTTGCCTTCCACTGTGAAGCGGTTTTTCTTTGCTTACTTGCTTACCCATCTCTGTGAGCCTCCAATAAATGGGAATGACCTGACCCTTTTCATCTCCGATTTCTCTACTGTCTGCCTGAATCCAATGTGAACCTGTCTGGCCTTGGCCCAGCACTACAACCATGTAACCTTATATATATTTTTTCTTGAAAATATTTTAAGAAATTTGTGCTCCACAATTGCTCCTTGGGAAACAGTAGTTTATGCTAACAAAAAGAGAAACCATAGCTTCTGTCCCTCCTTTCCTTTAACTCGCTATGATGTTCAGAGAGTCCTCACTCAACTAAATCATTGATAGGTTCTTGGATGCTTCAACTTTAAGTGAAATGATGTATAATGAAACCAATTTTACTATTGATTTCTGTTAACAGGCCAATTGCTATAAATAAGAATTAAATATCTATAGCCATATTTCTAGTCACAAAAGATCACCAAACTTCTAGATAAAGACCCAAAACACTTCTAATATTGCACATTGAAATAATTAAGACATATATGCATTTAAGAAATGGTAATAAAAACAAGTAAGATATTATTTTCTAATCCACTTATTCCAGTTCAGGGTCATGGGTGGCTGGAGCTTCTCCCTTCAGCTCAGGGTGTAAGGTAGGAACTAAATGCATTAACCTCACATGCACATTTAGGGGATGAGGGAAGAAACCTGAGTCCCCACAGAAAACCTACACAGACATGGGGAGGTTGTAAGAACTCCACATAGACAATGACCATGATAGAAATTTTTTTCTCTCACCAACATTACAAAAAAAAAACTATGTTGAATAAAACAACATTATTAAAGGACCTTCTGTAGTTACTGAAAATTAGAATCTTTCTCTACTATCTCCTACTCGATTTCTGTACAATTTTTGACCTTGTTCTGAAATTTTCTCACCATTTTTAGAAAGAAGAAACTGGTGAGCATCAATTAAAATCTTCCTTAAGGAATTGCCTTTGACTATTTGTAGAAGTCTTCATTTCATTGGAAAGGCACCAAATGAAGACAAAGAGGCTGCTCCCCTTCATAGATTATAAGTATTGACATCTTTCCTCTAATGAATGCTCTAGTATCATATGGATTAACTATCATTTATTTATTTTTTTAAGTGAGAGGTAGGGAGGCAGAGAGACAGACTCCTGCATGTGCCCGGACCAGGATCTACCTGGCAAGCCCACTAGGGGGCAATGCTCTGCCCATCTGGGGCCACTGCTTGGTTGCTCAGCAACCCAGCCATTTTAGTGCCTGAGTCAAGGACAAGGAGCCATTTTCAGTGCCCAGGGGCCAACTTGCTTGAACCATTCGAGCCATGGTTGTGGTAGGTAGGGGGAGGAGAGAGAGAGAGAGAGAGAGAAAGAGAGAGAGAGACAGGGGGCAGGGGGAGGGGTGGAGAAGCAGATGGTCACTTCTCCTGTGTGCCCTGACCAGTAATTGAACCCAGGTCTTCCACATGCCAGGCCGATGCTCTATCTACCACTGAGCCAATTGGCCAGGGCTGGATTAACTATCATGAAGATATACATGAGTGGTAATAAAATATTTCTGCTGGTTGAATAAGAATTGTCAGTGGCATGATGGCATTGAAATTAAGCATTTGAGTAAACCATGAAGATTTCCTAGCTTTATCTTATCATCTTCTCTGTGACAACAGATGGAAACATTTTGATACTGATAAAAATAGAGCTTATAGAAGAAACTTGCTGAGTGTTAGGGACTATTAGTAATAGACTCCAATAAAAACTCTGGATCTTTGCTTTTTACCAAAAAGGATAAAGCTAAGGAAGAAGAAAGAAAGACTTCATCCTGTGCTTTCAGAAACACTACAAGGGCACACAGAGAGAGAAAACATGGACTTTGTAGTCATGGAGAATTGCATTTGAATTCTAGTTCCAACGTTCATATCCAAAATAATTTACCAAAATTATTTATTCTTAAGAGGACTCTGACTTTCTCATCTGGAGAAGGGGAATAATGATACTATGACATACTGCTTTGGGAACACTGAGAGAATTAATAAATATAAAGCAACTGACACATAGTAAGTTTTTTTCTTGATATTTTTTCCTTTTTTTCCATAGTATGTATAATATTGAACAGTAGTAAATTCAATACATGTGCTAGCTCATATCACATGGGCAATTAAGCCATGGTCTAGTCTAGTAACATGATCACAAAATGGAATGCATTGATATTCAAGAAAATATTGAGCTTTAAATGGTCTTTGTAATATTACTCTGGAGGAAAAAAAGAAATTTATTAATTACTATTATCTTTGAGTATCTGTTCATTCTAGCCTTTCATTTAACATTTTAGTTAGGTGGTACTTTCAGTTCATTACCCAGAAATCTAATAATAACTTAATTAATGTTACTATGAAATGAATATAATTTATAGATGAGACTGATGATAAAGAAAAATTAGTTGCAAAGATTATTTACTTGGAGAGAAGTGCAAAACCATTTTCCAGGGTGGTTAGAGGCAGTTTGAAAAAAAAAGTTTTCACACAATAAATTAGGTAAATTTTACAAGATTTTTAATATTTTTCCATTTTATAGGTGAGAAATTATATTTGACTCATCTTATTTTAAAAATGAATAACATGATGTACATACTAAAGAGAAAATGGTTGTCAGAGTAAAAGCAATCAAATCACGATATTCATTTCCTTCCAGAG
Organism: Saccopteryx leptura; assembly: GCF_036850995.1. Classification (NCBI taxonomy): domain Eukaryota; kingdom Metazoa; phylum Chordata; class Mammalia; order Chiroptera; family Emballonuridae; genus Saccopteryx; species Saccopteryx leptura. The sequence continues at coordinate 174,192,463 of NC_089505.1, forward strand.
GCATACAGGGACATGAGATTAATGTTTGCATTTCTCAAATTAACTTGAATCATTACAATAGTTTTACTTTAGTCATTTTTAATAGAAATAATTTTCCAAGAAAAAAGGAAAGAATATAGTTTTGTTTTAAGAAAGTAAAATGTCTGATGGCTTTCTTAAGAATTTATCTAACTTCTACCATTGTTACATAACTGAGTTTCCAACTCAAGCCATAAGGATTTTCCCTTAAGCCTTACTCTATTTTTTTTTATAATGGAGAGTGTCTAGCCTTATTTTTAATAGTGCATCAACCAATCTATAGACAACTCACAGATTACTAAACTCTCAACAGAGCAATTACTTACAGCTTTCAATTGTAAGAACATCAACTAAAGCCACTGCCACTGTGACTTGTGACTTGACTTTGCTCCTGTGGGCTTTTTGAAGCAGATAGCTTAAGGAATAAGAACCCATCATTTTGTGAATCCTTAATGTGTAGAATGAAACTGCTGATGGTTAATAAGAGTAAATAAAACATGCCTAAAATTATAGATCTTTTCATTTCTTTTTTTCTTTTTCAAACAATATTATAAATCCATTTGTGGATTTGACTATTGTTCAAGTAACAACAGATGAATTGATCTATTTTTCTCTAATGAAAAATTTTCTTTTCTCTATGTATTATCCTATAATTGTTGCCAGGAATTGCTTCATCTTCAATAAAAGCAATCTTATTCTCCTTAACAATTTAATTACCAGTTGTTCCCCTCCCCCCATTGTATTCTATCAATACGTTTTAGAAAATTTGTTTTCATACTGAAATAGAGTGTCTTGGAATATGTGAGTTTTGACTTTGGCTGCCATATATATTTTAATATATGTTTGTACTAAGGCAGGATATTAAAAAGCTAAGAAAATTCTTTGGGAAGTGGAATGGAGAACCTGAGATAAGATAATGAAATAAGGCCAAATAATTTGAAAACTTGACAGCCATCATTCTAGTGAATCCCAAGACTTTACCCACCCTAACTAACCAAGAGTGACCGGGAATAAATATGCTGTATTTTGATTTACTTATAGTCTGACTAGCCATTAAATAAAACTAAATAAGAATATACCAACAAAGTAAGCTTATAAAAGAATTTATGTTAAATGCAAAATCTAGTTTATTGCTTTAATAACTACGATTCAATTACTGGTTTAGTAATTTCACTTAAGTATTCTGTAACAAATCAAAAATGTAATATCAATCCTGTGCTTTCATCTTTGGCTAAGCTCTCATTATAGTTAAAAGGTCGTTCTCCTCTGGCTGATGCACAATGAGGGTTAACATCAGAGCAAGAAGAATAAGCATAAGTTCCCACCCTTCCCCTTACTCCCACTACACTGGGGGTTGAAGTTCTGATTTTCATTCACTCAAGGCCAAAGAGGACAGCTTGACTGTGGGAATCTGTGAACGCTTGTTACATGAAACAAAAATCCTAATTTATAAGTTATTTGCTAGCTTCTGTTCCTGTAACAACCGTCAGATGTGTCAGCTCTGGGAGATATGAGACCTCCGTCCACTTATCTGAACAAAGTGTGCTTCTTCCCCTCAGCAAAGAACCCTCCTTTTTATTCCTTTGTTCTGGTTTTGCTTATTTCTCCTCTGCCTTCTCTTTCCTTATAAAAACTCCTGCCTGCACCAGAAGAGGGAGAGAGGTTTATTGGGAACAGGGGTCGCCCCCATCTTCTCAGGTGGTGGGCACTTGACTAATCTCTTTCCTTCTCATCAGCACCTGTGTCAAGTAATTGGTTTTCATGTCAATAGGCAGCCGGACCTCAGGGTCATTTTCCTGGTTTTACAAGAACACTTGAGAGCAAAAGGTTTACCCCTCCCTAACCAGAGAATACATATCTTAAATCACTGTGGTCAGGAAAATAGGTAACAGAAATCCAATCATTGCCATTTGTACTGGGCAAACCACGGACAGATGAAGTCAGGGAATAAATTAAACAAACAAACAAACAAACAAACAAACAAACAAAAAATAGAGCTAGACAGACCCAAGGCAAAAGTAAAACAGTAGGCTGACTAGAGAATGATTCCAAACTCTCCTGTATGCTTTTTTATTTTTTATGAACCAACATATCAAAGGGTACACCTGGAAAACTAAAGAATATTCTATTAAGACCTTTGCCTGAGCCCTCTCCTAGGATTCCTGCCTGCAGAAGCTGAAGAAAGATAAGAACCCTCAAGACAAAGAACTCTATCGTGTGCCCATACCTTTCTTCTCACTCAGGTGTACATCTTTACTTTTATCTCCTAAACTACTATTATGTCATAAGTAAAATAAATAAACAGTTGGTAAGGTTTGGAAAAATTGAAACCTTTGTGCACTGCTGATGTAAAAGTAAAATGGTCCAGCTCCTTGGAAAACAGTTTTGTGGCTCCTCAGAATGTTAAACACACAATTACCATCAGAACACATGATTCAATCCTAGGTATGTACAGAATGAATTGAAAACAGAGACCCAAACATGTACACACACATGTATGCTTCAAAAGGTGGAAACAACACAAATAGTCATCAACAGATGAATGAACTAATAAATTGTGTTATATACGTACAATTGCAATAGAATATGATTTAACTGTAAAAAGGAATAAAATACTGATACTTCCTACAATGTAGATCATATATATTATTATTATTTTTTCCTTTTTTTAATAATTTTATTTTTTTTAATGGGGTGACATCAATAAATCAGGATACATATATTCAAAAATAACATGTCCAGGTTATCTTGTCGTTCAATTATGTTGCATACCCATCACCCAAAGTCAGATTGTCCTCTGTCACCTTCTATCTAGTTTTCTTTGTGCCCCTCCCCCTCCCCCTTTCCCTCTCCCTCTCCCCCCTTTCCCCCGTAACCACCACACTCTTATCAATGTCTCTTAGTCTCACTTTTATGTCCCACCTACGTATGGAATAATGTAGTTCCTGTTTTTTTCTGATTTACTTATTTCACTTCGTATAATGTTATCAAGATCCCACCATTTTGCTGTAAATGATCCCATGTCATCATTTCTTATGGCTGAGTAGTATTCCATAGTATATATGTGCCACATCTTCTTTATCCAGTCTTCTATTGAAGGGCTTTTTGGTTGTTTCCACGTCCTGGCCACTGTGAACAATGCTGCAATGAACATGGGGCTGCATGTGTCTTTACATATCAATGTTTCTGAGTTTTTGGGGTATATACCCAGTAGAAGGATTGCTGGGTCATAAGGTAGTTCTATTTTCAGTTTTTTTGAGGAACCACCATACTTTCTTCCATAATGGTTGTACTACTTTACATTCCCACCAACAGTGTATGAGGGTTCCTTTTTCTCCACAGCCTCTCAACATTTGCTATTACCTGTCTTGTTAATAATAGCTAATCAAACAGGTGTGAGGTGGTATCTCATTGCAGTTTTGATTTGCATTTCTCTAATAACTAAAGAAGATGAGCATCTTTTCATATATCGGTTGGCCATTTGTATTTCTTCCTAGGAGAACTATCTGTTCATCATATATATTATTAAGACATGCTAAATAAAAGAAGTCAGATGCAAAAGGTCACATTTTATATGATCTCATTTACATAAAATATCCAGGCTAAATAAATCTATAGAAGTAGAACACAGATTGGTGGTTGTCAAGGCTGGAAGGAGTGAGGAAGTAAAGAGACCTGCTTACAGGGTGAGTTTTACTTAGGAAATATTTTGGAACTAGTTAGAAGTGGTCATTGCAAACTGTGAATGTACTGAATGTCACTAAATTTTTCATTTGAAAGTGGCTAATTTTATTTTATCTAAATTTTGCCTCAATAAATTACTATTTTTAAAAGAAGAAACAAAGCCAATATTTGGATATGAAACTACCATAGGAAAAATATTGACTGTAAAATACATTATTCATCATTATTGTACTTTTTAAAAACCATGATGGAGGAAGACAATTGAATAGTTCCTGTGTAACTTCTTATTCTAAAAGTATGAGAATTTAGTCATCACATACCATTTATCATATGGCAGAAGAAAATAAAACTTGGCATTTGTTGGGCAATTGTATTTGACTCTAATTCATTAGTAGCCAAGTGATTAATTCTAGTGTTATTGTCATTGTTAGAACATGGAGGTCTATGCTAATGGGATCTGATCTTGATTCATTGTAAGTCTCAATTCTTTTTTCCTGTAAAATGATAAAGCAGTTCACTTTAACTAAGTTTTTGACTAGTAGTATTCCAGGCATAGTGCTAAGTACTGAATATAAAAATGAACATAGAGTAAGTGCTATGAAAAAACAGCTTCAAAGAAGGACAACTTACCCAGGCTGGGCATAGACAAGGGTCATGAAAACTTTCTTGGATCTATCAGTCTAAGCTGAGTTTAAATGAACAAAAGAAATAAGCCTCATACAATCTGAAGATGATGTCATGGAAAAGTTCCTGGGAATTGTTGCTGAGGCTGTCAGGCAGAAGAAGAAGCTGGAGCTCTTCCACATGTATCTCTCTGAAAGGGTATGATTGCCACTCTCTGGAGCCCTATCTACAAAGCTGTATTTTGGATTTAGTTTTAAATTGGTCAAGAATTGGAACCTAGATCTTAGTCTATGATGTGGTTCATAGAACACGTGAACTTCTGAAGCACTTCTGAGGTTAGTAGCAAACATTTCTTTAACATTAGATAAGAAAAAAGGCAGGGACATTTATTTACTCACCCACTAGTTGTAAAATTAACAACCACCAGAGGCTGAAACATCAGCAGGCTTCCACAATGAAATCAAAGCAATGCTAGAAGCTGTTGTGCAATGGTTACTTGAGCACTTGGTGTTTTAATATATACCATATCAATTAATCTTCGCATTCCTGTGAGAGCAACACTAAGCATGCACACTTCTTATTTTCACTTCAGAGAAAAGAGAATTAAAACTTAAAGAAGATAAAATAATTTGCTGAAGATCCCATAATTAGCAAATATGAAATAGAGGTGTTTGTTTGGAATTAAAAACCTTCCACTCTGAAACACAGCAGGACTCCCCAAACCTAGCTGGTCATCAGGATTAACAGGGAAAGTCAAAACAAAACAAAACAAAAACACCCCTGCATTCTTACACTCACAATAAGAAGTGGAAACAACTTAAAAGAACAATATCATTTACATTAGCACCCAAATAAATGAGACAGGAATATGAGGAAAACTATATAACTTTGGTGAAAGGAATAAAATAACTAAATACATGAGGAAATATTCTGAGTTCATGGATAGAGTAGGAACTCAATATTGTCAAGATATCAGCTCTTCCTAACTTGGTCTATAGATTCAATGGAATTCCAGTCAGAATCCCAGAGAGTTATTTTGTGAATATTGACAAACTAATTCTAAAGTTTATACGGAGAAGAAGACTCAGAAGAGCCAAAACAATATTAAAGGAGAGAAACAAAGTTAGAAGACTGATGTTACTTGACTTCAGATCTACTATAAAGTTACAGCTTTGAAAACAGTTTTGTGCTGGTGAAACAGGCAGATCAATGTAAAAAAATAGACAGCCCAGAAACAGAGCCCCATATATATGTAGTTAACTGATCTTTGACAAAGGAATCTGTAATTTACAAAGTACTCTTTGATTCTGATGATCACTCTGGTTTTGAAATGACAGGCCAAAATTGCAATCGAATTTAATGTAATCAATAAAGTTATTAAAGTTTTAAATAAAAGTGGTATGAGGAAACTAAGAAATAATGAACGATAAGGGCTTAAGGAAATAAACCCTCAAATCTCATTTTGCCTTTTCATTCATATCTGAGTCAATACACGTATGCTAAATGATGTCCTTCTCAAATCACCAGTGTTATAAAAAAGAAAAAAAAGAAGGAAAGAAGGAAGAAGAAAGGAAGGAAAGAAGGAAGGAAGGAAGGAAGGCAGGAAGGAAGGAAGGCAGGAAGGAAGGAAGGAAGGAAGGAAGGAAGGAAGGAAGGAAGGCAGGAAGGAAGGAAGGAAGGAAGGAAGGAAGGAAGGAAGGAAAGAAAGAAAAAAAAGAAAAAAATGATGATACCAATGCTGTTGCTGCATGGACCACCACATTTCGAGTAACAAGGTCAGCTCTTTGAGGACAGGGTTCTCTTTGTTTCAATCACTTGTGTACATACCTAGTACATATGACAGTTCCTGGACTACAGTGGGTGCTCACCATGTGTTTGTTGAATGAATAAACCTTTCCCTTGTCCAGTCTGATTAAGGTCTTTTGCTTGTGCTTTCCCTTAACATTTGTGTATTGATATGGTACATCTTTCCTGGCATTTATAATGGCCTACTGAAGTAGAGCTTTTGCTTATTTTTTTCTTCTTTTCTTTCACTAAAGATAAATTGCTTAAGGGAAGGGTACACACAATTTCCTACATGTTTCTCAGTACTTAAGACAGTGCTTGAAACATAAAAGGCACATAGAAAATGTATCAAAAAATGATTTGGAAATGCAGAACCTATTTTTTATTCCCCAAAGTGACAACTTATCTTCCATTGACCTGTATTTCTCCAAACATGAGCGCATAGTCTCAGGAGATTGGAGGCAGAGCTGCATACTGAAGACAGGAGGAATGGGTGTCTGAGGGGATATGTTCTAGATTGGAAATTTGCATGCAGTATCATCCTTATATCAGACACAGTTCAAAGGACTTGGCAAAAGAGGAAATGCCTCTACAAAGTAACAAAGTAGATTGAGTACTTCAGCAGTTGTTTTTTTCAACTGGTGCTTTTTGTCATGAAAATTGCTGGTTTGCAGGGTCAGAATTTTTTGGCCACCTTCAAGATCATTGCATTTTCTCAGATCTGGCATTGAATCTAAAGTCTGGCAAGTCTAGCTTCTTAAAGTGTATTAGGTGGGTCCCAAAGGGAGACTGATGTGCTAGCTACATAAAAACCTTGGTGTATTTCTCTAAGGACAGCCACCTCCTTTGTTCCTCTTCGGATTTGAATCTAGCTTCCTGACCTAAGCCTTGCACACTATTCCATACACTGACATTGTCCATGCTTGTCCTGCTACAACCACTAGCTTTTTGATATCATCACCTTAACTATAGTCTGGTAAATAAGACTTAATTAAACCTGTGGCCACAGTCCAGAGTCAGTTACTTAAGATTGCTTCAATTCACAACCCCTCCATGTAAAAATGCATTGATGTTGACAGACTAGCTCAGCCTTTTTCAGAAAAACAGAGAGATAGCTGTATATGCAAGCCCTTCTCCTCATCTGGTCTCCCTGAACTCCTTCCTTGTCCCACACAAGTTAGATAGACACAGATATTCTTTTTACAAGAACAAAGAAAAGGAGTAATGATATACATTTGAGGGTTCATTTCCATATCCAGTGTAAATAAATGGGGGATGGTCTGAAATTTTGCCTATAAAGAGGTATACAAGAGTTAAAAGTTACTCTTGCTTGTTACATCTGTTTAGATTTTTATATTTTACTGTTTAATACACTGGTAGGTGGAGTATGGAAATAAGATAGCTATATATACTATAGATATGTAACTATGTCCATGAATATATAAATAATCTAGATAGTATGTAACTATAGATTTCTAGGTGTAGATAGACATTGTAAATGTATATAGAAAATTTTTTGTAACACTAGAATAAGATATTTTTGTAGGCAAGCAACCTAGTTGTTAGTGGGAACTTCACTTGTTTTGGACAACTCCGAGAATCTATTGTGTGATTCCATTTGAGTGGAAGGAAACGTTCTGAAATGTCTCCTATATCATAGAGCCCATCACCAGGGAAGCTGGAATCAGGCTCCCTCGAGGCCCACGGGAGGCAGTGGGAGGGTGCCCTTTGCTCTCAGTGAGAAAACCCCTCAAGAAACCATTCCAGCAAAGTTTAAGAGGAAGAGAACACTGACCTCCTCCTATAATACTTCAGCTGTTCAGTCTGAAAGTAGAATTGTCTGAGACCTTCCCAGTCTCCCCATTCCAGGCTTCCAACCCGAGTGATGGGAAGTTACAATTGGAAATGACCCTAGGGAATCATCTTTCTTTCCTGGAGGTGGGAAGAGGGAATGGCAAGACTGGCGCTGCGCATTGTCAGGGGCCGGGATGTCGCCCAGGCACTGGCCAAGTGCCCAGGCCGGGCCCCAGTTTCTCAGCCGCGTTTTCTGCTCTGTGCACCCACCCTGCTTGCGAGGACACTGTCCCCAGCACCCGCCCCAGCATCACTTCCCCTGACGTCCAGTCCTGAGCTCTGACGATCGCCTCTACCGGCCACCCTTATAAAGGGGACTTTTGCCAAGACTGTGATTGATCGCCTTCTCGCCCCGTGCCACTCGCCCTCAACCAGCGCCCACACCTGTCAGCTCCGCGAGCGCCCAGGTTCTTGCAGAAACTAGAAGAGGAGAGGCTTCGGGATCCTGACCCCAGCTCTTGCCGGTGCTTCCATCCCTCTGCGCCTCCGCCCACCACCACACCCTTGCACACACACGCACACACGCGCGCGCACACACATTCTCACTCTACACTGCACCCTTGCAGTCTTCGCCACTTGGGTCTCTGGGAGTGGCGGTGCCGGGAGCAGCTCCATCCGGCGGAGCGCTCCTTTGAGGGAGAGGCTACAACTCCAGGTCCAGGTAGGCGCGAAGCCGGCATCGTCAGAGCGCCCTGCCGCGCCCAGCCGCACTCGGGAGCGCGGTGCGCGCAGAGCAGGGCATTTTCGGAGCGAAGGGACGCGGTTTTTTGGCCACTTCGTGGGGTCGCGCGGTAGGTCCACTCTAGGGAGCGAGCTGCTGGAAAGTCTGATAGAAGAGACAAAGTCTTTGGGCAGGAGATGGGTAGGGGGGCCCAGGAGTGACAGCGGGGCTCAGGGAGCACCCAAGTGAGGCCTGAGAAAGAACTTCCCGGTTCGGTTTGCTCACAAAGGCAGAGCCCATCAAGCCACCGAGGCTTCTTTTACCTCCCCCTGAATCCGAGGGAGGCTAGCTCGCTAGCTCCTTAGCCCAACGTCTTATTACCCACCAGTGTGGACAAATACGAGTTTCCCCCAGAAACATATTTGTGTGAACTGGCTGCGTGAAACAAGCTTGGTCTCGAGGGTGAAAAATCCTTAACAATGGAAAACTGAAGGCGTTAGAACTTCGCATCTGTCTTCTAAGAGTCTTTCTTGTTCTTAATACCGCTGACCCTCTGTTATGCTTTTAAGGACAACGGCATTTTAAAATTGTTTTCTTGTTTATACCATTGAGGAGTTGGAGAGAGAAGCAGGGAACAAAGGACAGTGGCTTAGGTTGACCAAGATATTAACCATGACATCTTTCGTTACTACAGACACTTGAGCCACAGGCACTTGTTGAAAATTGGAGCTAATGTGTTTTTGGAATGGAATTTCCTAAAGGTTTTTTTTTTTTTTTTTTTTTTTGTAGATATTTTCACCTCATATTACTTCTGAAACATTCCTTAACATTGTTTGAAAGAAGGGATAGAAGTATGAATGAAAGGATATGTTAGAATGCTCAGTCATCTTTCATACTAAATAATTCTAGGTTGAATAATAAGTTAGTTCCCGAAAGCAAATACAGACACATTTTTTTCTTGGCCGAATTACTGACCTAAGGTACAGGAAAAGGTTAGTTTTATATAGAAAACAATTGTTAAATACAAAATGATGATGAGTACATTTGTTACAAAGTATTTTCATTTTTCTCTTTTTTCTTGAATGCTCAGAACAATGCTATACTGTTAAATAGAATAATATAATACACACTTGTTGATAGGTGCTATTTTAACATGCTATTTCAATGTACTTTTTCTTCAAGCGGCAAAGGATCTCTCATGAGCCAGCTGGTTTATTCCTGACTGCTTATGAATGCTTGGCTGGTTTACATGCATTACTGAATTTATTCAGAAATCTTAATGAAGTAGACAGCTGTGGAAGATTCCAGACCCCTAGATAAAAAATGGCTTTCCATGTAGAAGGACTGATAGCTATCATCGTGTTCTACCTTCTGATATTGCTGGTGGGAATATGGGCTGCCTGGAGAACCAAACACAGTGGCAGCGCAGAGGAGCGCAGTGAGGCCATCATAGTTGGTGGCCGAGACATCGGTCTGCTGGTGGGTGGATTTACCATGACAGGTAGGTTCAGCTGCCCAGCTCCCTGCCTCCCTCCCCTCCTTGGTTTATCAGAATGACAAAGCAAATGTTACTCTTTGTTCTTTGAGGATTCTTTGTGTTCATTACCTATATACATACACACATGTATATCTATATGTATGCATGTATGTAATATATATGTATATATCCATATACATATATATGTATATATATAAATTTTACATTTCTTTAAAACAAAAATAAAATTGTTCAACCCAGTAGTATTTGAACAAAGTGATTTTATAATTAACCACTGGACAGAACATCCAATTCAGGAGAAACACAAGTCCAAATTGATAGATGACCTGTTTTGAAACTCAGTTCTCTCATTTAATAAACCAATATCCTTACACGAAGACAATCGCATGTTACGAATTCACAGCACCAAAAGAAAATGTTTCCAGGAACCTTGATATAAAAAGAGAAAAAACACCTAGGGCATGCCTTAGGAAACCCAAACCACCATCTGCAGCTGCCTCCCATTCAGACCTTCTCTGTGACGAGAGGGGTGGAGATTCTATCTTTTTCTGCCCAGAAGGGGTTTTGTTAAAGTGCTGACTTATTTCTCTTTTAAATCCCTTTTGGTCAATGAAAATATTCTTGAAAAACAATGTAAAATTATATTTTTAATATTATTTGATACATATTTACCAACAAAACACACTTCATATTAGAGACTTATTAGGTTTTTAAACATCAGCAACATAACCCATTCTGACAGGAACTCGAAGTGCTCATTTGGAATATACCTTACTGGAAATCACATCCAAATGATGCCCAATTTCAGTCCTGAAGTCTTATTTTAAAAAGAATCATTCTCTATGTGAAATACTTTACCAAACTAATCTCTTAAGCTTGCATCCTTGTTTGGTTATCTGAAATATGCAATGTTCTAAAGTAATTTGTGGACTATAGATTTTTTTTTCAGATAGTCACATTTGTTTTGTTAACTCTTGGCCAAGTGCACATGGTTTCACTTGGTCTTTATGAATATCTTTATCTTTATATTTGAGAACTATGAAAGAGGTCTGGGATTAAGTGAGTGCACAGAGTGACATGGCTACCAAGGACCAGAGTCAGTGTCAAAGCCAGGTCTTCTGGGAATCACACCCAGGGACTTCACAATGTTACCACACTCAGCCTTTTAGCTGGTTTCTCTTAGTCTCTTTATAAAGGTACACAGTTGAAAGGAGATCATTTTTTCCCCCTCTGTTTTTTCTTTTTCACATACACATACAGTATATGGAACAAATTGTATTGTGCAAAATATTTTCTATGACACCTGATATGCAAAATTAGATAAGTACGAAAACATAACGAATAAAAATCATTCACTGAAATACTGGCATAAATTTTCCAATTTTTTTCTCTTATTATCCAGTTGATGAACAGTGAGCAGAGATTTATATCTTCATTTACATTCTTTATTATAGCATTTCTTCTTTCCCTAAAGATCCAGATCTGATACTGTTATTTGAAGTGGATTAAAACATTGTAATTATATTTCCTTCAGATTTATCCTATAAAGAAAATAAGAAAAAAAATAAAATAAAACAAAGGTGGTTAATTTTACTCAAAAAATATTGGAAAGGATAAATAAGCTATAGTATATCAAAGTATTTTGTTCATCGTGAATTTTTATAATGTTTATTACTCTAGTTAACATTCTATTTATTTAGTCCTTAAGTGATTTTGTTTTCATCTAATAGGCTGTTTTTTAAATATTTTCTCCCATTACTTCTCTCCTTTTTTTAAAAAAAAATTCTATTGAATTTATTGGGGTGACTTTAGTTAATAAAATTATATAGGTTTCAAGTGTGCAATTCTATAATACATCATCTGTATAGTGTATTGTGTGTTTACCACCCCAAGTCAAGACTCCTTCCATCACCATCCCTCCCCCGTTTACCCTGTCTACCTCCCCTACCCGCGTACACTTATCTGTATCTGAGAGTTTTTTAATCCTTTCACCTTTTTTAACCAGTCCCCTGCAACCCCTCCCCTCTGACATCTGTCAGTCTTTTCTCTCTGTATCTATGAGTTTGTTTCTATTTTGTTCACTAGATTCCACATATAAGTGAGATCATATGGTATTTGTCATTTTCTTACTGGCTTATTGCACTTATAGGCTGTTAAATTGTATAGTAAAAATTGAATTGTAATGTTTCTTATAAAGAGTCATGGTCTAGCTCAGTTTTTAAAGATTTTTTTTTTAATGAGAGGAGGGGAGACAGAGAGACAGACTCCCCACATGTGCCCTGATCAGATCCACCTGGCAATCCCCTTCTGGGACCAATGCTCAAATCAGTTGAGCTATCATCAGCATCTGGGCCAGTGCTCGAACCAACTGAGCCATTGGCTGAGGGGAAGAGAGAGAGAAGAGGGAGAAGAAGGGGAAGAGAAACAGATGCTTGCTTCTCATTTGTGCTCTGACAGGGGATCGAACCTGGGAGATCTGCATGCTGGGCTGATGCTTTATCCACTGAGCCGATTGGCCAGGGCCTCATATTAATATCTGATAAGTTTATTGCCAAAATATATTTCTCATAATTTTATACAAATTCAACATAAGAATTATTTTAAATATTTTGACTATACTGAAAAAATATATAACTGCAGAAGTTTAAGTGTTCCATTAACTTTTATTATTCAGCAAGAATCAAGTATTATATTGTATTCTCAGAGAAAATGGTTGAGTTTGTACATCATTTTCAAACCTGTTTAACCAAAATGGGGGGTTTTGGAGAGCTTCCTTTACTTAACCTTCATCTATCATGCTACAGAAATTTTATTGAATAACATCTAAAATATTTATTATTCTCTCAGTGCTAGAGCGTTGGCCTGGCGTGCGGGGGACCTGGGTTCAATTCCTGGCCAGGGCACATAGGAGAAGCGCCCATTTGCTTCTCCACCCCCGCCCCCTTCTTCCTCTCTGTCTCTCTCTTCCTCTCCCGCAGCCAAGGCTCCATTGGAGCGGGGTTGGCCCGGGCGCTGGGGATGGCTCCTTGGCCTCTGCCCCAGGTGCTAAAGTGGCTCTGGTCGCAGCAGAGCGACGCCCCGGAGGGGTAGAGCATCGCCCCCTGGTGGGCAGAGCCTCGCCCCTGGTGGGCGTGCCGGGTGGATCCTGGTCGGGCACATGCGGGAGTCTGTCTGACTGTCTCTCCCCGTTTCCAGCTTCAGAAAAATACAAAAAAAAAAATTATTATTCTCTATGAAATATCGAATGTCTTACTAAAAGAGTCAGATTAGAACAAAGAATTTCAAATGGATATGCAGTCAATATTTTAAGTTGTTTTGAATGCTAGTCTAGGTCTTAAGTGTATGTTGGGTACTTAGGAAGAGAGTGTAAACAGATCATTTAAATTAATTTTAAGACACCTTGGAGTAAGTGTCTTCTGCCTCCTTCCTTCACCCAGTTAACAATTTCACGTAGTAAGTATAACTCAGTTGTGATTTAAAGTGACTATATTAATAGAAAGTATACATACCCAAAACTACACTTGTGCACACACACACAGACACACACATACACACTCACCTTGAGGACAATAGTTATAATCAGTGTGAATAGATCAATATAAATAAGTAAAATAGAAGAACCTTGCAATAAATACCTGATCCATGTTATGGAGGCTGAGGGTAAAGTTGTAGTTTTACTGAGAATACAAATACTCATATACTAAATTGCATATGATCTCAGACTTTTTTAAAATATATTTTTAAATTTGTTCATTTTAGAGAGGAGAGAGAGAGGGATAAAGAGAAAGAGAGAGAGAGAGAAAAGGGGGGAGGAACAGGAAGCATCAACTCCCATATGTGCCTTGATCAGGGTTTCAAAGTGGCGACCTCAGAGTTTCCAGGTCGACGCTTTATCCACTGCGTCACCACAGATCAGGCGATCTCAGACTTTATGATCTAATAAAATTATTAAAAAATGTTGATGACTAAATGGATTTAGAAAATATCTGGGGCAATCTTGTCTAACAGAAATATAATGAGAGCCATAAATACAATGTTATATATTCTACAAACCACTTTAGAAAACATAAAGAATAGTTGAATTAATATAAGTAATAGAATGTATTTAACTCAATACATTGCAAATATTTTTATTTCACCATGTTGTCAATATAAAAAATTGAGACACCTTGCATTTAGTTTTCTACACTGTCTTTTTTTTTTAAACATTCTTTAACATGCTAAGTCTTTGAAATCCAACGTGTATGTTACCCTCATAACACATCTCATCCAGACTAGCCACATTTCAGGTACTCAATAGCAAACATGAGGCCACTGTGTCAAACTGAGCAGGTCTAGGGTGTGACAGATATGAGAGTGACTTTTCCCTCACTTTTCATTCTATTTTAGCCACCTGGGTTGGAGGAGGTTATATTAACGGAACAGCTGAAGCAGTGTATGTACCAGATTATGGTCTAGCTTGGGCTCAAGCACCAATTGGATATTCTCTTAGTCTTATTTTAGGTAAGTGAAAGTTCAAATCTCAGTGACGCATACAGTAAAGCACAAAGAACAGGAATATAAATAACAAGTGAAATAACAAGGCAAAGCATGTAAGTAATGATAGTGGGAAAATGTTACCAGATATCTTTAAGGAGCTGCTAACAGAAATTGGGAAAAGATGCTCAAATTATATTGATTATGTAATACGTAAAAAGAATCTCTTGATATTATGACTATAAGAACAGTAATTTTTTTTAACATAATGATTTTTTTTTTCAAAAACAGTGTGGCTGTATTATTAAAAATGAATCAACTTGAATTGTACCTGAATTTCTTTTTGTAAATCAAGCTAATAAATGGTCAAGAATATTATATAACAAAGTGTTCCTAACTCATTTTTGCACTTAAAATACTTTTATTAAATCTTGTGCTCAGTCAAAATATCTGAATGCTT
Source organism: Saccopteryx leptura (assembly GCF_036850995.1). Classification (NCBI taxonomy): domain Eukaryota; kingdom Metazoa; phylum Chordata; class Mammalia; order Chiroptera; family Emballonuridae; genus Saccopteryx; species Saccopteryx leptura. The sequence goes on from NC_089505.1 coordinate 174,207,523, forward strand.
GCTACACTGGATGATATAAATGCATCAAGGCATTTAGTGAGTTCTGTGCTGGTCCACATTTTCTTTCCACGTGTCTCAGATATACCATTTAATGGTTCTTTGAATGCATGCAATGATAAATGATTTAAGAAATTTGCCTTTGTTGCTAAAGATTTCTTGGTTCTATATTCACATGATATTTCAGAATGATTCCTCAACACATATAAGTGTTCTTGAAAATGCATTTCCCTTGAGAAATTATAGCATAGGGAAAGGTTGGCAGAGACTATTACATTATGAATTTGTTATTTTCTCAAAAACACTTGTTTCATTTCTTTTAGGTGGTCTGTTTTTTGCAAAACCCATGCGTTCCAAGGGATATGTTACCATGTTAGACCCATTTCAGCAGATTTATGGAAAACGCATGGGTGGTCTGCTATTTATCCCCGCACTAATGGGTGAAATGTTCTGGGCAGCAGCCATCTTCTCTGCCTTAGGTAAGAACTGATGAAAAGTTGCTTTACCGGAATCTCTGGTTAACCGAATATCATATACATAACTTTACTTTCTCCAGCCATAAGTCAGGCCACCCTCAGTCTCCTTCCCCTGGATTAATGCAATCACCTCCTTGCCTACAGCTCTGCCCACCTCCTGTAGTGTATGTACACATGGTAGCCAGAATCATCCTTCTAAAATGCAGATCTGATTATGTCCTTTCCGTGCTTAAAAACAAACTTTCTAACCAGGCTCATAGGCTTTTCATGACTTAGCCTCTGTCTGATTCTCTCCTTTCCTCGTTCTTTCTTTCATAACTGTAGTCCTTCCCTCTTGCCTCTGACATTTTGCAAGCCAGGTGCCCGCTGCTTTGGACTTATCTCTGCTCTTTCCTTTCTCACATCCAGATCTTCAAAGCAGTCATCCTGAACTTGCTAAGCACCTTTCCTATGGGCTTACTTAGACACACGGAATGTTGTTTTCAACGGACTTACCACTTTGCGTGATTATGTGCCTGTTTCTGTTATGCCTGATTTTTAATCTCACAAAAAGAATTATAAATTTTTTGAAGTTAGGGCTTGTGTTTTGTTAACAGTTGTAATCCTGTCACAAATGAATAAATAAACCATCTATGGCTATACTTTCTTCAAAAGGAAAAAAAAAGATGCAGCGTTCTTTCTTACTGTAATTCTATCACATCACAAAGTAAAGGGTTGTAGACATGTTTAGAGACCTAGAAAATGAACTTAGACTCTTTAGGGTCTATTTTACTAAGATAAATTAATGCCTTGGCCCTCAAATTCTCAGCCCAGTTATAAATTTAGAAAACAAGAGATTTCAATGTGATCATGGGAAATCTTCAGGGTCAATATACTACCTTTTGATCAAGGGGAAATCAAAACCATTCAACTGAGTATTGAGCTCCTTCTTGAAGATCAGTAACTTGGAAGTTTCACGACTTTCCCCAGTGAGCTATGCCTTTAATGTTATTAAATTAGAGAACAAGACCAAAAGAAAAATGGCCAAGAGTTACAATTGAAGTTTAAATGTGAAGTAAATAATTTCAGAAAAAAAAAAATTTATTCAATACCTATACAGTACAATGTAGGCTATTATTCAAATTCACCTATAAATAATAAAACTCATCATCATCCTTCAATTCTTTATCAGGCTTTTCCTTTTTTAAATTTGTTTTTATTCAAGAAAAAGAATTAATTTTGCTACTAAAATCAAGGCAGTAAAAAAATTTGTTTGAAAAAATATTTTGTATTATCTTAGATCAAAATATCTTCTATTTATCTTTTAGATAGTAGATTTTCATCTCTTATAGTTGTATACTATAAGCCTACAATTGAATAGGGAAAACAATATAAGATTGTAATTAATGATAACAAAAATCAGATTTATTGCATGTATGTTAGCATTGCTATCAGTGCTGCATTAAATAATATAAAATATAAACTTTACAGATTTTGAGAATGATGGGGAAAAGGTTTATAAAGCAGTAAGTGAATTCAGAACATGCAGTCCAAGCACCACAGTGGTCCAATTGTCCATACTGTAATATCTTCATTGGAAATATAGACATAAACAAACACAATAAACAAAATTATAAAATAAGAAAAACATAATTTTGATTTCTAAGGCAGGTTTAAACCTTTGATGGTAAAAATTACTTAAAACAATGATGTTGAAATCTAGAGCTCTTCAACACATTGGTGTTCTAGGAACAAACAGGACAGAAATGTTTCTAAAATTAATAAAAAAATTAAAATAAAATAAAAAATAGATTTTTCACAAAGTTGAAAGAAAAAAGTTAATAGATGCAATTTACTCATTTTATTTTTTTCTTCTACAAATTTGTCTCAAACCTTGGTATCTTATACCATCTTATACCATCTGCCGTCTAATAAAAGCTAGCAGAAGGTCATTATGTTTATGATATAGGGTATTTTCACATAAATGTGATATATTTAAGTTTAAGTTGGAGGTTCCAATAGTGGGTAGTTTAATGTAAGTTCTTATAGTAATAGTAAGAGTAACATAATTCATAGAATTATGAAATCAGATAAATTTCAGGTGTCCTCATATAAATAAGTTAGCAAAGCACTAATTTTTAAATTAAAAATAATATTAATATATGTATCATGTATATACATATAAGTATATGCATATTAAATGTACTGAGATTTAAATTTTTTGATATGAAAACTAACCTTAGCTGTTGCATTTTATATGACATAGGAACAATATCTGCTGTCACTGAGCTTTCAATGTGTCTTTAGATAAGAGGTTAACAAAACACAGAGTACTTCATCTGAGTGCCCTGACCGTGGTGTTTTCTTGTTTTTATTCTCTCAGGAGCAACCATCAGTGTGATCATTGACATTGATGTGCATGCTTCTGTCATTGTGTCTGCGCTCATCGCCATTCTGTACACTCTCGTGGGTGGACTCTACTCTGTGGCCTACACGGATGTTGTTCAGCTCTTTTGTATTTTCATAGGCCTGGTAAGTGGGATCATTCACAAGGTTTCTCTCCCTTCCTCTCTCTCTCTCTCTTCCTCTTTTCTTTTCTCCCACCATTCCTTTCTTCCTTCCTCCCTTCCTTCCTACTTTATTTTTCTTCCTTCCTTTCTTCTTTTTTTTTCTTTGTAAAAGTTAATGTGGCATTTTATACTAACTCAGCAAAAACTAATAGACAAGTTATTTTCATCACGAGTAGTATATGTAAGTCATGTACCATGAAATATTAAATTTCTTTATGAATTAATTGCATGAAAAGTTCTAGTTTTGTTAGATTTTGCCAGAAAAGTGTGCTCTCAGTTTAATTCTTAGAAAGGTCTAGGTCTTTCCTTTATTAAAGTCTACATCTCATGTTAACCTATGTGTGATATTCCTTGGGTTTTGAAGACAGCACACTTTCCTCAACATGAAAATTTAAATCTTGATGTTATCTTGTATTAGTCTCTTAATCTCCACTTATATTAATATTGGCTAATCCATAAAACTGCTCATGGGACATAGAAATTCTCTCTTTGGAAATACTGTGGGTTCTAATATTTATCATCACTATTTGTGGTCTAAACACAAAGAAAAAATTTAATTATTTAAGGCACTAAAAAGATTTTTGTGTATTGCATATACATTCCAGGTTAAATTAAGTAATATATTTGTGCTTTCTAAAATATTGTATAATTCTGAGACATGCATATTTTTAGTATTACATTAAAAGCACTTTTGTGTGTTATGAACATATTTTAGTCAATGTTTAGCCATTGCAAACTAAAATCTTAAAATGTGAAGATTGTAATAATACATATAATAATATCTAACACTTAAGCTGTATCAAAGGAAGTATAAAGAAATAGCATAGATACTCTGTGTGTGCTAGAGGTGGTGATGGTTTTTATATGTACATGATCTCAATTTTGTGTCCAGTAGGCTCAATGCCCTTGCGCAAAACCCATGAACTGAATGAGCTAATATGGCTACTCATGACTCATGTTCCCATGGGTGATTAACGCACAACTGGTTCTCTTTCTCTTTTTCTTTTCTTTTCATGAAAAGCTTTTGACTCTTTTAGTGTTCACACTAGACACTTAAGAAAGGAAAACTGAAGCCTGACCTGTGGTGGCACAGTAGATAAACCTTGATGTGGAATGCTGAGGCTGCCGGTCTGAAACCTCAGGCAAGCCCAGCCAAGGCACATAGGAGCAGTAGCTACTACTACAAGTTGATGCTTCCTGCTCCTTTCCCCCTCCTCCCTTCCTCTATCTTTTTTCCCTTTATAAAATTAATATATAAAATCTATTTAGAAAAGGAAAAATGAAGAGTGAATTTCATACTCATTTTGTTTGTTTTGTTTTTTACATTTTAGCATCCTTCATATATAGGAGGAAAATTTATAAAAACTAATTACAGTTAGAATTACAGTTCAGCCATAATTTACATATACTAGCAATGATTATAATATTTCCTCTTTTTCTTGTAGACATTTTATTTGCTTTTCATGGAACTTTACTCACTTATATTTTAGATAAATCTAAAAATATTTAAATTGCTCAGGACTTGTACATTTTTATATTTAAATATCCAAAAGCAAGTAGACTGTGCTGAAATTCTGAATTTCCTTAACATCATTATAAACTTCCCAAACAATAAACCTCTGTTCAGAATGTTGGGAGTAAGGTTAATTTGACAATAACAGTTCTTTAAAAAGCTGCACTTAGTATTCTAAGAAACACAACCGCACAGGGGTGAATCTATTTATAGATATTTAGAATTTATTGCTTTGTATGAGACAAGAACTTGAAGTACACAGGTGCTTAGATCAAATGTGCTAGAGTATAAACATGACAGGGCAAATATATGTCATGAAACATTTTAGTGTGATTTTCTGCCCCAAAATATAACTAAATTGGTAAGGAATCAAGTTCCATTTGTTACTACTTAAGGCCCTTTAAAATAGTGGAATAAAAGGCTAAATCAGATTGTTGTCTTTCTTTTTTAAAAAAAATTATTATTAAGTGAGAGATGGGGAGGCAGAGACAGATTCCCACATGCACCCTGACTGGGATCCACCCAGCAAGCCCCCTTACCAGGGGGTGATCTGCTTATCCAGGGCTACTGTTCCATTGCTCAGCAACTGAGCCATTTTAGCACCTGAGGAGAGACCATGGAGCCATCCTCAGCACCCTGGGCCAACTTGCTTAAACTTTTTGAGCCATGACTGTGGGAAGGAATGAGAGAGAGAAAGAAGAGAGAGAGAGAGAGAGAGAGAGAGAGAGAGAGAAGGGAGAGAAGGGGAGGAGTGGAGAAGCAGATGAGCGCTTCTCCTGAGTGCCCTGACCTGGAATTGAACCAGGGACATTCACACACTGGGCAACACTGTACCGCTGAGCCAACCTGCCAGGGCTAAATCAGATTGTTTTCTAAACTTCAATTCTCTCTTTATCTCTAAATTACTGAGCTATTTGACCTATGAGAAAAAAATATAGGTGGCTAAATCTTGCATGATATTAAACAGTTAAAAATCATGGCCTAACTCTTTAATGTCACTGTTTGGTTACAGTGGATTAGTGTCCCTTTCGCATTGTCACACCCTGCGGTTACAAACATTGGGTTCACTGCTACACATGCCAGATACCAGGCTCCTTGGCTGGGGACCATCGAGTCGTTTGAAGTCTATACTTGGCTTGATAGTTTTCTGTTGTTGGTAAGTGATGTTTTACCTGATTTTCCTAAAATCAAATGCATTTTCAAAATTTTAAAGCTTGCATGTAAGTTTCATTTCTTAGCTCTTGTTGATTTCGGAATCTATAACCTTCTATTGGAAGAATGAAGTGATTTACAGACTGTGGTAGCCGACTTGTGTCAAAGTGGAGAGCAAGTCAGGACTTAAAGGTCTAAGGTCCATGGGATGATGTGTGGTGCACACACATTGCGGTTGTGTGGTCAATGAAGGAGCACCATGCCCTACCTCCAGCTACTGCCCTCAATCTGAGAACCAACCCACCTAAAAGTTTTTATTTGTATTTTGAATTAGGCATGAAAAGCCAACTTCTTCTAAAGTAATTAACACATTCCTCTCTAGTAGTAAGTAAACTAGTAGTGTCATAGTCCTTCAGTACATGAGATAAACTGGGAAAAGAGTCCTCAGGGAAAGAAGCCCCGGGCAGTTTTAGAGGCAATTTGGGAATAAGCAGAACCTTGAGGTGAAGGTGCTGGCAATGAAGAGGCTCCCGCAATAAGAACAGATCACAGTTTGAGGGAAGAGGGAAAACAAAAGAACATGCTAGATTTTGCGATTATGCTAACTAGAGAGATTTTGTGTACAATAAAACATTTTTATTAGCCCTGGCCGATTGGCTCAGTGGTAGAGCGTCGGCCTGGCATGCAGAAGTCCTGGGTTCGATTCCTGGCCAGGGCACACAGGAGAAGCGCCCATCTGTTTCTCCACCCCTCCCCCTTTCCTTCCTCTGTCTCTCTCTTCCCCTCCCACAGCCAGGGCTCCATTGGAGCAGGGTTGGCCCGGGTACTGAGGATGGCTCTATGGCCTCTGCCTCAGGCACTGGAATGGCTCTGGTTGCAGCAGAGCAAAGCCCCAGATGGGCAGAGCATCTCCCCCTGGTGGGCATGCTGGGTGGATCCCGGTTGGGCGCATGTGGGAGTCTGTCTGACTGCCTCCCTGTTTCCAACTTCAGAAAAATACGAAAAATAAAAATTAAAAAAACAAAACAAAACATTTTTATATAAAAATTAAGGGACAATTGTTTTCCTTCCTCTTTAGAGGGTTCACAATATGTTGTGCTTGTACTTTGTGTTTGTGGCTCTTTCTCATGTTTTAACACTGAAATTAGATGTATCTGTCTCAGTAAAGAGTGTCCTGGCAAGAAGGCAGGGAAACAAGAAGAAAATGGTTCCTGTGGTGGCGAGGGGTCTTTTTCTTCAAGCATTCTTAAGAAATGTATTGGTTGAAGTTATTTTTGAATGGTTTACAATTTTGAATTTAATGGAGAAAGGGATCAGTTATTATATGTGTATGCAATTATACGTTCTTGACAAGTATAGCTGTGGTTATAGGGAGATGATGAGACTCATAAAAGTTAGGCAACTTCTTAATAACTACACCATTGTCTGAACCAGATATTGATATAAAGAAGAATCAAACTCCCAAAGTCCTTTCTTCTACACCACACATCATTACTCAGATGTACTGATCTTCAAGATAAAGCATTATATCCAATAATTGTTAAGTTTTTTTTTATCTCAGAAAGTTATATGACTAAGTCATGTTTATGCTTTAAATTGTAAAAGTTAAAATGAAATAATAGATGTTGAATGAATGAATGACTGAATGAATGAACTGTAGACGTAAGACTTGAAATGTTTTACCAATGGTCTCTGATCACCCAATTGTTGTATAAATGACTTTCATGTCCTGATCATGATACCTTCAGGATATCTCTTAATTCCATCCTGAACCTGCCCACTGTCCCAGTATTAGCACTAGCTTAAGCTGACAGCTTTCCTCACCTGGCCTTTTGTGACAGCCCATCAGTGATCTCTCCAAAGTCAGCCATGCACCTCTCTCTCCTCCAAAACCATTTTCCATCTCATCATCAGCGCTTTTGTTTTTCAAGAGAGGTCAAATTTTACTCTATTTAGTACCTAAATGTCCAGAGAGATTGTGTGTAAATTATTATATACCACTTCATATAGTCATTGATATTATTGATCAATATTCATTTACATGGAAGAGGTTAATATATTGATTTACAAGTTGCAAGACAAAAGGAAAAGTTTGGGAAGAATATGGACTTGAGGCATAAGATAATGAATTTTAGAATTTCTTCTTGTAACTTTTTGATCTTGATTTTATTTTTTACTTTTGACTAAGGATGGATAATAAAGGAATTGTTCTAGAATCAATATGTACCAAGCATTCTGATTGGCACAGATGTAACAATAATAAACAACTCCTTTTGAAATAAACAAGGTAGCTATTCCAGAACTTAGAGCCCATTGAGATAGACAGGCAATTAAAGAATCAACTTCAATAGATGGTGATATTGGAAGTGCATTCAACAATTCACTGATTCATTTGCTATATATTTATTGAACACTAACTCTATGCCAGTCAGAGCAATGTGGCAGTAACCATTCCCACACACCCTGACTTCTATCTAGTTTTACGAAACACATAGTGGCCTCATAGTTGCTTCACTGTTCTTTTTCTTTCTTAAAAAGTTTTACTTAGAAAATTAAATTTATTGGAGAGACATTGATCAATAAGAGTACATAAGTTTTGGGTAAACATTTCTATAGTGTTTGAACTGTTGATTGTGTTGTGTGCCCATCACCCAAAGTCAAATCATTTTCTGTCACTCTGTATTTGTCACTCTCCATGCTTAATATAAATTGTTTGTATATACTTTACTAATGCATTGTATAAATAATTTAATAAAAACAACCATATAATGTTTAGGTATGAGATAAAAATGAATATGAATAGATATTCTAACATTGTTGATGCCCTACTGTGTTTTCTTGAGCACTCTGCACCTGTCACATTGGAAAATATTGCAATGCTCCCCTCTCCCTTTTTATTTGTCCCTTTTTACGCCCCCCCAATCCCCTTTGCCTGGTAGCTACTTCACTTTTATCTATGTCTATGAGTCATTTTTGTGTCCCACTTATATGTGAAATCATAGAGTTCTTAGCTTTTTCTGATTTATGTATTGCACACAGTATAATGTTCTCTCTCAGGTACTCTCTTCTTTCTCCATTTCAACCTAGTGACATCCTCTCCATGCTTAAGGACTTACTCAAATATTGTCTCTATAGGTTTTCTTAATGACTGGGCAGTTTCCTTCCTCATGCCTTTCTCCCCTCCATTACCTTAAATAATCACTTCTCACTTTTGTTCCCATATGTACCTCTTTATAACATTATATTATATCATATTATAGTTACATTACATTACAGTAATACATATAATTATAAATTGTTTGTATATACTTTACTAATGCATTGTATAAATAATTTAATAAAAACAACCATATAATGTTTAGGTATGAGATAAAAATGAATATGAATAGATATTCTAACATTGTTGATGCCCTACTGTGTTTTCTTGAGCACTCTGCACCTGTCACATTGGAAAATATTGCAATGCTCCCCTCTCCCAGTGCACAGTGAACCCAGAGCAAGAACCTTCCCTTTTTCATCTTTGTGCTCTCCCAACCATTACATTGCCTGGCATGTATTAGAGTCCAGAAATACTCATTGAGTTGTAGTGAGTAAGATTTTAAAACTCAATATTTTCAGAATCTTAATTAATTGAAACAACTTTGTGATGGTCAGGGTCTCTAGATGAGAACAAATAAGCTTCTGGGTAGTTATAATGTGGTCTTAGGTAAATTAAGGAAAAGATCATCTCATGTAATTATGAAAGAAAAGAATTTAAATTCTACATAATTGCAAATATGACAATAACATAATGATAGCAATTGAGATGTGTAGCATGCAGGATTGTTTTCTATACTTCAGAAAAGTACATGACTATTCTGAATGTGATTGTTAAGAGATATCATGTTAAAAATAGCCAACACATGTTATTTGCCTCCAATTTATTCTTGAGTGCCTGTGGTTCTCATGCAGATATTGGGTGGAATCCCATGGCAAGCCTACTTCCAGAGGGTCCTCTCCTCATCCTCAGCCACCTATGCTCAGGTGCTCTCTTTCCTGGCAGCTTTTGGATGCCTGGTAATGGCTCTACCAGCCATACTCATTGGGGCCATTGGAGCGTCAACAGGTAACTCTTGTAACTTCACTAGTCTACCTACTCAGGCTTCAGTAAAATTACCAATTCCCACAGCTACTCTCCCTTCCCACTTTTTTCCCTACATAGTTACCATATTTCTCCATGTATAAAATACTCCCATGTATAAGATGCACCTTAATTTGGGGCCCAAAATTTGAAAAAAATGTATTACATAAAGTTAACAAACTCAAGTTTTATTCATTATAAATTTCATACAACTCTTCATCACTGTCAAACCTCCCATCCATTAGCTTGTCCTCATCTGTGTCTGATGACAAATCACTGTCTTCAACAATGAGCTCAAAAACAAGTGTGAAAAAGTGGAAAATGCAAATAAAAAAACCCTACAACCACTGTATAAGATGCACCCAGCTTTTAGACCCCAAAATTTTCAAAAAAAGGTGTGTCTTATACATGGGGAAATATGGTAATTGTTTCTCATCAGTTATAGATATAACTGTATTATAAATTGTGGTGTTTAAACATTTTCAATTACTTACCCCATTAATAACATATTTATAAGCATTTCCTCCCCCAGTGTTATATTTATCAAGTGTGTATATGTAATCTTGTCAGCAGTGGTTCTCAAGCAAGGTACACATTAACACTATCTGAGGGGAGAGGGACTCTTTAAAAAGTAACTATTTCTGGCCCTGGCCGGTTGGCTCAGCGGTAGAGCGTCGGCCTGGCGTGCGGGGGACCCGGGTTTGATTCCCGGCCAGGGCACATAGGAGAAGCGCCCATTTGCTTCTCCACCCCCTCCCCCTCCTTCCTCTCTGTCTCTCTCTTCCCCTCCCGCAGCCGAGGCTCCATTGGAGCAAAGATGGCCCGGGCGCTGGGGATGGCTCCTTGGCCTCTGCCCCAGGCGCTAGAGTGGCTCTGGTCTCAGCAGAGCGACCCCCCCCCCCCCGGAGGGGCAGAGCATCGCCCCCTGGTGGGCAGAGCATAGCCCCTGGTGGGCGTGCCGGGTGGATCCCGGTCGGGTGAATGCGGGAGTCTGTTTGACTGTCTCTCCCCGTTTCCAGCTTCAGAAAAATACAAAAAAAAAAAAAAAAGTAACTATTTCTATCTCACTTCGCAAGAATTTTAGTTTAATAATTTAAAATAGACCCAGTGACCAGTGTTTTTTTAAGTTCCCTTGATGAGTCACAGTGTAGCCAGAGGTCAGGAGTCCCTGTCTGAAGAGAAGCTTACCTGCTATTAACATGACCACTTTAAATGTGAAGTTCCTGTTTTATCTTTAAAATAGTTTCTGTAGTGTTTTATAAATATTATCCAAGATGATACTCACGTGCCTATTTTGACTTTTAATTAGTAGAGCTTTTTATTAGATTATATAATTTTTAAAAGAGCCATTATGGTTCATGTATACTCTTTATTCCAGTTGTTCATCCATGACATAAATAAACACTTAAAAAGGTATCTGACAAAGGTAATTTGGTGTCTTTTAATAAAATACGGCATTTGTCTCACAATCAGAAGACAAATATGGCCATTAGTGTTTGTGTGTTTTATAAAACAATAAACTAGAAAAATGTAAAGATTTTTTTCTTGGATTAAATGTAAGTTTTTAGTTGTTCTTATTTCTGGTCCATAAGATCTCAGTTAAATGCTGCAAAATTGACTTCATCAAATCATGCCTTTGAGCAACTATAATGAAAAATAGGAGGAAGAGAAATGATAGGATCTAAGGGAAAAGACTTCTATTTGGGTCTGTAATCATATTAAAGAGGTTCAACAAATAGAAAATGAGATAAACTGATATACATGTAAAGAATCTATTGTATTATTCAGCACATGTTAGTACATTAGTCTATTCCTTATCCACTGGGGATACATTCCAAGATCTACAATGGATGCCTGAAATTGTAGCTACTACCAAACTTTATATAGCAAGTGCTCACTTAACGTCATTGATAGGATTTGTGACTTTAAGTGAATTGATGTATAACAAAATCAATTTTACCATAAACTAATTGGTAACAAGCAAGAGTTAGGTTCCTATCTCATCAACAATATAACAAGATGACATTGAACGAAACGACATTCTTTGAGCACCTGCTTTATATAATGTTCTTTTCCTATACACACATATCTATGATAAAGTTTAACTTATAACTTAGGCATAGTAACAGATCAACAATAACTAATAGAATAGAACAATTATAGACTATAATAAAAGTTATGAAAATGTGGTCTTTATCTCTCTTAAAATATCTTATTGGATAGTACTCATCTTCCCTTTCCTTGTGATGTTGTGAGATGGTATAATGCCTACATAATGAGATGAAGTGAGAAGAATAGCATAGGCATTATGATGTTACATAAGGGTTACTTAAACACAAACACTGTTATACCACAATAGCTGCTCTGTGAATAATGAGTGGGGAGAGTATACAATGTGGATACATCCTGGACCAGATGAAGCAGAACAGTACAAGATTGCATCACACTACTTGAGATGTGCTGCAATTTAAAACTCATAAATTGTTTATTTCTGGAACTTTTAGTTTTATATTTTCAGACTGTGGTTAACTGTAAGTAACTAAAACCATGGAAAGCAAAACCACAGATGGGGAATTTCTGTATAACTAAATAGTAAAGGAGCTAGCTATTCAAAGATATACTTGTGTTTCAAGTTCTTTTGACTCAGAGTCCAAAAATATTCTGAAAATCTCAGCTTCACACCTACACTTTTTATTGAATAAAAAGGGGCTTTACCTATCATACTTCCTATTTCCAGTAAGTGAAATTTGATTCAAGAAGAAATTTAACTGAGAGAAAGTCATGCTGAGGAAGCTCCCAAATCATGTTTATATACAGGAAGAGGATGAGTGAGAATAGCCCCACTACTATCTTTATCAATTTATGCATGTATCAGTGAGGACTAAAGAATGCAACATTGTATGCTCACATTTTCGAATGTCTGAAGAAATAATATATGCCTCAGTTTAATTTTTTTTCTATTATTTTGAACAATGGAATGCCACCATTGCCAATGATAGAGGTAGGTAGGTAGATAGATAGATAGATAGATAGATAGATAGATAGATAGATAGATAGATAGATGATAGAAATATAGCTAGTTGATAAGTAGATCCATCACCACCATATTTTTTGCAATTTTTGTGAATAAGACTAAGTGTAACCAAAACTCATTAGAGGCCAGGATCAATAAGATAATTTCACTTGACTGGTAAATGGACTTCCCACTTAATTAGACTAATTAGGTTCTCTACCTAATTAGACTAATTAATATATTCTAAATTTATTTCCAAAACAGCCAAGTAAATAGGATGACTCTAGATTGATAAAGAACACGGATCTTTAGCTTTTGTTATTTTTTTGTTTGTTTGTCTGTTTCTGTTCAACAGACTGGAACCAGACTGCATATGGGATTCCAGATCCCAAAAGTAATGAAGAAGCAGACATGATTTTACCGATTGTTCTGCAGTATCTCTGCCCTGTATACATTTCTTTCTTTGGTCTTGGTGCAGTTTCTGCTGCTGTTATGTCATCAGCAGATTCTTCTATCTTGTCAGCAAGTTCAATGTTTGCTCGCAACATCTACCAGCTTTCATTCAGACAAAATGTAAGAACATTTTTTAAATGTTACATTATTGTCATTGTTGTCTTTGTCCATGTTTATTGTGTATGCAGCATTATATACTTATTAATATTGTATGTTAAAATTTGACCCTACTTTGATTAAGCACACAAGGTTAAATAATTACTTTCACTTATGCTGTATATGAGTGTTTTTAATGCATGTTATAATTCATATTAATCCTGAAAGGAATAAAGCAATATAACTTTTCCAAGGGGTAGTTATATTACTATAATTTAAGCTTTCATCTCTCTAATAAAAGAGTAATGAAACCTAAAGTATCTTAGAAAATTTTTTAGTTTAATAAAATACAATAAGAAACTTGAGAACCCTAGTGGAAGCAGAACATTGTAAGTTGTTTTATGGTTATTTCTGTTAACATTTGTCCCACTCTTTACTTCACTCTCAAGTCCACCTTTGTCCAAAATATAGCCTCCAAATTTTTTTTTGATTCTTGCATGGAGTGGGTGCAGAACAACATGCTATTATAAGCTACTGAGAGCAGTAAGGGCACAATAGCCCCTCTCCACCTTTTTCCTTGACTGAGGTTTTGTCTTTCTCTAGATGTTCTAGGTCATTGTTAACAAAATGGTCCCACTTGTTTGTTTTTTAAAGGTTGTTAGCCTTAAAGATGGTAGGGCTGTTATGGAGACAGGAAGTAAGGATAAACCATGTCTCCTCACTGCCACATAAGAACTATTTCTTACTATGTAAAGCAAGCAAAATCCTTCTTTGGGTTATTATTATTCTTCTATGACAACACGCTAGCTCATCTCGCCTCTAATCCTGCATATTCAAGGAAAGATATAGGTGGTCTATGTTCCCTGGGCAAGTTATGCAGAAACTCTTCCCAGAAGCCCACTGGGGAGGATATCGAGATGGCTTGCTTCATATGCTGTGGTTTAGGTTGGTTCTGTCCATAGATTGAGCCAAGTGAATCCGGGGAATTCTTTTGGCCAGCTTTAAAGCACAGAAGAAATAACATCTCATTATTCACCTAAATGAGTCTAGACATTGTGTGAAAAGCTTACCCTGTGGCAATTTCTTGCAGGCATCAGACAAGGAAATCATTTGGGTCATGCGAATCACCGTGTTTGTGTTTGGAGCTTTGGCAACAGCCATGGCATTGCTAACGAAGACTGTGTATGGGCTCTGGTACCTCAGCTCAGACCTCGTTTACATCATCATCTTCCCGCAGCTGCTCTGTGTGCTCTTTGTCAAGGGGACCAATACATATGGAGCTGTGGCCGGTTATATCTCTGGCCTTCTCCTGAGAATAACTGGTGGAGAGCCATATCTGTACTTGCAGCCCTTGATCTTTTACCCCGGTTATTACTCTGATAAGAATGGCATATACAATCAAAGGTTCCCATTTAAAACCCTGGCCATGGTTACCTCATTCTTATCCAACATCGGCATTTCTTATGTAGCTAAATATTTATTTGAAAGTGGAACCTTGCCACCCAAATTAGATGTATTTGATGCTGTGGTTGCAAGGCACAGTGAAGAAAACATGGATAAGACAATTCTGGTCAAAAACGAAAATATCAAGTTAGATGAACTCGCACCTGTGAAGCCCCGGCAGAGCATAACTCTCAGCTCAACTTTCACCAATAAAGAGGCCTTTCTTGAGATGGATTCCAGTCCCGAAGGATCTGGGACTGAAGATAATTTATGATAACCCCATCTAAATAAAATACTGTTTTCTCAAACAGAACTCTGTAGCAGGCTAGTGCTGGAAGGATGGCTGGTGTGCAGCATATTAAAATATATTTAAAAAATAACATCCAGAACATAAATCCATATAAAAGTGCAGCTGTACAAATACAAGCCAAGTTAGAAATACCTAGCAATAGCTTTCTTTCTCATTGCTACTTCTCATCCTCATTTGATGTTACTAAGTATTCAAAAATAAGTAAATGCCCACACAAAGAACAGACTGCAAAACAGAGTATCTTTATTATGAAAAAAGGAAGTAGAAATGAAGAAGCCAAGGAAGGAGGGTCATCTTGATCCAGAACTTGTTTATCAGTGCACTGGTGAGTGTAGTTTGATTACACACATCCTTAAAGCTATGAGAATAATTTAGCATTACATCAATGAATGATACAATGAATTAACCAGCTGATGCGATGATGAACCCTTTAATTTGTGTTCTTAACTATAACACTTGTTGAATATGCAATTTGGATTTTTTTTTTTACTAGTGACATATATTGTTCTGACCATAGGCAAAACAAACACAAAAATATTATATGGTGATTTTTTTAATGTGCAGGGTGATAAGAAAATAGAATCCAACCTTGTAGAGAAGCTCTGGACTTCTTTGAGTGTGTCTACAGCTATCCTATGCATTGAGTAAAGTACTTGGTGCATGGAAGACATGATTATAGGGCAACCCTGAAGCAATAAGTCAAAAAGATCATTGAGAAGAGTAACAAGAAAAACAGTAGATTTTTATCTTCATCTGAAGTTTATGAAGTTCTGATTCATCATTAAGGAAGTAATGCTTTGGCTTACTATCTAAATTAGTATAGGAAATGAAATTAAACCATATGTAAAGTGAGGTAGAGCAACAGCACCAATTAAATTCATGAGAGGCAAACTTCATGTCTTGATAGGAGTGAGACTAGAAAAACAAAACCCGTTCAATTTTAGATATTTATTTATTTAAATTTATTTTTCAATTACATTTTATATTCAACATTATTTTTTATGATTTTCAGGTGTACAGCAGTGTTTAGACAAATCATTTACTCTAAAAAATGATGCCCCCCCCCAAATTTTAAGTACCTAACTGACACCATACAGTTATTACAATATTGTTGACTATATTCCCTATGCTGTATTTTGCATCCCCATGACTGTTCCGCAACTACCAATCTGTATTTTAATCTCTACACCTTTATTAATGAGAATGATTTATTGTTAAGAGAGTGACAGCTGTGGGTGGTGAGGGAGTTGGAGGCTGGGTGAAGGAAGTGAAGGGATTAAGCCAAAAAAAGAAAAATAAAACCCAAAACAATTTAGACACAGATAACAGTGTGGTTGTTACCAGAGGGAAAGGGGGATAGGGAGGTAGAAGAGGGCCTGGGGGGATAAATGGGGATGGAAAAGACTAGACTTTGGGTGGTGAACACAATACAATATATGAATGATATTTATAGAATTCTACACTTGAAACCTATGTAATTTTATTAACTAATGTCACCACAGTGAATTAAATTAAAAAAAATATATATAGAGAGAGCTTCTCTGTGGCACTTTTTCATATAGGCCCATCTTAGACACTGGGCCAATCACCACTACTAAAAGTATACAGTGAATTTTTAAATACAGAAGAAAGCATTAAAATAAAAATAAGTCCTAAGGAATGAAGCCGTCAATTTTAACATTTGGTGTCTACATAACTTTTATAAGATGCATCATTAAATATTATTTTGCTCCTTTTCTGAAGTTAAAAAATATGTGCACATATATGTGTGTGTGTGTGTGTGTGTGTTATGGTTTGTATACATTTTAGGATTTTAAATGCTTCCCCACTAATCATATAATAGAAATAATGCGCTATGTGTAAAAAAGCAGAGTAAACTGTGAGCTGAAAAATTATGAGCATTTTATCCCATAAAGAAAGGCAGTCTGAATTATCTTAACAAAAGCACTTTTTCTAAAAGTATTTCTTTATTGTGATTCATAGACAAAGTGGACTTAAGTCAGTTTTTGATATTATGTATATAAACCCTCACTGGGTAGCTCAGTTGGTTAGAGCAACATCTCAATATGCCAAGGTTGCAGGTTTGATCCCCAGTCAGGGCACATAGGAGAATTGACCAATTAATTCATAAGTAAGTGAAAAAACAAAATAGTGTTTCTCTCTTTCTCTAAAAATTAATAAATAAGTAAATAACTTTTTAAAAGCTGTTATTGAGAAGCTACCTTTTTTTTAATTGCACTTGTCCAAAAGCATCAAATAATATTTCTGTTTGTTACTAAACATGAATTCAGTTTACAGAGTAATTTTTAAAATATAAAATTGAATGATTTTACATGTTGTACATCCCTTATTTTTTTATTTTTTTAATAATTTTATTTTTAATGGGGTGACATCAATAAATCAGGATACATATATTCAAAGATAACAAGTCCAGAACATCCCTTATTTTTAATGCTATTCAAAGCTTAACAGTGAATATGATATTGCATTCAACATCTTTACGTAATATTGAATATCATTCATATCTAAATGAAAGAGAATTCCTTTTACTCATTTATTTGCTCAGAATTCACTCTATGCCTAATCCCCTCTGGAGCACTTGGAAGGAGCACATTTTAAAACCAGTAAGGTTGGACACTCCAAGAGACTCAGACATGGATTGACATAAGAGCCAGGGGCAGGAAACAATTAAAGAAAAACTACAGAGATGAAATCCTTTGACATGTAAAAGTGATTACTTGATAGGGACTACAGTTTCTGGCAAACATGACATTTCAGATATGCCATGCTTTCTATCACACTTCCTGAATCATATACTGCTCACAAAAATTAGGGGACATTTTATTGTTTCATATTCACTTTGAAATATCCCTTAATTTTTGTGAGCAGTATATTTTTATCCATTTCATCACTGTACATTTTTGTTTCAACCTCTTGAGGCTTGTGCACTCACAGAGAACATTATAACAGAGAACCGCGTTGTAACAGA
The DNA here is from genome assembly GCF_036850995.1 of Saccopteryx leptura. Lineage (NCBI taxonomy): Eukaryota > Metazoa > Chordata > Mammalia > Chiroptera > Emballonuridae > Saccopteryx > Saccopteryx leptura. The sequence goes on from NC_089505.1 coordinate 174,225,634, forward strand.
GTACAACAGGGGACTTTACTCTCTTTACAAATATTATAGTTTACTTTTTGTTGGGCAACAAGTGTCTAAACAACTAACCATATTAACTCTAGTAAAAATCAGTAAATATCAATAGTGAAAATGTCTTTCATTTCACTTATTTTGTGATAATAGAAAGATGAAGGGGAAATAGTTTACCTTATCCAAAATATTAAAAATTAACTCATTTTAGCTAACAAATAATGTTTTACTTATATTAAACCTGTTATTTTCTACCTTCTCTCAGAGTATATATAGATATATAAATAAATAAACCAGGTTAGTAAAAAATCCACTAATAAATGAGCTAAATATTAGCAAGTTGATTTTTTAAAAGGACAACAGTAGTTGAAGATAAAATATCATGAAACAATGATGCAGGGTCATTTTTTAGGCACCTTCACACACAAATTTTCCCAGTTTCCAAGGAAGTAACAAAGTTGTGAAGAGTAGAAGATGACGTTTTCTGCTCGCCATTTGCTCTGCTTTGACATCACAGGTAATGCAGACAGCTTTGTATCCTTCCATCTCTGCTCAGTGAACCTAACTTTCTTCCTTTTTTAAATTTTATTTTATTCATTCAGTGAGAGGAAGGGAGGCAGAGAGACAGACTCCCACATGTGCAACAACTGGGATCCACCTAGCAAGGCCAATAGGGGGTGATGCTCTGCTCACCTGGGGTGTTGTTCCATTGCTCAGTAACCAAGTTCTTCTTATCACCAGAGGTGGAGGCCATGGAGGCATTCTTAGTGCCCAGGGTCAACTTGCTCCAATAGAGCCATGGCTGTGGGAGGGAGAAAGAGAGAGAGAAAGAGAGAGAGAAAGAAAGAGAGAGAGAAGCAAGAAGGGGAGGGGTGAAGAAATATATGGACACTTCTCCTGTGTTCCCTGAACACTGGGAATTGAACTTGAGACATCCACACGTGGAGCTGATGCTCTCTCCACTGAGCCAACTGGCCTGGGCCAGTGAACCTAATTTTCAACAATCCATTCTCAATGGAAATAAAGCAGCAGAAACATTTTAGCCAATGGCTATATTTCCCTTTGGAGGCAATACCTGTGGGATAAAGCATTATAATAAAAAAAAATTATTTCCAAACTTTTGCAATAATGATGATATGTTTATTGGGTAATTTTAATGTTTTTTATTTTTCCTGCATGTTTTTCACATTAAACTTGTAGCAAGACCGCAAAGTCAACAACAAGCTTTCGAACATGCAATGTCAAAATCCAACTTCATTTGCTACACTTGTAATCTTATGTGAATATCAAATGAATGTAAGCTTAAAATAAGTGAATCTAATATAATGGTTTTTAGTTTTCTTATTTGGAAATAATGAGTTAGCATTGTATCTTAAGGATAAAGCAAGACTTTTTCATTTTAGCGCTCAAAAAAATTTACTCTGATATAATGTATAATTTATTGTAAGTTTGCTACTGAACAGACATATAATACATTTAATGTTTCTAAACATATATTTTGTCTGTAAAAATATATGAATTGTGCTTTTAAAATAAGTAAATTTGCAACTATACATGTAAATGTTTAAAATGTAATGGTTCTGTATTAAATAGTGCTGGTGCAATTCAGGATATCCTTGTCTAGGTTTGGCTTTTGAGGGCCCTTTCTTAAAACAAATACAAATAATGCTTCAAGACAATTATACAATGGAATTGAAATAAGTTATCTAATTAATGGAACTTAATTACACAAATGCCAAATATAAATGTTGAACCTGCATAAATCTTGGAGAAATATTTGATATCGTATATAAAAAAGAGGTGAATTATTCTTCTTGGAAAAGAAGTTTGACCACTATACACATTCTTTTCTTTGAAACAAAGACGTCAATAGAGATAATATCTATTCCACTAATATCAAGAAGATATGCTGTTAAAAACCAAATAGATGTCTGATAATTGCTGATTTAGGATAGATAATCTGTAAGTGATGAACCGGTTCTTATTATATGCTAGGTATGTACTTCGTATCTCTTACTAAGCTCTCAAAATGTCTTTAAAAGTGTATTTATATATACCATCAAAGGAACTTTGGCTTCTTACACCTTAATCATAAATATTTGTGCCTTTGGATGTATATAGAGAGTAGGGATCTAGTGTGAACTTGAATATGAATAAGGAAAACAATAAGTAGTATGGCAGGAAGTATCTCACTAACTTGTCTGCCAAACATGCCACTTCCAGAGGTCATGTATTTTTTCTCTATCACAAATCTATACTATAGAGGAAATTATTAGGAGCTAGAAAAAGAATGTATATTGTGAGATATTGCAGCCTGTGTATACTTTATTTTAACCATCGTGTTTAATTTGACCATCAGCATCCTTCTAAGATAGATATTTTGAGAGAGATCCAGGGAGCTACAGGATGATGCAAATGATTATATAAGGTCTACTGGAAAGTTCTGTCCGTTTTTGGAATAAAACAAAATACAAATTTTTCTTACCGTCAATAAACTTTATTAAATAATATATTTCCACACCAATCCTATCTTCCGAATATGGTCCGAAATGGTTTGCTGAGCTGAATTAAGCCTTTCTGCGATCTCCGATGTCAGAAAAGGATCTTGCTCCAACATGGTCTTAATAACATCGTCATCGATCAAAGATGGTCGCCCAGAACATGGCTTATCAGAAAGGTCAAAATCACCTGTTTCGAATTTTTCAAACCATCTTCTGCATGTCCTATCAGAAACTGTACCTTCACCAAACACTTTCAATAAATTTCTACATGCTTCTGTAGCATTTCTTCCTTGTTGAAATTTGTATACAATACAGTGGCGTAAATGAACTTTATCAGTAGCCATGGGTACACTATGGCTTCACACATAAGACTGACGTGAATCAACTTTGTTTTATAGTTAATTTGCTACGTCAGTATGTATATATTAAGTGATAAAAATAGAGAGGCACACATGCACCAAGTAAACATGTGCTTACGTGTCGAAACTTGTTGTGATAGAAACGAACAGAACTTTCCAGTAGACCTTATATTTTATTTTTTTATGCCATCACCCCCCAAAAAGAGATGTAAAATAGTAAAAACAGCCACCTCATATTATTTAAATTTTCTAAAACCAAAGAGCTTATAGTAATTTTGTTTTGAGCTTTAGCTGTAAAACTATGGTTAACTATTTAAAAGAAATGCTACTTTATGTATTTGGAAGCCAAAATGATGTGTTGGTTGATTAAATTCTGATTTAAAAGCAGTTAAAAACATAAACCAGATGGGACTTTAGACTTAATGATAGAGTTAGACAGTATTCATCACAGAAATAGTGAAAAACAGACCTGGACGGTGCTACAAAATGCAGCTGATGATCCTCAGCATGAGAAGGGCTCTAGCAAGCAGACTTGCTGGCTTCTGGCCTGAAAATGGATAGAGCTGGGATAATTACTGAAACTCTCTGGATTTCTGCCTTATCTATGTAAGCTTCTGATTTAGATAACCTTTAAGGTCTCTTGTATGTCTAAATTTTTATTACACCTTAGTTGAAGACTTATTTATAGAATTGTAGCATAACTGGGTTGACAGTAGGTAAAAGTGGAGATGCAGAGTAAGACATGTGTGGCTTCAAACAGCACTGCCTCAAATTGAGGGTCTCAACAGTCATATAATCTCAGCCAAGGCACTTAACTCTGAGGCTGAAATTTTCCAAATGAGTGCTGTATTTACCTGTTATTAGGTTGAGATTATATGGTACATAAAAGGCTAGATGTTATGATACACTTACGTGTAAAGCTTTATAACTGGGAAAAGTAGGATAAAATATATTTAGCTATTTAGAGAAGTCATGTTGACTTTAAATCTTGTCACATTGAACTAGTTTTAAGCATGTATTCACAATCAGGGATAAAGAAAAAGGAGTCATGTTTTAAGGTACATTCAGCTACAGATCATATTGCTTTATTTGGTTTTTCAAGAACCTAATTTAACAGAATTTTAGTCTGCCCTGAATGCACCCAAATTGTTGCATGTATGAATATAAGATTAGCTGGAAGTGGCTACGTCTATAGAAAATTTTGCCATATTATTCATTTGGTATTTTCAGGCAGTACCACCTACCAAGAATACTTTGTGCTGAGATTAAGGAATAAAAAGTATATGGGAGGTTTGTAGGTTTGGAAAAATCAGTAAAATTTTCTTTATTTGCAGCTTTATGAGCATTCCATTAAAAAAGTATCATACAATTCAAGCAGAATTTTTAAAATGCAATACAAAGTATAAGAGATTAAAAAAAAATCAAATTTTACATGAAAACCACCCAAAGCTGGCCTTCAAAGCCCATAATTGTATATGTTGCAGTGGAAGCAGTGAACAAGTACTGACTGATGGATATAAATAAAAATTAAAATGAAAATTAAAAACATTAAGGTCAAGAAAAACATTGCAAACCCTGTTACTCTATGTAGGTTAAACTGTCCCAGGCATAATTGGCCATGGGCATAAAATACAAGCTATTTAAGTGCAGGGAGCAATCTGGGTTGAACCCATGTATAGCAATTGCAGTCTCAACTGCATTTGTTTGTGTTCAAAGAACTTGAATAGCCTCAATGGATGCTGCATGATCTATTTTTTTGAAAGTCAACATTAAGTTGAAATTCAGCCCTCAGAAAAAGTCTAACCCAAATAGGCTTTCATTTTATAACAATATCCTTTTCATTTTATTTTAGTTATTGTAGTAAAATTTCTATCAAATAACACTGTTTTGCAAATATTTTCCATATTTTATTTTTCAGAGAGAACTGTAAAGTTCCATAAAGCCTGTTTATATAAGAAGTTTTATAGCATAATATATAATAAAGATATCTTTTCCATTTCATATATATTTGATTCAGTTTTCTGTTCTTTTTACCCCCTATTATCTACAAAACAGTTTTGAAATCACTTTTATTTAGAAAATTGGCTAAATTAAAAAAAACTAATTTTAGTTAAATTTAACTAAAAAGTTTGAGACTTATAAACAATGAAATCTGAAGTAAAAGCAAATTATCAACATTCATGTTGGTGACCCATTATTAGGGATTCAACTGTTTTACCTTCATCACTTCCTAAAGGAAGAGTTAGATGTTACACTTTATTCCTGGTTTTGCTCCTATTTGATCTTAGTTGACATAATTGATATTTCTTGGTCACAAAGTCATTGTCAGTATAGGATTATCTTTAAGGCATGTCTCTGGTTTGGACATGAGTCTACATCTCCCCACCAGATCAGTCCAGATAAACTTTATTATTCATTCTGGAACTATTCAAATTATTGGGTTTCCAAGGTCTCAAATTTAATGTGTGCTATAAACTGAAGCATTATGTTTATTCATTTTTTTAGAGAGGAGAGAGAAAGGGGGAGAGAGAGACAGAGAGGGAGAGAGAAAGGAGAGAGAGACAGAGAGAGAAGGTGGGGAGGAGCTGGAGGCATCAACTCCCATATGTGCCTTGACCAGGCAAACCCAGGGTTTCGAACCGGGGACCTCAGCATTTCCAGGTTGACGCTTTATCCACTGCGCCACCACAGGTCAGGCAAACTGAAGCATTATGGAAACAGTAATACAATTTGTGGTCATGTGTCTCTTCTGTACCTTGATTGTGGTAGTGGTTATGCAAATCTACACATCTGATACAATTGTGTAGAAGGATGGGGAAAGAAACTTACCTGGATGTCTCAGTGTTCTTGTGAGAACTCAAGTTTTCTGAGACTCTAAATATCAGGAGAATTCACTCCATACCCATTTTTTAAGTTAAGTGATCTGATATAAATTTTCTCTCTCTCTCTCTCTTTTTTTTTTACAGAGACAGAGTCAGAGAGAGTGATAGACAGGGACAGACAGGTAGGAACAGAGAGATGAGAAGCATCAATCATTAGTTTTTTGTTGTGTTGCAACACCTTAATTGTTCATTGATTGCTTTCTCATACGTGCCTTGTCCGTGGGCCTTCAGCAGACCTAGTAACCCTTTGCTCAAGCCAGCGACCTTGAGTTCAAGCTGAGTGAGCTTTTGCTCAAACCAGATGAGCCTTCGCTCAAGCTGGTGACCTTGGAGTCTCGAACCTGGGTCTTCTGCATCCCAGTCCGATGCTCTATCCACTGCGCCACCGCCCGGTCAGGCTATAACTTCTCTTATAACAAGTGACTAGGGCTGAGAGTAGGGCTCTCATCACCTAAAGGTATCAGGAAGACTGTAATGTTTTCTTACTATGTATTTATGTTTCAGGAGGAATAAATCCTAGAAATGTAATTCTTTGGTTATATTTTATAACACATGACCCAGAAATTGCCTGATATCAAAGTGTGGAAGCAGCCTACTTAAAGGAGAGCTGAGACACTCCTTCATAAGAAACACTTCAGAATAATAGAGTGTCATCCTCCAGGATGCAGTACATATCTTGAATAACAATAGATCTAGCCCTTCTAACAATCAGGGTCAATATGCCCATGAGGATGACAACTTCTCTTTTTCCCTGCTAATGCAAGAAAATATTTCCTGCTGGGCACACAGCACCCTGTAAGTCTTTACAAAACCAGGATTTCTCTGATATCAAAAGAAGAGAAGAACACCCTCCCCCCAAATTATAAGCCATTGATAATAGATACAAAAAGTACTTAACAAAATATTAGCAAACCAAACCCAAGAATATATTAAAAGGGTCATATAGCATAATCAAGTAAAATTTATTCCAAAGGGATTCAAGATGGTGGCAGAGTAGATAGATGTTATATTCAACTCCTCCCAGGATTTTCTAAATAAATAAAGAAAATGCATTTGACAAAAATCAATATTTTGTTATAATAAAGTCTCTCAGCAAATTGGGTATAGAGGGAATATACCACAACCTAATTAAGATCAGGTATGACAACCCTACAAGTAACATCATAATTAACAGTGAAAAGCTGAAAACTTTTTCTCTAAAATCAGGAAAGACAAGGATGCCCAATCTGAAGATGTTTATTCAATAGAACATTGAAAATTCTAAACTGAACATGTAGTCAAGAAAAAATATATATAAGGCATCAAATCAGAAAGAAAAATTTAAAACTGTCACTCTTTTCAAATGACATATTATATGCATACAACCTTAAGAACTCTACTAAAACCTCCAGCCAAAGAACTAACAAGCAAATTAAGTAAAGCTGTAGGATCAGTCTAGAAAATCAATCTAGAAAATATGGTAGATTTTTATGCCCCAATAACAAACTATCAGAGAAATTAATAAAACAATAACATTTAAGAATTAAATATATAGAAATAAATTTAACCAAAAAAGTAAAAGAACTGTACACTAAAAACTATAAGACACTGATAAAAGAAACTGAAAATGACTATAAAAATTGGTTTTGCTAAAAAACATATGATTCTAAGTAATGGCATTATCCCAAAACAGGGGGAAAAAAGCCCTAATATTTGTACAGAACCGCAAAAGCCCCTCAGTAGCCAAACCAGTCTTCAGAAAGAAGAACAAAGCTAGAGACCTTGTCCCCACTTCTGATTTCCAACTATTATACAAAGCTATCATAATTAAAACAGTATTGTATTGGCCTAAAATGCAGACATATAGACTGCAATTTTCAACCGATGTGCTGCAAGAATTTTTAAAACATGCAATACCTGACTTTTTAGTCAGGGCACTGATCTCTTCTTCCCTTAGATTGTCAAATTTAAAAAAAAAATGACAACCAACACAATAGCGACTGGTATGAATGAATCAAAATTGTATCTGTTTTGTCAGATTGGCAGAAAATATGTTTTATTATTGTGCTGCAGAATTTTAGTAATTAGTTTCTGTGTGCCAATTTTAGTAATTAGTTTATGTGTGGTCTAAAGGAGAAAATATCAAGCATCAAACAGCTTCTTCTGTAGGCTAATTTTGCCATTACATATGTTAATACTGGATATGTTTTTGACACTTGACACATTTTGAAAAATGTGAAACGATTTTTCTGCTGAAACTTACACCTTATGGGTTTTTGAGGTTCTAAAAACAGTGTAACTACTATATATAAGTCCTGGAAATCTACCACAGTATTAAGCAGTGACACTTTGATAAGGCAGGGGATAATAACACCAAATTAAAATCCACAAAGAACCCCAAACTCTAAATTTGAGTATGCAGGGGAAATGCCTTATACTTCCAAGCATTTACTGAACTGCATTGCTTTCAATTTCTCAAATTTGAGTTTTTTCCCCCGAAGTCACCTGTCCTATCCCAAGTAAGAAAGACCTGTGTGAATTACAACTGGATCAACAAAGCTTCCATTTCCAAGACTTCGTTTATTAAAAGGAACCTTCACCAATCAAATATGATGTGCAGGCTAAAATGAAGGAAACAGCTGAATAAAACCAGAAGCTTGGCTAAATAGGGACTGCTCGACTGTTACATATTGAGTACAGAATGGCAAAGAGAGAGAAAATGATTCTTTTGGGAACTTTGAAAGAGCAGACTCTTAATAAGCTCATCGGTTACAGAGACTGAACACCTGCCTAAGGACAGACAAGTAAATGGCAGAGCCATTGAACGAACCCATGCTTCTTCTGTGTAACTTCCCAAGGCTGAAACCAAAATCCCTCTGTGAGCATTGTCCAGGAGAAGGTGGGCAGCAGAGCAAGGACTGAGTGAAACTAAAGTAACATCTTACATTAAAAGGGCCTAGAGAAAAGAAGACAAATTGCTCAGGAAGAGGCCAACCTTCTTTGTGGCTCTTCTGAAGCATGCAAAAGATATTCTCTCCAAAGTGTGATTTGTCCTGCAAGGTGTATTTTTTATGACCGTCTTCTCTCTCTCTCTCTCTCTCTCTCTCGGTAGACATGAATATGTAGGCTATGGAAACATGCTTCAAGTTGCTTTCAAAATTTGCAGGTGCAGAGCATCTCTTTTCAATATATAGTAATTATCTCTGATATTTGTTTATCCCAAATGAGATAGGCAGAATGAGAAGATATATATTTGGTTTTGTTGTTGTTTTTATTCTCTATGGACTATAGAACCAGTTTATAAAATAGGAAGCAAATTATAATACATAAATTTTGGCAGTTAGGCTTTAGGAAATGACTTTCTATGAAAACTACTTGTAAAAATAAGCTTATTTTGTTTATAAAATATTATTTGCATCATCAAATATAACATAGAAGTTAATTATTTTGAAAATGTTACTTTAATCCATTTAAGTTTACACAGTGTTAGCAACCTCCAGGTAAAATAATAGTTCTCAGACAGATGGCAGGAAATGTTGACATTTGGATAAAAAATTTGGGCATGCACTGTTTCAAGGCAAAGGCCTGGGCTAAAATGCTGTGCCAAAGTTCTGGCCATAAAGAAAATCCAGACTGTAGGTATGGGAGTGGGAGGCTAAATGTGAATAAAGTTTAAGTTAAAAAAAGACAAAATTGGAGTTTTAGAGAGAGGTTGACAGTCCTATTGCAAAAGACCCCAATCAATGAGGGAAATTATAGGAAGCATTGTCACTTACACGAACAAGAAAAGGGGATGATAAGACCAGGTCAAAGATAAAGTTCTGATGGGGAAGAAGAATGTTTCAAAGTAGCAATGGTTGGTAGATTATGCTAAGGGGTTCTCTAGACTCTATAGCAGGGGTCCCCAAACTTTTTACACAGGGGGCCAGTTCACTGTCCCTCAGACCACTGGAGGGCCGGACTATAAAAAAAAACTATGAACAAATCCCTATGCACACTGCATATATCTTATTTTAAAGTAAAAAAACAAAACGGGAACAAATACAATATTTAAAATAAAGAACAAGTAAATTTAAATCAACAAGCTGACCAGTATTTCAATGGGAACTATGGGCCTGCTTTTGGCTAATGAGATGGTCAATGTGCTCCTCTCACTGACTACCAGTGAAAGAGGTGCCCCTTCAGGAAGTGTGGTGGGGGCCGGATAAATGGCCTCAGGGGGCCTCATGCAGCCCACAGGCCGTAGTTTGGGGACCCCTGCTCTATAGCATGAGATCGTGTGGGTTAATAGGGAAGTTTCAATCTAGAAAACCAAAAAAGAATGCAGAGTCTTTAAAGGAGAGCTGGTGATCAGAAGTTAAATAGAAGAGGCATTTTCTGATAATGTAAAGCAGTGGTCCCCAAACTTTTTTGGGCCACGGACCGGTTTAATGTCAGAAAATATTTTCACAGACCGGCCGTTAGGGTGGGACGGATACATGTATCACGTAACCGAGACAAGCATCAAGAGTGAGTCTTAGATGGATGTAACAGAGGGAATCTGGTCATTTTTTAAAAATAAAACATTGTTCAGACTTAAATATAAATAAAACAGAAATAATGTAAGTTATTTATTCTTTCTCTGCAGACTGGTACCAAATGGCCCACGGACCGGTACCGGTCTGCGGCCCGGGGGGTTGGGGACCTCTGATGTAAAGAGTTTAATGGATTGCAGTGGAAAATATTATAACTTTAAAAGGTACAGAAGTAAAAGAAGTATCTTGGTAGTGGAAGCACAAAGCTCTGGGGCAGGCGTCCCCAAACTACGGCCCGTGGGCCACATGCAGCCCCCTGAGGCCATTTATCCGGCCCCCCGCCGCACTTCCGGAAGGGGCACCTCTTTCATTGGTGGTCAGTGAGAGGAGCACTGTATGTGGTGGCCCTCCAACGGTCTGAGGGACACTGAACTGGCCCCCTGTGTAAAAAGTTTGGGGACCCCTGCGTGAGTCTGGGGGAATAGGACTTCTGGTATTAGAAGCCTAAAGAGCTCAAATGTCACCACTGATGGAGTTCTAATGTTACCTAGCGCCAGGGAGTCTCCCTCATTGACCAAGATGGCTGCAGGGAGAGGGCCTTACACCGAGTGCTCCAAAAGCTAGAAGGATGAATGGATAGGGTCTCCAGCACCAAAAGCAAGAAACATAAATGGACAAAGTCTGAGGGCACCAAAACTACCATGATAATTGTAGAAAAAAAGCCCTCTCCTCCCTATAAGAACCATAGGCTTGAGCAGGAAGGGGAGATGGTCTGAGACAATGAGAAAAAATCATTACTTTTGTCTTATGACATTTAATTTTGTCTTGAATTTGATCACTGAGGTATCTTTTCATGGTTATACATTTTACAAGAATTTTTACCTGTCAAGTCTCACCTGTCTGGCCGCCCACTGTTTTGACCCATGGGAAGATTTGAGATTATCAGTTACCAACTTCATGAAGCTTGGTTATGGTTGAAAACCTCTACCTGTCTAACTTTCAACATATAAACATCAGCCAGTAAAGAAAATGTGTTTCTTATTACTTGTGTCAGGTTCTCCTGCTTTATTGTCAAGAATAAAGCTGGCATCTAAATCACAGAGAGCTAAGATTCTACTGGCATTCCATTATACGAGGACCACAAACATAATAATAAAACAGAGCTAACTGTAGTGGTGGATTACAGAGTTGAGAGTGTGTAAGGCTGTCATGACTGTTTTGTTATTGCTGCATGTTTATATTTTGCTGTTTTATTTGTATAAAAACTATTTATATGATAGAAAACATTTCTGATGTGGCAACTTTTCTTTTATTGCTTCTATAAGAGAAAAAATAAAATCCAAATTCACAAATTAGATCATTACCTTCCAGATGTCGCTTCATCACTAAAGATATTAATATAAAGCATTCTAACAATTTTCAAAAATGCAAAACAAAATCAACCTTAGTGCTTTGGATTACAATAAAGTTGTGATTAACTTTCAAGACATGGAGCCAACAGTTTGTGCTAAAGAAATGGGCTCCAGATAGACATACTATTTCTCACACAGCAGGTATTTTTCATTTAATTAAAATATTCAATATTTTTGCACCCATTAAATTTACTAATTGAGTCTAATCTAATGCTCTCAGAAGGCTTAAAAGCAAATATGGAGAAACACAGATATTAACAAGATTTTATAACTGATTAGAAATGTGTTTCTATAAACAGGTGGAACAGCAGTTGGCCTACTTGGTGAGATACTATTAGACCTTGATGAAAAACGTTAATTTTCATTTATGTTAATGACATCAGTGCTTCACACACTGCTTCCTGGCCTTCTCAGTGGGTAAGGATGCCAGCCTCCCTCAGGACATCTTGCCATTTGCATTAAGTATTCATCACAGAGATAAATAGTCATAGCCTGGCACAACACAAGTTGTGGATTTGGAGTAACCTGAACAAGTCCTCTGGGGTGGAAAGGAAACACTTATGCTTTCAGGTCGTTCAGTGGAGTCTTTGCAAAGTTGTGAGGTATGACCACTTTCAGATGATACAAATGCAGAAAGACCACATCTGTTTATATAAATCGTAAAACATACCATGTCTATCTATGTCAATATTCAGTATCTAGTCATTTATTTAACAAATATTCTTTCAATGGCCATACATTGTCAAGAAACTGCTCTCATGTAGCTTTTCATTCTACTGGTAAGAATCAGAGGATAAACAAATAACTATGTAGGCATAATCTCAGGGAGAGAATTCCTTTCCCTTCATAGGAAGAGGATCTCTTAAACAGGCTCATAAAGCTGCGAGTCCCCCTGTATGGCTGAGTTCTGCATAAGTGTTTATGGAGGTGGGGAGCAAAAGTTGGAGAATTCTAGAACATACATAAATGTAAAAGGAAAGAAAACTAGGGTAGAAAAGATGAAGAAAGAAAAACAAATGAAAAGAAGAGGGAGAACATGAAAATGAATAAGAAATATAAAAAAGAAGTGAAAGGAAATAAAAGAGAAAGCTATCTCTTGTAAATCAAACAGTAACAGAGTACTTGTGTCTGATAACAGAGATGACTACATTCACCCTAGACTGTTGCTAGGTAGATGACATGAATCTTTTTTATTCCTTAAAAAAAAGATAAATATAAATGTTTATTTTGTATTATATAATGAAAATGTTTTTTTATATGTGCCTTTAGGCATTATTGTACAAACACACCTTGTATGGAAAATGTGAGTGTGACATGGGTTTTGACATCTGCTAGCTTTCTGAGGAAGGGTAGCAACAGATGTGCTTACATATAAAAGAGAAAGATTTTCCCATTGGCTTTGTTCAGAATTTCCCCAAAGATAATAATTTTTTTCTTTGATATTTTTATTTAGACAGTTAAATTTAACAGGGTGATACTGGTCAACCAGAGTACATAGAGTTAGAGAAAACATCTCCACATCGTTTGGACAGTTGATTATGCTGTATGCCCATCACCCAAAGTCAAATCATCTTCTGTCACCCTATATTTTGTTTCTCTTTAAGCCCCTCCCCTTACCCCCATCCCCTTCTCTCTCCACCCTTTCTTTCCTCCTTGTAACCACTGCACTTTTATCTATGTCCATGAGTCTCAATTTTGTGTCCCACCTATGTATGGAATCATACAGTTCTTAGCTTTTTCTGATTTACTAATTTCACTCAGTATAATGTTATCAAGGTCCATCCACGTTGTCGTAAATGATACTATGTCATCATTTCTTAGGGCTGAGTAGTGTTCCATTGTATATATGTACCACATCTTCTTTATCCATTCCTCTATTGTAAGGGCATTACAGCTGTTTCCATGTCTTGGCCACCGTGAACAATGCTGTGATGAACATGGGGATACATGTGTCTTTACATACCCATGTTTTCAAGTTTTGGGGATATATACCCAGTAGAGGGATTGCTGGGTCATATGGTAGTTCTATTCTTAATTTTTTGAGGAGCCACCATACTTTCTTCCATAATGGCTATACTAATTTACATTCCCACCAACAGTGAATGAGGGTTCCTTTTTCTCCACAGCCTCTTCAGCACTTGTTATTACCTGTCTTGTTGATAATAGCTAATCTAACAAGTGTGAGGTGGTGGAGATAATAATCTTAAACTATGTTGTTTTATTGAATCTAATACAAATGAATAACCTGACTCATGCTGGTAATGGAAAGAGTCAAGTAAGGGTGTACAGAAGCCATTTGGCCAAAATTCAAGTAAACCTGTCTTCAGAGGTTCCTGTCAATCTCCAGGAAAAATAGATTGTTCATTTAAAAACGCAACAAAAATTCATTATGGGCCTCCCATAAGTCAGAATCTGAGTTTAGTTCTGGGGATAGAACAGTTGAACAGGAATGGCAAGTTTTATGCTCTGATGTAGCTCCAACTTGCCTCCTTGTCACCCTTCCCCACCTCCTTTCAGGAATCTACCCACAAGGCAGAAGAAAAGTGACCTGTAAGGGTCAGCTTCTTTTCACTTTTTTAAAAGTTGATTTAGAGAGAGGAGAGAGGTGGATTTAGGAAAGGATAGAAACAGGAAGCATCAACTCAGAGTAGTTAATTTTTTTTTTAATAATTTTATTTTTTTAATGGGGTGACATCAATTAATCAGGATACATATATTCAAAGATAACAAGTCCAGGTTATCTTGTCGTTCAATTATGTTGCATACCCATCACCCAAAGTCAGATTGTCCTCTGTCACCTTCTATCTTGTTTTCTTTGTGCCCCTCCCCCTCCCCCTTTCCCTCTCCCATTCCCCCCTCCCCCCCTTAACCACCACACTATTATCAATGTCTCTTAGTTTCACTTTTATGTCCCACCTACGTATGGAATAATGCAGTTCCTGTTTTTTTCTGATTTACTTATTTCGCTTTGTATCATGTTATCAAGATCCCACCATTTTGCTGTAAATGTTCCGATGTCATCATTTCTTATGGCTGAGTAGTATTCCATAGTGTATATGTGCCACATCTTCTTTATCCAGTCATCTATTGACGGGCTTTTTGGTTGTTTCCATGTCCTGGCCACTGTGAACAATGCTGCAATAAACATGGGGCTGCATGTGTCTTTACATATCAATGTTTCTGAGTTTTTGGGATATATACCCAGTAGAGGGACTGCTGGGTCATAAGGTAGTTCTATTTTCAGTTTTTTGAGGAACCACCATACTTTCTTCCATAATGGTTGTACTACTTTACATTCCCACCAACAGTGTATGAGGGTTCCTTTTTCTCCACAGCCTCTCCAACATTTGCTATTACCTGTCTTGCTAATAATAGCTAATCGAACAGGTGTGAGGTGGTATCTCATTGCAGTTTTTTTTTTTTTTATGTTTTTTTTTTTTATTATAATAAATTTTTTATTAATGGTAATGGGATGACATTAATAAATCAGGGTACATATATTCAAAGAAAACATGTCTAGGTTATTTTGTCATTAAATTATGTTGCAAACCCCTCGCCCAAAGTCAGACTGTCCTCCGCCACCCTCTATCTAGTTCTCTGTGCCCCTCCCCCTCCCCCTAACTCTCTCCCTCCCTCCCTCCTGCGTCCTCCCTCCCCCCACCCTTGGTAACCACCACACTCTTGTCCATGTCTCTTAGTCTCATTTTTATGTTCCACCAATGTATGGAATCATGTAGTTCTTGTTTTTTTCTGATTTACTTATTTCAATCCTTATAATGTTATCAAGATCCCACCATTTTGCTGTAAATGATCTGATGTCATCATTTCTTATGGCTGAGTAGTATTCAATAGTGTATATGTGCCACATCTTCTTTATCCAGTCTTCTATTGAAGGGCTTTTTGGTTGTTTCCATGTCTTGGCCACTGTGAACAGTGCTGCAATGAACATGGGGCTACATGTGTCTTCACGTATCAATGTTTCTGAGGTTTTGGGGTATATACCCAGTAGAGGGATTGCTGGGTCATAAGGTAGTTCTATTTGAAGTTTTTTGAGGAACCACCATACTTTCCTCCATAATGGTTGTACTACTTTACAGTCCCACCAACAGTGAATGAGGGTTCCTTTTTCTCCACAGCCTCTCCAACATTTGCTATTACCCGTCTTGTTGATAATAGCTAATCTAACAGGAGTGAGGTGGTATCTCATTGTAGTTTTGATTTGCATTTCTCTAATAACTAATGAAGCTGAGCATCTTTTCATATATCTGTTGGCCATTTGTATCTCTTCCTGGGAGAAATGTCTGTTCATGTCCTCTTCCCATTTTTTTATTGGATTGTTTGTTTGTTTGTTGTTGAGTTTTATGAGTTCTTTGTAAATTTTGGATATTAGGCCCTTATCTGAGCTGTTGTTTGAAAATATCATTTCCCATTTAGTTGGCTGTCTGTTTATTTTTATATCAGTTTCTCTTGCTGAGCAAAACCTTTTTATTCTGATGTAGTCCCATTCATTTATCTTTGCCTTCACTTCTCTTGCCATTGGAGTCAAGTTCATAAAATGTTCTTTAAAACCCAGGTCCATGATTTTAGTACCTATGTCTTCTTCTATGTACTTTATTGTTTCAGGTCTTATATTTAGGTCTTTGATCCATTTTGAATTAATTTTAGTACACGGGGACAGGCTGTAGTCGAGTTTCATTCTTTTGCATGTGGCTTTCCAGTTTTCCCAACACCATTTGTTGAAGAGGCGTTCTTTTCTCCATTGTGTGTTGTTGACCCCTTTATCAAAGATTATTTGACCATATATATGTGGTTTTATTTCTGGGCTTTCTATTCTGTTCCATTGGTCTGAGTGTCTATTTTTCTGCCAATACCATGCTGTTTTGATTATCGTGGCCCTATAATATAGTTTAAAGTCAGGTATTGTAATGCCCCCAGCTTCATTCTTTTTCCTTAGGATTGTTTTGGCTATTTGGGGTTTTTTATAGTTCCATATAAATCTGATGATTTTTTGTTCCATTTCTTTAAAAAATCTCATAGGGATTTTGATGGGAATTGCATTAAATTTGTATATTGCTTTGGGTAATACGGCCATTTTGATTATATTTATTCTTCCTATCCAAGAACAAGGAATATTTTTCCATCTCATTGTATCTTTTTCGATTTCTCTTAACAATGCTTTGTAATTTTCATTATATAGGTCCTTTACGTTCTTTGTTATGTTTATTCCTAGGTATTTTATTTTATTTTTTGCAATCGTGAAGGGGATTATTTTTTTGAGTTCGTTTTCTAATATTTCATTGTTGGCATATAGAAAGGCTATGGACTTTTGTATGTTAATTTTGTATCCTGCGACCTTACTGTATTGGTTTATTGTTTCTAATAATCTTTTTGTGGAGTCCTTTGGGTTTTCGATGTATAGGATCATATCATCAGCAAAAAGTGATACCTTTACTTCTTCTTTTCCGATATGGATGCCTTTTATTTCTTTGTCTTGTCTGATTGCTCTGGCCAGAACTTCTAGCACCACGTTAAATAAGAGTGGAGAGAGTGGACAACCCTGTCTTGTTCCTGATTTAAGGTAGAAAGTCCTCAGTTTTATGCCGTTTAATAGGATGTTGGCTGATGGTTTATCATATATGGCCTTTATCATGTTGATATATTTTCCTTCTATACCCATTTTGTTGAGAGTCTTAAACATAAAATTGTGTTGTATTTTATCAAAAGCCTTTTCTGCATCTATTGATAAGATCATGTGGTTTTTGTTCTTTGTTTTGTTGATATGGTGTATTACGGTAACCGTTTTGCGTATGTTGAACCATCCTTGAGATTCTGGGATGAATCCCACTTGATCATGATGTATTATTTTTTTAATATGTTGTTGTATTCGGTTTGCCAGTATTTTGTTTAGTATTTTAGCATCTGTATTCATTAGAGATATTGGTCTGTAGTTTTCTTTCTTTGTGCCATCCTTGCCAGGTTTTGGTATGAGGGTTATGTTGGCCTCATAAAATGTGTTTGGAAGTATTGCTTCTTCTTCAATTTTTTGGAAGACTTTGAGTAGAATAGGAACCAAGTCTTCTTTGAATGTTTGATAGAATTCACTAGTATAACCGTCTGGGCCTGGACTTTTATTTTTGGGGAGGTTTTTAATAGTTTTTTCTATTTCCTCCCTGCTGATTGGTCTGTTTAGGCTTTCTGCTTCTTCATGACTCAGTCTAGGAAGGTTGTATTGTTCTAGGAATTTATCCATTTCTTCTAGATTGTTGTATTTGGTGGCATATAATTTTTCATAGTATTCTACAATAATTCTTTGTATATCTATGATGTCTGTGGTGATCTCTCCTCTTTCATTTTGGATTTTATTTATTTGGTCCTGTGCCTTTTTTCCTTGGTGAGTCTTGCCAAGGGTTTGTCAATTTTGTTGATCTTTTCAAAGAACCAGCTCCTTGTTTTATTGATTTTTTCTATAGTTTTTCTGTTCTCTATTTCATTTATTTCTGCTCTGATTTTTATTATCTCCTTTCTTCGGCTGGTTTTGGGTTGTCTTTGTTCTTCTTTTTCTAGTTCCTTAAGGTGTGAAGTTAAGTGGTTTACTTCGGCTCTCTCTTGTTTGTTCATATAGGCCTGAAGTGATATGAACTTTCCTCTTATTACTGCTTTTGCTGCATCCCAGAGATTCTGATATGTCGTATTTTCATTTTCATTTGTCTGTATATATCTTTTGATCTCTGCGCTTATTTCTTCTTTGACCCATTCATTTTTTAGAAGTATGTTGTTTAGTTTCCACATTTTTGTGGGTTTTCCCCCCTCTTTTTTGCAGTTGAATTCTAGTTTCAAGGCTTTATGATCAGAAAATATGCTTGGTACAATTTCAATTTTTCTAAATTTGCTGATATTGTCTTTGTGGCCCAACATATGGTCAATTCTTGAGAATGTTCCATGTACACTATAGAAAAATGTATACTCTGTCACTTTGGGATGAAGTGTCCAGTCTTTTCCCTGGCTGCCTTGAGAATTTTTTCTTTGTCATTGGTTTGTGTCATCTTTATTATGATGTGCCTTGGAGTGGGTTTGTTGGGGTTAAGAAAACTCGGTGTTCTGTTTGCTTCTTGAATTTGAGGCTTTAGTTCTTTCCACAGGCTTGGGAAGTTCTCGTCTATTATTTGTTTGAGTATATTCTCCATTCCATTTTCTTTCTCTTCTCCCTCTGATATACCTATTATTCTTATGTTATTCTTTCTGATGGAGTCAGACAATTCCTGTAGGGCTTTCTCGTTTTTTATTGTTTTTGAGTCTCTTTCATCTTCTCTCTGTTGTGCCTCAAGTTGTTTGTCTTCTATTTCACTAATCCTATCTTCAATCTGGGCTGTTCTGCTAGCTAAGCTTGTTACCTCGTTTTTCAGCTCGTGAATTGAGTTTTTCATTTCTGTTTGATTTGTTTTTATAGTTTCAATTTCCTTGGTAATATATTCTTTGTGTTCATTGAGTTGTTTTCTGATCTCCCTAAATTGCCTTTCTGTGTTTTCTTGTATATCTCTGAGTATTTTTAAGATTTCTATTTTAAATTCTTTGTCATTTAGCTTCAAGGCTTCCAATATGTTAAGTCTTTTCTCCATAGATTTTTCCACATCTATTTGTGTTACCTCTCTTTCTTTTGTATCCATAATATTCGATTTCTTCTTTCTTATCGGCATCTGAGGGTGGTCTTGTTGATAGCACTAATTAGAATTAATAAAGAGTAAAAAGAAAAAAAAAAAAAAAAAAAAAGGTAAAACACCCCACAAAAAAAAACAGTAATATATTATTTCCCCCTTTTTTCTTTCTTCTCTTTCCCTCCTCTCCCCTCCTCAGGGAAATATTGTGCCTATAATGGAGGGCCTGATTTGGGGTGAAGAGTTCAAGGGGCAAAAAAAGGGAGTAGGGACCTACTAAATGCAAAAAAAAAAAAAAAAGGAAGAAAATCTTAGACAAGCATAAGATGATTTGCTTGTAAGTGATGGTCAACTAAGAGATATAATGAGAGGGATAAGAGGGAACCAGAAAAAAGGACCAAAAAAGAATAATAAAGAAGAAAAAAATAAAAATAATAAGTAAAAATCTGTTGTATTAAGTGGAGCGAAGACTAAATACAATGGAGACCTTGGGTTGGGAGGACCCAAAATGCCACAAAAATAAACAAACAAGAAAAAAAATAAAAACAAAAGCAAAAAAGAAAAATAAAGCCAAAAAAAGCCTTGAGTCCCAAATTAATTTGTTCGTGATTGAGGATTAAATGGGAGGAAAGTAAAATGAGAAAAGAAAAAATGAATAGAAAGGAAAAAATAAGAAAAAGAGAAAAACGAAGGAAGAAATAAAATAGGAAGAGAAAAAAAACACAAAATAAAGCAAGACAAAAAAAAAAAACAAAAGAGGAGAGAGTGAGAGTTAAGTGTTTTGGAGTATAACCTTAAAGGAGGGTGAGGATGAAGAAGAGAAATAAAATGTAACACTCATGGGTAGTGTAGTTCAAGAAAAGGGAAGCATAAGATGGGCAGAGAATAGAAGGACCGAGGTGGAGGAAATAAAGGAAATAAGATAGAAGAAACAAACAACAACAACAACAAAAAATTAGTGGAACAAGTTGTAAAGTCTGTGGATTTTTCTTGATTTTGAGAGGTTAACTTCTTCCTTTTTCTTTTCTCTCCCTCTTCCTGGTCGGTGACTCTGTACCCCAGGCTCTGCCCCTGTGTCACACTTAGGTAGGGATTTGCAGTTGATGGGATTCTATGGCAATGTCATATAATTGGCTTTAGTCTTGCTGGTAGTCAAGGCTTGTTGGCGTTTGCAGGGTCCAACGATGAGAGAGTTTGCTTTCCTGGATTCTCTCTCCTAGTCCCCCCTTTCTGAATTAGTAGCCTGGTGATCCAGCTATAAGGCTGCAACTGCTTCTGCCTGGGGAGTAAGAGGCTCAAAGAGCTGGGAAATCCCCACTCTATCCCCACTCAGTGCAAGGCTTTGGGAAAGGCTCTGGCAGTCAGGGCCTCCAGTGTAATCAGGCGGGGGTGGGAGTCAATTGTTGTCAAGGTGACTGTTCAGCGCCTATCATTCAGTTGGACCTCTCAACCCAGGCTTTCCACACTTTGTAGCCTGTTTTTGCTGGGAAGAAGAGGCACTAGTCTCTGCTTGCGACCAGTGTAGTATAGATCTTATTATCTGCCAAGTCCTTCTTGTTAGCGTTTATTCCTGAATATGGAGGCTCTATCAATCAGAAGTTGCCCCCGCCCCTTTAGCGAGAGGCACTAAAAAATATCACGCTTCTTGTCTTGGATCGCTGAACTGAGAGAGATCTTATCAATTAGAACCGAGGGTGCGCAGATTTCCCTTAACAATGGTTTATAGTTTTCATTATATAAGTCCTTTACATTCTTTGTTATGTTTATTCCTAAGTATTTTATTTTTTTTGTTGCAATCGTGAAGGGGATTATTCTTTTGAGTTCATTCTCAATTGTTTCATTGTTGGGATATAGAAAGGCTATTGACTGCTGTATGTTAATTTTGTATCCTGCGACCTTACTGTATTGGCTTATTGTTTCTAGTAGTCTTTTTGTGGATTCTTTGGGGTTTTCAATGTATAGGATCATATCATCTGCAAAAAGTGATACCTTTACTTCTTCTTTTCTGATATGGATGCCTTTTATTTCTTTGTCTTGTCTGATTGCTCTGGCTAGAACCTCTAGTACCACATTAAATAAGAGTGGAGAGAGTGGACAACCCTGTCGTGTTCCTGATTTAAGGGGGAAAGCCTTCAGTTTTGTGCCATTTAATATGATGTCCTGTAGATGTCTATCACATCCAGGTGTTCTAGTATTTCATTTAAGGCCACTATGTCTTTGTTGATTCTCTGTTTGGATGACCGATCTAGAGCCGTCAGCGGAGTATTGAGGTCTCCAAGTATGATTGTATTTTTGTCAGTTTTTGTTTTAAGATCAATAAGTAGCTGTCTTATATATTTTGGTGCTCCTTGGTTTGGTGCATATATATTAAGAATTGTTATGTCTTCTTGATTCAGTGTCCCCTTAGCCATTATGAAATGGCCATTTTTGTCTCTGAGTACTTTTCCTGTCTTGTAGTCAGCATTATCTGATATGAGTATTGCTTACACCTGCTTTTTTTGGATGTTATTTGATTGGAGTATTGTTTTCCAGTTTTTCACTTTGAGTTTGTTTTTATCCTTGTTACTTAGATGAGTTTCCTGTAGGCAGCATACAGTTGGATTTTCTTTTTTAATCCATTCTGCTACTCTGTGCCTTTTTATTGGTGAGTTTAATCCATTTACATTTAGTGTAATTATTGACACTTGTGAGTTCCCTATTGTCATTTTATATCTTGCTTTCTGTTAGTTTTGTGTCTTGTTTGATCCTTCTCTTTCATTTTTCTATCTTTTGTTTTTATTTGGTTGTATTCCATACATCCTTCCTCCCTTGGTATCTTTTTTATCTCATGTGCTTCTGTGGTAGTTTTTTCAATGGTGGTTACCTTTGAGTAATGAAAAGGGTCCCTACCCTGTTCATTGTAGCGAACTATTTTGTGAGTACTTTTGCACTCTATCGTCCTTTGCTACTGTTAATCTCCATCTTCTCCCCCTCTTTCTTTTTGTTGTTGTCACAGTTTAAATTTGGTTTTATTGTGTTCTTCTTGGAGCTTTTACTTGTGGCTCTGTTTTTTTTTTGGTCTTTGTATCTGATTGGAGAACCCCCTTTCGTAATTCCTGGAGTGGGGGTTTTCTGATGATAAATTTCCTCATCTTTTCTGTATCTGTGAATGTTTTTATTTCTCCTTCATATTTGAAGGATAGCTTTGATGGGTATAGTATTTGTGGCTGAAAGTTCCTCTCTTTCAGGACTTTAAATATTGGGGTCCACTCTCTTCTAGCTTGTAGAGTTTCTGCTGAGAAATCTGATGATAATCTAATAGGCCTTCCTTTATATGTTGTATTCTTCTTTTCCTTGGCTGCCTTGAGAATTTTTTCTTTGCTGTTGGTTTGTGTCAATTTCATTATGATATGCCTTGGATTAGGTTTGTTGGGGTTAAGAAAACTCGGAGTTCTGTTTGCTTCTTGAACTTGAGGCTTTAGTTCTTTCCACAGGCTTGGGAAGTTCTCATCTATTATTTGTTTGAGTATGTTCTCCATTCCATTTTCTCTCTCTTCTCCCTCTGATATTGATATACCTATTATTTTTATGTTATTCTTTTTGATGGAGTCAGATAATTCTTGTAGGGCTATCTCATTTTTTTTAATTTTTGAGTCTCTTTCTTCTTCTCTCTGTTGTGCCTCAAGTTGCTTGTCTTCTATTTCACTAATCCTCTCTTCTATCTGACCTGTTCTATTAGCTAAGCTTGTTACTTCGTTTTTCCGCTTGTGAATTGAGTTTTTCATCTCTGTTTGATTTGCTTTTATAGTTTCAATTTCCTTGGACATATATTCTTTGTGTTCATTGAGTTGTTTTCTGAGCTCCCTAAATTGCCTTTCTGTGTTTTCTTGTATATCTTGGAGGATGTTTAGGATTTCTATCTTGAATTCTCTGTCATTTAGCTCCAAGGTTTCCAATATATTAAATTTTTTCTCCATAGATTTTTCCTCATCTAGCTATGTTACCTCTCTTTCTTTTGTATCCATGATATTCGATTTTCTCTTTCTTAATGGCTTCTGAGGGTGGTTTTGTTGATAGTATTAATGAGATTTAATAAAGAATAAAAAGTTAAAAAAAGAAAAAATCGAAAAGAGTTTTTTTTTAAAAAAAAATTAATAATGAAATAAAGAAAAATAAAATAAAATAAAAAATTTAAAAAAAGGAAATTATTCCCCGCCTCCTTTTTTTCTCTCCTCTCCACTCTCCTCTTTCTTGAGAAAATCTTGTGGTGAACTGTGAATTATAACAAACAATGCCTGTAATGGAGGGCCTGAATTGGGGAAAAGTAATAAAGGGGCAAAAAAAAAAAAAAAAAAAAAGGAAAAAAAAAGAAAAAGAAAAGAAAAAGAAAAAAGAAGGGGGTATGGACCCACAAAAAGCAAATAAGGAAAAAATTTGGGTCAAGAATAAAATGATTTGCTTTTAGGTGTTGTTTGTCTAAGAGTTATGATGAGAGGAATAAGAGGAAAACAGAAAAATGGGAGGACAAATTAAAAAATTACTATTGTATTTAGTGGAACAAGAACTAGATAAAATGGAGAGCCAGGGATGGGAGTACTTCTAGTGAGTTAAAAAGGTGAAGTAAAAACCCCCCAAAATGCCACAAACATAAGTTTGAGTCCCAGATAAGATAATTTGTTTGTTATTGAGGTTTGAATGAGAGGAGATGTAAAGGAGAAAGGAAGAAACTAATATAGAGGGAGAAAAGAAAGAGAGAGAGAGAAAAAAAGAGGGAACCACTAAAAGAAGAAAAAAGAAAAAAGAGGAGAGAGAGAGAGAGAGAGAGAGAGAGAGAGTTAAGGGTTTTGGAGTGCAACCCTCATAGAAAGGAAGAGGAGAGAAAAGATAATGGGAGATGTAACACTTATGGGTAGTGTAGTTCAAGGAGAGGAGAGAGTAAGACCGGCAGAGAGTTAATCGGCCAAATTGGAGGATGAAAAAAAATATCAAGAATGAAAATAAGAGAAACGAACAAATATAATAAAATGGGATAGGTTATAAAGTCTGTGGATTATTCTTGATTTTGAGAGGTTATCTTCTTGCTTTTTCTTTTCTCTCCCTCTTCCTGGTCAGTGACTCTGTACCCTGGGTTCTGCCCCTTTGGCACGCTCAGGTAGAGGTTTGCAGTTGATAAGTCTCTATGGCAATGTCATGTATTGTGCTTTAGTCTCGTTGGCAGTCGAGGCTCATTAGCATTTATAGGCTCCAACAGTGAGAGAGTCCGTGTTTCTGGAGCCTTTCTCCTAGTCTTTCCTTCCTCAATTAGTAGCCTGATAATCCAGCTATGGGGTTGCTGCTGCCTCTGCCTGGATAGTAAGAGGCTCAAAGAGCTGGCAACTCCCCACTCTATTTCCACTCAGCACAGGGCTCTGGGTAAGGCTCAGTCAGTCAGAGCTGCTAGCATAATCAGGCGGGGTTTCTGCCCACTCAAAGACCTCTGGCTCTGCCACTCTGTCCGGTAACACAGGCGGGCACCCACTTCTGGGGCGCTTGGAGGAAACTCTCGCTCACTATCTGCGCGTGCAGACCAGGATATCCGGCCAGCAGTCTTACGCTCTGAGTGAAACCCCCAACCGCATGGAAAAGTTGCAGCGTTGGAATTGGCTCTCGCTCCGTCCCCTTGTGCGGCTTTTGCAAAGCGCTGGGGCAGCCTGAGATTCTGCTTTGGCCCACACAAAGGCCCCTGACTCTGCCCCTCTCTGCAATAACACGGGCGCGCACTGCCGAGGCACTCGGAGGAATCTCTCGCTCACTATCTGTGCGTGCAGACCAGGATATGAGGCCAGCCGCGTTTCCCTCTGAGTGCAACCCCCACCAGCACGGAAAATTTCCACCGTTGGAATTAGTTCTCGCTCCCTCCCATGCGCGGCTTTCCCAGGGCGCTGAGACTGCCCAGAGATTCTCCTTTCGGCCCACAGAAAGGCCTCTGACTCTGCCTCTCTGTGAGGTAACACGGGCACCCACTCCCGGGGCTTAGGAAGAAATCTCTCGCCCACTAACTGTGCGTGCGCTGACCAGGAGATCGGGTAAAATGGCTGCCCCGCTTGTCTTTCTTTGTTTGGGTTTGGCGCAAGTGTTAGCTTGTATTGCCTGGGTTCCCACAGGATCAGTTTTTCCTCGGCTTGGATCTCCGTGCCACAGCCTGGTTTGGCCGTTTGTGCCGCGGCCTGGATCTATTCACCCCCTTTGCCCACCTCAGTTTCTATATTCACAGTTACCAGAAAAAGCCGCCCTGTTTAGGTTAGTGAGGAAGGCGGAGCATTTCTTACTCCCTTTTTCCTTCAGGGTTTGGTTATATATTTAGCCAATTTTTCACTCAACCATACCTTCGGGTGTATTGCGAAACATCTGGAGGCTCCGAGGATAGGTTTTTCTGTTTCTGGTTGAAGATCTTGTTGAGTTTTGGGGGAGATTTATCGGTATCGCTTCCTACCCCGCCATTACTCTGACGTCATCTCCCAGAGTAGTTAATTTTTGCATGTGCTTTGACTGAACAAGCCCAGGGTTTTGAACTGGCGACCTCAGTATTCTAGGTTAACACTTTATCCACTGCACCACCACAGATCAGGCAAGTGTCAGTTTTTAATCAGTATTTTGGGATTTAGACTTGATAATATGCAATTGGTGAAGCCTTTTCTACTTCTCTTGCTACTTCTTGTACATTTTATTCCATCAAGATAGGTAGGAAGGTTGAAGATCTTCCCTTGAGGCCACTTCAACCATTGGTGAAAATCAACGTCTATCCAGCTATCTGTGTATCCCAGATCTTTTTCTCTGATGCCAGGGAGTGTTTCAGACTATCCTGCCTTCCTCATCTATCATAAGTTTTAAATTTGAGATTGTAGTGAGGAGATGTCTGGTGATGACATTATGATGAGAAGACCCAGGAATTCCTGATTTTACTGTGATCTAATTGCTCCCTCCTTCCTATGAGGTCTCTGAGAGCTATTATTCACCAAGGAAACAACCATAGCAAATATACATTTTTGATTTTGGCTCCAGAATTTATTTCCCAGCTCCTCTAACTTATAATGGGACACAAGGACAGTTTTATTTTTCTACACTAAAGAGGCAAAAGTACATAGACCAAACCTGGTCATTTTCCCATGGGTTGGTTGAAGATCAGGAGACTTCCTTCTCTTGAAGGCATCCATACCAACCTCCCTGCCCAAAACCTTTCTTAGTTAATTGTCATAACGTGGAATGATGTCAATGGCATTGTGAACACACTCAGCTGCAGGTTGAGCAGTACTTACTGTGCTGAAACTGTCTTTACCTACTCACCCCCCTTTTTTCCATTAGTACCACTCCAAAGCTTACTTCTGATCTTCCTCCCAGACCTGATGCTGAAGTACTGACTAATGTGTTCCCATATTAGTCCTTGAGGGTCTTTTCTGCATGTCTCACCTGCAACCACTTGGATACATGATATCGCTTGGCTCTCATTTCTGTGATATTGAAGTCTTGTGTGTGTTCCCTTTCTGGTGTTTAGATATCAGTCCTTACAAGACTGTTTGGTGGTAAGAGCTTTTCTGATCTCACAAGACAGACTCCTTAGATGTTGAATTGAAGCCCACAGAATTCCACAGTTTCACACACTTCATGCTTCTACTTTTGTGTTAACTGTGAGGACTGCCTGAGAGTTCGAGAACCAATCTTTGCCTCAAACATAACTATCTTGGCATTTGGGTCTCTCCTGCCTGGTTAAATATCTATCTTTATCTTGGCCCACAATCTCTCCCAGTGATGATCTGCTGGTTGGTGTCAGACTACAGACAAGTGCCCGCCCTTACATGACACTCCCACTCCAAGTTGACACAGAGCAGTTATGCCTCATATCCAGATGCCCTGATGGAACACTGAGAAGCTACAACTGTCCTCTCCTCCATGGGACTCCCCTCACCTTCCAGATTCCCTGTCCCTCATGCCTTTTCAACTTTTATCATAACCACGATGTTTCTTCAAGAGGAGAAAACAAGAGATGTATTACTTCTGAATGGCGTTAAGCTAGTCTGATTTTATTTCAAACCAGGATTCTTCATAGTGTAGAGCAAGCTTTCCATATTATGGGAATGTAGAGTATAGAAGATGGAGTATGTGGAAGATGTTTGAGAACATAGGACCTTTATATACCTCATCACTCATAATTCAGCAATACAGAAACAGGGTCACAGTGACTACACACTATTTTGTATCCCTGAAGACTCCCACCAGCTTTTTGTCCACAACCTGTCTTCTCTGTTGTGCAGAGGCACACAGATCTTCCTTGGAGTTTCCAGAAGCTCCCTGCCTTGCACATCTCCGTTTCTACTCCTGTATAGACTCAGGAGCCCTTCATAATCTGTGTTTTTCATGAATCCACATGTAATATTAGCAGTGATACTTTAATTATCTGTTGATGAAGGAAAAAACAATAAGGTAAAAAATATGAGATGTCTTCAATAATTCTTTTTAAAATGTTGATTTTATTAAGCATAATAATGACACACATTTAGAAATAGTGTTACCTATGAGAAAGAAAGGCTGTGTGTTCAAGCTACATGTTATACATTGTGCACATTTGAGGTCCAGATGCCTGTCTTGAATTCCACCATCCTGAAGGTTTCTGCCTCACAGGTAGGTCTCTACTTCACTGGATCTATGATACTGGACTGTGGACTAATTTCCCATTGGTGATAGGAGACTTCTTAGTTTATACCAAGATGTTTTACATCATAAAGACAGCCTCAGTCCTTAGTCTTCTGTTTGCAAATGGGAAGTTGGGAGAATGGCAGGAAGCTCATGGCTGGCAGGTGTGGACTGTGCCTGACGAGAACAGTGGGGTGGGGGCTGAGAGCCACCTCAGGAGGAGAGGAGAAAAGCCATTTCTCTCCTCAGAACAAAGTCAAAGAGCAAGGTACTCTGTGCTTTGCACATGGGCACTTCTTAAACATTGATTTCGTCTGAATTATTAAGGAATAACTGATGTGCATCCATAGGGAGAAAAGAAATTTGGACACTTTTCAGACAAGAAGTGTTTTCTCTTCCTTTGACCAACCAAACTACTAAATGGGGATCAGCACTTTCTTCTCTCCGTGAAGATGTGTAAAGTCTCCATAAAATAGAAACCATATTTTCACATTTTCCCTTTATACCTAAGGGAAAAATAAAAGAAGTCCTTCTTAAAATTTTATCTGTTTCCTTGGTGAGGCAGTTACTGGTATTTCCTTATCCCTTGCTGGTTTTGGAGAAATTGTTGCAAACATAAATTTATACTTTTAGTAAGTCTTCTGTGAATCATCAGAATCATGACCTGTCAGAGACAAGTCTTCTAAAATGATATATTTTAAAGGTAAGAAAGCTTCAAAAAATTTATATATCCACCTCTAAGGAAGAGATAAAAATTAAACCTTCAAATTTCCTCCTGAAGCTTGTAAATATTATAAACTACACTTGATAAGTAAGTTCTGTAAATAAGGCTTGCCCCGGACCTAAATGTACTGTTGTTTGTTAATTTCATTTCCTTACCAATGATGTAGTTATTTCAAGGGAGCAATTTTTTTTAAAAGTCAATTTGATGCCAGGACTGGTCCTATTCCAAGTTTAGGTAATGATGGAGTTGAAAACATGCATGTAAATTCTCTCCTTATTTGAAAAAAAATACCTCCTTTTTCTATTTATTATATATCCACTGTGCATCAGGTTTTGTTAGCAATGGAAAGAAGAATGTGAATAAGACATAATCTCTGTAAGTGTGGGAGCAGCACAGTGTGCAAAAGAAGCAAACATGATACTTGGCCAGTGTCATCTTGGGAAGACTGAGGAAGACTTCTCAGGGTAAGAGATATCTATCTCAATTAAGATCCTAAAGATGACGGTCTCTGGTACAGCCATTATGAAGAAAGTATGGTGGTTCCTCAAAAACTTAAGAATAAAAAAAAAAACCCTTAAGAATAAAGCTACCATATGACCCAGCAATACCTCTACTGGGTATATACCCCCCAAACTCAAAAACACTGGCACACAAAGACACATGCCCTCCACCCCGTGTTCATAGCAGCATTATTCACAGTGACCAAGACATGGAAACAACCAAAGTGTACCTCAATAGAAGATTGGATAAAAAAGATGTGGTACATATATGCAATGGAATACTATTCAGCCATAAGAAATGATGACATATAGCCATTTACGACAACATGAATGGACCTTGAGAACATTATACTGAGTGAAATAAGTAAACCAGAAAAAGCTGAGAGCTATATGATTTCACACATAGATGGGATATAAAAATGAGACTCATGGATATAGATAAAAATGAAGAAGAGCCTGACCTGTGGTGGTGCAGTGGATAAAGCATCGACCTGGAATGCTGAGGTCGCTGGTTCGAAACCCTGGGCTTACCTGGTCAAGGCACATATGGGAGTTGATGCTTCCTGCTCCTCTCCTCTCCTCTTCTCTCTCTCTCTCCTCCTCCTTCTCTCCTTTCTAAAATGAATAAAGTCTTAAAATAAGTAAATAAATAAAAATTAAAAAAAAAATGAAGAAGTGATTACTAGGGGGAAGGGAATGCGAAAGAAGGGGGTTGAGGGACGGGAGTAAAGAGGGCCAAATATATAGTGACAGAAAATGATTTGGCTTTGGGCGATGAGTATACAACACAATCAATGGTTCAAATGTTATAGAAAAGTTAACCAGAAACCTCTGTACTCTTATTGATCAATATCACCCCATTAAATTTAATTCTCTAAATAAAATTACAAAAAAATCAACTGGTAAATGCAAAATAACTAGAACAACAAAAATAACATGATCCAATATATGAGTAGAAGTTATGGAGAAGTTATATCAGTGCTCCTCAAGCAAGAACCACATGCTGGTACCAGTTGCTGACTGTTATCATGGCCAGAGAAGCAGAAAACTAGAGTAAATATTAAGAAGCTTTAGAGCAATTTGCATTACTGTAACATTCAAGCATGTGACCCATAGGCCTTTATATTATGTCTTTTGGTTTGTTCTTTTCTAACAATTTCTTTTGCATTTTAATAAAAAGGTATCAGTTGGCCATAAATTGAAAATTTGGTCCTTACACAGCAACAATGTGGAAAGTAATTGATCTAGTCAATAATGGATAAACAAAGGAGAACTGGCAGAGGGTAAAATATAGCAGCACTAAGACTTGGCTCTGAGGCTGGAGAGATAGGCATGTTCTAGTTGCTGTCTGCAAGGCCAGTGGCCACCGCTGTCATGGCCATGCAAGTTCTCATTGAATTTGGACAGACGGTAAAGAAAAAGTGGAGCCAAAAAATGGTGGGCCATTCCTTTATTAAAGTCTTGCACCAACTGGTGAGCAAACAGGCAGGGAAAATACTTCCTTTTATTCAGGGCTCCCAAAACCCTGACAGATTCTCTGATTCCACAACCAGGAGAATCCTCTCCAGTTCCTCCTAGAATCAAAGGCCACACCAGTCTCAGCAGAGCTTGCAAAGCCCCTCACCTCTGGTTCCCCATCTGCACACCTTCTTCTCTCTCTGCAAAAACTGGCTTCTTCTTCTTCAGTACTCTGTAGTCTCGCTGCTCTCCCTGCAAAACTGGCTGGGGCCTACAAAGACCCCTCCTCCAGCAAACATTAACAAAACATTTACCCCTCCCACGCAGGAATGCAATTCGCAATTTGTAATCCACTGCCCTGTTCTGAGGGCAAGCACACATGTGGCTGCCCAGCACCATTTTTTTAACAATAAAAGTTACAAACTCAAAAAATACAAATTTTATAAACTCATTTGCCCAACACTGTCCTTCCTCCTAAAGCGCCAAATCCAATCCACCACCAAATGTGTGTTCTCTCCTCCCTCTAGCCCGGTGTTTCCCAATGTGGGGCCGACGCCCCACAGGGGGGCAATTCGATAGTTAAGGGGGGCAATTTGAAAATGGACTCGACACGATTTAACTCTTTCGCCCAGGGCCATTTAAATGCAATGCTAGATATCGGTGCCAAATTTAACAAAAAATGCAATTCTTAAATAATTGCGGTAAATAATTATTAAGTATAATTTCGTTTGACGAGACCAAAATATCAACTGGGTGATTGGCATCGTCAAGTAAACTTCATCCTGGGTTCACCGCTGAGCGTGCCGTCTGCCGCGGGGAACCCCAGACGTTTTAAAAATTCGCTAAACAACGCAATTATTCTCACCTAATTGGCCCATCACAACTTCTGTAGTGTTTCACATCATTCAGTTGGTGTTAATTTGAAATAAGTGTCAGTCAAAACTGTTGTAAAAGCTCATTGATTTAATAAATATACATATGCCCTGGCCGGTTGGCTCAGCGGTAGAGCGTCGGCCTGGCGTGCGGGGGACCCAGGTTCGATTCCTGGCCAGGACACATAGGAGAAGCGCCCATTTGCTTCTCCACCCCCCCCTTCCTCTCTGTCTCTCTCTTCCCCTCCCACAGCCAAGGCTCCATTGGAGCAAAGATGGCCCGGGCGCTGGGGATGGCTCCTTGGCCTCTGCCCCAGGTGCTAGAGTGGCTCTGGTCGCGGCAGAGCGACCCCCCCCCCCCCGGAGGGGCAGAGCATCGCCCCCTGGTGGGCAGAGCGTCGCCCCTGGTGGGCGTACCGGGTGGATCCTGGTCGGGCGCATGCGGGAGTCTGTCTGACTGTCTCTCCCCATTTCCAGCTTCAGAAAAATAAAAAAAAAAAAAAATAAATAAATATACATATATATATATTGAATAGATATAATTGGTAAGTATTTGATTTTATTTTTATCAATATTAAACTCTTTATTAAGTACTTCTTGCATCGGGGCTAGAAAGCACTAATATTTTATAAATATTATTGGGGCTATAATAGTGCATGCATGACAATTTTAGAAGCATAACTTTCCAGAAAATTTTGTCAACTGGAAAAAATATAGATACCTTTTGATTTGCGGGGGTAGTGTAGTAAATGTGTTATATACATTTAAATAAATATAAATTTTTAGTATATGTTTACTCTATGTCACATTGAATATATTTTAACACATATTTGAATATTAGTTTTTAATTGATCTTATTTTTATTTCTTATAGCCCATAGTAAAATGAGTGGTGCAAGCAAGAAAAAAACTCGTCAATATTCGGAAGAATATTTAAAATTTGGGTTCATACCTGCTGTTCACGATGAGCGGATTCCTTTTTGTCTTTTATGCCAGCAATGCTTGACCAACGAATCAATGAAACGAGGTCGTCTTGAGGCGCATTTGAAGGCGAAACATAGTGCTCATATTAATTCAGATTTGAGTTACTTTAAAACTTTAAAGAAAAATTTTGAAAAAAGAACAACATTAAAGTCTCTATTTACTGCTCATACTTCAACTAATAATCATGTTCTTGAGGCTAGTTATCAAATTTCTTTATTCATCACTAAAACTGGAGAAAATCACACTATAGGAGAGAATTTAATAAAACCGTCAATATCAGCATTTCTTAAAATGGTTCTTGAAAAAGATGACAAAGATGTAAAAGCTATGCCACTCAGTGACAATACTGTTAGCAGAAGAATAGATGAAATGAGTGAGGATATTGAAAAACAACTTATTGAAAAGCTGAAAACAAGAAAATTCTCCTTGCAAATGGATGAATCAACTTTGAGAGACAGTGAGGCAGTATTGATAACTTACGTAAGATATATTGATAAAGGACATTTTGCTGAAGAAATGTTGTTCTGTAAAAGATTAGAAAGCACCGCTACCTCCAAAGATATATATAATAAGCTAAAAAACTACTTAGATGTCAATGATATACCAATGAAAAATGTAACATCTTGTGCTGCAGATGGTGCTCCCAATATGATGGGCAAGAAAAATGGCTGCTTAAAATTGATGAAAGATGCGAATCCAGAAATGATTCTTGTGCATTGTGTTATTCATAGGGAAAACTTGGTAGCTAAAAACATCTCACCTGTTCTGAATGAAGTATTACATACAGTAATAAAGTGTGTTAATGCTATTAAATCTAGTGCCCAATGTGAGCGTCTTTTCAAGCTATTTTGTGAAGAACAAAATGAAGACCATGTGAGACTTTTACTTCATACTGAAGTAAGATGGCTATCTAGAGGAAACTGTTTGAAAAGATTTATGGAACTGTTTGATACTCTTAGTGATTTTTTAAGCAACAAACCTGAAATGAAGTATCTGTTAACAATAGATGGTAAAGCATTTGTGAGTTATTTAGCCAATATCTTTGAAAAACTAAATATATTAAATAAGCAACTTCAAGGAACAAATAAAACTCTTGTAGATGCAAAAGCAAAGGTATTTGGTTTCATTACCAATATTGAGTTATGTCAGAAACATATTAACAACAAAAACTTTAAACAGTTTCATTGGCTCCAAAAATGTGAAGTAACTGATACCGCTTTACTTGTTATTGTCAATCATTTGAATATTCTATCAGCTGATTTAAAAGAAAGATTTTCTGATTTAAAACAAATTGATTTCCCAATATGGATGATGCAGCCAATGTTAGTGGATTTGTCTCATATATCAAATATGTAGTATCAAGAAGAACTCGCAGAATTGCAAAATGATGAGTCAGTTAAAGCTTTATTTAATATCAAAGGAGCGATGGCATGGCTTTGTGAGGAAACAGAAATCAAATACCTAAATTCAACCAAATGTGCAAGAAAACTATTGCTACCGTTTCCATCTTCATTTTTAGCTGAATGTGGATTTAGTGCTGTAAATGATTTACTGGTAAAAAAAAAAGAAATCAGCTGGATATAACACAACGTGGAGACTTGAGACTAAAGCTAACCAAATTGGAACCTAATATAAAATCTCTGTGCAGCAAGCATCAAGCGCAAGGATCACAGTAAATTAAAATAATAAATTAATATAGAAAAATCTGTATTAAAATTATTTGGAATTTAAATTTCTGTTTTTCATTATATGTTTTGAAATTTTACTTACTGTGTTTTGTTAACAATTTCATAGTGATTTCTTCCTAGAACCTATCATTTATGTTTATTAAGTGAAAAAATCAATTTTTTAATGTTAAAAGTTATGTATGTTACATAGGGGGGGACATAAAAATTTTAGAAAGGTTAAGGTGGGGCATGGCACAAAAAAGGTTGGGAAACACTGCTCTAGCCTTTCTGTTTGTGCATGCTTCCTATGCAGCTTTCTCTATGCTAAACCCTTCTCTGTATTATTTACTCTTTACAACAATCTAAGAAGTCAGATATTATTATTACACTTTTTTTGTAAATGAGAGAAATTTGATATGTCAAGGTTAAGCAATTTGGCTGGGATCAGATTTAGAACTTGCAGCACAGAAACCTCAAATTGCACTCATTCTTCTTGCCTAGACTAGAAGTAGTGGTGTCCCAACCCTGTAGTATCTCTACATTTAGGACATCCCATTTTCTCCTTAAGGAGTTGCTACAAAGTTCCCAATTCTTTTTACCCCACTGTAGCTACCCACAGAATTGTCTCTCTTTCAAACAATTTTATTTGCTCAATGCTACTTCAACAATACAGTGTGTCCGTAAAGTCATGGTGCACTTTTGACTGGTCACAGGAAAGCAACAAAAGACGATAGAAATGTGAAATCTGCACCAAATAAAAGGAAAACCCTCCCAGTTTCTGTAGGATAATGTGGCAGCATGTGCGCATGCACAGATGATGACATAACACCGTGTATACAGTGGAGCAGCCCATGGCCATGCCAGTTGAGTTGTGGACGGTACAGAGGAAAGTTCAGTGTGTTCTGTGGCTCACTAAATTAGAATCCGTGACCAAAGTGCAACGTGAATATCGGCGTGTTTATAAAGAAGCGCCACCACATAGGAATAACATTACTTGGTGGGATAAGCAGTTGAAGGAAACCGGCAGTTTGGTGGAGAAACCCCTTTCTGGTAGGCCATCAGTCAGTGATGAGTCTGTAGAGGCTATACGGGATAGCTACCTAAGGAGCCCTAAAAAATCTGTGCGTGAGCCCACATCGAACTGCACTGAATAGGTATGAAACTGGGAGAGTTTTCCTTTTATTTGGTGCAGATTTCACATTTCTATCGTCTTTTGTTGCTTTCCTGTGACTAGTCAAAAGTGTACCATGACTTTACGGACACACTGTATCTACAATACAACCCTAGAGTTGTTTCCTTCCTTACCCATAAAAAAAGCCTTCATTACCAAAACTAACGGGGTTTATTCTCCTGCACGCATCAAAGCCCAGTCAAATTCAAACAGAAGTTTGAAGCCAAGAAAATAAATATTTTTAAGGAAATGGTGCCAAACCTGGAGTTACAGGTAGGTTGTTGCTCTAAGACCTGGCTCCTTGATTCTAAGAGATAAGTTATATAGGGGTCAACAAAGTTAGCATCGTGGTTAGGATTGTGTCTTCTGTTGCTTGGTTGGTGCTAAGGCAAGGAGTCATTGATCTTTGCTTCTCGCCCTGATGTCAGCCATGGCTTCAGTGTCTACTTCCACAAACTTGTGGTTACCAGGATCCTTCTACTTTTCTGGGCCTACAGCTGAAGCACAACTGAGGCCTGGATGCTATCTTTAATTTTCCTGAAAGTCTGTCTCTAGTCCAGACCCAAGACTTTTTTCCTAAGAGGACTTGATGCTGACCTCATTGTCCTAAGCAGTTAATGACTCAGGGAGTTGAGGTGCAAGGGGAAGGAAGGTGGGTGGGTCAGGGTGCAGAATGAAACCACTTTGAATCAAAAGGAGAGAAAAAAAGGAGAAAGGATTATATTAAAGAAATAAAGTTTCTGCGCAGTCACTATCATTAGACCTGTTTATCTCCAAGATCTGCCGTGATAGATGAACAGGTTTGTGATGTCAAAAGACACATATCATTTTGATTTCTGATCCATTTCCCTTACCCACCTGCCCAAGAACACTTGCTGGTATACCTCTCAGTCATTAGATTTTGAAAAACCTTCATGGTGATTCTTTTTCTTTTCTTTTCTGCTCATTTCAAACCAAATCAAGGGTGATGATGACAATATACTCCACTGTGATGATTGATGCTCCCTGAAAGGTGGCTTTCTCTGCAGCAATGTGCTGAAGTTCATCACACAGCTGGTTTCTTTGTACTTGATCCCACCTCCCATCATTGTACTGGGTTTCAAGGAGCTTGCCAGATGACAGAGTAAACAGGCAGTCGTACACTCTGATTGCAAGACTTCCTAAATTGCAAACATCTCTTATAAGTGCCAGGAAGCTTTGTTTTGTTTCTTTGAAGTGTATTCTAGTCATCAGAAAAGTAATTTCCCCATGAGTTTGTCTGGGTTATAAAAGGATTTGAGTCTAGTGCATGATGTGAGGACAGTATGGACAAGTTCTCTGAAGAAGACAGGGAATAGAATTATATTTCAGAGAAATTCAAAGAATGTTTCAGCAGAAAAAGTAATCGGGATTATATTAAGATAACCTGAGCTATTTTATAAATTTAATTTTAAAATAAGATTTTACTATGATATCAGCATATTTAGTGTGGGCTCCATAGTTTTAACCTCAAGTCTTTATTCTCTAGATTAAATCACCAGTGTGGGGAGGAGGACTCAAGGAGAATAGTTAACATTGAGGAGAGAAAAACATTTTGACCTACTGCTGACTCAGAGGGAACCACCAATTTTACTTTTACTTTTACCTTGCTTTACTGCACCCTTTGATGCCATAGCTCACATTTACAGTTGAGTCAATTTATGGGGTCTCTGCTGCTTTTTAAAATATTTCATTACAAAGCTATTTCAATCTAGGATCCCCCCCTTTTTCTCCTTTGTTCAAAATGTCATATATATACAATGTTGCCTCACTGTCTTTGGAATTTTTATGCTTAAGTGAATTCCTATGTGTATGAATTCCCCAAATGCCCATCAATAGACAAGTGGATAAAAGCAAGTTGTGGTACATACATACAATGGAAAATTACTCAGTTATAAGGAAAATAAATCAAATTTTAGTCTTTTGCCATAGCATAAATAGACCTAGATGGCATTATGCTGAGCAAAATAAGTCAGCCAGAGAAAAACAAATATCTATACAATATGGTTTTACTTATAGGTTGACCCTAAAGAACAACATAAACAAACAAAAGAGAAACAGAGAATGTTTGCCTGAGGGGAGCGAGGGGAGTTGGGGGACTGAGTGAAATAAGGTAAAAGGATTAATAAGTACAAATTGGTAGTTACTAAATAGTCATGGGGATACAAAGTACTATATAGGAAATATGTATTACTTATCATATTAAATTTTTACTTATCGTATTAAAATCAATAATATTGTAATAACTATGTACAGTGTTAGGATGGTACCAGAAATATCAGGAGTAACACTTTGTAAAGTACATGATAGTCTAACCACTATGCTGTACACTTGAAACTAATGCAAAATAATATTAAATGTAAACTATAATTGAAAAATAAATTTCCCTGGCCAGTTGGCTCAGTGGTAGAGTGTTGGCTTAGCATGTGGACATCCTAAGTTTGATTCCCAATCAGGGCACTCAGGAAAAGTGCCCATTTGCTTCTCCAAACCCCTCCCTCTCATTTCTCTCTCTCTCTCTCTCTCTCTCCCCCCTACCCTCCCCCACTCCTGCCACCATGGCTTAATTAGAGCGAGTTGGCTCTGGGCCCTGAGGATCGCTCCATGGCTTCACCTCAGGTGCTAAGAAGAGTTCAATTGCTGAGCAACAGAGCAATGCCCCAGATGAGCAGAGCATTGCCCCCGAGTGGGCTTGCCAGGTGGATCTCAGTCAGGGTGCATGCTGGAGTCTGTCTCTCTGCTTTCCCTCTTCTCACTGAAAAAAGAAAAAAAAATTAAAACAATAAAATAAAGAATAAGGTACACAATTTTATTTTATTTTGTTAACCTTTATTAATTTGTTTATTAGCCTAGCTAGAAGAATTTAGAGGACTGGAGAAAAAGTATTTTTTTTTTTTTTAGCTCCATAATGTATACCATTCTGTATCCACTCATCCACTGATGAACACTTAAGTTATTTCCTTATCTTGGCTATTGTAAGTAATGTTGCAATGAACATGGGAGTGTACATATCGTTACAAATAAATGTTTTCAAATTGTTCAGATAGAAACTTAGAAGAGGGATTACTGGGTCATCATATAGCAGTTTTATTTTTAATTTTTTGAGGAATTTCCATACTTTTTTTCATAGTGACTGCATCAATTTACATTCCCACCAACAATGTGTGAGGGTTCCCTTTTCTCCACATTCTCACCAATACTTGTTATTTCTTGTCTTTTTGAGAATAGCTATACTCAGATGAGGTGATATTTTATTGTTGTCTTGATTTGCATTCCCTTAATGATTAATGATGTAGAGCATTTTATCATGTACCTTTTGGCCACCTGTATGTCTTCTTGGGAAAATACCTGTCTAGATCCTCTGCTCATTTTTTTAATCAGATTTTTTTCTTTCTTACTGATGAATTGCATGAGTTTGTTATATATTCTAGATATAAGCTCCCTATCAGATATATAATTTGCAAGTATTTTATTTTTGCTTTGTTTACTGTTTCCTATACTGAGCAAAAGCTTTACATTTTAATAAAGTTTACTTGTTTATTTTTGCTTTAAATGTGAGATTCAAAAAAGAAAAAAGATCATTGCCAAACCTATGTTAGAAGATAGCTGCTTATGTTTTCTTCTAGAAATTTTATGGTTTTAGGTCTTACATTTACATCTTTAATTCATTTTTATTTACTTTTTTATATGATGTAAGATTGTGATCAATTTTTATTCTTTTGCACGTGGCTCTTCAGTTTTCTCAGTACCACAGCCTAGGAATTGGTCACTTGTTTTAAAAAGCTCCTAAGGTATTTCTAGTGTGTGGCCAGTTTTGAGAACCACTGTGCAGTAGAAAGCTCTTCAGCTTTGGATTCATAAACAGTTAGGTTCGAGATCTTTGTCTACTACTTCTCTGGGCTATAATTTGGCCTAATTTACTAATTTCTCTGAATCTCAATTTTTGATCCATACAAATTAGAGAAAGGGTTCTTGTAACACAGAGTTAATGAAAGAATGACATGAAATAGCACCTGTAAACCAGCCTATCCCAATAATGGGCAGATAACAAGTTTTCAATAGATAATAAATTCCCTCACCTGTCCTGACATTTGCAAACCACATTTCACTGATGTGAAACATGACAACTTACATCAAATAATTAAAGTTATAAATATCTTCTTATTTTTTCAAATAAAGCTATAGGGTTTTCTAGAAAAATAGGTGGGGAACTTTACGTATATTAATTACATGCACATAAACTACTAGAAATCTCCCCCAAGCAACCAACTTAGAGTATAATTTGCACAATGGACAACAGCTTATTTAGTGCTTAGGCACTAATATTTAAGAATTTTTGAAGTTGCATTTATCAATATTGTAAAGTCTAGGTTAAGTAACATTTTGGAAAAATACCAGAAAAGTGTAGTAAATCTTCATCCTATAAGAACATGCCACAAAGCATGTAAGGCCTCATAACTGGCCAAAGCCAAGTAGAGCTTATGAGACAGAGCCAAATTTTAAATTCTACCCTGACCAATTACTGAAATGCTCTTATGTCTTTAACTTGAGAGACAACAAAGTATTTTGTTATTCACTATCTCTTTTATTTTGTTACTTGGCATTTATAGTCTATAGCATGAGGGCAAGTTAAAAGTCCTGGAAGACAGCATAAACTCAGAAATTGGAAATATAGAAAATAAAATAATAAAATATATACTTAGTCTGAGTCCATGATTTGGAAGTAGGTGATAATTGTATCCAGAAACGAGCAGAGACACTAAACAAATCAATAATGTAATTAAGTGGAAAATATTTCACCTATTTAACAGATGATTTCAAAGCCATGGTATGCACATTGATGTGCTTCAGTCCAACTGACGTGCTTATTGCATTGATGCAGCACTGGTTACTGCATATTATATTGCATTCCTTAAAGGTTTTATAACTCAGTATTTACACTACTTCAGGCTCACCCTTTGCCCCACCCAATCCAAATGCATGATTTTTTGGCACTGTTGATAATGCAAATGGTGCTATGGCTTGAATGTTAGTGTCCACCCCAGAGTCCTTATGCTAAAGCCCTAGCCTCTAATGTGATAATATATGGAAGTGGGGCTTTAGGGCAATGATTAGGTAGGCATGGTGAAATCGTCATGATGTTTCTTGCCTTTACCAGAGAGTTTGCTCACTCTCTCCTTCTGCCAGATAAGATGGTGGTAGCCTGCAAGCCAAGAAAAAAGGACTCAGAATGAAACTTACCGTGCTGGCACCTTGATCTTGGACATCCAGCCTCCAAAACTATGTGAAATAAACTTCTGTTGTTTAAGATGTCCACTTTATGGTATTTTGTTATAGTCTAGCCAGAGCAGACTGATACAGACTGGTGACACGGGGAAGCAGATGGTAACATGGGGAGGCAAAGGGGCTGGAGCAAATTCAGAGAGCCATTTGTAGCTCTTTCCTACCTGCACCGACACTTCTGATTAAAATAAGTAGAAATCGTTACTTCTGGCTGGATGCACTGCTGCCAGGTCTAAATTACAACCATGTCTTTAATTAATATTGGTCAGATATTACTTGTGACTGCTTCTATATAGAAGAGATTGTCATAGATGCAGGTTAGTGAAGAGTGGGGATGGTTTTTGTTAATAGCGCTGAATGTTTTGGACTGAGTTAACAATTAATCATCCACTCCTGTAGTTCAGTAAAGGGTAAGCCATCTACTTCAGTGGGATAACAATTACTTACTTCAATAATAATGACAATAATAAAATACATAAGAGAGGAAGCCCCAGAAGTGTCCATGCCAGATTTAAGTCACTGTCTTTTCAATCTGAAGTCTATCTTCTTACATGCTAAATTTGTTTCCTAGGCAGCGGTTCTCAAAGTCTGATCCCTGATCAGCAGTGTTAGCGTCAATTGGGAACTTACTAGATATGCTCCTCTCCAGAAACTGAACCAGGAAATCTGGTGGTAGGGCCAGAAAATTGGGTTTTAATTTCTATAGGAAATTGTATGTACACTAAATGTGAACACCACTGCCTGAGAGCAAGGTAATGCTTAAAAGCATGCATTAACTACATCAGACACCATAAAATAACCACAGAAAGCCATATTTATAGACATCATTAGGTATGACCTACTCCTTTCAATATTATCTGATGTCCCACTCAGAAAGGAGATGGGCTGATCTATCTTTCAAAAAGATTGCTTGGCAATCTGAAATTTCCACATTACTAATTCCTTTGTTTAGAGTTACTGAAACTCTGTTAACCTGAAAATGTTTTAAAAAAATACAATCCATTTAGCCATTTTTGTTTTTGTTTTGTTTTATTTTGAGACTACATATAGGCACCATACTTTATTTGAAATGCCATTCCCACCCCTGGCCAGTGGCTCAGTGAATAGAATGTCAGATTGGCATATGGATATCCTGGGTTTGATTCCCAGTCAGGGCACACAGGAGAGGCAACTATCTCCTTCTCCTCTCTCCCTCTCTCCCTCTTTCCTATCCTGCAGTCAGTGGTTCGATTGGTTTGAGCGTGGCCTTGGGCACTTGAGGATAGCTCTGTTGGAGCGCATCAGCCTCAGGTGCTAAAAATAGCTTGGTACTCAAGCATCTGCCCCAGATGGGGTTGCAGGGTGGATCTCCACCAGGATGCATGTGGGAGTCTGCCTCACTATCTCCCCTCTTCTCACCTAAAAAGAAAATTCCCTGTCATTTTTGTCATTCCTGAATCTACAAACATTTCTAGAAGAAACTAGTGAAATACTCCAGATAAAATAACATTATTAGAAATCGAATTTTTAAAAATTGTATTTTTCTTTCTAATAATATAATTATTAAATTAAATAAATGTTCCTCTCATCACTTACATATACACATTATCTATTTTTTTTTCTGTATGCAACATAGTCATGTCTCAATCTCTGTGAGTTCACTGAGCACTATTATTTTCTCTAGAAGCAGTTTCTCTGCCTGGAAGCAGTCCCTGAGCTAGCATTTGAAAATTTTTGATGGCATTATGTCTAAATGGGGGTTAGGGAGAATTTTCAGATGAGAGGTCTCCCATGTCCACTAAGATATCGAAAGTTCCCAACAGTCATATATTTTATTTTAAGAACAATGTAGAAACATACAGAACTTGATGTCCTTATCTGTGAAAGTGTAAAGATGTATATGTTAATATCTATTTTGCAAGGTTTATATCCAAATTAAAAGAAAGAAAATGTAAGAAAATGTTGAATTGT
Organism: Saccopteryx leptura; assembly: GCF_036850995.1. Classification (NCBI taxonomy): domain Eukaryota; kingdom Metazoa; phylum Chordata; class Mammalia; order Chiroptera; family Emballonuridae; genus Saccopteryx; species Saccopteryx leptura. The sequence continues at coordinate 174,268,205 of NC_089505.1, forward strand.
GCCTGGAACTATAAAAGGAAACACAAAACAAAACCCAAAACTGTTTTCTTTTTTCAACCAATATCTCTACTGTCTATTATTGTTTTCATCTTCTGCAGCGTGTACCTGCAGGTAAGACATCATCACCATGAAACTAACTCATGGAGCATTTTAAGAATCACAGAGCCTCCCATTGAACAGGATCTGAGGAGTCATTTGGCACAAATTCATATACTCAGGTGAGATTTTCTTCTCCACAGTCTCTGTCTTGGCTAACACTGTAAAAAAAAAAAAAGGCCACATTGGCAGTGTCAAAGGTTTTTTTGCTGAAATAGATACTTTAGCACAGTTAACTTCAAAATAATGCAAGTGAAGAAAAAAACATACATTACAACTATCTGAGATTGATTTGATCTACATACATAACATCTCCCCCAACTCGTTATTTTATGACTTGGCTATAGAAGCCATTTTGACCCAAGGTCTTTAATAACGTGAATATTTATTTCTAGACTATTCGAATCACCCAGTTAATATATTCTGCAGATGATTTGTCACTCTGTGAGGCTGCTAAATGAATCAAACTTATTAAGTGCTCTTTTTTAAAAAAAATTAATAATACAGGTTGCATTTTAACAATGTAGAAACTCTATTAGTAAAGCCGATCTCTATCTCTTCTTGGAACATACCTTATAAATGAGTCAGCACAGAAAGAGATATGAATCAAAATAACTGGAGCCTGTCATGTAAACTAGGAACAAATAGCTCCAAAACTTGTCTAAGGGATACCTGATGTTCTACATCAAGAAGCTTTGGACTAAAAGGGATCACAGGGCTTTTCCTGCTGCATGAGAGCCTGTCCATGAGTAATTTGGGTTTTTAAACCACTTCTCAGTCTGAAATACCTGTATAAAAAACAAAAAAAATAAAATATTTTAAAGAAAAGGAAGCAGAGAATCATATATTATTAGATTTGGAAGAAGTCCAAGGAGCATCTAGCCTAGTGGTTTTAACCCTTACCATAAATAAGAATCATCTGGAATCTTTTAAAAATATTAATGTCCATTAAAACATATGCCAATAAATTTCAAAGGATTAAAACAATACAGAGTCTATATGGTGATCACAACTAAGTTAAGTTAAAAAAAAAATCAGAAGACTGACCAGGTGGTGGCGCAGTGGATAGAGCGTGGGACTGGGATGCCAAGGATCCAGATTTGAGACCCTGAGGTTGGGAGCTTGAGCACGGGCTCATCTGGTTTGAGCAAAAGCTCACCAGCTTGGACCCAAGGTTGCTGGCTTGAGCAAGAGGTCACTCGCTCTGCCTACAAACCTTCACTTACAAGCAATCTGCAGGAGGCTGGTATTAAATCCTAGTGGGACTGAGTCCAACTCTCAGCCTCTTTTTCACCTTTGACTGCCCTGAAATTGTTCAGAAGGGACTTCCCAGGAAGTCCACCTGGGGGGTGTAGGCCAGTCAGGAGAGGGTGACTACCTCTTTCTGAGTGTCTTCCTTCCCCTCAGGACACAGAAAGTGGCAGATATTTCAGAAAGCAGCTGCTTAGTGGTCCCTGGGATGCTATAGGAGCCTTCAGAGGGTGGAAGAACTAACAGATTACCTGGGCCCCTCCTTTGGATGAAATGCCAAGCGTAAGCATTATCAGGAAGGGAAACTGGATTTGTGCTGGACAGAATTTCCGATAGCATTGCCACCAAAATAGCCTTTTCTGAAGTACCACATCAGGAAATACCCAGTACATCTTTACCAATCATTTGTAAGGGTGCCCTGAGCAGATCTATGGTACAGCTAAATCTATAGCTAGTCTGAGATTCCTTTTATTAGTGATTATTTTTTATTGATTTGAGAGAGAGAGAGAGAGAGAGAGGACCATCCATCGGTTCCTGTATGTGCCTTGACCTGGAATCAAATGAGCAACCTCTGTGCTTTGGGATGCTATAACTGACTGAGCTATCTGGCTGGGCTCTGAGGCTCTTGATACCTAGAAACACCAGCAGACTTTCTGATACTCAGCCAAACTTCTTAAACCCAGATGTCTTAAATCCTCATGACAACTTGCATGTCCTTCAACAAGGTTTACAAAATGGCATCAAAAAAGAAGAATCCTTTTGACTTGAGCAGAGGCCCAGGAAATGTACTGCCTAATGAGATCTGTGAACCTGTTGGCTGTGAGAAACAGGTGGGTAGCATTCCAAAGAGAGCATTTGCACGGGTGTCCTCACAGCAAAAAGTTCAGGAAACAGGGCTGGGAGGGGGACACAAGGGTGCTGTAGATTCAATTGCCTCACACAGAAGCTGGCTCCAGGTGCTACAACCCCTGATGAAAATGCATGGTGGTCACAGACATAAACAGTCATATTTGCCATACCAATTAAGTTGGCCTCAAAATTGAGAGTATGTGATTATAACGGGGAAAAGCAATTTCAGAGCTACATAAAATGTTCATCTAGGAATTTGGCACAGTCTTTTTTCCTTCAGCAAGGTTGGCCTTAAACGACACCATCTTAGTTCTGAAAGTGGGGAGGACCCTTGCCTGCCCAGACCTGCCCAATTGCCCTCTCCATGCTTTGACAATCCCAAATGACAAGGCTGTTGTTTCCAGGACTCGTCTGTTTTCCAACAGAATTCTCAGCAAAACATCTTTGGAAATTTTTTTGATTGATTTGCTATCTCTCTCTCTCTCTCTCTCTCTCTCTTTTTTTTTGGCAACCTAATATTTTTTGAGAAAAATTAGATTAAGAGGATAGTTTATATATGGGGACTGTCAGAGCCCAGAAGGAGGTAAAATTATGACTTTAACAAATGAAGTTCTGGTTGTTTCCCTGTACCTTTCTAAGGCAGGCTGCCTGAGTCTATAGAGGAGGTCCCCCAGGGTGTATGCCTGCAGCTTTATAGGTTAGGCTGGAGGCCTCTTTCAGGAACAATATGGCTTAGAGATGGGATGCCCCTTAAAGTGCGGGAAGTCTGAGGTTCCTCAGTATACCACATGTATGGGTGTGGCCTTTCTTTACAACAATATGCCTTGTGAATTCAGCAAACAGATCATTTTTGGACTTGGCTGCATAATGTCAATGGAAATTACTATCAATATATATTCATTTGCAGTTTGTTTCATATTACACCTGATCAGAGAGTTTTAGTAAAAATCTCACTTGTAATTGTTTTATATTTAGATCTCCACAAAAAAGATAATATTGTTAAATTCTTAAACACTAAACTGGCATCTATTTTATATTATGTTTGCACCTAATTTCTGTTTTACTTTTGTTTTCTTCCATGTACTTTATTTTATTTTTTTATTGATTTTAATTTATTGTGTTTACATAGATTCTAGTGTCGCCCAGAATGCATCTCCCCTCCCCCGTATTCCCCTCAAAACCTCCCTTGCTCCCCTCCCCATAGCACCCTCCCCCTTCCCTTCAGGTTTACTCCATCTTATCATCCCCTTTCCCTCTGTCCTCTTTCTCTCTGGTCCCTTTGATCTCTCCTCTGTCTCAATTTCATTCCTCACTTCACATTGTTCATTGGATTCCTCAAATGAGTGAGGTCATAGGATATTTTTCTTTTTCTGACTGGCTTATTTCACTTAACATAATAGTTTTCATGTCCATCCATGTTGTCTCAAAAGGTAAGATTTCCTTCTTTTTCATGACCCCACAGTATTCCATTGTATATATACACCACCACATTTTAATCCACTCGTCAACTGACGGACACTTGGGCTATTTCCAGATCTTCGCTATTGTGAACAATGCTGCCATAAACATGGGGGGTGCATTTCTTCTTTTGAAACAGTACTATGGTATTCTTGGGGTATATTCCTAAAAGTGGGATAGCTGGGTCAAAAGGCAGTTCGATTTTTAATTTTTTGAGGAATCTCCATACTGTTTTCCACAGTGGCTGCACTAGTCTGCATTTCCACCGGCAGTGCAGGAGGGTTCCCTTTTCTCCACATCCTCACCAGCACTTATTCTGTGTTGTTTTGTTGATGAGCACCATTCTGACTGGTGTGAGGTGATATCTCATTGTGGTTTTAATTTGCATTTCTCTAATGATTAGTGATGTTGAGCATTTTTCATATGCCTATTGGCCATCTGTATATCCTCTTTGGAGAAGTATCTATTCATTTCTTTTTCCCATTTTTTGATTGGATTGTTTGTCTTCCTGGTGTTGAGTTTTACAAGTTCTTTATAAATTTTGGTTATTAACCCCTTATCAGACGTATTGTCAAATATGTTCTCACATTGTGTAGTTTGTCATTTTATTCTGTTCTTATTGTCTTTAGCTGTGTAAAAGCTTCTTAGTTTGATATAGTCCCATTTGTTTATCCTGTCTTTTATTTCACTTGCCCGTGGAGATAAATCAGCAAATATATTGCTGCGAGAGATGTCAGAGAGCTTACTGCCTATGTTTTCTTCTAAGATGCTTATGGTTTTACGGCTTACATTTAAGTCTTTTATCCATTTTGAGTTTATTTTTGTAAATGTTTTAAGTTAGTGGTCTAGTTTCATTTTTTTGCAGGTAGCTGTCCAATTTTTCCAATATCATTTGTTGAAGAGGCTGTCTTTACTCCATTGTATGCTCTTACCTTCTTTGTCAAATATCAATTGTCCATAAATGTATGGGTTTATTTTTGGGTTCTCTGTTTTGTTCCATTGATCTATATGCCTGTTCTTATGCCAGTACCAGGCTGTTTTGAGTACAATGGCCTTGTAGTATAACTTGATATCCGGAAATGTGATGCCTCCCACTTTATTCTTTCTTTTCAAGATTGCTGAGGCTATTCGTGTTTTTTTTGGTTCCCTATAAAGTGTTGGAATATATGTTCTATATCTTTGAAGTATGTCATTGGTATTTTAATAGGAATTGCATTGAATTTATAAATTGCTTTGGGTAATATAGACATTTTAATGATGTTTATTCTTCCTAACCATGAGCATGGTATATGCTTCCCCTTGTTTCTATCTTCCTTGATTTCTTTTATTAATATTTTATTATTTTCTGAATACAAGTCTTTAATCTCCTTGGTTAAATTTACTCCTAGGTACTTTATTTTTTTGGTTGCAATAATGAAGGGGATTGCTTCCTTAATTTCTCTTTCTGACAGTTCATTGTTGGTGTATAAAAATGCTACTGATTTCTGAGTATTGATTTTATATCCTGCCACCTTGCTGAATTCATTTATCAGGTCCAGTAGTTTTTTGACTGAGACTTTAGGGTTTTTTATATACAATATCATATCATCTGCAAATAATGATAGTTTTACTTTTTTTTTCCAATTTAGATACCTTTTATTTCTCTTCTTGTCTGATTGCTGTTTCTAGGACTTCAGGACTATGTTGAATAAGAATGGTGAAAGGGAGTACCCCTGTCTTGTTCCTGATCTTAAGGGAGTTGCTTTTAATTTTGCCTATTGATTATGATGTTGGCTGTGTGTTTGTCATAGATGGCCTTTATCATGTTGAAGTATGTTACCTGTATTCTCACTTTGCTGAGAGTTTTGATCATGAATGCGTGCTGGATTTTAACAAATGCTTTTTATGCATCTATTGAAATTATCATGTAGTTTTTCTCCTTTTCTTTATGTGATGAATCACTTTGATTGATTTGCAAATATTGTACCAGCTTTGCCTCCCCAGAATAAATCCCACTTGATCATGGTGTATGATTTTTTTTCATATATTGCTAGATCTGGTTTGCTAATATTTTTTTGAGGATTTTAGCATCTAGATTTATCAGGGATATTGACTTATAATTTTCTTTTTTTGTGTTGTCTTTGCCTGGTTTTGGAATCAGAATTATGCTCACCTTAAAAAAGGATCTTGGAAGTCCTCCTTCTTCTTGAATTTTTTGAAATAACTTGGGAAGGATAGCAGTTAGTTCTTCTTTGAATATTTGGTATTATTCACTGTGAAGCCATCAGTCCCCGGGATTTTGTTTGTTGGGAGTATTTTGATAACTGTTTCTATCTCATTTGTTGTAATCGGTCTGTTTAGGTGTTCTGATTCTTCCAGATTGATTTTTAAAAGATTATACGTTTCAAAAATTTGTCCATTTCATCTAGGTTGTCTAATTTTTTGGCATATAGTTCTTCATAGTATTTTCTTATAATTCTTTGTATTTTTTTTGTGTCAGTTGTTTTTCTTCACTCTCATTTGTAATTTTATTTATTTGAGTCCTCTTTCTTTTTTTCTTGGTGAGTCTGGCTAAAGGTTCATCAATCTTGTTTACCTTTTCAAAGAACCAGCTCCTGGTTTCATTGATTCTTTGTATTGTTTCTTTAGCCTCTTTGTCATTTATTTCTGCTCTGATCTTTATTCCTTCCTTCTACTACCTTTAGGCTTTACTTGCTGTTTTTTTTCTAGTTCTTTTAGATGCAGGGTTAAGTTGTTTATTTGAGCTTTTTCTAGCTTTTTAAGGAATGCCTGTAATGCTATGAACTTCCCTCTCAGTACAGCTTTTGCAGTGTCCCATAAATTTTGAGTTATTTTATGCTCATTATCATTCATTTCTAGGAATTTTTTTATTTCTTCTTTGATCTCATTGTCAACTCATTCATTATTTAATAATATGCTATTCAGTTTCCAAGTGTTTGAGTATTTTTCAGTTTTTTTGTTCTTAATTTCTAGTTTCATACCATTGTGATCAGAGTAAATGCTTGATATGATTTCAGTCTTCTTATGTTTGTTGAGACAGCTTTTGTGCCCTAACATGTGGTCTATCCTAGAGAATGTACTATGAGCACTTCAAAAGAATATATGTTCTACTGCTTTAGGGTAAAAAGTTCTGAAGATATCTATTAAATCCAGTTGATATAGTGTGTCCTTTAAGTCTGCTGTTTCTTTTTAAATTTTATTTCTTGAGGATCTATCTAGTGATGTTAGTGGGGTATTGAAATCTTCTACTATTATAGTATTGCTATTGATCTCGCCCTTTATATCCATCAATGTTTGTTTGATATATTTAGGTGCTCCTATATTAGGTGCATAGATATTTATAACAGTTATATCTTCCTGTTGGATTGCTCCCTTTGTCATCATGTAATGACCTTCTTTATCTCTTACTTTGTTTTAAAGTCCATTTTGTCTGACTTAAGTATTGTTACCCCAGCTTTTTTTTTTTCGTTTTTATTTGCATAAAATATTTTTTTTTCATCCTTTTACCTTCAGTCTATGTGCATCTTTTGTTTTGAGGTGTGTCTCTTGTAGACAGCATATGTATGGGTCCTGTTTTCTTATCCATGCAGCTACCCTATATCTTTTGATTGGATTATTTAATCCATTTACATTTAAGGTTATTACTGATATGTAGTTTTTTGTTGCCGTTTTATTCTTTTTTTATCTTTTTTTTTTTACAGAGACAGCGAGAGTCAGAGAGAGGGATAGATAGGGACAGGCAGATAGGAATGTATAGAGATGAGAAGTATCAATCATTAGTTTTTTGTTGCAACACCTTAGTTGTTCATTGATTGCTTTCTCATATGTGCCTTGACCATGGGCCTTCAGCAGACCAAGTAACCCCTTGCTCAAGCCAGCAACCTTGGGTCCAAGCTGGTGATGTTTTGCTCAAACCAGATGAGCCCGTGCTCAAGCTGGTGACCTTGGGGTCTTGAACCTGTGTCCTCTGCATCCCAGTCCAATGTTCTACCCACTGCGCCACTGCCTGGCCAGGTACCATTTTATTATTTAAAGCTGTATCCCTCTTTTGTTATATTCTTTTCCCCCTTTGATCTGTTTACAGCAGGCCCCTTAATATTTCTTGCAGCATTGGTTTGGTTGTAATGAATTCCTTGAGTTCTTTTTGTCTGGGAAACTTTTTATTTCTCCTTCAATTTTAAATTATAGCCTTGCTGAAAGAAGTCTTGGTTGTAGGCTCTTGTTTGGCATTACTTTGAATATGTCTTGCCATTCCCTTCTGGCCTCAAGTGTTTCTGTTTAGAAGTTGGATGTCATCTTTATGGGGGCTCCTTTATAGGTGATAGCTTTATTTTTCTCTGGCAGCTTTTAATATTTGCTCTTTATCACTTAGCTTTGGTATTTTAATTATAATGTGTCTTGGTGTAGATTTCCTTGGGTTTCTCTTTATTGGAATTCTCTATGCTTCTTGAGCTTGTGTGACTTTTTCCTTTATCAATTTAGGGAAGTTTTCAGCTATGATTTGATTAAACAAAGTCTCTATCCCTTGTTTTTTCTCTTCTTCTTCAGGAACCCCTATGATGCAAATGTTAATTCTCTTCATGTTGTCATAGAGCTCTCTTAGAGTTTCCTCAGACTTTTTGAGTCTTTTTTCTGCTCTGCTTCCATACCTTCATTTATCTTGTCCTTTAACTCGCTGATTCAATCCTCGGCTTCATCCATCCTGCTTTTAATTCCTTCCATTGTGGTCTTCATTTCTGATAGTGTATTTGTCATTTCTGACTGATTCTTTTTATTATTGCAATGTCCTTTTTTGTACTTGCTATCTCTTTATTTAGTTGTTTGTTATAACCATCTATTGTTGTTCTAAGATCTTTGAGCATCCTAACAATCACTATTTTAAACTCTCCATCTGATAATTTGGTTATATTTGACTCATTCAAGTTCTTTTCTGGGGATTTCTCTTGATTTATTTGGGTTGCATTTCTCTGCCTTCCCATTCTGTCTGTGTATAAGAAGTTTGTGGCCACTGGAGTCCAATGGGTGTGGCCTCTGTGTTCCCTAGGTGTGGTCTGTCTGCAGGCCCGCCACCCCCTCTGCTGCTACCTTGGGTGTTTGTGTATGGGCGTTACCAGCGCCAGCCGGCTGTGGCTGTCACTGTTGTTTCCACCTCTCCTCCACTGGAAGGGCTGTGTTCACATGCCCTGTCTACAAGCCTTGGCCTTTGCCCCACTCTCGAGTGTGGGGCACTTTGCCGGAGCCTGCAAGCCTGGGCACCATGGGCAGGGGTGAGCACCTATGCTCAGCCGTGGGTCTCTGCCTATTCCTGGGCTTTTGCCCAGCCCCTGTGTGCAGAGCTGTGCTCACACTTAGGGTAGCTAGCCCAGGCTCTGTGGGCTGGGCAGGGCTGCACACCTGCACTAAGCCATGGGTCTCTGCTTATTTTCAGGCTTTTGCCCCGACCTTACAGGTGGAGCTATGCTCATGAATCAGACCGCAAGCCCCGGCTCTGCTGGCTGGGTGGGGCTGCATGCCAGTGCTCAGCCGTGGGTCTCTGCAGTTCCCAGGCTTTCACCTTTTTCCTGAGGGCGGGATTGCAGGTGGGCCTGCAGCCAGCCGGACCACTTTCATGCACCCCTTCACCCCCCTGCTGGGTGAGACTGAGCTCACACTGGGCCTCAGTCATGGTCGCCCAGCTTCCACCCTCACTGACTGGACCGCACTTTCACATCTCACCACCGCCTGCCCTCCAGCGAGCCCTCAGCAGTGTGGGTAGGGGTGCTGCTGCTCAGACCTCAGCACTCAATACTGTATTCCTTAAGGCTCCCTCCTTTTAAGCGACTCTGTTCTGAGTGCCGCAGAAGAGCTTGTTTGGCTGGTGTCCTGCTTCCCTTTGCTGGTATTGCTGGTTCCAGGGGAAATATTCACTTCAGATTTGGGGAGTGACTCAGCCCAGGGGTTAGGGTGGCTGTCCCTCAAAGTGTTTCTGCCTGTGCCTCCTAGATTACACTCTCTTCCTGCTACTTCAGTCCTCTCCTCTCACTCCATACTCTGGAGCCTCGGGTGAGTGGTTGTGAAAGAGGTTTTCTACGTGGTCCCTTTAAGAAAAATCCTGGGTCTGAGAAATCTGTCTCTTTCTCACTAACAGTATCCTGACTTGTTTTGCAGCTAAATATTATCCATACACTTTTTCTAGGCTCTGGGGCTGCAGGCTGGGGCTTTGTTCCTGGGGCCCAGGGCCCTCCCCTCTCCGCTAAACTCTCTTCCTGCTACGGGAGTCTTTCCAGCCTGCCATTTTTTTCTGGGGAGCTGGCCAGCCCTTTCTGCATTTCTGCTTTTCCTATCAGTCTCAGTGTGGCTTCTTCAGTGTTCCTTGGTTAAAGAATTCTCTTAGTTTAGTCCAAAGTTGGTTTTTCCAGATAAGGGTTCTTAAAATTAAATTGTAATCCATTTTGGTTCTGGGAGGTAGAAGTTGGTACATCTGCCTCCTTCATCACCATCTTGCCACTCTTTTCATTTAGTTTTATAATAATAAAGCACAGTTTGTTCTGACTATATAAAAGTATACATATAATGATGTATGACTTAGAAATGGAAATAAAATAAATTCTTGTGAGGTGTAGCTTAAACCAGAAACCAAAATAAAAGCTGGCTTGTGTGGGCTTATTTTTGTATAACTTTATTTAGAAAGTTAAATTTAATGGGCTGACATTGATCAATAAGAGTACATAAGTTTCAGGTGAACATCTCTGTAGCATTTGAAATGTTGATTGTGCTGAGTGCCCATCACCCAAGTCAAATCATTTTCTATCACCGTATATTTGTTCATCTTTACTCCCCATCGCCCTACACCCCTCCCTGAAGTAATCACTTCACTTTTATCTATGTGCATGAGTCTCATTTTTATAACCCACCTAAGTGTGAAATCATATAGTTCTTAGCTCTTTTTGATTTACTTATTTCACTTAATATAATGTTCTCAAGTTCTATCCACATTGTCAAACAACTTTTATTTTGCAAGGACAATCCTTTTCTGTCTTCTGACAATAGCACTGTCAATAGTGCAATGAGCAAAACATCGTGATTAACAGTAATTAATGCCTCATCTCTAAGAAGTAACACTTGGATGAGGTGGTACAGAATAATCCTTCCATGCTTACTACTAAAAAAGAAGTAACGAATGTGCAACTATGTCAGGTGTACCGAGAGAGTAACATAGCTTTAAATTAAATTTTAAAAGAATATTGAAAATAAAACCTATCCTCTTTTGCTGCTTCCTTGTAATTTTAACATGTAAATCCAGTGGTCGCCACATCATTGACACACTGTTATCATTAATAAGAATTTTAGAGTACACACTCAAATTTATGTTTGTGAAGTGTACACCTATACTACCATCATTAACCAAAATCTCAAGATGTAATATACACTTGAGGTGTGGTTCCTTCATCAAAGCATCATTAGATATAAAAGCACATATCTAGCAGTAGTTCTGATTATTTAGAAATAATCTGCTTCTTACCAGACCTAACTAGTTTGTTGTGGTTTTTACTTATAATGAAGTTCCCCATGGCCTGAGGGCCTGTTGGGACACTGCACAGCTGTATTCTTATTTGCATCTGTACTGACCAAACACAGTGGCTCCTATAATGACCAATCAGAACGTGAGAAGTCAACTGATCAAGACACTGCTATTTGAAAGATGCAGACTGTACAAATTTGGATTCTTCATTTGAATAAAAAGTGGACCAATTGGGACCTAAGGAAGGAACTTTCTCTGTAAAAACCAGCCTCCCCTCTTTAGTGTACACTTTGGGTTTCCCCAGGAGATTGTTCTTCCCCACTTTGCAAACTGTTCACTTGAATTAAGTTGTTCCCCTTTCTTCACCTCAAGTTGCAAACTCCTGTTGATGTTAGGCTGGTGACAGCAAACTTTTTTGGACAGCAGTACATAGGATATGTGATGGTATAACTCTCTCAATGATAGAACTTCCACTTTTTTCTTGAGATATAATATATAGCATGTGACTGTTGTACATATAAACCTAATTAGAATGCCAGTGTAAAAAACTCATTTTTAATATGTTACAGCACTTATCACCATTAGTTTTATTTCCTAGATATAAATTACTATGTTACACAATTCTCTAAAACTCTTCACTTTGGAAACCACTACTTTCACCTACATATTTATATAATATAATACTCTCATTTTCACATTGCCAGATCACTGAGGACACAGCTTATTAATTTTGCATTTAGTATGTGTAGTGCAGAGCTTGACACACCTTATGCACTTAATATGTTTTTTGGGATAAATGAATGGGAAACATTGGCACTTTGTTTTGCTGAAAATATCTAGTTCAAATTGCCCATTTTTAATTAAACAAGAAATTACTGAAAACAATATTTTTCAGGAGTAACTTCTGGGTGAGATTTGCTTTTTCTAAATTTTTATTCATCATTTTCTCAGTGCCCAGAACATGACTGGAGCTCTCTTATCCTCTGAGCCACTTTATGTCAGGTTGTGTAAAGATGTCTTTACAGATTCCCACTCTAGACTACTGTCTCTCTCATTTTTTTAAACTATCTATTGACTGAGTTATTTGAGAAAAAAGTATATTTTCACAATGCTATATTTCTTTTTGGTTATGTAAATATAAATATATTTTTATTTTAAATAAGACTAAGTGTTCCTAATACTTTGTAAAGCTATCTTTGTGTGTGTGTGTGTGTGTGTGTGTGTGTATAAAATTATAAAAATATAAAGAAAAAATTTAGCAGCACTATCTGGTTTTCAGCTACTTTGTAAATTTACTGGATGCCTGGTTAGCCATAGGTCAGCCTTTAGGATCCTGCAGTCACAGAGAGTATTGGCAATAACAATAACAGCTAATATTCAATGACCATTTTCTATGACCATGTTAAGTGCTTTATATTCCATGACATAGGTCCTGTTATTATTTATATTCCCATCCAAAGAAACCAAATCCAGGGAAAGTTAAGTAACTTGCCAAATACCACATGATCATTATGTAATTGCAACAGTTTTCACACTCAGGATGTCTGATTCTAGAGTCTGTGTTGTCAAGTTTTATGCTTTCCTGTTTCATCTTAAAAATGCTCTTAGACTAGTACCACCAATGAACAACCATGAGTACCTGATGTACTAATCAAGATCCTGTTAACAATTCTACTGTGGAGAAGCTTTTGTTATGCTGGGTATAGTCATATGACAATCTGAAGATGTCATGCCATAAAAATCCTCAGTAAAGTTAACCCACTGCCCAGGGTGCTTATTAGCAAGACCAGGAGTTATAAAAGTTAGTTCATTTGACAGAAGAAACGTAACAGTATTTTAAATAACAAGTTCACTATAAATTATTTTGTATGTTTACTGGAATAAAGCCAAAATTTTGAATATTGGCATTTTATTCTTTATCTTACTTTTTACTCTCCCACTGGATATGCAATGTCTCCAAGTAGAGACAGTTCTGTTTTTTTGTGTGTTTGTATCATTTTTGTATCACCAGCACAACACACAGTAAAATATTGGGCACGTTCTCAAATGTTTAAGAACAAATTGTACACTTGTCCTTTGTCTTCTTTAATTTCCTTTGCAGTCACATTAAGGAGAGCTAGTACACTCTTAGAATGCGTCTGACAATAAACGGAGTGAATGGTGAACGAATGACTTCTCCAAAATCAATTTTGAAACCCAGTTACCATAAGCTTTTTGAACTAAGTTGAAGCTTTATTATTTAAAGTCACACTCCAAAACTCCTAAAGTATGAATGGGTGTTAGAAAATCAACCATGTCTTAATCCATATAAAATAAATAGACTCGTAGGGCAGTACCTTTAGATCTCAGCTAACAATGCTGCAAGGAAAACTGTGGCTTTACTAGAGGATGTGAGAGAATTGCACACCGGGGTCAGGAGGGCAGCTGCCTGCACAGTTTTACATTTCTCCAGACACTGGGAATTAGATATATTTATGGGTTTTTGGAGCAGAGTAGTCTGTAATGCAATCTTAGTTCATCTAATTTAGAAAGAAAAATGGGAAATGTTTACGCGACATGCCTGCTTAAGCCTTCCCTGAAGCCGTAGCATTTGTATCAATAAAGGAAGTCATGGAGATAAATTGAATTTATAAACTTGTGAAAAATAAATCAATTTTCCATGGAAAACCCTGGTACCAGAGATTATACTAAGCTTCCTCCTTAGGTATTTTTATCTGTGCTTGCTTAGAGCATTGGACAAAACAAAGAATTATGACATGTTTAAGTGAGTCATTTTTGGAATTAAACCATTTGAGAGATTTTGCTCTAATAAAGAAACTTTCCTATTTCCACATTAGCCTTGATTACACAGCAAGCTATGGAAGTTCAATAACACTTAGTTTTTTAATCACTCTTAATATATTAAAACAGAAGGAAACAAAGAAGAACATTTTAATCATTTATCTTTCTAACATCAGTTCAAATTCCTTTTCAGATTCTCTTTTTTTTTGATAGAGACATATTTTTAAATGTTGATGTTATGTTTTAGAGAAACAGATATCATCCAAATGACTAAAATGAGCAACATTCATATCTTAAATAAATTAGACATTTTTCTGTGTTATACCAGATAAGGCTGCAGCAGGGAACAGAAGGTTCACACAAATGAGTGACTGAAAAAAATGTTAATGGCAGAACTACTTATAAGTGTGGGCTCAGTTAAGTCTAAGAAGAAGGATGGTGAAACTTACCGCAAAGAGTGAATGAAAGGAGCTGTTATGGGAACAAGCTATCGCTATAAGATTGGGCTGTGTAGAAAAATGTGGGCCATGGCTTGGCTAGGTCAGGAGGGGAAACAAATGCCCTGTCCTTTCTGTTTGCTCGCTTTCCAGGCTCTTGCTGATGCCTCTCATTGACAAGCAAGAGGTAAGTAAGGGTTAACTTGACCCAAATTGATCCTGGCCAGCTCATCTTAAGGAAAAAATGCTGATCTCCTTGAAAGCTCCATGGTAACTGGCTACAGCCCTAGTTCCTAAGATCATAAATTCTAGGTGACCTCAAGGCTTAGGCCCCCAATGCTGGCAGTCTTCCTACACACTCAGCTGAAAGGAAAAAAGCTAGAGCTCAAGTGTTTTCCACATTGTATTGCAATGCGGTAGCCCCTAATCACAGCAGAAGAGATCTGTTCTTCCCTAATCTGTAGCTTAAAATGCTGCAGCCCAAGGATGTGTAACAACATCCATTCCCATCAGACCTCTGTGTATTGTTGCAGAATCAATGGGGACTGAGGGACCCACACTGGTCCTACTGGTCCCACCTCCCTGAGTTTTCCCTGGTAAGTGCTTAATATATCTGTTGTCTGCTCATTCACTTTTGTTTGCACTGAGCAAGGAAGCCAGGTTTGTGCAATTTGAAGAGGTTGGTCTCCACACTGAAGAAAGTGGAAAGTGTTTAGGTCTGACCTGGGGGCACAGACTGTGCCAGTCCCAGTCTCTCTCTTTCTCCCTCTCCTTAATATGTATAATTCAGTCTTATCCTCATCTTTTTATGCATTAGAAATGCATAAAAATTAAGTTGCACATACAGAAAATGAATTTTCCGAGACTCATTGCTCCTTCCACTATGACCTGCTTTGTCCAAGTTATCAGCAGTTGACAGGCCACAGCCAAAGAATGTACAACCGAGCTGACATTTACTCTACCTGTGATTGAGTCCACTGTTTGTGGCCACATTTACGGGGGCTGAGGGAGAAGGAACTGATTTCTGTCCATCTCTGTTAAGGAGCATGCATTTTATACTTTTCATCATCTTTATGTTTAATACACAGAAAGTTTTCAGGGACTTGAGACATGTGTTCCTTTTTCTGCTGAACATGAACCAGGAATAGCAATAAAAGCAATTGCATGAACCATTAACATGGTTCACATTTGTAATTTCTCTATATGTTCACCCCGCTTTTTACACTTCTCATTTAATTATCTCAACAACCTTATCTAGCATTTAAATTATAAAAAAAATGGAAGATTAGAGAGGATAAATAACTTGCCTCTATTTATACAGCTAGTAAGTTGCATATTTTACTTCAAGCTGATATTCAATTTCAATTATTAAATTATACTCTAGAGCACTAATTATAGGAATTTGCAATGGCACAGTCCTTCAAAGCTAAAGACCTTTTCTTATTTCTGGAGATCAGCAGGTGACCCCCTGATGTCTGAAGCCATGAACCAAAGGAAAAAGTTATTAGAGGTCATAAGAGTTTTAAGATAAAGATATTTTTAAAGGTGTGGAGTCCAATTGCTTGTTTGGAAAATCAGTCTTAGTTTACTGACATTATACTGAAGAAACTAGAATCCTGACTCCAAGGCTTCTAAGCTGAGCTAGGAGAAACACTTCAAGGTTAGAATAGCCAGAAGAAGTTTTTGCACAGCAAGGAAAAATATCAACAAAATGAGAAGGTAACCCACAGAATGGGAAAACATATCCACCAATATATTTAATAAGGGGTTAATATCTAAAATGTATAAAGAACTCATAAAACTAAAAAACAAAAATAAAAAAAACCCCAACCAAATAAAAAAATAGGCAAATGACCTGAATAGACACTTTTCTGAAGAGGACATATAGATGGCCAATAGACATATGAATAGATGCTCAACATCAATTATCATCAGATAAATGAAAATTAACCACAATGAGATACCTTACATCTGTCAGAATGGCTATCATCAATAAACCAACAAACAACAAGTGGTGGTGAGGATGTGGAGAAAAGGGAACCCTACTGCACTGTTGGTAGAAATGCAGACTGGTATAGCCACTGTGGAAAACAGTATAGAATTACCTCAAAAAATTAAAAATCAATTGGCCTTATGATTCGATGATTTCACTTCTGGAAATTTATCTGAAGAATCCAGGAACACTAATTCAAAAGAATATATGCACCTCTGTGTTCACTGCAGTGTTATTGACAATAGCCAAGATTTGGAAGCAACTCAAGTGCATATCAGCAGATGAGTGGATAAAAGAGCTGTGGTAAATTTATACAACAGAAGACTAGTCAGCCATAAAAAGAAGAAAATGTTACCCATTGCAACAGCATGGATGAGCCTGGAGAGCATTATGCTAAGTGAAATAAGCCAGTCAGAGAAAGACAAGTACCATATGATTTCACTCATATGTGGAATCTAGTGAACAAAATGAACTGACAAGTGACGCAGAAACAGACTCATACATAGAGATCAAACTGACAGCTGTCGAAGGGGGGATGTTTGGGGGCTGTGTTGGGGATGAAGTGATTGAGCATAAAAGAAAAAAAAAAGAGAAAAACTCATGGCCACAGAAAATAGTGTGGTGATTGCTGGGAAAAGAGGGGATTGGGAAATGGTGATAGAAGGAGACTTTGTTTGGGGTGATAAACACACAATATGGTATACAGGTAATGGGTTGTGGAATTGTGCACCTAAAACCTGAAAACAGAGTCACCTTAATAAACTCAATGAAAAGGAAAAAAATAATTGAAAAAAAAAAAGAAAGAATAACCCAGAGGCACACTGGCACATGGTCACTAGTGGTACCACTATTTGCAGACTCTCTTGTCTCCGAGAAAACAGAGAACATGAATAAGTATAAACTATTTTATTCAGTTTCTGACAATATCTAAATAATTTATTGACTAATCTCCCACTCAATTAATACCAAGAAAGACCCCTTCCACTTCCCTTTTGACTGGTGTCATGTCATAATGGTAATTCAGGAAGATCAGTATCAATGTGTACAAGTCTTAAACTTAGGCATAAACACCTAATTGCTCTGCATTCACGTTTTCATTTATACATGGCAATGACACCTATTTTGTCTCACCTCGGGGTTATAAAAATTGAGTGAAAGAATCTACATATATAAACTCTAAAGCACATTAAGTTGTAGGTCTCTAATTCACTAGTCCACATAGATCATGGACCTTTCTTGTGCCCCCAAAATGTTAAATCAAGTAAGAATCAAAGCTGTTAAAAGCCCTTGAGATCTTTAAAGAAAAGAAAGGTGTTTGTTGGTTTATAAAAATGTATACTTTTATGATAAATTAATTTGATTTATTGCTCTGGTCCTAATATGCTATTAAAATCACTGCCTCAGCACAGAGCAGCTGTGTTAAAAGATCAAGCAAAGGTCTGTGATGTAAGCTCTTACAGGATCAATATGCTCTCTAACACATTCAAAGGGATGTCAACATATTTCAAACTTGACTTTAACAAGCTGAATTATAATCATATGTAAGGATATCAACAATTGCCTAGAGAAATACCTAGGAATATAAGGACCATTGAAAAAGACTGCATTTTGTAACTGTGAAACCCAATAAATGAGCTTTAATACCGTGCTAGTCCTCAAGAGAGAAATTTCCCATCTAACTGCACTGATTAAATTTTGCTATTTATTTTATTTTATTTTATTTTTTTAATTTTTTTTTTTCATTTTTCTGAAGCTGGAAACAGGGAGAGACAGTCAGACAGACTCCCGCATGCGCCCGACCGGGATCCACCCGGCACGCCCACCATGGGGCGATGCTCTGCCCACCAGGGGGCGATGCTCTGCCCCTCCGGGGCGTCGCCATGTTGCGACCAGAGCCACTCTAGCGCCTGAGGCAGAGGCCACAGAGCCATCCCCAGCGCCCGGGCCATCTTTGCTCCAATGGAGCCTTAGCTGCGGGAGGGGAAGAGAGAGACAGAGAGGAAAGCGCGGCGGAGGGGTGGAGAAGCAAATGGGCGCTTCTCCTGTGTGCCCTGGCCGGGAATCGAACCCGGGTCCTCCGCACGCTAGGCCGACGCTCTACCGCTGAGCCAACCGGCCAGGGCAAATTTTGCTATTTATTTAAGATGGGCATAAAAGTCTTTGGGGGAAAAAAAAATAAGTGTTTTAATTTTTTAAAATCAGCTCTTCACTTAACAATTCATTTTGCCCTGATTTTTATTTTAAACATGGAAGGAACACCATTGATGTGTTGTTTTTCCAGATTATAAACCTATATATGTTAGAGGAATTTCTTTTTTATTTATTTATTTTTATTTTTCTGAAGCTAGAAACGGGGAGAGACAGTCAGACAGACTCCCGCATGCACCCGACCGGGATCCACCCGGCACGCCCACCAGGGGGTGACGCTCTGCCCACCAGGGGGCGATGCTCTGCCCCTCCAGGGTGTCGCTCTGTCTCGACCAGAGCCACTCTAGCACCTGGGTCAGAGGCCAAGGAGCCATCCCCAGCGCCCGGGCCATCTTTGCTCCAATGGAGCCTCGGCTGCGGGAGGGAAAGAGAGAGACAGAGAGGAAGGAGAGGGGGAGGGGTGGAGAAGCAGATGGGCGCTTCTCCTATGTGCCCTGGCCGGGAATCAAACCCGGGACTTCTGCACACCAGGCTGACGCTCTACCGGCCAGGGCCAGAGGAATTTCTAATTGAGTAACATTTTAGATTAGATCTCAATTCACTAGAGACTAGGGGAACTGTTCATTTTCATTATCTGAAAATAAACAAGGGACCATCAGCAAGTTACATAAATCCCTCTACCCCTGAGTTTCATCATTTGAAGAGTGAAAGGAAGGGACAAGATTATTTTCCAATTTCCTTACACTTTGACATTGTCAGGCTCTAGGGTTCTTCCAAGAGTGGTTAATTTAGACAGTCACAGAAAATAGCAAAGATAACCATGGGATGAGCATTTGTGGTGGTGGTATGATGTCAGTCAAATGCTGACAGTGTGTTTCCCTGTGCACAGGGTTTTCCTGAAAGACGCTGTAATTGAGTTATGCTCTGTCCATATTTTTTCAATGCTTCCCATATGCAGGGGCTCTTCTACCTCTCTTTGCCCCATTAGCTCAGCTGGGCCCTCTGATATACAGCCAGTTCTCTCCAGCTGAGGCTTCTGAAACACAACTGCAAATAGAGCAGATGACAAACAGCCTATATTCATCCTGTGGAACCACCTCTTCGCATCTGCCCCATTGCACAAGGGTAGGAGGTTCAGTTGAACAGCACATGGCAAAGCACTTTGTGCTCTGGGAGGAAAAGCATTCAGAGCAGATAAATTGCTAATAGTATCTTTTTATTTATTTATTTTTTTAATCTTTTTTTAAAATTTATTTTTTAATTTATTGGGTTGACATGGTTCAAAAAATCAAATACACACATCATGCCTGACCACCTTATTGACCAAAACTCTATCACAATTTCTCTCATATTTTTTTCAATTCTGATGAAAACAATAATGCAAATTCTCTGTTTTCTTCATAGAAGACACCTTGTGTTTTTTTCTAATTATATAACCATTGCCTTAAGTCTCCTTGTGGGCTGACGTACTATTGATGAAAAAGGTTAGCTTCTCCAAAAGGAGCGATGTGGGAAGGAAATGAAATGAGATCTTTTGAAGGTGTGCTTGAGGAACAGGAGACAGATTTGCTAGTCCTGTTCGGTTTCTGCTCTGTTGTGGGATATATATTCACTATGGGAGAGAATTGAACTGTCCTGGAATACAAAAGGACATTATAAAGGCTACAGTAAAAGGTGGGAGATGTGTGGAAATGGCATCAAGAGAGGGACACACAGGAAGTAGAACAAAGTCATCTCTTGGAATAATTTACTGAGTTCCTGCTATGTGGTCTGCAGTATGACTCTTCTTCCTCATGTCCCCATGGTATCTTTAGTTAAATGTCCATTTGTTAATATGTGACAGTCTTGAATCTACTTATCAGGCCTCTTGAAATGCATAATTTTGCTTCAAAATGCACACAAGGTAAAAGTAAAGTCTGACTAAGGTACATCAGTTCATATGAACAACATTTTGTATCCATGATAGATGGAGACACAAGTTCATTTGTACAACAAATACTCACTGCACACTTATCCCATGGTAGACAGTGTGCCCAGTGTTAGAAAACATGTTGAAGAATCACACATGGTCCCTGACTGTGTGGATTTTACATCCTAGCAAAAGCTATAGACACAATTATGGTTCTGAGAAGTGCTGAAAATAAGTGTAAACTAATAAGAAAGACCATCACAGGTATACCTGCCCTGGTCTGGGAGATCAGGGAAATTTCTCTGAGGAAATGATATTTATATAATACCTGGTATTTAGGAAGAGATAATCAAGTTAAGGGAGGGGGAGCAACAGAAAGAACACATATAAAGGCCCTGAAGTAGAAAGAAGAAAAACATGTTTGTAGAGCAGAAAGAATACCAACATTACTGGAGCTCTGAGAATAAAGGGAGAGGAAGCAAGGTATTCAGGGACTTGAAACAATTTGTCTTTGAACTAGGGTAACTGACTTGCTCCAGTTTGCTTAGATTTTCCCCGCTTTCAGTATAGAGAATACTTCATCCCAGGAAACCTCTCTTTTCCAAGCAAATGGGGACAATTTCCCAAAGACTGTCCTGATTTTATAACTGAATGGCTCACATGCTGAGAACCCCCTCCATCTTGGCCATACCAGAACAGTTGACCATACTTCAGGGTAATGAAATGTTATCAATGAAAATGACATGGTCAGGTTTATTTTACATTATTTTGAAAACTGCTTAGTTGCTGATCAAAAAAAAGATTAAATAACATTACGATTTGAGCCTAGGACAAGAGATAATCATGGTGTATAGACTTGAATTAGAAGAAAATGAGACTGCTAACATTTAATAGGAAGAGAAGCCATTGGCTATGAATCTTCATCAGCCAAGGAAGTAATTCCCAAGTTGGCAGTTTCCACAATTGGGTGACTAAATGGACCTTTCACTGAGGCACAAACCAGGAAGAATAAGCAGGTTTGAGAAGTAAAAAATCAGATGTTAGGTGTAGACATGGGAAGACAAAGGACCTCTGTATCTTCCTGGTGGTGGCATTTGCTAAGTTGTTGGAGCTTCGGGAAAACTTTTCATAGTCTGGATCAGAGAGAGAAAAATCTAGAGAGGAACTATGCATCTAGGTGTTGTCAAATAATACTTGAAGTCTTGGGAGCAACTGAAACTAAGGCAAATGTGAAGTTAGAAAGGGCTCTAATGACAGAGGCTAAGGGACTCCAGCATTTGAAGATTTGGTAAAAGCAAACAATTCAAGAAAGAAGGCTGAGAATGAATGCCAAAGAGTTAGGAGGCATGCAAGAAGATGAGTTGTCATGGAACCCAAAGAACAAGTGGTTTCCAGGAAAGATAAAGAGATCAATGTTGTATTAAGGGGCCCTCAAAAACCATCAGTGCACTTTGCAATACATAAGCCCTTCTAGAAACTCTTTTTACTCTCATAGGTATAATTATTAATTATACTTTCAAGCATTACTTAATAATATTGTCTTGGTATATATGGATTCTCAAAAATAGTGGATTGCATCTATAAAGGGACAAAAAGTTTTATCTGTTTGGTATCAAGCTACTTGTTTCTCTGAAATTCAAAGTGAGATAATTGAGCAGGTTGGTTCCATGTGGGCCAGATCTTGGTTGGAGTTAACACCCAAATATGATGTGAGGAAATAAGGTGTCTACTTAACATATGTTGATTGTGGAGAGCCTTAAGGGTAAACACTTCAAAGAATAGTGGTGACTTTTTCTCAAATATACAGAAAGTGCTTCTTCTGAAAAGGTGTATTACCATTAAGAGATTGGAAAAGTATTTCAATAAAGAGCTGGAAGTAAATATTTTAAACTTTGAAAGCTAACAGGCAAAATCAAGGCTGTGTGTGGATATTATAATGTAACAAAAGAAAAAACAAATTTCCATAAATAAATATATTATATATATATAAAACAAATAGAATTAAGTAGTGTTTTGTACTAATGGAAAGAATAATTTTGAGAGGTAAAGGGGAGGAAAGAAAGGTAATTTAATTGGTGTTCAAAATTAATGTTTTCTTTTATAATATTGATTGCAAATATACTTCTCTAAAATCCATATGGATATCCATATGGATATACTGAATGGATGCATGCGCACAAGTTAAAATATTTCAACAGTAGTCCAGGCTGATGCCCACCTGTTTGAACTGGGGTTATGGTGCTGGCAACAATGAGAAGGAAATGAACTACAAAAATAGTAAAAAAAATTGACAGAAATTAATGTTTGGTCACCCTCTGCTCTCAAAATGCTACACACTTGGGATAAGCATAGTCAGGCTTTTTTTCTGACTCAAAAATAATATATATAATTTGCTGGGAATGGACAACATTTTAATGTGGCAAATATATCAGCTGAGTAGTCTCTGAGCTGTGAGCATGCCTTCAGACTCTGGCAGCAGTAAGAACCCTAAAACAAAAGTAGAAAGAAGAGAATAGTTCATGGGAAAACAAATTGGGCTCACTTGATAATGAATTATAATCTTTCACAAAATAATCTATTATACCTGGTCCTTGAATGTGTGGGGTTTATGAGCACCTATCTTCAGCACATTGAAAATGCACAAGTAATTTCTGACTCTACAGTCAGCCTATCTCATTCATGGATTCAACTAGCCTGGGATCAAAAACAGTACAGTGTTCTGGACCTAGGTTTGTTAGATTTGTGGGTGTGAAAACTTGCAGATACCAAGGGCAGACCATGTTTATTGAAACAACTCCACATATAAGTGTGCCAGCATAGTTCCAACTTGCATTGTTCCAAGGATCAACAGCATTATCAAATATTTTAGCTTTACAGTTCATAATTTTTACTCTAAAAAATGTGTTGAATGTGAATTATCTGGTGCAAGTTAGCAATGCATTAGCTTCTGCATTTCAGGAGAGAAAATCGAAGCTTCTTCTCCCAGAATTCTTTGGCCTTTGGAATTAATCAACAAGAGGCACACACATAACATTTGGAAAGTAGAGGAGGAGAAACCATTACTCTCCATAGGGGAGACAACACAATCATTGGCAATAGTTTCTCTTGAGAATCACTTATGTTGGTGATACGAAGGAGGGGATAATGGTTGGTGCTCTTCCCATAACTTCCTTTTTTAAAAAAGACGTTTTCTCCCCTAGTCATTTTAGCAGTTGTGTAAACCTCTAATGCTCTCTGCTAACCACTCAGTGAACTGGATCTCACTGTTCATTTCCTTATTGAAATTATAATCACCTGTGTATTTTTTTTGTTTCTTATTAAGTCTTTTAAAGCATTAAAAAAATAAAATTTATCTAATTGTTTTCTAGTGTACAGCAATGTAAAAATGTCAGGATAGTCTTTATGATTAAAATATGTATATTAAAATCAATGGTTGCTAAGAAAATTATTTTAATATCATGATGAACTGAGTTGAATAGAACAGTAATAGTTGGTAATTGAATTGTTTGTTAAATAATTTATTTAGCAAAAGTCTACTGAATATTTACTGTCCAAACATGTATAAGACTATATGCTAGATGACTGATCAGTTGAATAAAAAATGGTCTTTGCTCCCAAAGAATTTATAATCAGGGAGGTACTGAAGGAACATACTATTAACTATATTCCAAAATACTACTACTACTACTAATAATAACTAGCACATACTAAATGCATATTATATCAATACAGATGTCAAGAGCTAGAATAAATATTCTATATACATCATTTTATTTAATCTTCCCAACTACCCTATAAAACAGGTAGCATTACTATTTCCATTTCACAGGTGAGAAAAAGCCTGGAAAGTGTTTTGTAACAGAATGAATGATTTATAAAAGACAGAAGAGGCAGAATTCATTCTTTTTGTGAGAAACTAATGAATACCACACAGGAAGTGACTTTTAATCCATACTTAAAATTGTCCACATGCTTAAGAATGTGCAGAAATTCAAGACAGAGAAATTAGAAGAACACATAGAAATAGAAATAAATATGTTGTCATGTGTCCCTAGAAAACAGAATGCAGAAGGCTACTGACAGATGATGAGGCTTCAAAGGAAATAAAAGAACTTCCTGAATTTAAATTAAGGTTCTTAAATGTCAAAGAGCCAAGAATAACATGCCTTCTATCTAGCCAAAAATCTTATTAATTTTAATGAACAAGACCAGTTTTAAAGTGTAAATAAAGTTATAAAGTGGTCATAAGGGGATATATCATCAAATTGTTTGAATTCTTCAGTTAAATATTGTTAGAATTTAAAGGTTTGAATTTATTGTCACATAAATGCATGTTTTTCTGCTGTGTTAGATGTGATGAAAAACAGTTCTTTTGAGTTTAATAACATGCAAAAGAAGCAGACTGTAGCAGAATTTGAAGGTCATCACAAAGACCTGTGTGCCAAGAGTTCTTTAGCCCATCAACTGAGAAAGAAATTCTCATGTTCAGAGTTTAAGACAAACTTCTTTTAAATGAGATGTCAGACAGAAAAAGAAAAATGCTGTATGATCTCACTTATATGTGGAATTTAAAAAAAAGCCAAATTCAAAGAAACAAAAAGTAGCACAGGGGAAAGTGAGAGAAGTGGGGATATATTACTCAAAGAGTACAAGCAAGTGAATCAAACAAAGCTAAGAACAATATGATTTCACACATAAGTGAGATATAAAACTGAGACTCATGGGTATAGATAAAAGTGAAGTGGTCACCAGGGGAGGAGAGAGGGGGAAGGGAGTAGAGAGGGACAAATATACGGTGACAGAAAATGATTTGACTTTGGGTGATGGGCACACAACACAATTAACAGTTCAAATGCTACAGAGATGTTCACCTACAACCCATCTACTCTTATTGATCAATGTCACCACGTTAAATTTAAATTTCTAAAAAAAAAAAAAGAGTACAAACTTCCAGTTCTAAGATGAATAAATTCTGGAGAATCTAACGTACAGAATGGTAACTATAGTTAACAACACTGTATTATGCACTTAAAGGTGGTGAGAGAGTAGATCTTAAATGTTTTTACCACACAAAAAAATTTAATTATGTGAGGTGACAAATTTATGATGATTACCTTACCATGGTAATCATTTTATAATATAGGTGTATTAAATTGTGACATTTCACACCTTAAATTTATAAAATGTTATATGTTAATTATATCTCAATAAAGCAGAACAAATAAAATCTAATAAGATTAAGTAAGATAAATCTCACTACAAGCACAACTAATGTCAGAGAGGAACGTAACCACTATCAGCACAAATTCCTATTTGATTTCATTACTAAACTTAAAATTTAATATGAATTGAAGGTGATAGACTATAACATAGCTATACATATACAATAAATCTATAAAATATGTATATGTAATTTAAAAGATTACTTATCACAAAGTAACCTTAACACATCATAAATGTGGAATATATTTATTCTATGATTTCAAATAGCCTCCATTACGTGGCCATCCTCCAGTTTGAGAAGTAGTGTCCTAACATACTGTCTTCAAACTCTGCTTTTATGTCATAATTTTGCCTTTTCGTAGACTAATGGGATATTAGCTTGGAAATTAAAGTACAGGACCAAGAAGGAGCAATATGCTGAGGTTATAAATTTCAGTGACATTGGAACTAAACAATGAGTAAGGTCCTAAGGACAGAGTATTGTCTATTGTTGGGAAAGGCAGAAAGTACCAAAAAGGTGCTTAAAAGAATTTGGGGAAGAAAGATGGAGAAGAGGTGGGGGAAAAGAAGAAAATGATACTACTAGTAAATATTAAGATTGATTTTATTATAGAACCCATAAGTTATAAATGCAAAAGAAGAGAAAATGATTGGACTTTGGTTGATGGTCACACAATACAGTAGTTCAATTAAATCTATTACAGGAAAAAAAATTAAAAAGGATAACAATAGTTTCAATACAGGTCTCAACATAAGGTAAGCATTAAAATGAAAATATAAACTTTCTCAAATAAAAAAATTATTACAACAAATTAAATAACTGTAACATCTAGACCTTATTTTAGATCTTAAAATGAACTTGAAATATTTATGAGACATTTGGGGAACTTTTAATGCCAAGTAATGGAAATTTGATGGTAATTAGGAATTATTGTTTGTCTTTCGTGGTATGACAACAGTATTATAGTTTTTAGAGTTCTTTAAAGAAACAAACTGAAATTTTAATGAATAAAACAATAGGATGTCTTCGATGAGCTCTAAATAAGCTTTGTGAGCAAGAAGTAGATGGGTTATAAATTAAACAACACTGGCCATGAATAAGAACTGTTGACATTGAGAGAAGCATATATGGGGTTCATTATGGCATTCTCTCTATTTTTGTTCAGGTAGGACATTTTCCATTAAAAATGTAAAATAAATAGTAACTGTTGGGAGGCAAGAATAACATTCAGAAGCTAGAAAGAGTGCTCAGGGGAAGAATTAAGTGGAAGAAGTCAGAAAGAGAAGCCTAACGGCAGTGTCAACATGGAGGGAGTTGGAAGGGAAGACATGTGAAAGGAGGGGTTAAGACTGTTAAGCAATCTATGATAGTTCCACTTCCCCCATTTCAACTACAAAATTTTCAAAATTTTGTATTGTGTCATATCTCTCAATATTTTGCACTTAGTGTTTCATTTTAGAGAATGCAAGTCATTCTGAATCTCTGCAGCAAGGTGGTTGGCAGGTAGCTGTGGACAAATAGGTGGAGGCTCCAGGCAGACACACAAAGCCACACAGGACATGATAGCTACTGCTGAGGGAAGACTAATAAAGAGCAAAGAATACAGTTGGAAACCTGACCCCATGGGAGAGCATATGCCCATCTTACTGATTTTCCTACAAATGGCAGCTTACCTCTCTACACAAATTACAGAAAAGCGACCAACCACCTAATGAATCTGGGCCCTGGTTGTAAAACAGCTATATTTTGAAAGGGGGGGAGTAAATTTGAAGTAAGCAATTGTCATGTCCTAAATTCCCCAGTTTTTGTAACTTTGCCCTTAGGGTCATAGTCACCATGGTGGCAACAACGTGTCTAAAATTCCAATACAAACCCACTGTCTTTCTGGCTAGAGCAATCAGGGAAAGTCATCAGGAAAACTTTGTCCACCTGAGAGTGATGTGGAAACTTCAGAACAAAGAGAACCAGAGGGAAAATAAGTTCCAAGTATGTTTTAAACTCAGCCCAAATCTTTAAGACTCTTACACCACACATGTGTAAGGAAAACTAAAAATGATTTGCAGCTAAGGCACAAAGTGCTGAACAGAGAACTGAGCTGTAGCATCACAGCTGTGAAACAATGTAGTATGAATCTAAGCTAATTCCCTTCCAAAACAAAACATTAGTAGTCCCAGAGCAATGAGGGAATCCAGAATTTTCCACATTAAGAATGCAATCTGCAACTATTTGATATATGAGTATATTTCTATAATGAAAAACTATAAAACAATTTTATAAGAAAGCCAATTAATTAACACCAACTCTAGATCAATCAGATGTTATAATAAACAGACAAAGACTGTAAAGCAGCTATTGTAACTATGATCAGTAAGGCAAAACTATACATAGCTATATAAACATACATACACTATAGCACATGTATTTTATATGGCACATATATTGTATCTATATATGTAGTATGTATATAGAGAAATAAAAAGAAAATTTTAAAGAGCCAAAGGAAGTTTTAGAACTCAAGATTACAAAAGCTGAAAAAGATCATTGAATGTCCTTAACAAGACAAAGGAGATGAGAGGAAAAAAATCAATAGGCTTGAAGATAGATCAATGAAATGGGCACAATCTAAATAAGAAAAAGGAAAATTGATTTAAAAAAGAAAAAACACAGAGCCTCAGGTACCTCTAGAAAAAAGCGAACAATAAAAGGGCTAAGATTAAGTATAAATAAAATCATACAATGGAGAAAATGAACAAAGCCAAAGTCTGATTGTTTGAAGAGTCATGAAATTGCCACCACCTCATCAGATGAATGAAAACAAATAAGACACAGAGAAAACACAAACTGCCAATATTAGAAATGAGAGAAAGTCAATTCAGTTCCCCAAGACATTTAAAAAATAGAAAAAAAGTGCAATTTTATGCAAAAATTTTTACAATTTAAATTAAATAAACAAAACTAGAAACTAATACCTCTTCATGAACATATCTTAAAAATCACAAAACACAAGTAAAATAAATCCAGAAATATATAAAAAGAATAAAATATCATGACCATGTCAGGTTTATACTTGAGACATAAGATTGTTTGGATATTAGAGGGTTAGTAAATAAACACAGCCTTTTAATGAGGATAAAGGAGAAAACATGATAATGTTCATATATACAAAGTGCTGGCTAAATGTAATCATGCATTCACATGTAAATGTGAATTTTCCTCCTCTCAAGACACTACTAGAACTAGAGGGCAACTTAATCTGCTAAGGTGCATCTACAAAATAATTCTTTAGTCCTGTCATATATAATGCTGAAATAGTGAGTATTTGCTTCCTACATTTGGGAGCCCATTAGGAATGGCCACCATCTTCACTTTTAGGTAGCATTGTACTGAGCTCCACAGAAGTACAATAAAATAAAAAAAAATTATAAAGATTAGAAAATAAGATAGATATTGTATTTATTTGTAAATTATGTTTGTTTACACTGGAAATCTCTAGAAATAAATCAAACATGTAAAGAAACTGGCAGTAAATTTAGCAGGAGACAGAATACAGGATTAAGAAACAGAAATTAATTATAATATATTATATTAACAGCCAACAATATAAAATAGTTTAGAAAAATGCCCAATGAAAGAATTAAAAACATCTACCCTGGAAACTATAAAACATTGTTCAGAGTTCCATCATTCAGTTAATTAACACTAGTTTGCCTCCCATGTCAGGTTTATAAATATCTGCCTGATAATTCAATATGTCTAATTCAATACTACTTATCAAATGACTTTTGTAGTCTCTCTTTACACAGTTCACAATCTGAGAGATGGCAAATAAAATGAGTTTTATGTATTCTCCCCCATCATTTTGCTCCACTGTGTAATTATAGCAACTTTCTAGAAAAAAAAAAGTGATTCAAATATATAGAGAGAAATAGATAGAGTAAGCCATGTCCCAGGAGGATTCAGAAAGCAGTGAGATTAGCTGCAGCCATTTTGTTGTGATTAGAAAAACACTAAAAATGGTACTTTAGGAGAAAAGGGATTTGCCTCAGTGTGAAAGTGTATGTGCACGCAGAGGATCATACTTTCAAACATAACAAACCTTACGAAGTGCAGGAGGGGTGAGAATCAGAGGTCTAATGAAAGTGGAGTTTTATGACACAGCAGCTTTTCAAAAAACGGGCAACAATAGCCACTCATTATGCCAGGTTGTTCCTGTGAAGGCCTGGAGAGCCTTTCAGTCAGGTAGAGACTTCCTGAATGAGACATGGTGGTGCTGGGTATGGTCAAGATGTTCAGAGACAGATTACAGAATAATGTCCAGCACTGATCCAGAATTAAAGAATGACCAAATGAGTTGTCCTAATTACAATGCCAAGGGAAATAACAGATACACACATTCTGATAAATGTTTCCTGCACATACAGTATTTTCTTGAACACATTCTACATAGAAGACATTGGACTAGATTCTGGAAGGAGTACAGATATAATGTAGATAGAGCTTCTGTCTGGAAGTAACTTATGAGTTATTAGGGTTAAATAATTTTCTACAAAGACAACAAGGAAATTCACTGTGAAAAATCTTTTTAGCAATTTTTTTTGTGTGTGAAAACTACTGGAAGTCATTGTGGGTGAAAAGAACATTAACCATTAACTCACAGAAAACACAAAAATTAACACAACATGGTTCATCAGACTAAATGTAAAATTTTATAAGACACAAAAGAAATATGATTTATACAAGAATAACTACAAATCAAGGCATTTAAATCTCACAAAAGCAATACAACGTTTGGTAAATGATTCAAAAGAGTGTGGGTTACTTTCATGAAAAGAAACTATAAGCCTTTATGAGGAAGAAATCTTTCCAGTTACTTTTATGTTGGCCTTCAAAGTAGTGGGAGAGTTATAGTTTCTCTTTGTGAAACACGGACAGGTAGGTGAGAGTACATAGATCGAGCACTAAATATTAGGGTAAGACTGAAATAGGAGATTTGGCCCAGGGCAGATTATATGGGTAGAAGAACTACAGTGTCCCTCTGTTAGGAACCCAATGAACTTCACAACAATTTCAGAGAAAGTGAGCACTGGACTTTCAGTGAGAGGATAGAATACAAAGTTCAGGTATTTGAGCAGATAATTGCACACATAGTCAAGTAGAAGAATACCATCTGGAAAATACACCCAGAGGTGTCAGAGGCATGAGAATGGACTGTGACAAAAGGAAGAAAATTGGCAGTAGTAACACAGGACATCTGAGTCTTCAGCCAGGGGTGCTTCGAAGGTGTTAAGAACTTAGTGATTGTGTTCCCCCTAAATTCATGTGTTGAAATCTAGTTGCCAATGTGATGGTATTTGGAGGTGGGGCCTTTAGAGGTCATTAAGTCTTGAGGGTAGAGCCCTGGCAAGTGGATTTAGTGCCTTTATAAGAAGAGGTCTGGGACCTGGCTTGTTCTCTTTCTTCCATGTGAAGATACAGAAAGTCAGCAGTCTATAATCCAGAAGAGGGTTCTCACCAGAACTCTATCACAGTGGCACCCAGATCTTGGACTTTCAGCCTACAGAACTGTGATAAATAAAATTCTGTTGTTAATAAGCCACTCAGTCTATGATACTTTCTTATGGCAAACGGGAACAGAGACAGAAGGATTCCAGTTTTTGAGAAGGCTGCAGTGTTTATCAGGGCAACTGGTCAGAGCTAAAGAAAGACAGGAACCCAGTTCTACAGCCTGAGATGAGCCTGGTGAGGCAGGAGGGTGTGGAACTTGGATCAAAGATACAAGAGCTTGGCAACACAGAAACTCAAAGTATAAAATAGAATTCATCAATTGTGGCTGGATCAACACCAGTTCCTATCAACACATAGCATAGGGAGTATTGGATATGCTAGTCAAAAGCTGGGTCAGGAAGAGACAAATGGTGACTGTCTAATCTTGGGTTCCCTTAGAAACACACCTTGAGACAAGGATTGAGAACAAGTCATATTTTGAGAGATTATCCCCAAAAGCACTAATAGAGTAATGGGGAAAAAGACGGGAAAAAAAACACTGGAATCATTATTGAGCAGGTTACCACTAGCAGCAACTGGAGCAAAGTTCTATGGAAAACTTCCAGGGTACAGAATAGAATAGGCCAAGAGCAGGCCTTCTCCAGAGCCAGGACCCCAGGGCACTTATACACCTGCTCCTTTTTATCATTGGTTGAAGGATACACCAGAGACTATTAACTCTCTATAATTATGACCTGCCTTGGATATAGGAAATTTTGTGCTTTAGGAAAAAACCTTTAATGGGAATGAAAATGCTGAAAAGTACCAATAATATTCACAACAGTACACCTCTTGTACTGCTCAGATCCATCGGTTTCCAGGTTAACATAATTTTGTCCTGTTGCTGATTCATCAATATGGTAGGCAGTTATAATTTCTAATAACAAAAGAGTTTTGCACAATTTACAAAAAAATTATATTGTCATGAGTTCTAATCTCTGCTACTACAACTGCTCTCTAAATGATAATTTATATTTAATATTTTCATCTTTTACCATCCTTCTTACCATGTCCTTAGAGAAGACAGGAATGTGCATAGGACCACTGGTCAGAGCTTAAGAAATATAGCAAACTAGTTCTACAGCCTGAGATGACGAAATTGTCCATTTGTGGTTTTTACTGGAAATGGAAGCACCATCCCACCGAATTACCTATGTTCCTTTATATTCTTACCCAACCACACTAAGTAACAGTAACCTTACCTGATCATAATTATAGAGGTATGCGTAAATGACGTTGGGACAGCCGAAGGTGATGTGTTTATCCTTTGGACAAGTCATCTGCTACTTGGTTGTTTAGTACCTCCTCTGAGGAGGATGCCCTCTAGCAGGCATCGACACGAGACACAAACATTAGCACACTGTGTACCCATTCCCATCGATTCTCTTACATACCTCTTCCCTGGTTTCCTTATCTCCGCCCCTTCATTATTGTTCTTTTTAATCCCCTGACCAACAACTCAAGTCATTATCCATATCTAGGAATACTTATAGATTCTTACCTCAGGCTGTATCTCTCTACATATCAAGTTTATGACCAGGTTTATTGATCCAAGTTCTGCCTATTGAAAGAATGTACCTTGTCCATGCTCTCTCAGAGCTGCTCTGGTAGGGATGTAATATGTCAGCAATCTATTTTCTGCTTACATCAGTTTATAAGACTAATTTATTCATAAAATAAGCATAGATGTTTTAGTTCTCTATCCGATGGTTACAGGAGACTTTCCATGGGACCACAAGTGTGAGCTTAGGAAGAAATGTTAGTGGAATAAAAGATGTGACATGGAAGTCTAAGCTCCTATTGCATTCAGGTGTTTTCTGGACCTGCTTAGACATATACATAATATGCCATTTCCAATATGTTATGGATTGCTGCTGAGCTCACCCAACCTTAAGATCTGGTAGATAGCAGCACCCAGTTCATGATGGACAGTTCCAATGACCCAGTTGCTTAATATCTAATGTCAGGTACTTAATCTCTACTGAAGTCTGGTTACATACCTGGGACCACTTTTCATACAGTTAGTTCTTAGAACATATGAACAGGAAATTGGAAGACTCAGCTAAAGTGACAGAACTTACAGACAACACTGTATGCAGTATAGGCAAATGTCCATCACTTTAGCTCCTTCATGGTGACCTTCCTTCAGGGTCTTTTCTCTGCATTTCCTGGGAGCACAAGCAGCCTTAATAATGTGTAGTTATTTTCCTTAATACTAACATTAAATAAAAAAAGCAAACACCATGGTCAAGAAATCAGAAAAACAGTAGAGCAAAGAGTCATTGTCAGCCATCAAACTTGCCATTCTTTTTTTTTTTTTTTTTTTTTTTTTTTGCATTTTACTGAATTGAAACAGTAATTAATGTTGTGCAGATGTTATTGTTTCAGGGGAGCTCTAAAGTAGAAAATACAAAATTGCTTTAATTGCCTTGAGGTGATTGACTTTGGAAGTAATGAGCTCTCCATCAATCTAACCTCCTTTTTTAGAAAACACTAACCAGATTGCAAGAATATCGATCTGCGTGAACTGAGTGTGTGTTTTAAAATAATTATTGGCAGGTTATAAATCAAATCTTCCAGGTTCTTAGTGAAGTGCCCCCAAGCTTTTCTATTTTATTTCATAGTATCATGTCTACATTCCTAGTTCTGCCTCACTAGCTTAGAAACATCTCACCTGGGTGCACTCATAATAGCAAAACTATATAAAGACAGACTCTCTGGGGTAGAAATCCTTATGGTGTCTCTAATGTGAAAATAAAGTAGACTTATGGGGTCAGTATTAAACTAACTGACTCTAATGAGTTAAAAATTTCCATCTGTGCCATTTCCTAAAGTGGAGGAAGCCAGGGAGAACAGAATCACTGAGATATGATGGCCTCTCCATCAACACTCAAGTGACAGGTGGATAAACTGACTGTAGGCTTAAAGGAGGTCCCTAAGGCAGGTTTAGCCTAATTATTGAAAATGCACAAAGAAAATTAAACATGGAATGACCAATTTAGTGGTAAGAAACAAAACTACTTTGAATCTACAAACACTAACCAAACAAAAAAATTCTACCCTTCCAAAGCGTTTCCTTAGAAAACAGGACACACCATGTATTCTTCCCAGCATAAGTGGCACAAGTATTTGGTGATCTATCACTGTCTTTCAAACGCTAGGAGTCTTGGCTTCTGATTCAGTGCTTTGAGAGTGTGGTGTAATGCAAGGCTAAGATGGATCCAAGCAAAACTGGACCAGATTTAAAGTTCAATGGAAAGTGAATGATCATCATGAAATGTTAATGTTTTCAGGTAAATTATATATATATTTACAACATCTATGCTGGAGTTATATTCACACACTTGTAAGATGTTACCTGTGAATAGTTTTAAGCAGAAAATGTTGCTGTACTTTATATGGACCTTAATACTTTAAGTCAAATGCTTCATTTTTCTAGCTAATAGTCAAGATTTATTTGTTTCATTTCAATTTATGGACTTGATTCTCAAGGCTATAAGGAAAAAAAGTCTTAATTTTCTGTACTGTCTTCTTTTGAGATTTAACTAGAAACCTCTTGGCTTCTGATTCAGTGCTTTGAGAGTGTGGTGTAATGCAAGGCTAAGATGGATCCAAGCAAAACTGGACCAGATTTAAAGTTCAATGGAAAGTGAATGATCATCATGAAATGTTAATGTTTTCAGGTAAATTATATATATATTTACAACATCTATGCTGGAGTTATATTCACACACTTGTAAGATGTTACCTGTGAATAGTTTTAAGCAGAAAATGTTGCTGTACTTTATTTTTTTTTATTTATTTTTTTTTTAAATAAATTTTTATTGATGTTAATGGGATGACATTAATAATTCAGGGTACATATATTCAAATAAAATATGTCTAGGTTATTTTGTCATTAAATTATGTTGCATACCCCTCACCCAGAGTCAGATTGTCCTCCGTCATCCTCTGTCTAGTTTTCTCTGTGCCCCTCCCCCTCCCCCTAACTCTCCCTCCCTCCCTCCTGCGTCCTCCCTCCCCCCACCCCTGGTAACCACCACTCTCTTGTCCATGTCTCTTAGTCTCGTTTTTATGTTCCACCAATGTATGGAATCATGTAGTTCTTGTTTTTTTCTGATTTACTTATTTCACTCCGTATAATGTTATCAAGATCCCACCATTTTGCTGTAAATGATCTGATGTCATCATTTCTTATGGTGACAATATGAGTAGTATTCCATAGTGTATAT
Source organism: Saccopteryx leptura (assembly GCF_036850995.1). NCBI lineage: Eukaryota > Metazoa > Chordata > Mammalia > Chiroptera > Emballonuridae > Saccopteryx > Saccopteryx leptura. The sequence continues at coordinate 174,303,628 of NC_089505.1, forward strand.
GTGCCACATCTTCTTTATCCAGTCTTCTATTGAAGGGCTTTTTGGTTGTTTCCATGTCTTGGCCACTGTGAACAGTGCTGCAATGAACATGGGGCTACATGTGTCTTTACGTATCAATGATTCTGAGGTTTTGGGGTATATACCCAGTAGAGGGATTGCTGGGTCATAAGGTAGTTCTATTTGCAGTTTTTTGAGGAACCACCATACTTTCCTCCATAATGGTTGTACTACTTTACAGTCCCACCAACAGTGTATGAGGGTTCCTTTTTCTCCACGTTGCTGTACTTTATATGGACCTTAATACTTTAAGTCAAATGCTTCATTTTTCTAGCTAATAGTCAAGATTTATTTGTTTCATTTCAATTTATGGACTTGATTCTCAAGGCTATAAGGAAAAAAAGTCTTAATTTTCTGTACTGTCTTCTTTTGAGATTTAACTAGAAACCTCTGACTTCAATCTCCATTCCTATTTACTGAAATATTCCAGTGGACATTAACACCTGCTGAAAATTGATTAGCTTCTTCAAAGTGGCATGCCCTGGACAATAATTAATTGAACGAAAATGTTTATTGTCAGGGCAAAAACAAAAGATTCTTTTGTGAATCTGCTTCCAAACCTGTCAGTTTCAATAGCAATTGTTCTTGGGATGTTATAAATGCACAGACCAGTATAAGAGGAGGGAAGAAGAATTTAATAAGAACTCCATATTTATAGGACACATCATGCTTACAGAGAAAAGCACACTCTTCAGCACCCCTGAGATTAATGATATTTAAAGTTAATATTGTTTTGTGATTAAAATATTTTTTATGTTCATCACAGTTAAAAATATACAAGGTGAACTGAGGAATGAAATAGAGGCAAAGGTGGGGTCACAGAGAGCAGAGGGACAACAGTTAGAGGAAAGGGGGATGAGGGGATGCAATCAGAGAAGGTGAAGGAATTAGTGGAATTATATGTACATAACACATAGATATAGATAACAGGACAGCAAGTCTCAGAGGGAAGGGAGGAGGGTGTTGGGGGAGGAGGCAAAGAAGGCATAATGGGGAGCAAATGGTTGGGGGTTGAGGGTATTATATTGAGCGGGACACTTGAATCCATGTTAACACAATAAATTAAAATAAATAAAAATATATATACAAAAGTGAACTTTCATAATGAAGTACTGTACAAGCACATTCATGCTTATTTCAATAAGCAGGAAATAACAAGCTAAGAAGATAGTTTTGAAGCATCTGTTCTCCAATATATGATATGGATTGTACTTTCTCCTTCAGAGTGTAATTATCAAATGGCTTTGTGAAACTCCTGCTTGACAAATGAAAGTACCTGCTTCTACTCAAAGTTTCAGCAAGACAAAAAAAAAAAAAAAACCTGTGGAAGATTGCCAAAATGAAATTGTCCCAATGTCAAAATAAATTGTTTATAGTTTTCCGTTTTTAGGTCAATCAACAAGAAGAAGAAAAAAAACAGTGTAAAAACAGTTAACAGAAAGGGCAAAGAGATTGAACTCAATGTCAGTCAAATGTCCTTATAAATATTCATTATGTTGCCTCCAAATGTAAGTTTTTAAAAAGCATCTGTACTGATGTATTTGGCAAATACCTTTTTGAGAGAATAAATATGGTGACCTGATACTAAAAAGATAATGACACCCTTTTTAAAGAAAGAATCTCATCACATTGATACGTCTGGTCTTTTCTTCCCTCAACTCCATTGTAACATTTTATAATGTTGAAAGAAAATATTTATTAAATAAGTACTACTTTCCTTTATACCTCATATGCCTTTCAGAGCAACAGATACTTTTTAAATACATAAGGTGATATTCAAATATTTTAAATTGTTCAGTAAAAATCTGTTATTTATTTATTTTTTCTTTCTGAAGCTGGAAATGGGGAGAGACAGTCAAACAGACTCCCGCATGCGCCCGACCTGGATCCACCCGGCACGCCCACCAGGGGCGATGCTCTGCCCACCAGGAAGCGATGCTCTGCCCCTCCGGGGCGTCACTCTGCCGCGACCAGAGCCACTCTAGCGCCTGGGGCAGAGGCCAAGGAGCCATCCCCAGCGCCTGGGCCATCTTTGCTCCAATGGAGCCTTGGCTGTGGGAGGGGAAGAGAGAGATAGAGAGGAAGGAGGGGGGGGGTGGAGAAGCAAATGGGCACTTCTCCTATGTGCCCTTGCCGGGAATTGAACCCGGGTCCCCAGCACGCCAGGCCGACGCTCTACCGCTGAGCCAATCGGCCAGGGCCGTAAAAATCTGTTATTAACTGTAGGAAAAAATGTGGATGGGTTAAAAGAAAAAATAGGCCAAAGTGCTTGGAGTAAGTTGTATCTCCCTCTAAAATGTAGACTCTCACAAGATTATAATTCAGAGGTCTCCTCTGAAGGCTTGACTGAGGAAGTATCCATTTCTAAGCCCATATGGATGTTGGCTCAGTTCTTCAAAAGCTGTTAGATTGAGGTCCTTGATTCCTCACTGAATTTTGACAGAGGTGACCCTCAGTATTTTGATACTTGGCATTTGTCAACATGGCAGCATGCCTCATCAAAGTATGTAAGCCAAGGAAACAATGGGGAGAGTTGACTAGCAAAGCAAAAGTCACGATATTTTTAACTTAATAACAGAAGTAGCACTCCATTTTCTTTACTATGTTTTGTTGGTAAGAAGCAAGTCATAAGCCCTACACAAACTTAAGGGACAACATTACACAAAGGTATAAATACAGCTGGGGGGAATCACTGGGGGTCGTCTTAGCGTTTCCCTGTCACATGCTTTCTTCCCTCATGGGTTTACTATGAATATTATGTGTCATATATCTTACAATAAGCATTTGGTAAATATTAGTTCTTACCTATTGTCAGGATACTTTCTCTCCATAATTGTCATTTTATTCAATTACTTTGTGGGAGCTCTGTAGCTATATGGTCTCACCTATATGGGTTTCAATGAATTATGCCTCAGTCATAGTTTAGTCAATTGCTGAGGCTCCTTCCTTAGAGATAATATTTGCTCTGCTTCTTTCCTATATTTGCTTTATCAGTTCCTTCCATATCATGCTTGTGAGACAACTTATCTCTGAGAACAAGAAAGTAAAAAGTCTGCCATGGAAGCTAGCAGTTAGGAGCTAGGCTATAGTCTTCCATAAAAAACATAAGCAGTTCTAACAAGAAGCATGAGACCATGATGGAAAAAGATAAATACAGGACCACTCTATATTTGAATCAGAATATAAAACAAAGATAAGAATGCTACATTACCGGAAAGAAACCAAACATTCCTTTCTCCCTGCTCACATGAGTGACTATTGCTTCTCCACCAATAACAGCTCTAGTCCCACTTTATTCATCCTGGCTCCTAAATAAAAATTAAGATGCCCCAATTTTATAAAAACATTATCTATACAGCCTTAAGCTGGAAATAACCCAACATTCTATTAAAAGACAAATGATACACAGAATGTGGCTTATCCACACAATAAAATATTACTCAGCCATGGAAAGAGAAAGAAAATAGTGATACATGCTATTACATGGATGAACCTTGACTATATTATGCTAAGTGAAATAAACCAGATAAAAAAGACCACATATGATATGATTATATTTCTATGAAAAGCAGAGTAGGGATATCTATAGATACAGAAAATAGATTTATGGTTTCTTAGGTTTTAGGGAGAGATGCAGGCATGGGGGTGATAACTAAATGTCAAGGGTTTCTTTTGAGGGTTATGAAAATGTTCTAAAATTCCTTGTAGTGATGGATGCTTATATCAGTTGCACAAGTAAATGAAGACCAGCTGGATGAGGACAGGCATGGGCTATTTTTTAGAGCTGACATAGCAAAGGAGTCAGTCATAGTCATTTACATTTGGCAAAGACTCAAAAGTTGTCAGAGAAATAGAATATCTTTGTAGTGGGAAAAAGGAAGTCTTCAGATGTGCCCTGAATATATGCTGTTCACCTGAGGAAGCCATAGGTAGACTAATTAGAAGTGGGACATCTTGCCCTGGCCAGGCACTCAGTTGATTAGTGTCATCCTAATATGCCAAGGATGCTGGTATAATCTCCGGTCAAGGCACACACAATAATTAACCAATGAATGCATAAATAAGTGGAACAACAAATTGGTATCTCTCTCTTTCCCTTCCTCTCTCTCTCAAGTTAATTTTTTTAAAAAGTGGGACATCCCATGAGATTGGGTAGGGATACATGTTTGGCTTTCTCTGGTTAGTTTTGAGTCGACAAAAGGGACAAAAATTAGGGAAGCTGTCAGATACTAACTGATTTCCAGCTGCTTGGGGTTGATTTTTTTTTTTTTTTTGTATTTTTCTGAAGCTGGAAATGGGGAGGCAGTCAGACAGACTTCCGCATGCGCCCGACAAGGATCCACCCAGCATACCCATCAGGGGGTGATGCTCTGCCCATCCGGGGTGTTGCTCTGTTGCAACCAGAGCCATTCTAGCACCTGAGGCAGAGGCCACAGAGCCATCCTCAGTGCCCGGGCCATCTTTGCTCCAATGGAGCCTTGGCTGTGGGAGGGGAAGAGAGAGACAGAGAGGAAGGAGAGGGGGAGGGGTGGGGAAGCAGAAGGGCGCTTCTCCTGTGTGCCCTGGCCAGGAATCGAACCTGGGACTCCCACACACCAGGCCGACGCTCTACCACTGAGCCAACCGGCCAGGGTCGGGGTTGATTTTTATAAGTGTTATTATTTGGCTTTCTCCACTGACTGATATAGTGGTCTGACAGAGAGAGTAGGCTAGCTTACTGGGCTAGTTGTCACAGATTGTGTTTAGAGTTCTAATTTTGTATGTGGTCTGGCCATTGTTCATGAAATACTAAAAATCATTTACTTATATACCCTCTTGCACTGTGAATATACTAAAAGCTATTTAATGTATACTTTACATGAGTGAGTTGTATGTAATGTGAATTATAACTCAATAAACTTTTTGAAATTTTAAAAAGTTAGAGAAAGATACACTTATCAAATTATGTCTGTTTCAGGGCCACAGACTCAACCCTCAGTTCTTTAAACCCTCAAATTCCCCAGCTCAAGCCCAACCCTGCAATATACCCACCTTCCCTTCCTCTTGTTGAGATGTCCATGGTTATGTGCTTTCTCGCTGTAGCAAGTTAATAAACTGCACTTTTACTACAGGTGTATTTCTGGTGGTCTTTGAGCACTGAGCTTTAACCCTACTTCAGTTTTTTATCATCTTGTAATATCAAGTCTATCCACACCTGTCTTCAATAATGTTACTAAAATATCCTAATGTGTGGTCAGATCAGTACAAAAACTAGCAACATTCTTCTTATCTTGCCTATTATTATCATTCAATATAGTCTGTTGTTGGGTTTTTTTTTGGACTGGAAAAATGCAGAAACATATATCCTCATAGAAAACAAGCATCTCAAGATATGAACAGGTAGCCTGACCAGATGGTGGTGCAGTGGATAGAGCATCGAACTGGGATGCAGAAGACCCAGGTTCGAGACCCTGAGGTCGCCAGCTTGAGCGCAGGCTCATCTGGTTTGAGCAAGGCTCACCAGCTTGATCCCAAGGTCGCTGGCTTGAACAAGGGGTTACTCAGTCTGCTGTAGTGCCTCAGTCAAGGCACATATGAGAAAGCAATCAATGAACAACTAAGGTGTTGCAACAAAAAATTGATGATTGATGCTTCTCGTCTCTCTCTGTTCCTGTCTGTCTGTCCCTATCTATCCCTCTCTCTGACTCTCTCTATGTCTCTGTAAAAAAAAAAAAAAAGGTATGAAGAGGTAGATTATTGTTTTCTTATAATCAGATCCTTCTTTGAGGAGTCTATAAAAGACTAATTAACATATGTGTATAATATATATTTCTAACATACATATACACATAACACAAATACATGTATAAATATACATATAAAAATACATGAATAAATACATATAATGCATAAGTGTGTTTGTGTGTATGTGTGTGTGTGTGTGTAAAACTATACATCAGAATTGGCTCTATGTCCATATTAATTCTCTTGAAAAAAGTATTCATATGGAAATGGTCAAACAGAAAAAAATTGAGAATACTGAATAATTTAAGTCAATTATTAACTTTATTACATTAGCAGTAGCACATTCACTTCAATTATTGATCTAGCCTACATAATCAGAGTAAGCAAAGCTTGCATTGGCAATCAGTCAAATGGGAAATAGAGAGACAAAGAAAGGAAGATGTTCTTTATATCAGTCTGGTCCTTTGTGGCTTTGGACTGAAGAATTTCATTTCTTGTAAACATCAAGGTCTTGAAACAACATGAATTTATTATTTCATGTTTCTATAGATCAGAAGTCTGAAATCAGTCACACAGGGTTAAAGTCAAGATATCACTATGGCTGATTCCATGTGAAGCTACTGAAGAGAGAACTTTTTCAGCTTCCAGTGGCCATCGGTGTTCTTTGGCTGGTGAACCTTTTATCCATCTTCAAAGGACATCACTCTAGTCTTTGTTGACATCATCATATTACTTAATTTCAAATATGACTTCTGTGTCCCATTTTATAGAGGTCATTGTAATCACATAAGGCCCACCCAGATAATCCAAGATAACCTAAAGATTTTTTTTATTTATTCATTTTAGAGAGGAGAGGGAGAGACAGAGAGAGAGAGAAAAGACAGAGAAAGAGAAGGGGGGGGGAACTGGAAGCATCAACTCTCATATGTGCCTTGACCAGGCAAGCCCAGGGTTTTGAACTGGCAACCTCAGCATTTCCAGGTCGACGCTTTATCCACTGTGCCACCACAGGTCAGGCAACCTAAAGATTTTTAACTTAATCACACTATCAAAGTCACTGTTTTCCACTTAAAGTAGCAGTTAAAGTTTATAAAGATTAGGACCTGGATATATTTAATGAGCACTATTCAACCTCACACACAATATTTCATAATTTGCAAATGCAGCTGGAGCAGTACTGAGAGATGACTTTCTACCTTTAAATACTTATATTAGAAAAGAAAGTGCATCTAAAAATAACTACATCAATCTCTACTTTAAGAAATTATAATAAGAAGAGCAAAATAAAACCAAATTAACAGGACAAAGTAGAAAATGAAGATATCAGAAACTGATATAATTGAAAATAGGCAATTGATAAAACAAAAAAATACAATTCAAATGCTGATCAGTTGAAAACATCAAAAAAATTAATAAACTCCTAGTAAGACTGTTCAAAAAGGAAAAAGAGAAAGAACTAAAATACATATTATCACTATCAGGAATAAAAAAGGAGTTACAGATAAAGATAAGAGATCATTATTAACAAATTAATTTTAATAAATTTAAAAACCTAAATAAAAATAGATGAATAGTTTGAAAGATGCAAACTACTACTCTTTTTTTTATTATTCAGTGACAGGAGGGGAGGCAGAGACAGACTCCCGCATGCACCTCGACTGGGATCCACCTGGCAAGCCCACTAGGGGGCGATGCTCTGCCCATCAGGGGTGTTGCTCCATTGGTGAGCAACTGAGTTCTTCTTAGCGACTGAGGTGTAGGCCATGGAGCCATCCTCAGCACCCAAGGCCAGTTTGCTGGAATTGAACCATGGCTTCAGGAAGGGAAGAGAGAGAGATAGAGAGAGAGAGAGAGAGAGAGAGAGAGAGAGAGAGAGAGAAGCAAGAGGGAGAGAGGTGGAGAAGCAGATGGGCGCTTCTCCTGTGTATTCTGACCAGGAATTGAACCTGGGACTTCCACATGCCAGGCCGATGCTCTACCACTGAGCAAACTGGCCAGGGCCAAAACTTAATAAAAAACAAATAGAATTGCTTTATATCTATTAAAGACATTTTTTTTTTTTTACAAAACTTTTCTGTGCCAGTAGCCCTGCAGTACAGTACCTTCTACACAAGGCCACTTTATCAAGTTTGAGATACATAGCAGCTCTACCTAATACATAGAAACAAACGCAGGGAAGCAGCCAGAATGTGGAGACAAACAAACAGGTCCAAAATGAAAGAACAGAAGAAATATCCAGAAAATGAACTAAATGAAATGGAGGCAAATGAACTATCAGACACAGAGTTCAAAGTAGTGTGGTCCAGCTGTGTTCATATGAAAATGAAACCTGCCTGAAAGTTTATTGTGTGGTTTGGTGGTGATTGCAGGTGAATTGCCCAGCATAGCACCTGGTACATTGCAGGCTCACACTAGGCATGCAAATCTCATCTATTATCAGTCTTAACTTACAGCTTTCCCCATTATTTCTCTTTTTTATTCATCTGTTTCTTGCAGTATTAACATTCTCTTATCACACTGATATAAACTATAGCACTGGGTGAGTTGAAGCTATTCCTGAGTCTGAATAGATAGGCTCTTCTCACCTTTTTATGCACCAACTTGGAAAATAGAACTTTGGAATTGGTCATATAAAGTAGATTGATTAACTGTCATGACAAAGTAAATAGGTTGTTTCAACTTCATATTTAGAAATGAATATCATAACAAAAATCAATGCTCACCCTTCTTGTCACACCTTTTGCCTCTACCACCTTCAGAGCAAAACAAAATGGAATCAAACAGTGGCTCTCATAAACCAGAAGTACTATAAAGACTTTAAGTACTTAAGCATCTTTAAGTGGTTAAGCATCTTAAAACCACTCATGAATTATAATAGTATCACCTAAAAATACTGCTACTTGCACAAGGAGATTTAGACAATGAACAAAATGTACATAGATAAAATATCCACATATATGAACTGATCGCTCACAAATCCTTCTTTATACAGAGCTTTCTCTGAAGAAAGACCCAGGTTAGACAATACACTTCCCACAACTCTTTATAGAGCATGCATTGTGGAGAGTCTGGCCTTATAATAACTCATTTCACTTCTGAATGTTTTTTTTTTCCATGTGCTACTGAGGTAATCTTATGAACCAACGTTTAATTGAGAAATGGTAGTTTTAATTAAATAATGTATAACCTGGAGAAGGATCAAGAATAAATTAAAAAAAAATTCTTTAGTCTTACTTTTGTCTGGACCCTATTTTGACCTTGCTCAAGGAAACCAAAAAGAAACAAGCTGTGATTGATAATTTCTTTGGGAACTAAGGAAGGAAGTCTTTATGCAATGATATATCAAGGGAAGAGTCATTTCCAGTAATGTGATTAGTAATCCCAGAGTCAGAGGCAGAGTGCCAAGAAGGGAACCTGATGATGTAAGCTCATAACCTTGATGGGGCCTGATTACATCTGCTACTAAAATAACTCAAATGGCGTCATTTTTATTATACTTGCAACCAATCTGCTGGGCCAGAAAGGGGAAAAAACAATTCTGGGGCAAGCAATTCAGCCACGAGTAAATTATTTGGTTTTGTAGCAATTGAATAACAGTATCTCTGGTGAGCGGCTAATGAAATCCTCTTCTCTTAACATCTAATCAAAATTCACAGCCAGAAGCCACATGGGATGAGTGCCCCAGCTAAGGCATTAATTATCATGGTGCTAAAACTGTCTCAATGGTGGGCTTCAAGCAGGCAGTTTTTTTTTGCGACCAGTAGTGCTTAAAGCTTCCTGTTCACCCTTTTATGTTTGAACATTTCAAGTTAGGTAGAAGGGAGGACAAATAAGTAATCCATTTCTCAGCAGGTCTTAATGGGTAGCGTGAGAATCAGCAGAGAAAAACATGTGAATTTATAGTTCGTAGCCTTCAAATTCCTGAGAAAAATGAAATTTACTTTCTAAAAGTCATAAGCATAGGAGCTACACCAAATTAAAGAGATCGATTGCTTGAGCCCAATTCAGTTGAAAATAAAAAAGAATGTAGCTGTTTTATTGCTGCAAAGTTTATCTGACAGAATATCAATATTTGTTAAAATTAAGACAATCTTGGACCTACTCATCCATTGTAATATTTCCTCTAAATGTAGAAGTGACATTGGCAAAGACATGAGCGTAAAGCATCACAGATGCCAACATCATCAGAAAGAAAACAGTTTTACACACTTGCTACTTGCAGAGCTCTGTGCATGCTGATCTGGAGAAAAATCCAATACAATTTAGCAAACATATGGCTTATTTTCAGTTTGTTTTCTTACGGAAGATATACATGATATTCAACTCTTATTTTATGAGCAACTATAATATAGCATTTAAAGCTAGTATGTAATCTTAATATCAGCTGGGGAAAGTTTAGTTTAATGTCAATGACAATAACAATATTAATGAAAATAATTAGTGAGCATTTACTATGTGCCAGATACTTTTGTAAAGACTTTACATGGATTATATTGTATAATTTAATCCTCATATTAACTCCATGATACATCACTGTGCTCTTTATTTATCAATAAAAAAATTTGAGGCTTACAAAATTTGTAACTTTTCCTAGGTCACACAACTAGTAAATTGAGGAGCAGGGTTAATAATTCATGGCCATATGAGTTCAGACCACTTAAAATCTACCACCTGGACAAAAAAATAGCAGCACAAACAGTTCTAACAGATGTTGAGCATAAATGTACAGGCACTTATACAAGTGTTTTAAGTCACATAATTCAAACAGCCCTGTGAGATAAGTATTACATCATCATCATCATCATCATCATCATCATCATTATTATGCTATTGTTTTTATTTCTATTTTATGGAGGAGAGGAAACAGACACAGAGAGAATGTTAGGTGACCAAGTACACTAGCTATCTAGTGGTGTTACTGGAAATTAAAATCTTTACTGGGCTCTGGAATCCACACTATTAATTACTCAATACATGACTCTCAGGACCACATTCTTTACTTCCCCTAGCAGCTTCTTGGCTTTCTAGTCAATTAAGACATGCAACTACTTTTTACAATGGAATGAATAAGATTTTATTTTAAAAAAAGTTTAGAAATTTTAAAAGTCCTGAAAATCAGAAAATAAAGCCCCTGATTCTGATTTAGGTTTAAAAAATAGTTGTAATTAGTTTATATAACCTTAAAAATATTTTAAAGATATTATAGGCTTTATTCCCCTGATTTAAAAATGTAGGACTATACCAGCTAACTTATAAGGTCCTACAAAAAACAGAAACAAAAATGAAAAACAAAACACATTTCTATCAATCTTTGCCATTATTCTAAGTGTGTGAATGTATGAGCCCTCAACCTTGTATGGATCCTCTACTATTGTTTGTGTCCAAAGGTGAGGCATGATTCCTGAGCTGTCTTTACCTGTATTTGGAGGCTAATGTCATAGTATGCTTCTATGAAGCTTTAATTCCTCCAGGAAAAGTCCTAGAAGAAAACCACAACTCACTTTCCTTGGGAATTAATTTTAGCATTTTTATAAAACAAGGGACATCATCATTTCATTTCCCCCCACAAATTTTGGAAGAAATCATTAACACTAATTAACTATGGAAAAATGGACTTTCCAAGATGAATTTTCAAAGACATCTGAGGCTAGAAAGTGGCTTCCCAAGAATGTTCTCATTAAGTAGACGTTTTTATATTTTCTTCTTCCAGCCTTGGCTGGTTGGCTCAGGGGATGGAGCGTCAGTCCAGCATGCAGGCATCCAGATTTGATTCCTGGTCAGGGCACACAGGAGAAACAACCATCTGTTTTTCTTGCCCACTTCTCCCCCTTCTCTCTCTCTTTCCATCTCATAGCCAGTGGCTCAATTGGTTCTAATATTGGTCTCAGGCACTGAGGATAGCTCAGTTGAGTCAAGCATTGGTCACAGGTGGAGGTTGCTGGGTGGATCCTGTTTGGAGTGCATGTGTGAGTCTGTCTATCTCCCCTCCTCTCACTTAAAAAAATTCTTCTTCAAAAAGTTAATTCACACCAAGAGGCTCAGGAGATATCCTTCAAGAATGTGTACAAAAAGAAAGGCATACATTTATGTTTCTTGGTCTAAGGTAAAAAAAAATAAATGTATCTCAGAAAGGGAAGAACAGAAATCTGTTAGGGACAATAAGGTCATCAAAGGTGTACTTCACACTGAGGAGAAATAAATATGCTACAAAGAAGAGCTGTAATCCAAATGGGAGTTAAAAACACTTGAAGTAAAGAAGTGCCATCATTTTGTTTGTTTGTTTGTATTTTTCTGAAGTTAGAAGTGGGGAGGCAGACTCCCGCATGTGCCTAACCAGGATCCACCTGGCATGCCTACCGGGGGGCGATGCTCTGCCCATCTGGGGCATTGCTCCATTGCAACCAGAGCCATTCTAGTGCCCGAGGTGGAGGCCATGGAGCCATCCTCAGTGCCTGGGCTAACTTTGCTCCAATAGAGCCTTGGCTGTGGGAGGGGAAGAGAGAGAGAGAAAGGAGAAGGAGAAGGGTAGAGAAGCAGATGGGTGCTTCTCCTGTGTGCCCTGGCTGGGAATTGAACCCAGGACTTCCACATGCCAAGCTGATGCTCTACCACTGAGCCAACCAGCCAGGGCAAGTGCCTTCATTATTTAATGAAAAGTGATACAGAAGTAATCTATCACTATTCTTAATAATTGTTTCTGTTCTACTTCCCTTTACCCAACTATACTGTAATAAAACCTTTTTTTATTTATCTTTTTTTTAAATTTATTCATTTTTAGAGAGGAGAGAGACAGGGAGGGAAAGAGAGGGGAGAGAGACAGAGAGAGAGAAGGGGGAAGGAACTGAAAGCATCAACTCCCATATGTGCCTTGACCAGGCAAGCCCAGGGTTTCGAACCGGCGACCTCAGCATTTTCAGGTCGACGCTTTATCCACTGCGCCACCACCAGTCAGGCTGTAATAAAATCTTTTAAATAAAGTATATTTCTATTCTAAAGTCATTTCAAGAATAAAATAAATATTTGTATTCTCAAAAGCAGTCTAAGAAGATGACCAAAATATTTTAAAATGGGATTGGTAGAGTGAATGTACCACCTACAGACAATGCAATGTTTCAGTCACTAAAAACAATATCTTGAAAACATTTATTTAACAGCAAGATATCAGTTATGTATATTTAAAATATATGTTTCAGAAAAAATAACATAGCTGTTCTCTATTTGAGATGTGTGTGAATACCTCTGTTTATACACCAATATATAATAGCTGATTACTTCTGAATGGAAGAGCATTTTATGTCTCATTAGTGTATGTGTATTTTCTGATCTTTTATAATGAACATGTATTAATTATATAATGAAACAAATATATATTTTAAAGTAGCCTAAGAGGGCAGAGTTGTGGGCAATCAACGAGACACACTACATCTTAAATGGCAAAATTGCTTAGACTGGGGATTTGCTGATATATATTAGGCCTCTGGAGAGGAAGCTGTTCTGAGCTCCAAACTGCTGCTCTAGGCTCTCAATAAATAACCTTGGGTTTTTAGGTTTAATATAATCCACCTGTGGACATTCATGGCTACCTGAGTTGAGACTAGGTGTTTAAGCAGAGAATCTTACTCTAGCTATAGCTGACCCTAAATTAGTGTGTTGCATCTCTGGGAGTAAAGAGCTTTAAAACCATGGGCTTTTCAACATGGCAACAATAGAATAACAACTTGAACCCACCCAGGAAATTTAACCCTGTCACTAGCAAAATCAAATTTATAGTTGGGGCCAAAGAGTCTGCTGCTTTTCTTCTTGGTTCACTCTCTAGAATGAGAAAACACATTAAGCAGATCAAGATAGGTAATTCGGGGAAAATACATCTAGTAAACAGACCATTCTGTTAGTAGCAGGAAGAACAGAAACCAGAAAAATAAAAGAAGCCAAGACAGAAGCCACCAAACTGCAACATGTTTTTCATCCTTTGGGATAAACTTCCTATCTTTAGGATAAGGAGGGAGAAATAAAATGTTAGCCTGAAAAACTCTTCACATGTATCCTTCTAAAAATTATTTTTCCAAACTACCTTCAAATTTTCTATATAGAGTCAATAAGATTCATGTTATTAAAACTAAATCTGAATTCACTATTCACATGAGGTGAAGTATATAATTCAATAATGGTCAAATTAGATGTGAGCACAAAAAATTGGGCTTTTAACAGTAGTTTAAACAAATGTTAACCACTGGATAGGGCCACATGGCAGGGCTGAGTGACCTCCTGAATTCATCCAGTTCGCTACAAAGCAATCTCCCCCACTGTAGAGATCGCATTTGATCTTCGAATGTGCCTATTGAAGCACATGGAGCAGGTATGACTGTTAGTATTTTCATTTTCCAGCTAAGAACGCTCAAGCTCAACAATCATTCACAACCAGAAACATTTAGTACTTAATTATGAATCTTCTTACTCCAAAATGACAATGTCAAACTCTCAAAAAACACAGAAATACCAGCTAAGTAAATCATTGCTCTATTTCCCACTCTGTATAATGAAAACATTCTTAACATTAAGAAAAATTAGGTTCTAAATTGTCTTCTTTATTCAGATATCTATCGATAGCTTTCTGGAAGGCAGTTTTTTTTTTTTTTCTTTTTTAAGTTAAGTGAAATTTACCTAACAAAAATTACACATCCTTAAAGTGAGGATTTTAGTATATTCATAGTGTAGTTACACCACCACCTCTATCTAGTTTCAAAATATTTTTATTACCCAATATAAAACCCTGTGCTTATTAAGCATCAACACCTTTTCCCTTACTTTCTTCAGCCCCTGGCAACCACCAGTCTGTGTTGGCTCTATAGATTTACTTACTTTGGATATTTCATATAAATGGAACTATACAGTTTATCACCTTTTGTGTCTGCCTTCTTTCAAATAGCATAATGGTTTTGAGGCTTACCATGTAGTTTCTATTACTACTATATTCTTTTCTTTATGGTGGAATAATAGTTAAATATATGTATATAGATAGGTCGATAGATATAGATATAGAAGACATATATCAGAATTTCTAAAATCTGTGCACTGGTTCATAAACATTTGAGGTGTATTCACATTTTGTGAATAGCTATTGTGGCTAGTGTTATGAATATTTATGTGTAAGCCTATTTTGTGTAATGTTAATATAATCACTCAAGCTTCCTGTAGTGACTGATTGCTTGATATAACTTTTCCGTTTTTTTATTTTCTACCATTTTTTAGTTTTTAATCTAAAGGGTTCCTCTTCTAGACAGAATAGAATTGGGTCTTGTAGTTTTTAATCTATTCTGCCAGTATCTCTTTCGATTGGGTTGTTTATTGCATTCAAATTTAATATTATAATATTATATGGTATGGTTAGACTTAGTCTGCCATTTTACTTTTTATTCTCTATGTGCTTCAATGCTTTTTTTGTTAGTGTTTTCTTTTGCATTAAGTAAATATTTTCTAGTGTAACATTTTAATTCCTTTAATGGTTTTTCACTTTATTTCTGAGATATTTTCTTAGCATTTGTTCTTGTGTTTATAATATATTTTAACTTATTAGAATCAACATTAGGGTTACACTAATTCAATATCAATGAGATCTAGAATTGTTACTATTATATAGTATTTCTTCTTTCCTCTTTTATGTTATTTTTACCAGATTTATCGAGATATAATTAACATGCATCAACTTATAAGATTAAGATGTATAGCATAATGGTCTGGCCTCTGTATATTGTAAAATGATTATGGCAATAAATTTAATTAATGTCCATCATCTCATATTAATGCTTTCACCAAATTTGGTGAGTTTTCAGTCATTATTTTTGCAATTGTTTTCTGCTATTTTCTTTCCATTGCTTCTAATACTTACATTGTGCATTATATATACTGTATATAATATATTTGTGGACGTCAGGGAAATGGCAGTGTGAGAGATACTTCCAATCTCTCCCCTTGAAATTTCAACAAACTCAACAACTAAACACAGAGAAAATAAACCTGAGGAGCTCCCAAAACTTACACACACCAGACAAAAGTATGATTGGGTAAAAAAGTGGCTGAATATATAAGACAGAGGATGGGGCATTTCGCTTTCTGCACGGATCTGAGGTAGGAGCACTTTTGTTTGGAGCCGGGTGTAGAGGAGAAACTAAACTAGTGGGGAAGGAGCTGAATTAGGGTAGGCACCCAAACAAAAGAAAGAACACATCAGCTCTGAGATCACAAACACTGGGCCCGCACACGAGCAGAGGGATCTACCAAAAATTATCAGCAAAGGGTGCCCGCATGGGCCAGTGCCAGCATCATTGTGCTTTCCCAGCTCCACAATCACCAGCACAGCACTAGAAGCTCCACCTAGCATCACCAGCATGGAGAGAGAACAGGCAAGCGTGGGGGCCAAGGTGCTTAGCCCAAGATTAACAACCTTAGGCACCTGTGTGGGCACCAGCGTCTTTGGTCATTCCTGGCTCCACTATACCCAGCACTGGGCATGCACACTGGCCAAGACTGTTGGCTAGAGAATGCCAGTGCTGGGTGCCTGAACAGCAGTTGCAACAGTCTGTGTGCATTGCTGAAGTCATGGGAGCTGCACACAAACGTGGCCTGTCCCGGGCTACAAAGCAGTGCAGGTAGGAAAAGCCTGTGGAGATTAAAACCAGGGCACACTGAGGCATGCTGGATATGCCCGCTGGCCAATAGAATTTTGCCTGTATGTAACAGAAAGAAACTTAGCTGTTGGTCTGTGCCCTGCCCTGCCTGCTTGCGCTGGTGGCTCTGGTTTCCACTGCCTTTCCCAGAACAGTGCTCTGAGCAGTGCTGGAGGGGGGACCTGGCTGTACATAGATTCCTTTGCTGTGAGGACAGGGCCTTAGCTGGACCCCACAGCTAAGTCTCCAGGCTGCTAGCTCCAATGGAAGGGGCATGCAGAGAGGTGCATGGAAAACTGAGACTGCCATAACTAGCCAGATAGTTGCAAAACCTTAACAAGCCCCACCTGCCAATGGGACTGCAGCCCAGCCTATGTCATTGCCATAGAGACCTCTGCCCAAGAACCTCCAGAGGCAAAACTCACAATACAGCACCACCTGTCAAAGAAAAGGAAGAAGCTACCTCTTAAAACCAGAAAAAATTACATTTTTAACACTTTTTCTCATATTTACCTCTTTACTTTTTATTTTTTCTCTTTTTATTATTTTCATTTTGAACTACATTATCCATAGTTGTTATAATTTTCATTCTTGTTTTTTTTTGTGAGGGTTTTATTTCAGAAACCTTTACATCAATTTTTTTTCTTTTTTCCTTCTCTTTCTCTTTTTTTATAAATAAATTTTTATTAATTTTAATGGGGTGACATAAATAAATCAGGATAAATATATTCAAAGAAAACATGTTCAGGTTATCTTGTCCTTCAATTATGTTGCATACCCATCACCCAAAGTCAGATTGTCCTCCGTCACTTTCTATCTAGTTTTCTTTGTGTCTCTCCCACTCCCCTGTCCCCTCCCCCTCCTTCCCTCCCCACCCTGTAACCACCACACTCTTGTCCATGTCTCTTAGTCTCATTTTTATGTCCCACCAATGTATGGAATCACGCAGTTCTCGTTTTTTTTTTTCTGATTTACTTACTTCACTCCATATAATGTTATCAAGATCCCACCATTTTGTTGTAAATGATCCAATGTCATCATTTCTTAAGGCTGAGTAGTATACCCTAGTGTATCTGTGCCACATCTTCTTTATCCAGTCTTTTATTTTTTTTTACAGTGATTAAAGCCTTTAAGCAAACTCTTGGCAAATACAACAACAATCCATAAAAGAGTAGTGTCCTTAACATGTTCACCAAGTCCAAGTTGGGACCAACACCATTCCAGATACCTGAAAATGCAACCCAACCCCAGTTCAGTTTATTAGGAGCTGTCACAAAGAGCAGGAGTCAAGAAAAGTCCACATCCAGGAAAAGTCCACATGGCACTGGAATTATTGTCACAATTCTATACTTTGCAGCTCATGTCCAAGTCCCAATGACTGCTGCTTCTAGCTGGTAATGATTCAGGTCGACTGGAAAAGCCATCTGCCGCATGTGTGGATATGGAGCTTCTCTTCTCCTCTGCCGGAAGAGAAGAGACCAGGTTGCTTTTCCCTGGAGCTCTGCAATTGTGGCATGGTAAAGAGAACCTTGGGATACACTAAGCTGGGTGGCAAAGGTAAATTCATAATAGAAATTGGTAAAAGGGGGAAAGAGAGCTCTAAATTAGGAGTAGGTCCCAGCCTGAAATATGAGTGGGGCATTGAGGTAGGAGGAATAAAGGAAACACTATATATTAAACAAAGCAGCAGAAAATAGGACTATCAACACCCACAACAGAGATCTTCAAGGGAAGAATAAAAAACCTGACTATTCAGGCAAGACATAGTTAAGTGGCCCTTGTGCAAATGAGATCAGTTTACCTGCTTCTTAGAAGAAATACCCTAGGCTCGTCCACAGTGTCATAGATGGGGCTGATGGCCCTGGGCACCTTCAGCCTTCAGTGGCAAACCCCAGCATTCTGGGCTAGGTTAGGTCATAGGTGACTGGAGCAGGGCTGGAAGAGACTGAACCCTCCCTTAGAGGAGCGAGGGGGAAGCCTACCTTCCAGTGTTCCTTTTTCCTCACAGCAAAGGCATGTAAGCCTGGCAGGCTTTAGCTCAATGACCTTCCTTTTAACTGTTGAAGCAGGACCCAGATGGCATCCTATGAGACCCCTTTGTGGCATTGGAGCCTTTAAGGGCGTATCCTAAAAGCTGGTAGTTCACCTGATCTCTATTGGGCTTTTTCTGCCTCTTGGTATCTTAAAAGCCACGCTCAGAAGATCTCACTGAGGGGTTTGAGAATCCCCATCTGCCTATATAACCCTTTTCTGTATATCTGGAGCTATTTGGAAAAAGACAAAACAGTGTTTTTAGCTGGATCAAATAAAAGAAGGTAGAAGTTTGCAGGAGAAAAAAATTTGGCATCTCTTGTTCATCAGCATTCAAAAGAAATTTAAAAAATTTTAAGTAAAAAGCATGATATGGTAGACCCATAGGAGTTCCAGGATATGACTCTCCCCTTTAAAATTTTTTAAAATGACCTTAAAATATTTGCTGGGTACACTTTAATAATACCTTGACTTTAAAGATTGTAAGAAATACACATAATTTGAAAGGTTTGACAAAATACAGTAAATACTTTTGCTACATATGCAGGAACATTGTCCGTTTTAACCAGTTTAGAAAATCCAATAATAGAAAAATGCATACAGATAATGAGCTATAACATGCTTAGCAGCCTCTCCTGTTCTGGCAGAGGTTACTATAAATCCAGAATAAGTATCCACTGTAACGTGGACATAGGACTATTTGCCAAATGAAGGTTTATGAGTAACATCCATTTGCCAAAGTTGTCCTGGTAGGAGTCCTTGAGGGTTAACTCCAAATGAAGGGGCAGACTGTAGAATAGGACACCTTGGACAGGATTTTCCAATCTGCCATGCTGCTTCCTGAGAAAGTTGAAACTATTTACACAGGACTGCAGCGTTCTAGTGATGAATAGTATGAGACTGAATTGCTCAATCTGTCATGGTTGCTCCAAATAATTTTCTTTTGGGTAGCTTGATCAACAAGGGCATTCCCTTGTGCTAAAGCTCCAGGGAGCATGGAGTGAGATTGAGTATGTCCTATGAAACATGGAGCTCTATGTTGACATACAAGTCTTTGAAGAAGGAGGATCTGCTGAAATAGTTCATCAGCAGTTGTCCCTAAGATAGCAGACTTTATAGTGGAAACAACCATAAGTAAATATTTGCTGTCTGTATATAGATTAAAGGAGGAATATGGCAAATGCTGGAAAACCATGATAATGGCATATAATTCTAGTCTTTGTGCTGATTTTAAGTTGACTGTTTCAGTATAAAGTTGTCCATTGATTTGCAAAAGCAATTTGCCATTTAGTGGAAGTTTCCCAGAGCAATTGTTGTTGATCCTTTGAAAAAAGGAACAACAATAATTTTGAGGCTCAAAACCTATAAGCTGTAAGGGTTGCCTATGCCCCTTGATAATCAAGGAGGTGACAAGATCAAAATATGAAAGTGTATTTCAAGGGCTATTAGATGGTTCAATGTGCCCAAGCTGTAGCTGCTCTTGTACCAATTGAGCAGCTGCCCTAAGTTTCTCCTGAGAAAGGGGCCATTGGTTTACCCATACAAGATTATCTAATTTCCAAGTAATTGGGTCTGCACAATGAATTATTGGGTTAGCAGGAGCTACCAAGGCCCCTATGCTAAATTTTGATATCCTAATCCACACCTCTGGTATTGGCAGCCACTTCTATGGGGGTGAGAATTCCTCGTTGTTCTTTCCCTACTCCCTTAGTGGGCAAAAATCCCCGATCAAGCATCTGAGTACTGACTAAATAAACCCATAGGACTGACAAGCAACACTCCCGTATTTTTCAAAACATCTCTACCCCACAAATTAACTTGCCATCCAGGGAGCACATAAGGCTTAAAAAATCCAGAATGACCTTCTTAATCTTCCCAATGTAGAAAACTAGAACTTTGTTGAGGGGATGTACTCTGCCCTATACCTTGTAATTCTGTGGCTGCTGCATTAGTGGGCCAGGAAGGAGGCCAGGAGGCCAATGTAGCTTAGCAATAACAGATACATCAGCTTCAGTATCTAAAACTCCTTTAAATTTATGCCCTTGTATTGTTAGTTTCATTTCAGGATGTTTCTGACCTATTTTTTTTAAAGCAAATTGGCAAAATCAGAGAAGCCAAATCACCAATTTGCTTGGGGCCCCTTTTGCAGGATGTGGCTTGAAAGCAGAATTAGCATCCTTATACTATTCTTCTAACTGCCCAATAGCAGTGAGACAAATTCTTTTTTTTAAAATAAATTTTGATGGGGTGACGTTGATAAATCAGGGTACATATGTTCAGAGAAAACATCTCTAAGTTATTTTGACATTTGATTATGCTGCATTCCCATCATCCAAAGTTCAATTGTCTTTTGTCACCTTTTAACTGGTTTTCTTTGTGCCCCTCCCTCACCCAACCCTTTCCCTCTCCCCCCCCCCACGCTGTAACCCCCACACTCTTGTCCATGTCTCTGAGCCTCATTTTTATGTCCCACTTATGTATGAAATCATATAGTTCTTAGTTTTTTCTGATTTACTTATTTCGCTCAGTAAAATGTTATCAAGGTCCATCCATGTTGTTGTAAATTATCTGATCTCATCATTTTTTACGGCTGAGTAGTATTCCATAGTATATATGCACCAAAGCTTTTTAATCCACACGTCCACTGACAGACACTTGGACTGTTTTCAGATCTTCACTATTGTGAACAATGCTGCCATAAACATGGGGGTGCATTTCTTCTTTTCAAACAGTGCTATGGAGTTCTTGGGGTATATTCCTAAAAGTGGGATAGCTGGGTCAAAAGGCAATTCAATTTTAAATTCTTTGAAGAACCTCTATACTGTTTTCCACAGTGGCTGCACCAGTCTGCATTCTCACCAGCAGTGCAGGAGTGTTCCCTTTTCTCCATATCCTCACCAGCACTTACTCTGTGTTGTTTTCTTGATAAGCACCATTCTGACTGGTGTGAGGTAATATATCATTGTGGTTTTAATTTGCATTTCTTTAATGATTAGTCATGTTGACCATTTTTTCATATGTCTATTGGCCATTTGTATGTCCTCTTTAGAGAAGTCTCTATTCATTTCTTTTGCCCATTTTTGGATTGGTTTGTTTGTCTTCCTGGTATTAAGTTTTACAAGTTCTTTATAAATTTTGGTTATTAACTCCTTATCAGATGCATTATCAAATATATAGTTCCATTTTGTAGTTTGTCTTTTATTCTGTTCTTATTGTCTTTAGCTGTGCAAAAGCTTTTTAGTTTGATAGAGTCCCATTGGTTTATCCTGTCTTTTACTTCACTTGCCCGTGGAAACAAATTGGCAAATATATTGCTGCAAAAGATGTCAGAGAGCTTACTGCCTATGTTTTCTTGTAAGATGCTTATGGTTTTATGGCTTACATTTAAGTTTTTTATCCATTTTGAGTTTATTTTTGTGAGTGGTGTAAGTTGGTGGTCTAGTTTCATTTTTTTGCAGGTAGCTGTCCAATTTTCCCAACACCATTTGTTGAAGAGGATGTCTTTACTCCAATGTATGCTCTTACCTCTTTTGTCAAATATCAGTTGTCCATAAAAGTGTGGGTTTATTTCTGGGTTCTCAGTTCTGTTCCATTGATCTATATGCCTGTACTTATGCCAGTACCAGGCTGTTTTGAGTCCAATGGCCTTATAGTATAACTTGATATCTGGAAGTGTAATACCTCCCACTTTATTCTTCCTTTTCAAGATTGCTGAGGCTATTTGTGTTTTCTTTTTGTTCCATATAAAGTTTTGGAATATGTGTTCTATATCTTTGAAGTAAGTCATTGGTATTTTAATCGGTATTGCATTGAATTTATAAATTGCTTTGGGTAATATAGACATTTTAAGGATGTTTCTTCTTCCTAACCATGAACATGGTATATGCTTCCACTTGTTTTGTGTCTTCTTTGATTTCTTTTATCAATGTTTTATAATTTTCAGAGTACAAGTCTTTAATCTCCCCGGTTAAATTTATTCCTAGGTACTTTATTTTTTTGGTTGCAATGGTTAAGGGGATTGAGTCCTTAATTTCTCTTTCTGACAGTTCATTGTTAGTGTATAAAAATGTCTCTGATTTCTGAGTATTAATTTTATATCCTGCCACCTTGCTGAATTCATTTATCAGGTCTAGTAGTGTTTTACTGTGACTTTAGGGTTTTCTATATACAATATTATATCATCTTCAAATAATGATAGTTTTACCTCTTTTCCAATTTGGATGCCTTTATTTCTTTTTTTTGTCTGATTGCTGTGGCTAGGACTTCCAGAACCATTATATGTTGAATAAGAGTGGTGAAAGGGGGCACCCCTGCTTTGTTCCTGATTTTAAGGGGATTGCTTTCGATTTTTGCCCATTGAGTATGATGTTGGCTCTGGGTTTGTCATAAATGGCCATTATCATGTTGAGGTATGTTCCCTGTATTCTTATGTTGCTGACAGTTTTGATCATAAATGGGTGCTGGATTTTTTCATAATGCTTTTTCTGCATCTATTGAAATTATCATGTGGTTTTTCTCTTTCTTTTTGTTTATGTGATGAATCACATTGATTGATTTGCAAATATTGTACCAGCATTGCCTCCCAGGGATAAATCCCACTTGATCATGGTGTATGATTTTTTTCAGATATTGCTGGATTCGGTTTGCTAATATTTTGTTGAGGATTTTAGCATCTAAATTCATCAGGGATATTGGCCTATAATTTTCTTTTTTTGTGTTGTCTTTGCCTGGTTTTGGAATCAGAATTATGCTTACCTCATAAAAGGAGCTTGGAAATTTTCCTTCCTCTTGAAATTTTTGAAATAGCTTGAGAAGGATAGAAGTTAGTTCTTTGAATATTTGGTAGAATTCACTTGTGAAGCCATCAGGCCCAAGACTTTTCTTTGTTGGGAGTTTTTTGATAACTGTTTCAATCTCATTTGTTGTAATTGGTCTGTTTAGGTTTTCTGACTCTTCCAGATTAATTTTTGGAAGATTATACGTTTCAAGGAATTTTTCCTTGAAACATCTAGGTTGTCTAGTTTTTTGGCGTACAGTTCTTCACAGTATTTTCTTACAATATTTTGAATTTCTTTTGTGTCAGTTGTTATTTCTCCACTCTCATTTCCAGTTTTATTTATTTGAATCCTCTCTTTTTTTCTTGGTGAGTTAAAGGTTCATCGATCTTGTTTACCTTTTCAAAGACAAAGCTCCTGGTTTCATTGATCCTCTGTTTTGTTTCTTTAGCCTCTATGTCATTTATTTCTGCTCTGATCTTTATTATTTCCTTCCTTCTACTAGCTCTGGGCTTTACTTGCTATTTTTTCTCTACTTCTCTTAGATGCAGGGTCAAGTTGTTTATTTGAGCTTTTTCTAACTTCCTGAGTTATGCCTGTAATGCTATGAACTTCCCTAACAGGACTGCTTTTGCTGTTTCCCATAAATTTTGAGTTGATTTATGCTCATTATCATTCATTTCTAGGAATTTTTAAATTTCTTCTTTAAAATCATTGTTTACCAATTTGTTGTTTAATAACATGCAATTTAGTTTCCAAGTGTTTGAGTAATTTTAATTTTTTTTGTTGTGGTTGTTTTATAGTTTCATGCAATTGTGATCAGAGAAAGTGCTCAATATAATTTCAATCTTTTAAAATTTGTTTAGACTGCTTTTGTGCCCTAACATGTGGTCTATTCTAGAGAATGTACCATAAGCACTTGAAAAGAATGTGTATTCTGCTGCTTTAGGGTGAAACGTTCTGAAGATATCTATTAAATCGAGTTGATCTAGTATGTCCTTTAAGTCTGCTGTTTCTTTGTTAATTTTCTTTCTTGAGGATTTATCTAGTGATGTTAGTGGGGTATTGAAATCCCCTACTATTATAGTATTGCTGTTGATCTCACCCTTTAAATCCATCAAAGTGTGCTTTATATATTTAGGTGCTCTTATATTAGGTGCGTAGATATTTAAAACGGTTATATCTTCCTGTTGGATTACTCCCTTTATCATTATATAGTGACCTTCTTTATCTCTTACTATAGTCTTTGTTTTAAAGTCCATTTTGTTTGATATAAGTATTGCTACCCCAGCTTTTTTTTATTTCCATTTGCATGAAATATTTTTTTTCCATCCTTTTACCTTCAGTCTATGTGCATCTTTTGTTTTAAGGTTTGTCTCTTGTAGACAGCATATGTACGGGTCCTGTTTTCTTATCCCCGCAGCTACCCTGTCTTTTGATCGGATCCTTTAATCCATTTACATTTAAGGTTATTATTGATACGTAATTGTTAATTGCCATTTTATTCTTTAAAACTGTATTCCTCTTTTGTTCTATTCTTTTTCTCCTTTGATCTGTTTACAACAGGCCCCTTAGTATTTTTTGCAGCCTTGGTATGGTTGTAGTAAATTCCTTGAGTTTTTTTTGTCTAGAAAGCTTTTTATTTCTTTTTCAATTTTAAATGGTAGCCTTGCTGGATAAAGTAGTCTTGGTTGTAGGCTCTTGTTCTGCATTACTTTGAATATTTCTTGCCATTCCCTTCTGGCCTCAAATGTTTCTGTTGAGAAGTCAGAAGTCATCCTTATGGGGGCTCCTTTGTAGGTGACAGTCTTTTATTCTCTAGCAGCTTTTAATATTTTCTTTTTATCACTTAGCTTTGGTATTTTAATTATGATGTGTCTTGGTGTTGATTTTTTTGGGTTTCTCCTTAATGGAGTACTATGAGCTTCTTGAACATGTGAGATGTTTTCCTGCCTTAATTGAGGGAAGTTTTCAGCTATGATATGGTTGAACAAAATTTCTATCCCTTGTTCTCTTTTCTTCTTCAGGAATCCCTATGATGTGGATGTTATTTCTCTTCATGTTGACACAGAGCTCTCTTAGAGTTTCCTCAGACGTTTTGAGTCTCTTTTCTTTTTTGTGCTCTGCTTCTGTGCCTTTATTTATCTTGTCCTCTAACTCGCTGATTCAATTCTCAGCTTCATCCATCCTGCTTTTAAGTCCTATTGTGTTCTTCATTTCTGATATTGTATTTGTCATTTATGACTGATTCTTTTTTATTATTTCAAAGTCCTTTTTTATATTTGCTATCTCTTTATTTAGGTGTTCATAATGACCATCTGTTGTTGTTCTAATATCTTTGAGCATCCTAACTATCATTATTTTAAACTCTGCATCTGGTAATTTGGTTACATCGGATTCATTCAGGTCTTTTTCTGGGGATTTCTCTTGATTCATTGTGTTGCATTTCTCTGCCTTCTCATTTTCTCTGTGTAAAAGAATATTTTGGCCACTGGAGTCCACTGGATGTGGCCTCTGTTCTCTAGGTATGGTCTGTCTGCAGGCCCGCCACCCCCTCTGCTGTTGCTGCCTAGGGCATTTGGGTATGAGCATTGCCGGCGCCTGCCCACTGGGGCTGTTGCTGTGGTTTCCACCTGTCCTTCATGGACGGGAGTAGCTGTGATCATGTGCTCCAGTGTACAAGCCTTGGTCGCCTTGGCCTTTGCCCCACCCCCGTGGGTGGCGTTATGCTTGGCCCTGAGGCAGTTGCAAGCACCTTTGCTCAGCTGCAGGTCTCCACCTGTTTCCAGGCTTTCACCTCGCCCTTGCAGGAGGAGCCAACTTGTGGGATGGCTGCAAGCCTTGGCTCCACAGGCTGGGCAGGACTGCGTGCCCATGCTAAGTAGCGGGACTCTGCTTGTTCTGGGTTTTAGGCTCCACCCCCGTCAGAGGAGCGGCTTCCAAGTCAGGCCTCAAGCCTCAGTTCCACGGGCTGGGGAAGGCTGTGCTCCTGTGCCATTGCTCAAGGGCAGTTTTCCACCCCTTCCAGGGTTGCCACCTTTCCTCCGCAAGCTGGATTTCAGGCTGTTGTAGCTGGGCTTGACCACTTTTTCACACCTTCTCCTCCCCAGCCAGGCAAAACTGAGCTCACACCTGGGCCTCAGTGGTGGCCAGCCAGCTTCTGCCCTTGCCACCAGAACCACCCTTCTGGGTCCTGCCCCCACCTGCCCTCTGGGGAACCCTCAGCCGTGTGGGTGGGGTGCTGTAGCTCAGACCCTAACACTCACTACTGTAGTCCTGAAAGCTCCCTCCTTCTAAGCGATTCTGCTCTGAGTGCCATCGGAAAGCTTGTTTGGCTGGTGTCCTGCTTCCCTTTGCTGGTATTGCTGTTTCCAGGGGAAATATTCACTTCAATTTTGGGAAGTGACTTGTCCCAGGGGTTAGAGTGGCTGTCTCCCAAAATATTTTTCCCTGTGCCTCCTAGATTATACTCTCTTCTTGCTACTCCAGTCTTCTCCTCTCTCCCTGTACCCCGGAGCCCCGGGTGAGTGGTTGTGAGAGAGTTGTTCTGCTCAGTCCCTTTAAGAAGAATCCTGGGTCTGAGAAATCAGTCTCTTTTTCACAAACAGTATCTTGTCTTGTTTCCAGCTAAATACTGTCCATACGCTTCTTCTAGGCTCTGGGGCTGCAGGCTGGGGCTTTGTTCCTGGGTTTCAGGGCCCTCCACTCTCTTCTAAACTCACTTCCTGTCATGTGAGTCTCTCCCGACTGCCATTTGCTCTGGGGAGATGGGAAGCCCTCTCTGCGTTTCCATTTTTCCTACCAGTCTCGGTGTGGCTTCTTCAGTGTTCCTGGATGAAGAGTCCTCTTAGTTTAATCCAAAGTTTGTTTTTCCATATGATAGTTCTTTTTTTTTTTTTTTAATGAATTTTTATTAATGGTAATGGGATGACATTAATAAATCAGGGTACATATATTCAAAGAAAACATGTCTAAGTTATTTTGTCATTAGATTATGTTGCATACCCCTCGCCCAAAGTCAGATTGTCCTTCGCCATCCTCGATCTAGTTCTCTGTGACCCTCCCCCTCCCCCTAACTCTCCCCCTGTCCTCCCTCCCCCCTCCCCTGGTAACCACCACACTCTTGTCCATGTCTCTTAGTCTCATTTTTATGTTCCACCAATGTATGGAATCATGTAGTTCTTGTTTTTTTCTGATTTACTTATTTCACTCCTTATAATGTTATCAAGATCCCACAATTTTGCTGTAAATGGTCTGATGTCATCATTTCTTATGGCTGAGTAGTATTCCATAGTGTATATGTGCCACATCTTCTTTATCCAGTCTTCTATTGAAGGGCTTTTTGGTTGTTTCCATGTCTTGGCCACTGTGAACAGTGCTGCAATGAACATGGGGCTACATGTGTCTTTACGTATCAATGTTTCTGAGGTTTTGGGGTATATACCCAGTAGAGGGATTGCTGGGTCATAAGGTAGTTCTATTTGCAGTTTTTTGAGGAACCACCATACTTTCCTCCATAATGGTTGTACTACTTTACAGTCCCACCAACAGTGAATGAGGGTTCCTTTTTCTCCACAGCCTCTCCAACATTTGCTATTACCCGTCTTGTTGATAATGGCTAATCTAACAGGGGTGAGATGGTATCTCATTGTAGTTTTGATTTGCATTTCCCTAATAACTAATGAAGCTGAGCATCTTTTCATATATCTGTTGGCCATTTGTATCTCTTCCTGGGAGAAGTGTCTATTCATGTCCTCTTCCCATTTTTTTATTGGATTGTTTGTTTGTTTGTTGTTGAGTTTTATGAGTTCTTTGTAAATTTTGGATATTAGGCCCTTATCTGAGCTGTTGTTTGAAAATATCATTTCCCATTTAGTTGGCTGTCTGTTTATTTTTATATCAGTTTCTCTTGCTGAGCAAAACCTTTTTATTCTGATGTAGTCCCATTCATTTATCTTTGCCTTCACTTCTCTTGCCATTGGAGTCAAGTTCATAAAATGTTCTTTAAAACCCAGGTCCATGAGTTTGGTACCTATGTCTTCTTCTATGTACTTTATTGTTTCAGGTCTTATATTTAGGTCTTTGATCCATTTTGAATTAGTTTTAGTACACGGGGACAGGCTGTAGTCGAGTTTCATTCTTTTGCATGTGGCTTTCCAGTTTTCCCAACACCATTTGTTGAAGAGGCTTTCTTTTCTCCATTGTGTGTTGTTGGCCCCTTTATCAAAGATTATTTGACCATATATATGTGGTTTTATTTCTGGGCTTTCTATTCTGTTCCATTGGTCTGAGTGTCTATTTTTCTGCCAATACCATGCTGTTTTGATTATCGTGGCCCTATAATATAGTTTAAAGTCAGGTATTGTAATGCCCCCAGCTTCATTCTTTTTCCTTAGGATTGTTTTGGCTATTCGGGGTTTTTTATAGTTCCATATAAATCTGATGATTTTTTCTTCCATTTCTTTAAAAAATCTCATAGGGATTTTGATGGGAATTGCATTAAATTTGTATATTGCTTTGGGTAATATGGCCATTTTGATTATATTTATTCTTCCTATCCAAGAACAAGGAATATTTTTCCATCTCAATGTATCTTTTTCGATTTCCCTTAACAATGCTTTGTAATTTTCATTATATAGGTCCTTTACATTCTTTGTTATGTTTATTCCTAGGTATTTTATTTTTTTTGTTGCAATCGTGAAGGGGATTATTTTTTTGAGTTCGTTTTCTAATATTTCATTGTTGGCATACAGAAATGCTATGGACTTCTGTATGTTAATTTTGTATCCTGCTACCTTACTGTATTGGTTTATTGTTTCTAATAATCTTTTTGTGGAGTCCTTCGGGTTTTTGATGTATAGGATCATATCGTCAGCAAAAAGTGATACCTTTACTTCTTCTTTTCCGATATGGATGCCTTTTATTTCTTTGTCTTGTCTGATTGCTCTGACCAGAACTTCTAGCACCACGTTAAATAAGAGTGGAGAGAGTGGACAACCCTGTCTTGTTCCTGATTTAAGGTAGAAAGTCCTCAGTTTTATGCCGTTTAAAATGATGTTGGCTGATGGTTTATCATATATGGCCTTTATCATGTTGAGATATTTTCCTTCTATACCCATTTTGTTGAGAGTCTTAAACATAAAATTGTGTTGTATTTTATCAAAAGCCTTTTCTGCATCTATTGATACGATCATGTAGTTTTTGTTCTTTGTTTTGTTGATATGGTGTATTACGGTAACCGTTTTGCGTATGTTGAACCATCCTTGAGATTCTGGGATGAATCCCACTTGATCATGATGTATTATTTTTTTAATATGTTGTTGTATTCGGTTTGCCAGTATTTTGTTTAGTATTTTAGCATCTGTATTCATTAGAGACATTGGTCTGTAGTTTTCTTTCTTTGTGCCATCCTTGCCAAGTTTTGGTATGAGGGTTATGTTGGCCTCATAAAATGTGTTTGGAAGTAATGCTTCTTCTTCAATTTTTTGGAAGACTTTGAGTAGAATAGGAACCAAGTCTTCTTTGAATGTTTGATAGAATTCACTAGTATAACCGTCTGGGCCTGGACTTTTATTTTTGGGGAGGTTTTTAATAGTTTTTTCTATTTCCTCCCTGCTGATTGGTCTGTTTAGGCTTTCTGCTTCTTCATGACTCAGTCTAGGAAGGTTGTATTGTTCTAGGAATTTATCCATTTCTTCTAGATTGTTGTATTTGGTGGCATATAATTTTTCATAGTATTCTACAATAATTCTTTGTATATCTATGATGTCTGTGGTGATCTCTCCTCTTTCATTTTGGATTTTATTTATTTGAGTCCTGTGCCTTTTTTCCTTGGTGAGTCTTGCCAAGGGTTTGTCAATTTTGTTGATCTTTTCAAAGAACCAGCTCCTTGTTTTATTGATTTTTTCTATAGTTTTTCTGTTCTCTATTTCATTTATTTCTGCTCTGATTTTTATTATCTCCTTTCTTCGGCTGGTTTTGGGTTGTCTTTGTTCTTCTTTTTCTAGTTCCTTAAGGTGTGAAGTTAAGTGGTTTACGTCGGCTCTCTCTTGTTTGTTCATATACGCCTGAAGTGATATGAACTTTCCTCTTATTACTGCTTTTGCTGCATCCCAGAGATTCTGATATGTCGTATTTTCATTTTCATTTGTCTGTATATATCTTTTGATCTCTGCGCTTATTTCTTCTTTGACCCATTCATTTTTTAGAAGTATGTTGTTTGGTTTCCACATTTTTGTGGGTTTTCCCCCCTCTTTTTTGCAGTTGAATTCTAGTTTCAAGGCTTTTTGATCAGAAAATATGCTTGGCACAATTTCAATTTTTCTAAATTTGCTGATATTGTCTTTGTGGCCCAACATATGGTCAATTCTTGAGAATGTTCCATGTACAATAGAGAAAAATGTATACTCTGTTGCTTTGGGATGAAGTGTCCTGTAGATGTCTATCATATCCAGGTGTTCTAGTATTTCGTTTAAGGCCACTATGTCTTTGTTGATTCTCTGTTTGGATGACCGATCTAGAGCCGTCAGCGGAGTATTGAGGTCTCCAAGTATGATTGTATTTTTGTTAGTTTTTGTTTTAAGGTCAATAAGTAGCTGTCTTATATATTTTGGTGCTCCTTGGTTTGGTGCATATATATTAAGGATTGTTATGTCTTCTTGATTCAGTGTCCCCTTAATCATTATGAAATGACCATTTTTGTCTCTGAGTACTTTTTCTGTCTTGTAGTCAGCATTATCAGATATGAGTATTGCTACACCTGCTTTTTTTTGGGTGTTGTTTGCTTGGAGTATTGTTTTCCAGCCTTTCACTTTGAATTTGTTTTTATCCTTGTTGCTTAGATGTGTTTCTTGTAGGCAGCATATAGTTGGATTTTCTTTTTTAATCCATTCTGCTACTCTGTGTCTTTTTATTGGTAAGTTTAATCCATTTACATTTAGTGTAATTATTGACACTTGTGGGTTCCCTACTGCCATTTTATAAATTGCTTTCTGTTAGTTTTGTATCTAGTTTGATTCTTCTCTTTTGTTTTTCTATCATTTGTTTTTGTTTGTTTGTGTTCCATACTTCTTTCCTCTGTTGCTACCTTTTTTAAGTCAAGTGTTTTTGTGGTGGTTTTTTCAAGGGTGGTTACCATTAAGTAATGAAAAGGGTACCTACCATATTCATTGTAGTACCCTATCTTATAAGTATTTCTGCACTTCATCGTCCTTTGCTACTGTTAATCTCCATCCTCTCCCCCCCTTTTTTCCTTTGTTGTCACAGTTTAAGTTTGGTTTTATTGTGTTCTTGGTGGAGCTGTTACTTGTGGTGTTGTTTTCTTTTGTTCTTTGAATCTTGTTGGAAAACCCCCTTTAGTATTTCCTGGAGTGGGGGCTTTCTGTTGATAAATTCTCTCATCTTTTCTGAATTTGTGAATGTTTTTATATCTCCTTCATACTTGAAGGATAGCTTTGATGGGTATAGTATTCGTGGCTGAAAGTTCCTCTCTTTCAGGGCTTTAAATATTGGGGTCCACTCTCTTCTAGCTTGTAGAGTTTCTGCTGAGAAATCTGATGATAATCTAATAAGCCTTCCTTTATATGTTGTACTCTTCTTTTCCCTGGGTGCCTTGAGAATTTTTTCTTTGTCATTGGTTTGTGTCATCTTTATTATGATGTGCCTTGGAGTGGGTTTGTTGGGGTTAAGAAAACTCGGTGTTCTGTTTGCTTCTTGAATTTGAGGCTTTAGTTCTTTCCACAGGCTTGGGAAGTTCTCGTCTATTATTTGTTTGAGTATATTCTCCATTCCATTTTCTTTCTCTTCTCCCTCTGATATACCTATTATTCTTATGTTATTCTTTCTGATGGAGTCAGACAATTCCTGTAGGGCTTTCTCGTTTTTTATTATTTTTGAGTCTCTTTCTTCTTCTCTCTGTTGTGCCTCAAGTTGTTTGTCTTCTATTTCACTAATCCTATCTTCAATCTGGGCTGTTCTGCTAGCTAAGCTTGTTACCTCGTTTTTCAGCTCGTGAATTGAGTTTTTCATTTCTGTTTGATTTGTTTTTATAGTTTCAATTTCCTTGGTAATATATTCTTTGTGTTCATTGAGTTGTTTTCTGATCTCCCTAATTGTCTTTCTGTGTTTTCTTGTATATCTCTGAGTATTTTTAAGATTTCTATTTTAAATTCTCTGTCATTTAGCTCCAAGGCTTCCAATATGTTAAGTCTTTTCTCCATAGATTTTTCCACATCTATTTGTGTTACCTCTCTTTCTTTTGTATCCATAATATTCGATTTCCTCTTTCTTATTGGCATCTGAAGGTGGTCTTGTTGATAGCACTAATTAGAATTAATAAAGAGTAAAAAGTAAAAAAAAAAAAAAAAAAAAAGGTAAAAAACCCCAGTAATAATTTATTATTTCCCCCTTTTTTTCTTTCTTCTCTTTCCCTCCTCTCCCCTCCTCAGGGAAATATCGTGCCTATAATGGAGGGCCTGATTTGGGGTGAAGAGTTCAAGGGGCAAAAAAAGGGGAGTAGGGACCTACTAAATGCAAAAAAAAAAAAAGGAAGAAAATCTTAGACAAGCATAAGATGTGTGAGTGATGGTCAACTAAGAGATATAATGAGAGGGATAAGAGGGAACCAGAAAAAAAGATAAAAAAAAGAATAATAAAGAAGAAAAAAATAAAAATGATAAGTAAAAATCTGTTGTATTAAGTGGAGTGAAGACTAAATACAATGGAGACCTTGAGTTGGGAGGACCCAAAATGCCACAAAAATAAACAAACAAGAAAAAAACAAAAACAAAAGCGAAAAAGAAAAATAAAGCCAAAAAAAGCCTTGATTCCCAAATTAACTAATTTGTTCGTGATTGAGGATTAAATGGGATGAAAGTAAAACGAGAAAAGAAAAAACGAATAGAAAGGAAAAAATAAGAAAAAGAAAAACGAAGGAAGACGTAAAAAAGGAAGAGAAAAAAAACAAGATAAAGCAAAACAAAATAAAACAAAAGAGGAGAGAGTGAGAGTTAAGTGTTTTGGAGTATAACCTTAAAGGAGGGTGAGGATGAAGAAGAGAAATAAAATGTAACACTTATGGGTAGTGTAGTTCAAGAAAAGGGAAGCATAAGATGGGCAGAGAATAGAAGGTCCGAGGTGGAGGAAATAAAGGCAATAAGATAGAAGAAACAAACAACAACAACAACAACAAAATTAGTGGAACAAGTTGTAAAGTCTGTGGATTTTTCTTGATTTTGAGATGTTAACTTCTTCCTTTTTCTTTTCTCTCCCTCTTCCTGGTCGGTGACTCTACCCCAGGCTCTGCCCCTGTGTCACACTTAGGTAGGGATTTGCATTTGATGGGATTCTATGGCAATGTCATATAATTGGCTTTAGTCTTGCTGGTAGTCAAGGCTTGTTGGCGTTTGCAGGGTCCAACGATGAGAGAGTTTGCTTTCCTGGATTCTCTCTCCTAGTCCCCCCTTCCTGAATTAGCAGCCTGGTGATCCAGCTATAAGGCTGCAACTGCTTCTGCCTGGGGAGTAAGAGGCTCAAAGAGCTGGGAAATCCCCACTCTATCCCCACTCAGTGCAAGGCTTTGGGAAAGGCTCTGGCAGTCAGGGCCTCCAGTGTAATCAGGCGGGGGTGGGAGTCAATTGTTATCAAGGTGACTGTTCAGCGCCTAGCATTCAGTTGGAGCTCTCAACCCAGGCTTTCCACACTTTTTAGCCTGTTTCGGCTGGGAAGAAGAGGCACTAGTCTCTGCTTGCGACTAGTGTAGTATAGATCTTATTATCTGCCAAGTCCTTCTTGTTAGCGTTTATCCCTGAATATGGAGGCTCTATCAATCAGAAGTTGCCCCCGCCCCTTTAGCGAGAGGCACTAAAAAATATCACGCCTCTTGTCTTGGGTCGCTGAACTGAGAGAGATCTTATCAATTAGAACCGAGGGTGCGCAGATTTCACAGGTTAAGCTAATTTCAGTGATTGGGTCGCAGCTGTGCTCCCGAAGGTATTTCAGGCTGCCTGCGCGCGCCCCTCCCCCAACGCTTGATTGTTAGCTTGAATGGCTGGGTGAGGTGCCCCGCCCGCGGAGAGAATCTCCCAAGTAGGGAATACCGCCCTGGGGCCTCTCCCGCTCCCCCCGCTGCTGGTGGTTGGGGCGCACCGGGTGCAGGATGATGGGGCACTCTGGGTGTGCGGGCCAGCAGGGAGCTCTGGGCGCGTGGAATGCCCAGGGTACACGTGCGAATGGGTTGCTCTGGGCACCGGTGGCTGGCAACTCTCACTCGCAGTGCGTGGGCCGCTGGGAACGTTAGCGGTGCTCGCTCTGCAACCGGACCGGGCGCGCCAGCGGCTGCTCGCCGCTCCGGAGTGTGGGCGGTGCTCGCTCTGCAACCTAACCGGGCGCGCGCCTGCGGCTGCTGCTCGCAGCTGCTCGTGGCTGTTGCTCGCGGCTGCTCGCGGCTGCTGCTCGCAGCTCCCGAGTGTGGGCTGACTCACCACAGGCGCACTTCCTCGTGACTTGAATGAACGTCCCTGCGGTAGCTTCCTCCACACCCTCGTCTCTCAGAATCAAATGATAACAGTCCTTTCGCTTTCAGTTTGTGTGGAACTCTGGAATGCTCCGAGGATAAATTTTCCTGTTTCTAGTTGATAAATTTGTTGTGATTTTGGGGAGATCTGTCGGACGCGCTGCTCACGGCGCCATTTCCGTGATGTCATGATAGTTCTTAAAATTAGTTTGTAATCCACTTTGGTTCTGGGAGGTGGAGGTTGGTACGTCAGCCTACTCCATCCCCATCTTGTCTTCTCCCCTTCTCTTTCTCTTTATTCTCCCTTCTATTTTCTTCTCTATTATCTTTTCTTCCTCCCTCTTCTGTTTTTGCTCTCATCTGATTGCCTTTTATCATCAATTTATTATATTTTGCACTCATATTTTTCTTTGTGGTATTTTTGCTTGTTTTTGTCTTCATTTTCTCTCTATTTTGTCATCTCTCTTCAGTTCCTTCTTCTCCTCTGTAGTTTTTGTTCCACTCATCATTATAAAATTTTCATTTTTCACTGTACTTTTTCAACTTTTATTCTACATTTCTAATTACATCTTATTAGTGTTATTAACAATAACACTCTCAAATGGTATTAAGAAAAAAGAAATCAAATATCATGAATACGAAAGACAGAGATATAGCTCAGATAAATGAAAAAATCTCTAGAAAAAAATTTCAATTATGTGGAAACTTTGGAGTTAAATGACAGGAAATTCAAAATTGAAATCTAAAAATACTCAATGAAATACAAGAAAGCTCTAAAAGGCAATTTAGTGAGATCAAAAACCAATTTAATGAACAAAAAGAATACTTCATTAAGGACAGTGAAAGTATAAAAAGAAACCAAATAAAGATGAAAAATTCAATATATGAACTGAAAAATGAGTTGACAAGTTTACCTAATAGAGCAGGTCAGATAGAAAAGAGAATTATTGACAGAGAAGATAGGCAACTGGAGATACTACAGAGAGAAAAAGAGAGAGACTCACAAATTTAAAAAAATGAGAAAGCCCTACAAGAATTGACTGACTACATCAGAAAGAGCAATATAAGAATAATGGGTATATCAGAAGAAGAGAGAGAAAAAGAAATAGAGAACATATTTATACAAATAATCAATGAGAATTTCCAAAGCCGGTGAAAAGAATTAAAACCTCAAATCCATGAACCAAACAGAACACCGAGTTACCTTAACTCAAACATACCTACTCCAAGGCACATTGTAATAAAATTATAAAAAAATCAAGGCAGCCAGGGAAAAGGAGACTAGCACATATAAAGTAAGGCCCATTATCATCAGATTTCTCAGCAGAAATTCTGCAAGCCAGATAAGTGGACCCCAATATTTAAAGTACTAAAAAAGAGGTACTTCAAGCAAAGAATACTATATCCATCAAAGCTTTTCTTCAAATATGAAGGGTAATTAAAAATATTCCCAGATACAGAGAAGATGAGGGAATTCATCACCAGAAAACACCCATTCAGAAAATATTAAAGGGGGTTATCCAACCAGATACAAAAAACAAAACAAAATCACAAATAAAAACAAGATTACAAATAAAACAAGATTACAATAAAAACAGAATCACAAATAAAAACAAGATTACAATAAAAACAAGATTAATCTGTGACAACAAAAACAAAAAAGGGGAGAAAACAAAAATTAGCAGTAACAAAGGAGGATGGAGTGCAGAAGCACTTGTGAGATAATAGACTACAATGAATATGACATATATTTTTTAATTACCTAATGGTAACCACCTCTGAAAATACCACTACTGAAACACATGGCTTAAAAAAAGAAGAAAGAGAGGAAATAAGTATGGAATACAACCAAAGAAAAACAAGTGACAGAAAAACAAAGGAGAAGAACCAAACAAGAAACACAGCTATTAGAAAGCATTATATAAAATGGCAATAAGGAATCCTCAAGTGTCAAAAATTACACTACACATAAATGGATTGAACTCACCAATAAAAAGACACAGAGTAGCAGAGTAGATCAAAAAAGAAAATCCAACAGTATACTGCCTTCAAGAAATACATCTAAGCTACAAAGATAAAAACAGACTCAAAGTGAAAGGCTGAAAACCATTTTCCAAGCAAATAATATGCAAAGAAAAGCAGGTGTAGCCATACTCATATCTAACAATGCTGACTACAAGACAACAAAGTTAATCAGACACAAAGATGGTCATTTTATAATGATAAAGGGGACATTGAATCAAGAAATTATAACACTTTTTACTATATATGCACCAAACAAAAGAGCCCCAAAGTATATATATAAGACATCTACTAACATCTTAAAATAAAAACCAACAAAAATGCAATCATATTTGGAGACCTCAATACACCACTGACAGCTCTAGATCACTCATCCAAACAGAAAACTAATAAAGGAATATTTGCCTTAAATGAAATGCTAGAACAATTGGATATGATAGACATCTACAGAACATTTCACCCCAAAATGTCAGAGTACACATTCTTCTCTGGTGTACATGGTACATTCTCAAGAATTGAGCATATGTTGGGTCACAAAACTAACATTAACAAATTCAGAAAGA
This sequence comes from Saccopteryx leptura, assembly GCF_036850995.1. Lineage (NCBI taxonomy): Eukaryota > Metazoa > Chordata > Mammalia > Chiroptera > Emballonuridae > Saccopteryx > Saccopteryx leptura. The sequence continues at coordinate 174,340,976 of NC_089505.1, forward strand.
TTGAAATTATACCAAGCATATTCTCTGACCATAAAGCTTTGAAACTAGAATAAAACTGCAAAAAAGAAGTAAACAAACCCACAAAAATGTCAAAATTAAACAAAGAATTCTAAAAAATGACTAGGTCAAAGAAAAAATAAAAGCAGAGATCAAAAGATATATACAAACAAATGAAAATTACAATACAACATATCAGAATCTCTGAGATGCAGCAAAAGCAGTAATAAAAGGGAAGTTTATATCATTATAGGCTTATATGAACAAACAAGAGAGAGCCCAAGTAAACAACTTAACATCACATCTTAAGGAACCAGAAAGCAAACAAATGCAACCGAAACCAGCAGATGAAAGGAAATAATAAAAATTAGAGCAGAAATAAATGAAATAGAGAATGGAAAAACTATAGAAAGAATAAAACAAGGAGCTGGTTCTTTGAAAAGATCAACAAAATGGACAAACCCTTGGCAAGACTCACTAAGGAAAAAAGAGAAAGAACTCATATAAACATAACTAAAAGTGAAAGAGGAGAAATTCAATAAAATACAACATCACTTTATGTTTAAAAACACTCAACAAAATAGTATAGAAGGAAAATACCTCAACATAATAAAGGCCATTTATGACAAACCATCAGCTAAGATCATATTAAATGATATCTGATACCACAGATATCATAGATATACAAAGGATTATTGTAGAATACTATGTAAAACTATATGCCACCAAATTTTACAATCTAGAAGAAATGGATAAATTCCTAGAACAATATCATCTTCCTAGACTGAATCATGAAGAAGTAGAAAGCCTAAACAGATTCATAAGCAGGGAGGAAATAGAAACAACTGTCAAAAATCTCCCAAAAAATAAAAGTCCAGGGCCAGACGGCTATACTAGTGAATTCTATCAAACATTCAAAGATTTGGTTCCTATCCTACTCAAAGTCTTCCAGAAAATTGAGGAAGAAGCAATACTTCTCAGTATATTTTATGAGGCCAACATAACCCTCATACCAAAACCTGGCAAGGACAACACACACACAAAAAACTATGGACCAATATCTCTAATGAATACGGATGCTAAAATCCTAAACAAAATACTAGCAAACTGAATACAACAACACATTAAAAATGTAATTCAGCATGATCAAGTGGGATTTATCCCAGAATCACAAGGATGGTTCAACATATGTAAAACAGTTAACATAATACACCATATCAATCAAAGGAAGAACAAAAACCATATGATCCTATCAATAGATGCAGAAAAAGCATTCAATAAAATAATCACTTTATGTTTAAAACACTCAACAAAATGGGTATAGAAGGAAAATACCTCAACATAATAAAGACCATTTATGACAAACCATCAGCTAATATCATATTTAATGGCAAAAAAACTGAAAACTTTTTCTCTAAAATCAGGAACAAAAAAAGATTGCCCACTCTCTTCACTCCTATTCAACATAGTGCTGGAAGTTCTAGCCATAGCAATCAGACAAGAGAAAAAAATAACAGGCATTCATATGGAAAAGAAGAAGCAAAGCTTCACTTTTTTTTGCAGATGATATGATTCTGTATATAGAAAACCCCGAAGACTCCACAGAAAGACTATTAGAAACAATAAACCGATATATTAAGGTCACAGAATACAAAATTAACATAAAAAGTCTATTTTTTTATATGCCAACAATGAAATTTCAGAAAATAAACTCCAAAAAATAATCCCTTTTATGGTTGCAACAAAAAAAATAAAATACCTAGGAATAAACATAACAAAGAATGTAAAGGACCTATATAATGAAAACTACAAAGCATTGTTAAAGGAAATAAAAAAAAGACACAATGAAATGAAAAAATATTTTTGTTATTGAATAAGAAGAATAAATATAGTTAAAATTACCATATTACCCAAAGCAATATACAAATTTAATAAAATTTCAATGTCATTTTTTAAAGAAATGGAACAAAAAATCATCAGGTTTATATGGAACCATAAAAACCCCAAATAGCCAAAGTAATCCTAAGGAAAAAAATGAAGCTGAGGGCATTACAATACATGACTTCAAATTATACTACAGTCACAATAATCAAAGCAGCATGGTATTGGCAGAAAAAGAGACACTCAGATCAATGGAACAGAATAGAGAGCCCAGAAATAAACCACATATATACGGTCAAATCCTCTTTGATAAAGGAGCCAAACACACACAATGGAGAAAAAAAAGCCTCTTCAATAGATGCTGGAAAAGCTGAAAAGCTATGTGCAAAATGAAACTAGATTGCAGTTTGTGTCCTTGTATAAAAATTAATTCTAAATGGATCAAAGACCTAAATATAAAATCTGAAACAATAAAATACATAGAAGAAAACAGGTACTAAACTCATTGACCTTGGTCATAGAGAACATTTTATGAATTTGACTCCAAAGCAAGGGAAGTAAAGGCAAAGATAAATGAATGGGACTACATCAGACTAAGATGCTTTTGCACAGCAAAAGAAATTGACAATAAAACAAACAGACAGCCAACTGAATGGGAGATGATATTTTCGAACAACAGCTCAGATAAGGGGCTAATATCCAAAATATATAAAGAACTTACCAAACTCAACAACAAACAAGAAAACATCCCAATAAGAAAAAAATGGAAAGAGAACATGAGCAGACATTTCTCCCAAGAAGAAATACAAAGGGAAAATACATATTTGAAAAGATGCTCATCTTACTAGCTATTAGTAAAGTGCAAATCAAAACTACAATGAGATATGACCTCACACCTGTTAGATTATCTTGTATCAACAAGACAGGTAATAAAACCTTTATTCACTGTTGGTGCAAATGTAAAGTAGTACAACCATTATGGAAGAAAGTATAGTGGTTCTTCAAAAAATTAAGAATAGAACTACCATATGACCCAGCAATCCCTCTACTGGGTATATACCCCCAAATCTCAAAAACATTGTTACATAAAGACACATGCAGCCCCATGTTTATTGCAGCATTTTTCATGGTGGCCAAGACATGGAAACAACCAAAAAGCCCTTCAATAGAAGATTGGATAAAGAAGATGTGGTACATATATACTATGAAATACTACTCAGCCATAAGAAATGATGACATAGGATCATTTATGACAATGTGGATGGACCTTTATAACATTATATGGAGTGAAATAAGTAAATCAGAAAAAACTAAGAACTGTATGATTTAATACATAGGTGGGACACAAAATTGAGACTCATGGATGTAAATAAGAGTGCAGCAGTTACCAGGGGAAGGGAAGAGAGGAGAGCAATGGGGTGGTGAGAGGGAAGGGGAATAAAGTAAACCTAATGATGGGTGATTGAGGGTAATTTAACTTTCAGTGATGGGTATACAACATAATCAAATGTCAAAATGATCTGGAGATGTTTTCTCTATCTGCTGTAGTTGACCAATGTCACCCGTTAACATTAATTGTCTAAATAAAGCTATAAAAAAAACCCCAAAACACAATCGTCTTGAAAAACCAACTTTGGACTGAAGGAAAAGGGCTCTATAACCAAGGATCACAGAAGAAGCCACACTGAAACTGATAGAAAGAGATGCGGAAAGGGCTGCCTCACTCCCAGAAGTGAGTGGTTGCTGAGGGTCTGAAGGGACTCTTACTGTGGGGAGGATCACCCTGAGAGTTATGGTTGCTCAAACCCAGGCTTGGAGCCCCAGCCTCAAGCCCCAGAGCCTAGAAGAGGTGCACAGACAGCATTTCACAGTGAAAAGAGCAGGGTTTCTGTTGTGAGAAAGAGACTGAACTTTCTGAGATGCAGAATCTGTCTTAAAGGGCTTGCACAGAAAATCTCATTCACAGCCACTTACCCAGAGCTCTGGTAGAGGGAAAACCCTGAGAGGAATGAAGTTGCATGAAGAAAGTGTAAAGATGGAGGTCCAGCCTGGGGAAAAGCAACTGCTCCATCCTCAGGAGTCTCTCCTACTCCAGTCACAGCAACGGGTTGTTTTGAGAGGCCAGAAAGCAGGGGGCATGTCAGTGGTTCAGTTTTCTAGTGTTCAAAACCAGAGCATTCTCCCACACACTCATGCCTCTTGGATTGGTGCTTCCACCTCACAGGGGACTCAGTAGAAACTGTACGGACTTCAGGAATACCACATCTCTGAGGCCACATGCTCCAGACTCCTGGGGCCATGCCCTACTGAGGTCTGTGGAAAAAGTCTGAACAGACTGACATCTGAAGCTGAGGGGCAGAACCACACCCACTACCCTTCCTAATCCCTGAATTGCTAGAGGTGCTAGACTCCAACAGAGGTTTTTCAGTGACTGAGCCCAAGAAGCAACTAGCAGACAGAGGCTACAGGAAATGGGACTCTAGGATAGTTGGCCTTTTAAGTGGAACTTGCCCCAGGCCCCATGTGGGTAAAAGCCAGCCTAGGAATGCAGCTTGGTATATTCATTTACACCTGGGCCCAGCAGAGGCAGCCACAAACTCTGGATTACTTGTAGCTCCAAGAAGGTTGCTGAGGGCCTGTCATGGGCAGTGTCTTCCACCAGTCTGATCCAGGTTCCTGCTAGGGAGGTCCAAGGCTAGCACATCCAGGGGCCAGCTGCAGAAAGCATAAGGTCAGGACCTAACAATCCATGCTAGAGTGGTATACTTAGAAAAGACTCCTCAAACCTAGCCCAGCTAAGGCAAGTTCCACTCTCTGTGATCAGCACCAACCCAGCGATTTATATACATTGGATAGAATGTGGTTTTACTGTCAGCTTGCTTGCACTGAATATTCTGCCCTGTGGGGCTGGATTAAACAGAGGGAAGGGAGAGAGGCTTGGGGTATGGACTTTAACATGTAGGTCCCTGTCAGTCTATTGCTGGATCTGGTAGAGGAGTTTAGCCACCTTTGGGGGGGCCCAGTCAGTCTCAGAAGAGGACTCTGCCAGTCTTCCTTCCTGAGACCAGGGTCTCATCAACTTAAAGAACTTCTGCAGAGGGGACTGTTGGCTGCACTTGGTATGAACCTGCTGCTCACCTTGTTGGGGAGAAATAAAATTTGAGTATCCAGCAGTGGCTGAGGGATTAAGCCCTAGGGTATGGGCCACATTCACTGTACTGAGCTCCTGACCAAGAGTCACTGATATAGTGGGTCCCTCTATGTTGTATTCACAACCTTACTGGCCTAACTCACTAATGGTGCAAACTGTAGAAGGGTTGGTTGAGTGAGGCCAGTCTGAGACCACACTACAGTCTTACTACAGAATACTCTCTTGGAAGACCAAGCACGTACAAGAGGAGGAGGAGCTGCTGAAAAGTGGAGACAAATCTTATGAAGCTTTAGGCTTTTACAGAGCTTCTGTCATCTCTAAGCAGGAGGAAGCTGATTCCTATATGAAGGTTGGCCACTTCGACACTACCAAGGCACAGAAAATGCAAACACAAATGGCAAAAAATGCAGTAGTTGCAGACAGGTAGTCCACAGCAGGTTATAAACAACAGCTGATGCCAACCCAATAATATCTAGAGCCAACACAACTAGTAGTGGGTGGCAGACAGCACAAACCCTACACTCAGCTACCTACACAAGTAGCATGCCCAGAGAAGGAGTCTACGAGGCACCAGACACTATGGAGATTAAATACGCCCAATAGGACAGACATTGAAAAATATATAATATACATGATCAAGGTTGACCCATTGAGCCAGCTCGCTTGAAAGGATAACTGTACCCATGAAAGGACCAACAACATTTAGTAAATATAATGAGGAAAAATAATACCTTTAAGAAGCATTCCTAGAACAAGGAAAACAGGTGGCCTGGAGTTCTGTACCACCGAGCAAATCTTCTTTATAAAGACACCACAAAAATTTCAAAGTCAACAGCGCTACCTAATACACAGACTAAAGGGGCAGACAGAGTAATGTGACCCAAATGAATCAACAAGAGAAATCTCCAGAAAAAGAACTGAATGAGATGGAAGTAACCCAAGTAACAGATGTGGAGTTTAAAATAATGATTTTTAGGATGCTCAAGGATCTTAGAGCAACAATGGATGGACATAATGAGCACCTAAGTAAAGAGGTAGCAAGCATCGAAAAGGACATTGAAATAATAATAAAAAATCCAGTCAGAAATGACAAATACAATATTAGAAATAAAGACTGCAGTAGAAAGAATCAACAGCAGGCTGGATGAAGCAGAGGATCAAATCAGCTATTTAGAGAACAAGATAAATGAAAGCACAGAGGCAGAGCAGGAAAAAGAAAAGAGGCTCAAAAAGATTCTAAAAACTCTAAGAGAGCTTGGTGACAACATGAAGAGAAACAACATCCACAAAATAGGGGTTCCTGAAGAAGAAGAGAATGAACAAGAGATAGAGAAAGTATTTAAAGAAATCATACCTGAAAATTTCCCTAAATTGATAAAGAAAAAAGTCACACAAGTTCAAGAAGCACAGAGTCCCATGAAAGAGGAATTTAAGAAGGCCTACACCAAGACATATCATAATTAATGTGCCAAAGTTAAGAGACAAAGAAAGAATACTAAAAGCTGCAAGAGAAAAGCAGTTAATTACCTTCAGAGGAGCCCCTATAAAAATAACATTTGACTTCTCAACAGAAACATTTGAGGTCCAAAGGGATTGGCAAGAAATATTCAAAATGATGCAAAACAAGAATCTACAACCAAGACTGCTTTATCCAGCAAGGCTATCATTTAAAATTGAAGGAGAAATAAAAAGCTTCCAGGACAAAACAAACAAACAAACAATCCCCCCCAAACCCTCAAGGAATTCACTAAAACCAAACCAATACTGCAAGAAATGTTAAGGAATCTGCTGTAAAAAGAGCAAAGGAAAAAAGAAATAGAGAAAAGAGGATTGTAGATTAGATAAAATTAGATTACATACACTAGATAAGGATATATCAATAATAACCTTAAATGTAAATGGATTAAGTGGTCCAATCAGAAGATATTGGGTAGCTGCATGGATAGGAAAATAGGACCCATACATATGCTGTCTACAAGAGACCCACCTCAGAACAAAAGATACACACAGACTGAAAGTGAAGGGATGAAAAAACATATTCCATGCAAATGGAAATGAAAAAAAAAAAAAAGCTGGGATAGCAATACTTATATCCAACAAACAAGAGCCTTTAAGACAAAAGCTATAGAAAGAAATAAAGAAGGTCACTACATAATGATAAAGGGAAAAATCCAACATGAGGATATAACCATTGTAAATATTGATGTGCCTAATATAGGAGCATCTAAATATAAGAAGCAGATTTTGATGGTCATAAAGGGGAGATTGACAGCAATACAATAATGGTATGGGAATTTTAATACCCCACTAACATCAATAGTTAGATCCTACAGACAGAAAATTAACAAAGAAACAGCCACTTTAAATGACACATAGATCAACTGGATTTAATAGATATCTTCATAGCCTTTCACTCCAAAGCATCAGAATATACATTCTTTTTAAGTGCTCAAGCTATATTATCTAGGATACATCACATGTTAGGACACAAAACAAGTCTCAATAAATTTAAGAAGATTAAAATCATATCAAGCATCTTCTCTGATCACAATAGCATGAAACTAGAAATCAACTACAATAGAAAAACTGAAAAACATTCAAACACTTGGCAGCTAAGTAGCATTATTAAATAACAAATGGGTAAACTACAAGATCAAGGAAGAAATAAAAAATTTTCTTAAAATAAATGACAATGAACATACAACAACTCAGAATTTATGGGACACAGCAAAAGCAGTCCTGACAGGAAAGTTCATAGCATTACAGGCATACTTTAAGAAGCAAGAAAAAGCTCAAATAAACAACTTAACCCTACACCTAAAAAAATTAGAAAAAGAACAACAAATAAAGTCCAGAGGAAGTAGAAAGTAGGAAACAATGAAGATCAGAGAGGAAATAAGTGACATAGAGGTTAAAAAAAAAATCAGTGAAATCAAGAGCTGGTTCTTTGAAAAGGTAAACAAAATCGACAAATCTTTAACCAGACTTATCAAGAAAAAAAGAGAGAAGACTCAAATAAATAAATTTAGAAATGAGAAAGGAGAACTAACAACTGACACCACAGAAATACAAAGGATTATAGGAAAATACTATGAAGAGTATATGCAAAAAGTTGGACAACCTAGGTAAAATGGATAAATTCCTAAAAACATACAATCTTCCAGAACTCAATCTGAAAGAATCAGAAAACCTAAAAAGATAGATTACAACAAATAAAATTTAAACAGTTATCAAAAACCTCCCAAAAAACAAATGTCTTGGACATGAATTTTACCAAATATTCAAAGAAGAACTAACACCTATCCTTTTCAAGCTATTTCAAAAAATTTAAGAGGAAGGAAGACTTCAAAGTTTCTTTTATGAGGCAAGTATTATCCTCATTTCAAAACCAGATAAAGACACTAAAAAAAAAACAAAACAAAAAAAAACAAACAAACAAAAAAACAAAAAACTATAGACCAATTTCCCTGATGAACAAAATTTTCAACAAAATATTACCAAACCAGATCCAGCAATACATTAAAAATGTCATACATCATAATCAAGGGGGATTTATTCCAGGAAGGCAAGGTTGGTATAGTATTCACAAATCAATCCATGTGATTCATCACATAAACAAAAGGAAGGATAAAATCACATGATTATATCAATAGATGCTGAAAAGGATTTCATAAAATTCAGCAACCATGTATGATCAAAACTCTCAGCAAAATGGGAATACAGGGAACATACCTCAACATAATAAACACCATCTATGACAAACTGACAGCCAACATCATACTCAATGGACAAAAATTAAAAACAATCTCCTTGAGATCTGGATGAAGGTTTGGGTGCCCTCTTTCACCACTTTTATTTAACATAGTGCTGGAACTCCTAGCCACAGAAATCAGACAAGAAAAAGAAATAAAAGACATCAAAATTGGAACAGAAAAAGTTAAACTGTCATGATTTTCTAATGACAGGATAATGCAGACTTGTGCAGCCACTGTGAAAAACAGTATGACATTTTCTTAAAAAATTACAAATAAATCTGCCTTTTGACCCAGATATCCCACTATTAGGAATATATCCTAAGGATGCCAAATCACTGATTCAAAAGAAGTTATGCACCCCCATATTTATTGCAGCATTGTTCACAATAGCCAAGACCTGGAAACAGCCCAAGTGCCCGTCAGTGGACAAGTGGATTAAAAAGCTTTGGTACATATACACAATGGAATAATATGCAACCATAAACAAGAAGGTAATGCTACCATATGCGATGGCATGGATAGACCTGGAGATTATTATGCTAAGTAAAGTAAGCCAGGTAGAGAAAAACAAATATCATATGATCTCACTTATATGTGGAATCTAATGAACAAAGTGAACTGAGGAACAGAATAGAGGCAGAGGTGGGGTCACAGGGAGCAGAGGGACAGCTGTCAGAGGGAAAGGGAATGAGGGGATGGGATGAGAGAAGGTGAAGGAATTAGTGAAATTATATGTACATAACACATAGATACAGATAACAAGACAGCACATCCCAAAGGGAAGGGGGAAATAATGGGGCAATGGGAGACAGGGGGTTGGGGTGAGGGAGTTATACTGAGTGGAACACTTGAATTCAAGTTAACACAATAAAATAAAATTAATTAAAAATTTAAAAAATTGTTTTGCATTGTTTGGTTTCTGGCTCATCAAAAGAGTAAAATGGAAAAAAAAAAACCAAACAACCAAAACAATCTACTTTTCTTTTCTGTACCACATGAAACTGATGAGTTAATCAGAAGAAATGTTTTTGAGCTGTCTATCTTTTGTTTCTTTAGGCCACACCTGACTGAGCTCTTGGCTGATCTTTCATTAGCATTGATGAGCCCAGGCTAGAGAGGTACTTCTCTCAGAGAATCTCATCTCACCCATCTCATACTTTTAATCGCTGTTAATAGCTATTTTGGCAAACATTCAGAGCAGGCTCAGTTAGGGGAAGAAGAAATATTTTACATTAACTGGATTATTTTAGGTTTCTAGCTCTGCAGTGTTACTTCAAGACAAAAATGGACGGTGCCAGGAAAATCAGCTTTGCTCTACAGCCTGCAAGAAGCCAGTTCCTGTAATACTAAGTCATGCTGAATCTACTTAGCTGACCACTGACAGTTGCTCTCTGGATGCTTTTCATGCAGGCAGTGGAAACAAACACTGTGATCGAGCTGTGTTCACTGTGAGGCTAACACGTGGTATACTGATGACTGATGGCAGAGGCTGATGAAAAAGAAAGAAAAAAAAACTGTGAAAGTGAATTTTGATGAGTATTTTCAGATGTAATCTACTAAATACTTTTGTTTTGGGTCATTGTAGGTTTCCCTGAGGTAACATTCAGAAAAGTTTGCATTGTTTGTAAATATTGGAAAGACATAACACTGGGAAACAAATTTTTTTTGCATTTACAAAAACACTTGTTGTTACCTAATTTGAGTGTGCTGATCTCAAATCTGACATTAGTTTTTCTCTGTAAGCTACAGGTTTTTTTTTTTACAATTCAAGACTTTATGTTTCCATCTTATTGTAAAATTTTCAACATTTAATTTAACATAATGAAGTATAATGTCTTCTTGAGCATCATCTTTGTGAAAATATAATAATTTATATAATGCAGTAAATATACTAACATACTAAAAGATATGATAAAATTTAGGAAGTGAATTTTAATGCTCATGTTACATCCAATGTCGCAGAAAGCCAACAGCATCCTTTGAACCAGAAGTTCATAGTTTTCTGCTTTTTTGTTGTCTAGGAAGTTCTTTGTAACTGCCATAAAAGACTGCCATGCTGCTTTCTCCTCCTTATTCATCTTCCTGGCAAATTCTTCATCATATATGAGGGTTTGAATTTAAGGTCCATCGAATACACCTGCTTTTATCTTCTCAAGAGACAAGGCAGGAAAAGCAGAAATAACATGTTGAAAGCATTCACTTTCTCTATTAAAAGCCTGAACAAACTGCTTCATTAAGCCAAGTTTGATGTAAAGTGGGGGAAAAATGATCCTGTCTCAATTAACTACAGGTTCATTCACAATATTTTGCATCCCTACTTTCAGAGCTTCACATTTCGACCACTCCTTCTGTGTCCAGTGTTTCTCCCGAGCTCAGCTGTCCCACAAACAGAAAGCAAGGATACTTCATAAAACCTCTCTGTCATCCTAGCAGGAAATTTACCATTTTAAGATCCACACAAATAATCCAGTTATTCTCCTCATACTTCAGAAAGTCAAGGACAATTTTTATGTCATTCTTACTAAGTCATTCAATTCGGGTTGGCTAAACTGCTGAGGGGTTAATGACTGCTTGGCATCAGAAGAAGACCCTTCAGATTCTACAACCATTTCCTCATGCATCTTATCAAAATACACTTGATCACCATTTTCACTTACTTCGTCCTTAGAAGAACTAAAACCATTGAAAACTGGCACCGGGAGTGTCTCAGAGTGTGGGATAGGTCATATAGCTGAAGGAATATTAGGATATGTGATCATATGCCATTTTTTTCTTGTGATGTCCTTTGTATGGATCAGACAGAAATAACAGTCACTGCTGTGGTCCTTAGATTCACGCCAGACCATGGGAATACCAAATGGCATTCCTTTGCATTTTCCTTTTGTCCAGTCATGAACCATTTCCTCACAATTATGACACACAATATGAGGAGCCCAATTCTTATCTTGATTGCCAAGGGGAACTTAAAAATAGGCAAAATATGCACGTGTCACAAATGATGAAATATTGCACCTTTGACGTTGAAGTGTGTAACAGCCACATATATAACAGAAGGTGTCAGGAATATTCTTACATTTATGCCTACTAGAAGAAGCCATGATTCAATCTTAAAACAAAATAGGAGGGTATTTTTATCGGATAATAATTTTTTACATTTAAAAACATCTACAATTATGTAAAAGTGATGTTTGTAAAACATTAATTGCTTTGTGGTTATGTTCAATCCAAGAGTCATTGCCCTTTAACTTCAATTTAAAAACCAATGCATGCCATTAACTAACAAAAAGAAATTAAAATTGCATAAAAACTGGAGCATGCACCAAAAAACAGATTTCAGATTTGGAATCAGCGATGAAGAAATATATAGAAACAGTTCTAAACCCTCATGCAACAGAAAATGAAAAAAAATTTGCTCCCCAGTGCCTGATTTAAGGAGTGTATGTCATCCTGGCACCCAGCACACAACTGAAGTGGGAATGTCTACGACTGAGAGGTCTGGCATTGGGCTTATTCTGACTAATTTGAAGATACAGAGCACAAAGTCATTCTGAAATTAGCCGAAAAATAGATCCTTTGCCGGGATTCAGTGTAGCATAATGGTTGAAGGGATAGACTTGGAGATCATGATTTAATGCTTGAATAGCTACTAGTCACGTATATTTTGACAAACTGAGTCTTAAATTTCTAAGAATCCATTTTATCAATCAGTAGAAAGTGGAAAGTCATACTAATCTGATGAGGTGATTCTGAGGATGGGATGAGATACTGTGAGTGTGCATATGTACATGCGTGTGCTTTCATGCATGCATATATGTGAAATGTGAGAGTGCATGCATATGTGTGTGTGGGGGGGTGTAAAGCTCAGGGCCTGGCTTTGATCCCTCAATAAATGACAGATAACATTATCTGTCAGATCAAGACATCCAAAAGATTTCAGCTCCTAAAATATTTTAGCTTTCTCTAGGGATGCTTCACTATCATAATAGACTCATTTTTCTTATAGAAAAAATATATATCCTTGATGAAAACTGTCTTAGTCAGCTTAGGCTGTTAATAAAATACCATAGACTAGGCAGCTTAAACAACATAAATTTATTTTCTCATTTTTCTGGAGGCTGGAAAGTCTGAGATCAGGGTTCTGACAGAGTTCAGGTCTTTGTGCCAGGCTTGTCAAAGCCACCTTGTCATTGTGTCCTCACACGGCAGCTCTCTCTTTCTCCTTTTTTTTTTATAAGGCTGCTATCTCACTAGATTAGAGCTTCACCCTTACAACCTCATTTAACCTTAATTAACTGCTAAAGATTCTATCTAAGTCACAGTCATATTGGGGGTTTAGAATTTCAACATTTGCAGAGGACACAATTTAGTCCACAGCCAAAGCCACGCTCTCCTGAGAAAGGGCATCCTTGATGATGACAGTGGATCTTTCCAAATTCCCAGAGATCTTTGGTTCTTGTTTCTGGTGTGTCCCTCCCTGTTTATTATTTGACTCACTGCCTTCTGTGTCCCACCAATGAAAGAGAGTATAAAGACCTAGGAATCTTAATATAAAATTATGTTTATATGCACTAAAATACATTATTTAATTTCTTTAATCAAATTCTTTCTCTGAGACTTGGGGAAATGGAACATGAGAAATTAAATTTTGAATCGGTTTGAGAAGGTGAGATTTCTTAGTCACTTCATAGCTTTGGGTTTGGAGATAGATATTCAGAGATAAATTTGTTTTTTCTTTACTACTGGGTTGATGTCTGGAAAATCTAGCCATGTGCTACCTCCATGTTAGACTCTGTATGCCTGATGGAGAAAGCAGTTTTAAGCACAGATGATTATTCCCTTTTCCTGACTTCTTAAGTCAAAATGTCTCATTCATTTATCAGAAAATATTTGGCTAATACATTTGAACCTCTAAGACCAGATTTTATCCAAGGAAAGCACTTTGACACTTTTATTTCCTCTTGTCCTCATCTTTCTACCTCTCTAATCTTCATCTTGCTGTGCACACTCCATTCAGATCCTCTCATTCTAATCCCTGCTATGGTGCCTCCTGTGGGCGATTTTGTGTGCTCTCCCAAGGTGCTGAGCTTTCTCCTGCAGGCTTAAGTTTTGTTTATCCTTTGAGCTAAAGGTAGCTCTTGATTTGGTCAGGAATGATCCATCTAAAGGTATTAGAACCAGAGAATAAAACATGAAAATAGAACATATCTTGTCGAGTGGTCACTACTAAAAACCAACATGTTACCTTTGTGTGAAAATAATAAATACTGTATAACTTTTTGTCTGTATGATTTGAATAAAAGGTAGTGGCTCAAGAATTAAAGAAATGTAAATACTTAAAAAGATGGTTTCTTTATTAGTGAACTCAACTGTTACCAATAGATGATGCATCAAGTATTATGTCTGATGCACTGGGCATTGACTTACTTTTTTGCCTTTTTGTTTTTACAAAAGCTTTCATATTCTCCTACTCAGAGTGGATGCAACTCTCACCATCAGTTCCAGAACTTCCTCTGTCTGTGACTTTGCACAGATCTCTATGTCTTAGTTTCCTCAGCCAGGATCTCCTGCTTTTTTTGCCCTGAGTCAACCTGATTGCAGGGAGGGTTGGTCTACCTTCCTACCTTGATGTAGTTTGAGGATATACTTTTAATTCAGTCCATGTGGCTGCGCATCTAAGTCACATTTTTTATTCCACTTTGACAGTAGTAAGCCTACTATTTTGACTTCTTCTGTCTACCATTCATGTATATTCCTTAGTTGATCCAAGCCTAGTGGAGAATAAAATATTGTTGGGCTGCTTTGAACACAGTCACATGAAAATGCTAAAAATGGCTTATAGATACTCTTATTAAGGATACAGACCATCTTGAGAGAAGGATAGATGATCTCTGCAAGATGGTTTGAGAATCATTAAACAGTTTCAGAAAATGTTCAGTTTATGGTGAAATCGTCCATGGCTTAAAATTTCATCATCAAAATTTTTATTCCCTTAGAGTCCCCCCTTATAGTTCCTTTTTAAAAAATTCAAATATCATGAAAAGGGATTAAATACCTTCAATCACACAGTTTCTTAAGCATTATTAATGCCTTTCCTTTCCACTTGGAATAGTGAAGAAGCCTGGGTGCTAGGAGAGTTAATACTTCCAGAAGGCAAAGGGATGTAAAAAAGAGGGGTGAGAAACCCTAAAACCAAGTGCTTCAGTGCATAATATCGCCTGAGGTCAGTCTAATGGAATGTGACCTTGCTTATGTATGACCCAATGCTGTCCATAGTTAATGACCTCATGGGCTTTATTTTGTGAATGAAAACATATTTAATACACTTGTATTGTTTCAAAGGTTGTCCTGATACTAGATGGGACTCGTGGCCAGTATGACAAAATTCTTGTATCTTTCAAATCACTGAAGCAAAACTCTTAACAAGAATATCTGTCATCCCTTCAATTTTTGTTTTGACAGTGACAGACAATGATAGTGTTGAGTCTAGCATTGAATTGTTCTATTTTGATCTCAAAAGTGAATTCTTATATTTGTTATCCATGAAAGATGAGATGTATAGAAGGGCAATATTTCAATTAAAATTCCCAAAGTGTGCATTATAGCTGAGCCCTGGTGAGAGGATGTTGTTCACTGTCAAAAAGTTTATGTAAGAATTAATTGGGATCTGTGTGATGAGTCAGTCTAAAAAGTATTATTTTTTTGAGGGGGCAAGAGATGAAATGCTAAATGTCAATTTTCTTTTTTATAATAACATTGAATTGTATTTCATAATTTGGAAATTACGTATTTCAGTTGATGCTGATTACCACTATGAAAACATTATCATTCTAAGTAAATATACAAGGCCTGACATACTTAGCAGTAAGTAAATATTTTTAAATCTCTAAATAGACTTACTGGCAACTAAATGTTCTTTTAATTTAGCTTAGCTCATAAACTGGTTTAATTAAGGTCAGTTCATTACAAAAATATTCTTCTCCAAAACTCAAGAGCTTTGGAGGAAATTAAAAAAGAAAAGCAATGATGCAAAAATTGGTGGAACACTGTCTTCCTGACCAGCCAGCAACATTCCCAGAATCCCAGATTGTGATGAAGGAGACAAGCAAGGAGACCACCACGGCTTCCTTCAGCATACAGCACATTCAATTACGGCCACTACCCAATGCCCACATATAAATATATACTAGAGCAGGGGTTCTCAAAGTGTGCATCAGGGCACACTGGTGCACCCTAGAAGATTTTCAGGTGTGTTTTATGGTACTCCAGAAAAATATGTGCCTGTTGGGGACCAAAAAACCAACAGGGTTTCTGGAATTTAGATTTTTGGGGAACAGAGGTGTGGGGAATTGGCTGTAAACTGACAGTCTGACCAATCCCCCACCTCACTTGCCTGATTAGGTTGCAAAAGGCTGTTAAGCTGTGATGCTGGATTGTTTACACTACCTCCCATGTTCCCTGGAAAGACTGGAGGCAAGTTTCTTCTATCCTTTGGTGTCAAGTTAAGATGATATATATGGTGGGGGTTTTGGAATGATGATTAAACATAAGGAATTGTCTCTTGAAGCCTTTTGGATTTCTATAAAAGAAGAATATGTGGCACTATCTAAAAAAACTTTGAACATTTTACTACAATTTTCAACATCCTATTTATGTGAATTAGGATTTTCTACCCTCAACACAATTAAGAGTAAAAAAAGAGGAATTCTTCAATGTATTGATGAGGAGATGAGAGTTTTCCTTTCAAATATATGCCCAAACATTGAAGAAATTGCTAGGACGCATCAGGCTCATGTTTCTCATAAACACAAGAATGAAAAAACTTAACACATTCGTGCTCAGACCTGCCAAATTTACTAAATCTTACTAAGAATGTATCTGTATGATAATTTTTTGTCTTTTTATTTTTTAAACCCTATTTTTTATGAATTCTAAAAAGCATAACTCAAAGAAGTAACAAAAATGTTTTTTTAATATCAGAATAAATTTAATTTTGTTGTATTCATTTCATTTAATTACCGTAAAAGCACGCTTGAACTGATATTTTTTCTTTAATATTTGACTTAATTATTATAACATATTTCTCAGAAATTTGTATATAGTGTGCCTACAATTATTTGTAGGATTTTAAATGTGCCCCAACTCAAAAAGTTTGAGAACCATGTTGTCTTAGACGGACTGATGTTATTCAGCTCTGCAAATGTTTGCTGAGGATTTACTGCACACATATCAAGTTCTTTATCTGCATGTGACAGTCAAGAACAGTCAGAAGCAATAGTTACATAATTATAACGTCATCTATTCATTAGACATTTAGAAAACCACTAACAAATTTGTGAGCGATGGCTTTCTCTAAAAATAAATTGAAGAGAAAGGGGATAGGGGATCAGGAACATAGAAGAGGGTAAAAGCTGGATAAGTGGTGATGGAAGAAGACTTGACCTAGGGTGTTGAACACATAATACAATATACAGATGATGTATTATAGAATTGTACACCTAAAACCTATATAATTTTATAAACCAATGTCACAACAATAAATGCAATTTAAAAAATTGTATTATTCATGAATTGGATAACCTGAAGTCATCTGACAGATAAAAGAATCATTTTCATTAACTTTTATTTTAATTTACTTCAACTCATTGTAATTCTATACCCAAAATGTCATACATATCATTTATTATTAAATTTATTATAAAATGTTGACATATACTTGCACACAAGAAACTTCTTTTGTAAATTTGATTTTCTTAAGAAATTGGTGTGTTTTTCACTTTTAAAAAGAAAAAATATATAACTGATTGCTTCCATTTGGGTTCAGTCTAAAAGGAAGCACAGCCTCAAAAAAAAAGTTGACATCCTCATATCCTCAAAATTTTCTTTTCTTTCAGATTGAATTTCTTGCAATCTTCATATTTTAATATAATTTCATATTATATTTTTTCACATTAAGTCTTTTAAATTTTTTTTATTAATTTTAATTTATTGTGTTAACATGAATTCGTGTCCCACTCAATATAACTTCCTCACCCTCAGCCCCACCCTCTTGTTCCCCACAACCCCCTTTTGCCTCCCTCCCCCTTACTCCGTCTCCCTTCCCCTTGGGATTTGCTGTCCTCTTATCTGTTTCTATGTGTTATGTATGTATAATTTTATTAATCCCTTCACCTTCTCTAATCCCATCTCCTCATCCCCCTTCCCTCTGACAGCTGTCCCTCTGCTCCCTGTCACCCCACCTCTGCCTCTATTCCATTTCACACTTCACTTTGTTTATTAGATTCCACATATAAGAGAGTTCATATGATATTTGTCTTTCTCTGCCTGCCTTATTTCACTTAGCATAATAATCTCCAGGTCCATTCATACCATTGGAAAGGGTAAGATTTTCTTATTTTTCATGGTCACATAGTATTCCATTTTGTATATGTACCAAAGCTTTTTAATCCACTAGTCTACTGATGGACACTTGAGCTATTTCCAGATCTTGGCTATTGTAAACAATGCTGTAATAAACATGGAAATGCATATCTTCTTAAAAAAAACCACATATATATGGTCAAATCATTTTTTAAAGGGGCCAACAACACACAATGGAGAAAAGAAAGCCTCTTCAACAAATGGTGCTAGGAAAACTGGAAAGCCACATGCAAAAGAATGAAACTCGACTACAGCTTGTCCCCGTGTACTAAAATTAATTTAAAATGGATCAAAGACCTAAATATAAGACCTGAAACAATAAAGTACATAGAATAAGACATAGGTACTCAACTCATGGACCTGGGTTTTAAAGAACATTTTATGAATTTGACTCCAAAGGCAAGAGAAGTGAAGGCAAAAATAAATGAATGGGACTACATCAGACTAAAAAGTTTTTGCTCAGCAAGAGAAACTGACAACAAAATAAACAGACAGCCAACTAAATGGGAAATGTTATTTTCAAACAACAGCTCAGATAAGGGCCTAATATCCAAAATTTACAAAGAACTCATAAAACTCAACAACAAACAAACAAACAATCCAATAAAAAAAAATAGGAAGAGGACATGAACAGACACTTCTCCCAGGAAGAAATACAAATGGCCAACAGATATATGAAAAGATGCTCATCTTCATTAGTTATTAGAGAAATGCAAATCAAAACTACAATGAGATACCACCTCACACCTGTTAGATTAGCTATTATCAACAAGACAGGTAATAGCAAATGTTGGAGAGGCTGTGGAGAAAAAGGAACTCTCATTCACTGTTGGTGGGACTGTAAAGTAGTACAACCATTATGGAAGAAAGTATGGTGGTTCCTCAAAAAACTGAAAATAGAACTACTGTATGACCCAGCAATCCCTCTACTGGATATATACCCCCAAAACTCAGAAACATTGATATGTAAAGACACATGTAGCCCCATGTTCATTGCAGCATTGTTCACAGTGGCCAAGACATGGAAACAACCAAAAAGCCCTTCAATAGAAGACTGGATAAAGAAGATGTGGCACATATACACTATGGAATACTACTCAGCTATAAGAAATGATGACATTGGATCATTTACAACAAAATGGTGGGAACTTGATAACATTATACGGAGTGAAATTAGTAAATCAGAAAAAACCAAAAACCACATGATTCCATTGGTGGGACATAAAAATGAGACTAAGAGACATGGACAAGAATGTGGTGGTTACCAGGGGTGGGGGGAGGGAGGATGCAGGAGAGAAGAAGGGAGAGGGGAAGGGGGAGGGGCACAAAGAAAACTAGATAGAGGGTGACGGAGGACAATCTGACTCTTGGCAATGGGTATGCAACGTAATTGAATGACAAGATAACCTGGACATGTTTTCTTTGAGTATATGTACCCTGATTTATTAATGTCACCCCATTAACATAATAAAAATTTATTTTTTAAAAAAGAAATGCATATCTTCTTTTAAATCAGTGGTTGGTATTCTTAGGATATCTTCCTAAAAGTGGGATATCTGGGTCAAAAGGCAGTCCCATTTTTCATTTTCTGAGGAAACTTTATACCGTTTTCCACAGTGGTTACACAAGCTTGCATTCCCACCAGCAGTGCAGAAGGGTTTCCTTTTCTTCACACCCTCGCCAGCACTTGTGTGTTGATTTGTTAAAGAGTGCCGTTCTGACAGGTGTGAGTTAATATCTTACTGTGGTTTTAATTTGCATTTCTCTGATGATTAATGATGTTGAACATTTTTTCATATGCCTATAGGTCATCTCTATGTCCTTTTTGGAGAAATGTCTACTCAGTTCTTTTGCCTATTTTTTCCTTTTTTTTAATTTATTTTTAATTTTTTATTTTTTGAAGCTGGAAACGGGTAGAGACAGTCAGACAGACTCCCGCATGCGCCGGACCGGGATCCACCCGGCACGCCCACCAGGGGCAATGCTCTGCCCACCAGGGGACGATGCTCTGCCCCTCCGGGGCGTTGCTCTGCCGCGACCAGAGCCACTCCAGCGCCTGGGGCAGAGGCCAAGGAGCCATCCCCAGCGCCCGGGCCATCTTTGCTCCAATGGAGCCTTGGCTGCGGGAGGGGAAGAGAGAGACAGAGAGGAAGGAGGGGGGGTGGAGAAGCAAATGGGCGCTTCTCCTATGTGCCCTGGCTGGGAATCGAACCCGGGTCCCCCACACGCCAGGCCGATGCTCTACCGTTGAGCCAACCGGCCAGGGCCTTTTGCCTATTTTTTAATAGGACTGTTTACCTTCCTGGTGTTGAGTTTTATAAGTTCTTTATAAATTTTGGTTATTAACACCCTATCAGATGTATTGTCAAGTATGTTCTCCCATTGTGTGGGGTTTTTTTTTATTTTGTTAATGGTGTCTTTTGCTGTGCAAAAGCTTTTTAGTTTGATATAGTCCCATTTGTTTATCTTGTCCTTTATTTCATTTGCCCTTGGAGATAAATAGATAAAATCAGCAAAAATATTGCTACAAGAGATATTGGAGAGTTTACTGCCTATATTTTCTTCCAAGATGTTTATGGTTTCATGACTTACATTTAAGTCTTTTATCCATTTTGAGTTTATTTTTGTGAATGGTATAAGTTGGTAGTCTAGTTTCATTTTTTTGCATGTACCTCTCCAATATTTCCAACACCATTTATTAAAGAGACTCTTTATTCCATTGTATACTCTTACCTTCTTTCTCAAATATCAATAGACCATAAAGTCATGGGTTTATTTCTGGGTTCTCTGTTCTGTTCCATTGATCTGTATGCCTGTTCTTATGCCAGTACCAAGCTATTTTAATTATTTGGCATCATAGTATCACTTGATATCAGGAAGTATGATATCTTCCACTTTATTCTACATTTTCAAGATTGATCAAACTATTTATGTTCTTTTTTGGTTTCATATAAATTTTTATAATATTTGTTTTATATTCAATATCTTTGAAGTATGCCATTGGTATTTTAATAGGAATTGCATTGAATCTATAGACTGCTTTTGGTAACATAGGCATTTTAATGATGTTAATTCTATCCATGAACACAGTATATTCTCCCACTTCTTTGTATCTTCCTTGATTTCTTTTTTCAATGTCTTATAATTTTCTGAGTACAAGTACAAGTCTTTTACTACCTTGGTTAAATTTAGTCCTAGGTACTTTATTTTTGTTGTTGTTGCAATAGTGAAGAGAATTGTTTCCTTAATTTCTCTTTTAGACAGTCTATTATTGGTGTATAAAAATGTCACTATTTTCTAAATATTAATTTTATATGCTGCCACCTTGCAGAATTTTTTTTATCAGGTCTAGTAGTTCTTTGACTGAGACTTTAGGATTTTCTATGTACAATATTATGTCATCAGCAAATAATGACAGTTTTACTTTTTTTCTAATTTGGATGCTTTTTATTTCTTCTTTTTGTCTGATTGCTGTGGCTAAAATTTTCAGAACTATGTTGAATAAGAATGGTAAAAGGGGACATCCCTGCCTTGTTTCTGATCTCAAGAGGATTGCTTTTAATTTTTGTCCATTGAGTATAATGTTGGCTGTCGGTTTGTCATAGATGGCCTTAATTATGTTGAGGTATGTTCCCTGTATTCCCACTTTGCTGAGAGTTTTATTTTTTATTGATTTTAATTTATTGTGTTTACATAGATTCTAGTGTTGCCCCAATGCATCCCCTCTCCCCCATATTCCCCTCAATATCTCCCTTGCCCCCCTCCCCATAGCTTTCTTCCCCCTTCCCTTCAGGTTTATCCCATCCTATCATCCCCTTTCCCTCTGTTCTCTTTTCCTCTGGTCCCTTTGATCTCTCCTCTGTCTCAATTTCATTCCTCAGTTCACACTGCTCATTGGATTCCACAGCTGAGAATTTAGATCATACATGGGTATTGAATTTTATCAAATGCTTATTCTACACATGTGATTTTTATCCTTCCTTTTGTTTATGTGATGAATCACATGGACTGATTTACAAATATTGTACCAGCCTTGCCTACCCAGAATAAATCCACCTTGTTCATGAAGTATGACTTTTTTAATGTATTACTAAATTTGGTTTGCTAATATTTTGTTGAAAATTTTAGCATCTATGTTCATCAGGGATATTGGTCTATAGTTTCCTTTCCTTTTAGTGTCTTTATCTGGTTTTGGAATGAGGATAAATCTTGCCTTATAAAAGGAACTTTGAAGTCTTTCTTCCTCTTGAATTTTTTGAAATAGGTTGAGAAAGATAGGTGTTAGTTCTTCTTTGAATATTTGGTAAAATTCACGTGCAAAGCCATCCAGTTCAGGACTTTTGTTTGCTGGGAGGTTTTTGATAACTGTTTAAATTTTATTTGTTGTAATCTGTCTGTTTAGGTTTTCTGATTCTTTTAGGTTGAGTTTTGGAAGATTGTATATTTCTAGGAATTCATCCATTTCACCTGGGTTGTCTTATTTTTTGGCAGATAGATCTTCATAGTATTTTCTTACAATGCTTTCTATTTCTGCAGTGTCAGTTTTAACTCTTTATTTTTATTTCTGGTTTTATTTATTTGAGCCCTCTCTCTTTTTTTCTGATGAGTCTGGTTAAAGATTTGTCAATCTTGTTTACCTTTTCAAAGAACCAGCTCTTGGTTTCATTGAGGTTTTGTATTTTTTTTAACTTCTATGTCATTTATTTTCACTCTGGTCTTTATTATTTCCTTCCTTCTACTTCCTCTGGACTTTATTTGTTGATCTTTTAGACGTAGGGTTAAGTTGCTATTTGAGCTTTTTCTTGCTTCTTAAGTTATGCCTGTAATGCCATGAACATCCCTCTGAGGACTGCTTTTGCTGTGTTCCATAAATTTTCAGTTGTTGGATGTTCATTTTCATTTGTTTCAAGGAAATTTATGTTTTCTTCCTTGATCTCATTATTAACCCATTTGTTATTTAATAACATGATATTTTGCCTCCAAGCTTTTGAATGTTTTTCATTTTTTTTATTGTGGCTGATTTTAGTTTCATGCTATTGTGATCAGAGAAGATGAGTGATATGATTTTAATCTTAAATTTGCTGAGATTTGTTTTATGTCCTAACATGTGATGTATCCTAGAGAATGTACCATGAGCACTTAAAAAGAGTGTATATTCTGCTGCTTGGGGATGAAATGTTCTAAAGATATCTATTAAATCCAGTTGATCTGGTGTGTCATTTAAGGCTGCTGTTTCTTTGTTAATTTTCTGTCTAGAGGATCTATCTACTGCTGTTAATGGGGTTTAAAATCCTCTGCTATTATAGTATTGCTGTTGATCTCACTTTTTTGTCCATTAAAATCTGCTTTATATATTTAGGTGCTCCTATATTAGGTGTATAAATATTTACAATGGTTATATTTTCC
This sequence comes from Saccopteryx leptura, assembly GCF_036850995.1. Lineage (NCBI taxonomy): Eukaryota > Metazoa > Chordata > Mammalia > Chiroptera > Emballonuridae > Saccopteryx > Saccopteryx leptura. The sequence goes on from NC_089505.1 coordinate 174,364,583, forward strand.
CAGTGGATTGCTCCCTTTATGTAGTGACTGTTGTTATCCCTTACTATAGCTTTTGTTTTAAAGTCTATTTTGTCAGAAATAAGTATTTCTACTCCAGCTTTTTTTTCCAATTTCCACTTACATGAAATAATTTTTTCCATCACTTCACTTTCAGTCTATGTGTATCTTTTGTTCTGAGGTGGGTCTCTTATAGACAGCATATGTACAAGTCTATTTTCTTATCCATGCATCTACCCTATATCTTTTGATTGAAGCATTTAATCCATTTACATTTAAGATTATTATTGATATGTATTTATTTATTGCCATTTTATTAATTTTTAAATTTATAATTCTCTTTTTCTAGATTTCTTCTTCTTCTTTTTTTACAGCAGGCCCCTTAACATTTCTTGCAGTACTAGTTTGGTTATAATAAATTCCTTAAGTTTTTTTTTGCCTAGGAAGCTTTTTATTTCACTTTCAATTTTAAACAGGAGCTTTGCTGGATAAAGAAATGTTGGTTGTAGGTTCTTCTTTTGCATCACTTTAGATATTTCTTGCCAATTTCTTCTGGCCTCAAGTCTTTCTGTTGAGAAGTCAGATGTCATCCTTATGGGGGCTCCTCTGCAGGTAATTAACTGCTTTTCTCTTGCATCTTTTAGTATTCTTTCTTTGTCTCCTCACTTTGGCACTTTATGATGTGTCTTAATGTCGGTCTCCTTGGGTTCCTCTTTAATGAGACCCTCTATGCTTCTTGAACTTGTGTGAGATTTTTCCTTCTTCAATTTTGGGAAGTTTTCAGCTATTTGATAATTTGGTTACTTCCATTTCATTTAGTTCTTTTTCTGGGAATTTCTTTTATTGATTCATTTGTGTCACATTTCTGTCTGCCCATTTTGTCTGTGTGTTAGGTAATGCAGTCTGACTTTAAAATTTTTGTGATGTTTTTATAATTGGTACTGACTTTCAGTTCACCTGTTTTCCTTGTTATAGGAATGTTTCTTAAGGGTACTATTTTCCCTCCTGTTGAATGTGAGTATTGAATTCAATGGGTCCTTTCATGAGTATGGTTATTCCTTTAGGCAGGCTAGCTCTAAGGGTCAACCTTGATCATGTGTATTACACATTGTGCAATGTCTGTCCTGTTGGGCATATTTATTCTCCACAGTGTCTCATGCCTGCTACACTCCTTCTTTGTGTGTGCTACTTGTGTAGGTAGCTGAGTCTAGGGTTGGTGCTGTTTGCCACCCACTACCAGTTGTGTTGGGTCTAGATCTTCTTTGTTTGGCATCAGCTGCTATTTGCAACCTGCTGTGAGATACTTGTTTGCAGCTACTGCTCTTTTTGCTGTTTGTGTCTGAGTTTTCTGTGCCTGAATAGTGTAGAAGGGACCAACCTGTGTATAAGGATCAGGTTCCTCCTTCTTAGAGATGATAATAGCTCCTTAAAAGCCCTAAGCTTTGTAAGATTTGTCTCTACTTTTCAGTAGGGTGTGGCCCTAGGAGTTTGGTGGGTTTGGCCTCTGAGACCCAGAGATGTGATCTGCCCACTCTCTGGACAGTTTTTACTGAGTCTCTTATTATGTCAAACCATCAGTCATAGACTCAGAAAAGTGTGGGAGAGAGCTCAGGTCTCAACACCAGAAAACTGAGTCATTGATGCCCCCCCCCCTCGCCCCCAGTTTCTGGTCTCTCAGAAACAACATGTATCCATGACTGGTGTAGGAGAGACTCCCAAGAGTGAAGCAGTTTCTTTTCCCCAGGCTGATGCAGCAGAGAGGGGATGCTCTGCCCAAGAAAGATGGTGACTGCAGTATTGGAGAATTACTCAGCACAGGGGTTCCTGTGGCCATTCCCCACAGTATCTCTTCATGGGCTTTCAACTTTACACTCTCCTCACTCAGCTCCAGTTCTCTCAGCTCTCCCTCCACCAAAGCCCTGAGTAAGTAGCAGTAAATGAGATTTTCTGTGTGGGCTCTTTAAGATGGAGCCTCAGTCTCCAAGAGCTCTGTCTCTTTCTTATGGAAAAAAACCCTGCTCTTTTCACTGCCAAATGCTGTCTGGATGCTTCTTTTTAGGCTCTGGGGCTTTAGGCTAGGGCTCTAGGCCTGAAACTGAGCACCCAAACCTCTCAGGCAACCCACCCTGCTGTGAGAGTCCCTCCAGACCCTTAGCTGCCACTAGCTCCTGGGAGTGGGGCAGCCCTTTCTGCATCTCCACCCTTCCTACTTGACTCCTCTTCATTTAGTCCAAAGTTGGTTTTTCAAGATGATTGTTCTTAAATTAAGTTGTAATTTAATTTGGTCATGGGAGGTGGCAGTTGGAACATCCGCCTATGCTGTCACTATCTTGGAATCTCCTCTACATTAAGTCTTTTTGGCAAACATACTATATAGTTTTTGATGATGTTAATTTTGATTATTTTGTGTATGCATGTACATTTTTTATTGTGAATTATTTCTGAAACTTTTTATAAATATATGAGACATAAAAATAAATACACAAAATAAAACAAAACAAAATCTAATATAGGAAATGACCAGTGCTAGGTGGGTTCAGTCCACTTGCAGGGTATAGGATAAGTACATAAGTAGAAGCTTATATACCATATATGTTATTTTTAGAAGTTATAAACAAACACATAAACATACTGTATTTCCCCATTTATAAGATGCACCCTTTTCCAAAATATTTGGGGTCTAAAAACTGAGTGTGTCTTACACAGTGGTTTTGGCATTTCAAATGCCATAGATGGAACTGAAGCTAATCATTGGGAGTTTTGACAGTGAGGAGCAGTTGTATAAATTTTATGATGAATAAAACTTGAATTCAATAACCTTATATAACACATTTTTTTTTTCAAATTTTAGGCCCCGAATTTAAGGTGTGTCTTACACATGGGAGCATCTTATACATGGGGAAATATGGTATATGTTTATATATATGCATATGTAGGCATAAAGGTATACTCCTCTACCTTTATAAATAATATTTTCATAACAGAGGATGTATATATAGTTAAGTCTGAAAACTATCAAGGAAAACTGAATTTAACTGTTATTTATTATTCTGTTTATGGGCCAGCAATGTTTATAAAAGTAATAAAATAGTTTTTCTTTTTTAGCAAGAACACATATTATAATTAAGATTTTATTTAAATTATTGAATTTAATACATTAAAGAATAAAATATAATTGGGGTTGGAAGTATACAAAACTTAAATATGTTTTCATAAATATATATATTAAATGTATAAAGTAACATTTTTATGTATACTTCCAAAAATATATTTTAAGTGATTAAAATTAGTTATAACATTTAAATGTACAATGTAAATTATAATTAACATCTACTAAAATTTTAAATAAAATTACTTTAGAAATTTTATATGTAATTTTTGAAAATTTTAATTAAATACTATTAATTTATAAACTTTTTAGAGTAATATATATAGATATACATTCATAAAAGTAAACTAACTACAGTTAGTGTTCAATGTTTATCTAGTTGCCAATAAAAAGAATAGGTAGTATTTTGTATACTATATCTAGAGCTGCATATATACATATATATGTAATATAATTTTTAAGAGTTATATAACTTTTTTAATATTACAAAAGTTCTTAAGCTGCCATGTGTAACTGTTGTGAATATTTTGATTATTGAGTGTTTTTCAATTAAGTGCTTCTGGGAACACAGAGAGAAGCAAGACAATAGGTACTCAGTGTTTCTGGGAAAAGACAGTGTTAAGGACTCTGACTTCACCTTATGGGAGAAGAAAGGTGTGATAAGTTAAAGTCCTTTTTCTTCTTCTCCCTTGTTTAAACCATTCTTCATTGTGGGGTTGTATTTGTTCTGATGGTGGCGGTAGCACATCTCAAGCCTTCTCTGATTCCAGGCATAGTGACCTTTTTAAGCCACAGGGCCAGCAAAAAGGAGCAGTATTAGTCACTTGAATAGGTTGTTAGGGTTATGAATAGTAATACTAGCACAGCACACTGGACCCCAAGTGACCAATATGCCAGGAGTACTTGAACTCATTTATTTTTTATTGGCTTTGTCCTAGAAAAGGGCTTCTAAAGCATGGGGCCTGGTGCAGGGGTCTCTCTTGCCTGGACAGAAGCCCTGTCTTCTACAATGCTGGCAGGGACCACACTGTTGTGGAGATGTTCTGTTGAACTACCCAACACATGCGTTTCCCACTCCTCCAACATAACTCATGAAAATGGTTTCACAAGGAATGATATTTAATCTTATATATAAATTGTAGCAAAATATTGAAAATGATCTTAATTGTATTTGTGGAATCTTGGTTGTGGGGAGATGTAAGAAAAATGGCAGATGAGAAAAAGGATGAGGTAAATCTATGTTTTACTAACCTGGACAAGCTTCCAAGACATATTGTTTTGAGTTTTAAAGAAAGTTCTAAGATGGTATGTGTAATTTTATTTGAAAAAAAGCAAAACTAAGTGGTATATCTAAATATATGCATGTAAATATACAGCAAAAATGATGTTGGAAGAGTATCAAACCACTGCTAACCTTTGATAAACTAAAAAAAATGTAATTTCCTCTGGGAAGCTGCAGTCTCACCCCAGGGCACAAACTGGATTTGTACTCCACTCCCCAACCCCAAAGGAAATTGCAGAACCTGGAAAATTGCTAACCTGATCACAGTGGTGACCTCTGGGGAGGCTCCTAGACTTTGAGGGAGAACGCTGAAAGAATCCTTTTGCTTTAACTCTATTATTTGAATATTTTATCAACTATTTGTGTAGTTTATATATTGAATATATTGAAATCAAACTATTGTGAATTTTTCCTAAGGCTAGTGACAGAATAGGCTTACAAGAGTTTTAGAGTTCCTGAGCACTGTTTGTTATTTTAACCCTCATTGTTTTTATTTCACCATTAATTCTTCTTTCTGCTCTTCTCCTTTCTCTAGTTGTCTCAGAGGCTTGGCTTTTCTCTCATGTGTAGTTGGTCTCCCAGTTTCAGGAAAAATATTTCCTACAGTCTCTCTCGTTTGTTTGTTTGTTACTCAGAAGGTGTGAGTAGGTAGGGCCATTTCCTCGTGACTCTCATCTCAACAGGTTTCAGCATCCTGGCTTTGGATTCACAGGTCTGGACCAAGGACAAGGTAGTATTTTTTATTTATAAGGATGCAAATTTATTAGATGGTACTAATTCATGTTTTCTCCTTTCTCTGATATGCTCCTAGAATCCTCTAGGGCAGTGGTCCCCAACCTTTTCTGGGCCATAGACCGGTTTAATGTCAGAAAATATTTTTACAAACCGGCCTTTAGGGTGGGACGGATAAATGTATCACGTGACCAAGACAAGCGTCAAGAGTGAGTCTTAGACAGATGTAACAGAGGGAATCTGGTCATTTTTAAAAAATAAAACATCGTTCAGACTTAAATATAAATAAAACGGAAATAATGTAAGTTATTTATTCTTTCTCTGCAACTGGTACCAAATGGCCCATGGACTGGTACCAGTCCGCAGCCCGGGGTTTGGGGACCACTGTGTTAGAGCATTGTTCAGATATGTCAAGGTTGCAGGTTCCATCCCTAGTCAGGCACATATAGGAATTACCTGGGCGCTGGCCAGTTAGCTCCGTAGGGTGGAGCATCATTGGAAATACGACCGAGTCAGGGCACATACAGGAAGCAACTGATGAATGCACAACTAAATGAAACAACAAATGAATACTTCTCTCTCTCACTTTTTCTTCCTTTCTGTCTCTCTAAAATCAGTCAATAAAAACAAAAACAAAAAATCAACCAATGAGTGTATAAAAAAGTGGAACAACAAATCTATGTTTCTCTTTCTCTCTCTCTCCCTTCTTTTCTAAACCAATAAATAAATTTTTTAAATTTTAAACAAACATACAATACCTGAATTTTTAGTCAGGGGCACTGACTTCTTTTTCCTTAGATTGTAATAAAAGAAAATGACAGCACCTAAAACAACAATAGCCTTCCCATGTGAATGAATCAAAATTCTATTTGCTTTGTTTTTTGTCAGATCAGAAAAAAAATCTTTTATTTTTACCATGCTGCAGAATTTTAGTAATTAGTTTATGTGTGCCATGAGATGAAAAAGGTTGAAAATCTCTGTAATCAAAGATAGAAAACAATTTACCCAATTATTTATCAGTAAGTTAAGCAGAACTGTTGATATTGCTATAGCATTTCTTAGGTTGAACTCTGACTAAAAGCAAATTTAACTTTTTAAGAATCTTTGATAACTAGATAGAAATGAATGTATGTATTATAAAAATGGAATTGGGAAATGAAAAACATTTTGATTTATGATTGTTGCTCTGTTTTCCCTTTTGTACCACATCAGGATCCACTTAATCTCCAGTGGTCTGTTGGTACTATTTTATTTATTTATTTATTTATTTATTTATTTATTTATTTAGAGAATGTTTAGTTAGTTATCAAGGCGTTTAGATGTTGTCTACCCAATGCATCCATTGTAGATTTCCCATCAAATCTTTTTAGTCCCATCAAAGTATTCATTCAAGTTTTGGTATAAATATTGCATAGATAATTATTTTATTGGAAGTTACAAAACAGCGATTTCAGGAATTTTTATTTTTCTTATGGACTCTTATGATAAAAATCTTGGTTTCTTTGAAACATACACTGGGGTAAACTGGAGAAAAACTAGTGACATCCATATTGGGCTTAGAAAAATATTTAACCATATATTAAAAATATTCAATCAAATATTAAATCATACTCTTTATGTAATGTATTGTGATAAGAACAAATTCAAAATATTAGGGGATGCATTAAGTATTTAAGTTTTAATACTTCTTGGTAACTTTTTTTAATTTTAAGAATGTTGATTGGATTCTTTTGTGTCTTGTTTGGGGATTAAAGGATAAACCAATTTAGCCAGTATTCTGATGTAGCCAAGAATTTGTAGGACTCAGCTTCTTCCTAGATCAGTCTCATCAGAAATTAAAAAATACATCCTCTTGCCTGGCCAGGTGGTGGCGCAGTGGATAGAGTGTCAGACTGGGATGTGGAGAACCCAGGTTTGAGGCCCTGAGGTCGCCAGCTTGAGCATGGGCTCATGTGGTTGGAGCAAGGCTCACCAGCTTGAACCCAAGGTCGCTGGCTTGAGCAAGGGGTCACTTAGTCTGCTGTAGCCCCCTGGTAAAGGCACGTATGAGAAAGCAATCGATGAACAACTAAAGTGCCACAACAAAGAATTGATACTTCTCATTTCTCTCCCTTCCTGTCTATCTGTTCCTCTCTCTGTCTCTGTCACAAAAAATATATATAATATATAATATAATATATATTTATATATTTATTTATATATTTATTATATATTATATATTTATTATATATATTTATATATAATATATATTTATATTATATATTATATATTTATTTATATATTTATTATATATATTTATATATTATATAATAGTATATATAATATAACATTATATATATCCTCCTTTTAAACTTAACTTTCAAAAGTTAGTGTAGGCCTTCAAAAGCACTAAATGATTAAGTTATGAAAATGTAAAGATTAAGATTCTTCCTTTACACCCTGGCTGATTGGTTCAGCAGTAGAGAGTTGGCCCAGCATGTGAAAGTCCTGGGTTCAATTCTGGCCAGGGCACACAGGAGAAGCAACCATCTGTTTCTCCACCCCTCCCCTCTCTCCATCTCTTTCTCTTTATCTTTCTCTCTCTTCTCTCCTCCTGCAGCCATGGCTGCAATGCTTCCAGCAAAGTCGACCCCAGGCACTAAGGATGATGGCTCATGGCCTTCCCCTCAGGTGCTAAAATAGCTTGCTTGCTGAGCAACGGAGCTGTGGCCCAGCCAGGCAGAGTATCACCTGGTAAGAGTTTGCCAGGTGGATCCCAGTCGGGGTAGCAGGAGTCTGTCTCTACCTCCCCGTTTCTCAGTTAAAAAAAATTCTTTGGTTGGCTCAGCTGTAGAGCGTTGGCCCGGTGTGTGGAAGTCCTGGGTTTGATTTTCAGCCAGGGCACACAGGGGAAGCACCCATCTGCTTCTCCACCCTTCCCCCTCTCCTTTCTCTCCCTCTCTCTCTTCTCCACCCACAGCCAAGGCTCCATGGGAGCAAAGTTGGCTCAGGCGCTGAGGGTGGCTTCATGGCTTCCCCCTCAGGCACTAGAATGACTGGCTGGAGCAGAACAACACCCCAGATGGGCCGAACATCGCCCCCTGGTGGGCATGCCAGGTGGATCCCAGTCAGGAGCATGCGGTAGTCTGTCTGCCCCCCTTCCTACCCCACCCGCTTCTCCCTTGGGGGGGAATTCTTCCTTTAACAGTCATCTCTCACAAGATCTCAGCCTAGGTAGGTCCCTTGAGAAAAAACTGTCCTTGATTCTTACTCATACTTTCTTTTTCCCCAGAATAGGGTATGATAGTATTAGAGATTTAGTAATTACATGTTTTATGGTAATATGGACTCAGCTGTCATACACCTCACAGGATTGTTTAGGGAATTAAATGAGGTAACAAAGATGAGATTCCTGGTCTTAATTTTCTTTTCATTTATGTAGACCAGGTTTTAGCAAACACAATATATAGTCTTGATAGGCCATATGACAGTTTCTGTTGCAGTTACCCAATTGTAAGTAGATGAGCATGGCTGTGTTCCAGTAAACCTTTATTTACAAAGACAGTTGGCAAGTAGAATTTGGCCCAAAGGCCACAGTTTGCCAACTTGTGATCCCTATAAATAGGTAAATTTCTTTAATGTCTTCTATTTCCTATGAAGGGTAAAAGACTTTGCAGCTACTGTTTACTACATTTCCAACTTCCCACTTGGCACATCAAACTACCACTTGAAGGTATAAGTACATGCTTACACATTTTTTAACAGTGTACATATAGAAAAGAATGTGTAAAATTATTGTGCTTAACGTATAAATATATTAATTTTTAGATAAATTAAATGTCACGTGATAAAATGATGGGACATTTGGAAATGTTGGGATTTTTCTAAATACTTTGTCTTTCAAATATGTTGAATTAAAAAATGATACAAGTAGCATAACACATTTATGAACAAAAGTAGGGTAAAAATCAAAACCTTTACCTAGATAGGACATATTGTTCACAAGTGAGGGAAAGAACCATAGGAAAAATAGAAAGCACACAATGAAAAAATGTGTGTAGCATAAAAATATGGATGAAAGCAATGCTTGATGTAAAATCTGAGAAAAGCAACTGGATGAGTGCAGGAAATAATCAAGGATTTGTAATTCAAGTCTAGATTCTGGTGCCAGCTCTGGTACTCTACAGCAGTGGTCCCCAACCTTTTTTTGGGCCATGGACTGGTTTAATGTCAGAAAATATTTTCACGGACTGGCCTTTAGGGTGGGACAGATAAATGTATCACGTGACCGAGACAAGCGTCAAGAGTGAGACTTAGACAAATGTAGCAAAGGGAATCTGATCATTTTTTAAAAATAAAACATCATTCAGACTTAAATATAAATAAAACGAAAATAATGTAAGTTATTTATTCTTTCTCTGCAGACCAGTACCAAATGGCCCATGGATCGATACTGGTCCGTGGCCCCGGAGGGTGGGGACCACTGCTCTAGGGGTTGTCCTCTTTATTTTTTTTTTAACAGAACTAAGCTAAATAAATTCTTTGTCACCTGGAAAAAGACAAAACACTCTCAAAGTATTTGACTATTGATGATCCAAGCATGCTCTGTGTACATGGAGAATAAAGCACAGTATTTCTGTACAACCTACACAGCAACTAGGAATATAGGTCTTGGATTGATATAATCTGATTCTTTTATTTCAGTAAAGACACATGTCCCACCAAAGCAGAGATATAAAATAAAAAGTGGAAAAATTTTCTTGTGGATAAAGCTTCGTATTTCCAGACAAAGTTCACTGAACAAAACTTCTTTGTTTGATCCCTTTAAGAACAAAGAATCAAACGGATTTTGATTAATGTGGGTAGTGTCTGGATAAAACATGAACAAAATCTCCTTTTATCCAGAGCAGGCTTCCCTTCAGACTTATCATTCATACACAGGGAAATGACCATTTCCTAAAAACAATCCTTTCAGAATAAAATCTGTACCCAATATTTTGTTTAAGCACCTGACAGCTGCTGCCTTCCTTACATGGTGGTTTTCTACTGCAGCTTGGGTCAGATGAGGTCAAATTACATATGTTCTAATTACTCTGGTTATGTTACCTAGTATTTCAATTGTTAAAGATATATTTACCAGGCAAAAACTGCAACCCTGGTGCCATAAGACTGAATGCTTTTCCTGTAAGGACAAACCTACATTCCAAAATGACTCTGCAGACAGGAGCCTGAGATGCATAATTTGGACCCATCTCCATTAAACACTTCTCCACTTTGTCCCATAATGTAATTGACATTGCAGGTCTCATGGCTCTTTTTAAGAGAATTAGAAGCTATGAGTCATTTGGGCATCTTTGGAACAAGCTCTCCTAATGCAAAATGACTCAATCACAGAGATTGTTATCTGGAAGAATTCCAAGATATCAAGACCTGAAAGCCAGCACTTAATCTGATTTAGGGTCTCTTAAAATATTCTTCAAACTTGACTAAACATCATTCTAAAAGGAAAATATTGAGAATTATTTTAGAAACCAGCCGTGGTCTGAACTGCCTTAGCTGTGTTATTGATTCCTTTTAAATAATTGCATTTAATTTGGAAACCTATGGGGACAAACAACCTAATGAAGATATATGACTATACTGAGTAAAACAAGACTAAATGTGTCAAAGATAATATAAAAAAGAAATCTTTAATTATATATTCTGTTGTTCTATTCTAGTGTTCTTCATGTTGGAACTTTGCCTATTAATTTATATAAGTACTTTATAGTGATATTAATAACATCAAAAATAAAATCTTTTCTTAAAGTTTTGGGAAAAATTTATTTTAAATTTTATTTATTGACTTTAGAGAGAGGAGAGAGACAGAGAAAGAGAATGGTGGGGGAGGAGTGGGAAGTATTCATCATAGTAGTTGCTTTTTACATGTGCATTGACCAGGCAAGCTCAGGGTTTTGAACCTGCAACCTCAGCATTCCAGGTCCATGCTCTATCCACTGCACAGCTACAAGTCAGGCAAAAATAAAATTTTAACAGGTGTCATAAAAATATTCTGAAAGCTTATAGAGTTAGCCCATCAAAGTGATAGCTTTTCAGAATGGACAAGTTGGTGTAGATGTAAGGTATTACTTTAATAATTAAAATGTTTCTAGTGTGGTGCTATATCATGTTTGATTTTATTCCCAAACTGAAGAAACATAATGTGGCAACAGGATAGCTTATAATTAGTTTTGGTAGAATAGGTCAAAGGCTCATGCATGTTTTATGCAACACTCAAACAGAAACGGAAATGAACAAAACAAACCAAAACTCTAAGTTGCATTAGGAAATAGTAAGGAAACTACTGATTTCTCAATGGCATTAATAGTGTCTTTCGATGTTCAGCAAGAGTCCTAGTAAAACCTGTAAACTATTAACTTTGCACATAAAATTATGATTCAATTTGAGCAGGATTCTGTCATTCCACAGCCACTTATTAGGGACCTTCTATATGCAAGTTTCCCATCCAATTTCCCCAGGTAGTCTCCCTCATGCATTCTATAAAATCAAATTTGACTTCCCTTGTTTCTCCTTGGGAGGACCTTTGTCACCTGAATATAGAAGTTATAGAAAAAGCTAGTGCTAAAAAGTGATATATGACATAGCAAAACTCTTTCTTTATAGATTCATAAAAATGTTGTGTCATGAAATTTATCCTCAAATGTCTTATCTGTTGCTATATTTAATGTTTTTTGAGAAAACAAGAACGGAATTAAAATTCCAAACCAATAAGCTCTTTTTCATTGACTTTTGGGCAATAGATTGAAACACCTGAGCTGATATTAACAGAGAAATTTTTGGAGAAAGTGAAAGGGAGGAGGAAAGTCACAATATCAGAAGACAAGTAAAACAACTCATTCCACATAAAGATTGTAAGATGAGTATTTTTGGGAAAAGTGATTGACACTTTTGTACTGGTAAGTTCTATATCTCTAATTGTGTCTAGTTTGCCCAATTATTTTTGCAGACTTAATCCTTGGATTGAACATGAAAGTTTTTTCCTACTCTTTCTGTTTATAAAAGTTATTAACTAGGAGTACCTGCAAAAAGTAGAACTATCTGGATTAAAAATTACTATGATAATAATTCACATTAAAAATGGAACATTGAATGAGCTACAGGACACTGAGATATTGCAGTACTTCAGTTGATGGTAAAATCATTTAAAAACATGATGTGTCAAAAGGCAGTTCAATTTTTAATTTTTTGAGGAATCTCCATACTGTTTTCCACAGTGGCTGCACCAGTCTGCATTCCCACCAGCAGTGCAGGAGAGTTCCCTTTTCTCCACATCCTCACCAGCACTTATTCTGTGTTGTTTTGTTGATGAGCGCCATTCTGACTGGGGTGAGGTGATATCTCATTGTGGTTTTAATTTGCATTTCTCTAATGATTAGTAATGTTGAGAATTTTTTCATATGCCTATTGGCCATCTATATGTCATCTTTGGAGAAGTGTCTATTCATTGCTTTTGCTCATTTTTTGATTGGATTGTTTGTCTTCATGGTGTTGAGTTTTACAAGTTCTTTATAAATTTTGTTTATTAACCCTTTATCAGACATATTGTCGAATATGTTCTCCCATTGTGTAGTTTGTCTTTTTATTCTGTTTTTATTGTCTTTAGCTGTGCAAAAATTGAACTGCCTTTTGACCCAACTATTTCACTTTTAGGAATATACCCTAAGAACACCATAGCACTCTTCTAAAAGTAAAAATGCACCTCCATGTTTATGGCAGCACTGTTCACAATAGCGAAGATTTGGAAACAGCCCAAATGTCCATCAGTGGACGAGTGGATTAAAAAGCTTTGGTACATATGTATCATACTATGGAATACTACTCAGCCATAAGAAATGATGACATCGGATCATTTACAATAACATGGATGGACCTTGATAACATTATACTGAGTGAAATAAGTAAATTAGAAAAAACTAAGGACTACATGATTCCATACATAGATGGGACATAAAAATGAGACTCAGAGATATGGAGAAGAATGTGATGGTAATGGGGGGGGCGGAGGAGAAGGAAGGGTTGGGGGGAGGGGAGGGGCATAAAGAAAACCAGATAGAAGGTGACGGAAGACAATTTGACTTTGTGTGAGGGATATGCAACATAATCAAATGTCAAAATAATCTGGAGATGTTTTCACTGAACATATGTACCCTATTTATCGATGTCACCCCATTAAAATTAATAAAAATAAATAAATAAATAAATAAAACCCAAAACATGATGTCATTAATTTTAAAATGATTTATTTGGCTACCATAAAATAGACACAGACAAAATCAATTTTCAGCTGGAAGGAAATGTAGAAATTTAATCTAAAACACCCCACTTCAAGAGATTGAGATTGATGTCCAAGAAATTTAGTGACTTGCCTATTTAGCACCAGTTCCAAGATTAAAACCCAAGACTTCTTTTCCCAAAACACTGTTCTTTGTTTGACATTCACATTCTTTTACTTTAACAGGTAACATAACCAATAGCCATGTTAGAGATTAAAATCAAATAGAAGCCATTAACAAATAACTGGGTAAATAGGTATTTTTCAGAACCTGCTGTGGTACTTCTAAAAACATGCTTGGCCTCCAGGAGTTAATCTCAAAGTTCTGGCTCAAGTTGATACAGGATTATAGTTTATAACCTCTATTTCTAAATAGTTAATGTGAAGCTAATATCAGAATCAGAGGCCAGAGCATGTAAAGTACCTAGTGCTTCATTAGTGTTCTAGCAATTATAAAAATTGAACATATGTATGTAGAATATATGTACAAACTTATTTTTATAGCACAAGTTATATGACTAATGAAGACATGATAATTCAATTATACTGCTAAAAATAATACTGCAATCAAGAAGTATTGACTCAAAAGATAATAGTTTTTATTGATTTTTTATTTTACAAATAATATATATATACACACACAAAGGTATGCAAAAGTAGGTTTACAGTTGTGAGTGTGGAAAATAAAAAAATTTAATTTTATTTAGAAAATTAAATTTAATGGGGTGACATTGATAATAACAGTACAAAATTATACAGGTTTCATGTACAGAATTCTACCACACATCATCTGTATACTGTATTGTATGTTCACCACCCCAAGTCAAGTCTCTATTACCATTTATTTATACCACCTACATCCTCCTCCACCTTCATTCATGCATCCTCCACCCGGAAATCCCCACATTGCTTTTTTGTGAGTTTTTTTCTCTCCTTTTTTCTTTTTTTGCTCAATCCTTTTATCCCCCTCACCTAGCCTTCCTCCCAAAAGCTGTCATTCTGCTCTCTATCTGTGAGTCTGTTTCTATTTTGGTTGCTAGTTCATTTTGTTCACTAGATTTCATGTATGAATGAAATTGTATGGTACTTTTCTTTCTGTAACTGGCTTATTTCACTTAGCATAATGCTATCCAGGTTCATCCTTGTTGTCACAAAAGACAACATTTTCTTCTTCGTCTTTTTAAAAATTTTTTAAAAATTAAAAAAAAATTTCCATTATTAATGAACATTTTATTATCTTTGCAATAATAGATTAATTCACTATACAGGCCTCCATAATATTTAAAATTAGGAACATGGAATTACAGTTCATAGGCTGATCACCATAATTACAGTTCATTTTATCTTGATTGCTTTTATAGGGACTCCTGCTTAAATCTGTCTGCTCTTGGAATTCCTAAAGCTTGTTGCTTGCAAAGCTAAAAATTTCTTAAGATAATTATTCAGTAGTTCCCTTTCAGCCCTTTCATTCTTCCCATACCATATTAGGATGGTTGTTTTAATCATGTGTGTGTGTGTATACAATCATATGTATATATAATCACATATATTTTTAAACTTAGAGTGAAATGGTCCTTTATGGTTTGCAAAGATTTTCACTTACAGTATTTAAAGACCCAAAACAAAAATCAGCATTATTTCTATCCACAGATAAAAACACTGAAGACCATCAAGGTGAAGTGAACTTTCCTAAGGCACATAAAGCCTTTCTGTGTTATTTTTCTTCTTCAAGTTATTTCCTCCTTTTTTTTTTTAGAGCTGATAAGTATCGCACTGTGTAAATACATCACAGCTTTTTTTATTCACTCATCTACTGGTGGGTCCTTGGGCTGCTTCCAAATTTTGGCCTTTGTAAATAATGTTAAAATGAATATAGGGGTGCATATATTCTTTCTAGTTACTCTTTTGGGTTTCTTTGGCTATAATCGCAGAAGTTGAATTGCTGGGTCATAAAGCAGTACTATTTTTAATGTTTTGAGGTAACTCCACATTGCTTTCCACAGTGGCTACACCAATCTGCATTTCCACAGAACATGAAGGTTTCTTTTTCTCCACACCCTCACCAACACTTGTTCTTTTTTTATTTATTGATGATAGCTATTTTAAGAGGTATGAGTGATATCTCATTGTGGGAGGTATTCAACTTTCTTGCATGACTGATGTGTTGCCTGAACATATGACCATTAAAAGGATCCTGAGTGCAATAGGGCTAAATAATTTTTGAGAAGAATTTTAAGGAAACTAGTAGGTATCAGATTTTTTTAAGTTGTTTATTCTTATTATTTTTAATTGTATTTGTTAAGGAGACACTAGTTAACATAATCATACAGGTTTCAGGTTCCCACTGCACAAGATATCTCCATACACCATGTTGTGGTCACCCCCTCATGTCAAGTGTTTGTCCACCTTCATTTAATCCCTCCATACCTTCCTGCACCTCCCCTACTTCTGGGTGAGGGAGATAAAGAGATAACTTTGTTACCTTTTTCCTTTGGTAGTTGGAATTTTCTTTCAAATCATTTGCATTTCTAATTCAGGGCCAGTGCATGACATTATGGTCTTACACTACATCAGAGCCAGACAGATGTAGAAGATAGAGTTGTCAAATGTCACCTTGAAGTGTGCTCTATGGAACCACAAATCAGGAAAGTATAACATAACTGTAGGCATAAGCTCAGTTTAGGTCTAGTGGGAGCATACCTGGATTTGGGCAGTTATTGTAACAGTCCAAAACCTCAAAAAAGATTTCAAATAGAATATGATTTTCCCCCTGGTAGAGATAAACAAAATTTGTCCACCTGTTTCCCCTAGGCTCTGTAACTATTAGGAGGCTGCCTCAGGTCCTGGTAACAGATGCTTTTCTGAACAATTTGAAGCAGCCTACTTACTGCTTTGTTTCTTCTCATATTCCTTTTGGTACTTTTTTTCTCCCACAGCAATGCAAGATATAAGAACACACAGGCTTCTTAAGGTCTACATTCAGAACGAGCACACTTTGAATTTCCATCCATATGCTTTAGCTGAATCAAGTTAACTGGTCAAACGTAAAGTCAACAAGTGAGAAAGTACTATGTGCCCATCTGAGGCCATACAAGGGTGTGAGAAGATTATACAAATTCCTTCCATTCTATCAGAATTTTTGCAGTGTGATTTTGAATATTTCCTCACCAAGAGGTGGAGTGTGTTTCTCTACAGTGTGTCTGTAAAGTCATGGTGCACTTTTGACTGGTCACAGGAAAGCAACAAAAGACGACAGAAATGTGAAGTCTGCACCAAATAAAAGGAAAACCCTCCTAGTTTCTGTAAGATGATGTGGCAGCATGTGCACATGTACAGTTGATGATGTAACACCGTGTATACAGGGGAGCAGCCCACAGCCATGCCAGTCGAGATGTGGACGGTACAGAGGAAAGTTCAGTGTGTTCTGTGGTTCGTTAAATTTGAATCCATGACCAAAGTGCAACGTGAATATTGGCGTGTTTATAATGAAGTGCCACCACATAGGAATAACATTACTCAGTGGGATAAGCAGTTGAAGGAAACCAGAAGTTTGGTGGAGAAACTCTGTTCTGGTAGGCCATCAGTCAGTGACAAATCTGTAGAGGCTATACAGGATAGCTACCTAAGGAGCCCTAAAAAATCTGTGCGTGAGCCCACATCAAACTGCACTGAATAGGTATGAAACTGGGAGAGTTTTCCTTTTATTTGGTGCAGATTTCACATTTCTATTGTCTTCTGTTGCTTTCCTGTGACTGGTCAAAAGTGCACCATGACTTTACAGACACATTGTACTTCTTGAATCTTTATTGGATTTGTGACTTACTTTTGCAAAAAGTTGAGTCAGATGCAGTATGCCAGTTTCAAGCCCCAACTTCCATGGTCTTTGAATGTTTTACTCTCTCTTTGGAACCCTGCTACTGCCATATCAATAATCATCTTTATTATATGCGGCTTAAGTGTCTGTTTGTCACCAATAGCTTATTGGTTGCTTGCGTAACTGTACTAGCCAATGGGGTGAAGTTGCCACGGCTGAACGCAAATTGAGCAGGTCAGGGGGAAGGTGAACATTTGTTTGCATTGGCAATCATCTGCTTTTGAAACAATTTAAGGCTGAATGCAAATTGAGCGTGTCAGGGGGAAGGTGAACATTTGTTTGCATTGGCAATCATCTGTTTTACATAAAAACTGCGTCTTAACGTAATTTCTTTTAAGAATGCCTCCTAGAAAATACAGCACTGAAGAGGAGAGAAAAGGAGCTAAAGCTGCACAAAAATGGCTTTCTCGACAAAAAGAAACCACTGAGCAGAGAAAGACAAGGCTTGCTTCAGTCGCAGAGCAAATGCGTCTTTCTCGGCAAAATGAGACTGATGAGCATAGAGAAACAAGGCTTGCCTCAGATGCAAGACAAAAAAGCCTGTCTTGACAAAATGAGTCCCTTGAACAAAGGCAGGAGAGAAATGCAAAAAACAACAGAGTAATGCTGACCGAAATGCAAAAAGGATTAAAACATATTTAAATCACCTTTATTTATTGAGCTAGCGATGGCTCTTAAGAAATGTACCGCCAGTGGTTTTCTTCATTGCACTCTACTTTAAGCAGTTAAGCAAGTAGAAAGGGGAAACCCCATGAGGCAGTAAGCAAAGGGGCATCCTCGCTGCCTGCCCTGGGTAATTCAGTTTGAATTAGCAGAAACCTTTGCACAAATCATTTTAATTAAAATTTATAATATCTAGAACAGCGGTCATTTCGTATGACCGCCGGGCTTTCTAATTAGATAATATGTTGGATGATGAAAAACATGTGGCTCAGTCACCACCATTGACCAAGGCAGGCAACTTCCAGACATGTGATTAAGACTGCCCTAGACCTTCCCATTCTCAGACTAAATGCATGAGAAAGCTTTTTATGACCAACCATGCCTGGTACAAATTAGTACCACCCAGTTGACTCATAGATCAGTAGACAAAATTTAATTCTTTCTGTTTTAAGCCAAGAGGTTTGGGAATATTTTTCTTTTACACTAAAATAATTAATAAATATGGTCACATCCAAAATCTAGCATTGTACAGAGCAGGTAATGACTGTTAAATAAATAATAGAATTCTCTAAGTTTCATATTATAGAAGCCATGAACTCTCTCTTGGACAGATGGATATGTATACAAAGAATGTTTCATAGGATATCAGGGAAGTCATAGACAACCTGAATGTGTCTATGAAATTCAGGAAGTTATCATGGCCTACCAAGCCATTGAAATTCCTGGATGGCTTTTGTAAAATTTGACCTCACGACTTGAAAACAAATAATTTCAGATGTTCCTGGATTTTTTCCATAACTAAATAGTGCCAAAAGCTTCATTCCATTTACTTTTTACCTGCTTATTGTGTCAAGTCTTGTCTCATATCAATGAGTGTCTCTGGCCAAAGTTTCCCTTTGATAGTACAAATGATCACAAACATCCTATAGCTTTCTTGAGACACAAGAAATCCCTGGCATAAACAAACAGACAGACAGACAGACAGACAGACAAAAAAGATAGACCCAAAACCACAGAGAAAGGTCCAAATAGCTTTAGTTATTTTTTCCTTTTTTTTTTTTTTTTTTTAGTGAGAGGGTGGGAGAGACGGACTCCCACATGCATTCCTACCAGGATCCATCTGGCAAATTCAGTCTGGGGCCAATGCTCAACTCAGCCAAGCTATTCTCAGTGTCCAAAGCCAATGCTTGGACCAACTGAGCCACTGACTGTCGGAGGGGAAGAGAGAGAGAAGGGGAAAGGGAAGGGAAGAGAAACTGATAGTGGCTTCTCATGGGTGTCCTGACTCAAGATTGAACATGGGACATCTATAGCCGAGCCAGGCTCTATTCACTGAGTGAATCAGCCAGGGCCACAGATAGCTTTCTGAAGTTATTGGCTTGTTGCTCACATTTGTTCTGCATCAAAATATATAAAAGAATATTTATAACCTCAAAATATTAACAGATGAGTGAGCAGAGATTTCTATCTGCAAGATCTTTTTTTTTTCTCTTTATTTCTCCTTGCTGTGTGCATAAAAAAATTAGTCTCTAACATTTTGAGGCTGTAGTCTTTTTGTTACAATAACATTTATTATAACATTTGAGGAATTTCTTACTTTTCAAGTGAAATCTCAATGAAATATTTTAATGTGATAATGTGGTTGAAAGTAAGAGCAGATATGTTTTAGTTACATTAAACTACACAATGACAGGTCAGAAGTGTAGTATATAAATCTTCTAATAAATGAAGGATACAAAAATTTTAACTTCATCATCGTTTTACAAAGCTGGTAGAGGAGAAATATCAAGGCTCACTAAATAGTTTAGCCAGCAGAGAATACCCAGAAGCTTGAATACCTCTCTTACCTTTTAAAATTCAGTCACTTACTGGAAGCCTTTTCCACACATGCATACCAATCTGCCTAATTTGTTTCCCCTGCATTTTTATTAGGCAGAGTTCATTTTGATACACATTTTTTAATGTCTTTATTTATTTATTTATTTTTTACAGAGACAGAGAGAGAGTCAGAGAGAGGGATAGATAGGGACAGACAGACAAGAACGAAGAGAGATGAGAAGCATCAATCATTTTTTCGTTGCAACACCTTAGTTGTTCATTGATTGCTTTTTCATATGTGCCTTGACCGCAGGCCTTCAGCAGACCAAGTAACCCCTTGCTCAAGCCAGCAACCTTGGGTCCAAGCTGGTGAGCTTTGCTCAAACCAGATGAGCTGCGCTCAAGCTGGCGACCTCGGGGTCTTGAACCTGGGTCCTCAGCATCCCAGACCGATGCTCTATCCACTGCGCCACTGCCCAGTCAGGCTAGAATGTCTTTTTTAAATCCCATTTCACAAACATCATGATAGTTTTTTGTGCTTCTTTAGAAAGTCTTAAATCTAATATGTTTATGATTTCATGACTTACATTTAAGTCTTTTATCCATTTTCAGTTAATTATTTATTGTGAATGGTGTAAGTTGGTGGTCTAGATTCAATTTTTTTTGTAGGTAGCTGTCCAATTTTCCCAACACTATTTGTTAAAGAGGCTGTCTTTACTCCATTGTACACTCTTACCTCCTTTGTCAAATACAAAATTGTCCATAAAGATGTGAGTTTATTTCTGGGTTCTCTGTTCTGTTCCATTGATCTATATGCCTGTTCTTATGCCAGTACCAAGCTGTTTTGAGTACAATGGCCTTGTAGTATAATTTGATATCAGGAAGTGTGATACCACCCACTTTATTCTTCTTTTTCAAGATTGCTGAAGCTATTTGTGTTCTTTTTTTGGTTCCATGTAAATTTTTGGAATATGTGTTCTATATCTTTGAAGTATGTCATTGGTATTTTAATTGGTATTGCATTGAATCTATAAATTACTTTGGGTAATATAGACATTTTTTAAAATTTTTTATAAAATATTTTTTAAAATTTTTATTCATTTTAGAGAGGAGAGAGAGAGACAGAGAGAGAGGGAAGGGAGGAGCTGGAAGCATCAACTCCCATATGTGCTTTCACCAGGCAAGCCCAGGGTTTCAAACTGGATACCTCAGCATTTCCAGGTCGATGCTTTATCCACTGCGCCACCACAGGTCAGAATATAGACATTTTAATGATGTTTATTCTTTCTATTCATGAATATGGTATATGCTTCTACCTGTTCGTATCTTCCTTGATTTATTTTATCAATGTTTTATAATTTTCTGAGTATAAGTCTTTAATATCCTTGGTTAAATTTACTCCTGGGTACTTAATTTTTTTGGTTGCAATAGTAAAGGGAATTGTTTCCTTAATTTCTCTTTCTGACAGTTCATTGTTGGTTTATAAAAATGCCTCTGATTTCTGAGTATTAATTTTATATTTTGCCACCTTGCTGAATTCGTTTATCAGTTTCAGTAGTTTTTTGACTGAGACTTTAGGGTTTTCTATATACAGTATCATATCATCTGCAAATAATGATAGTTTTACTTCTTCTTTTCCAATTTAAATGACTTTTATTTTTTCTTCTTGTCTGATTGCTATGTCTAGGACTTCTAGAATTATGTTGAATAAGAGTGGTGAAAGGGGCACCCCTGCCTTGAAAACATAGGCAGTAAGCTCTCCAACATCTCTCGCAGCAATATGTTTGCTGATTTATCTCCACGAGCAAGTGAAATCAAAGACAGGATAAACATATGGGACTATATCAATCTAAAAAGCTTTTGCACAGCTAAAGACAATATGAATAGAATAAAAAGACAAACCACACAATGGGAGAACATATTTGACAATATATCGGATAAGGTGTTAATAACCAAAATTTATAAAGGACTTGTAAAACTCAATACCAAGAAGATAAACAATCCAATCAAAAAATGGGCAAAAGAAATGAATAGATACTTCTCCAAAGAGGACATACAGATGGCCAATAGGCAGATAAAAAAATATTCAACATGACTAATCATTAGAGAAATGCAAATTAAAACCACAATGAGATATCACCTCACACCAGTCAGAATGGTGCTCATCAACAAAACAACACGTAAGTGCTGGAGAGGATGTGAAAAATTAAATGCATGATTGGTATGAATATGATAAAAATATCTCTAAAGTATCATTGCACATTTTTTTATAAAATGTTTAGGCAATTTTATTTTAGTTATGCCTTATTCTGTGGCTAACAGTAAATGGAGAAACAGCAGGGTTCCAAATAGAAGCTAACTAGGAACCACTTAGGGAAGTTGAGAGTAGAAAGTCACATAAACATCTAAGGACAGGAGAAATAAATTTACTGCTTGATATATTTAACATTTTTCTAAGGAAAAACCTGCAATTTTCCTTATATAAAGACTTTCACTTGACCTTCCTATGGGGCATTATGTAGTTGGGTGACCAGGATGGTTCTTATTGATTCTAAGTTTCTCTTTAAGGAAAAATATGTAAAATGCTAAGTAAGGAGGTTGATTTACTATATTAGCTGACATTTAAGACCCTTACCAATTCTAAATCATTTATTATATTTTTTCTCATCTAGACCTGATAAAGAATTAAGTTTATTTCTAGCATTAAAAAAGAGAAATAGCTCTTCAGTTACTGAAATTAGCATTGCAGAGAAAGCAGAGAAAGGCCATGTGGAGGAGAGGAGAAGCAGCAAAGATGGTGGAGTGCTGAAGGAGAAGCCAGTTTTTGCAGAGAGAAGAAGATGAGGAACAAAGATGCTGTTCTGTGGACCAGCCACGTTTCTGCATTTTGGTCTGCTGTATCTTTGATGGGGAGTGGCAAAATGGCAATGGATTAGGCGGACATACCAACTTAAACCTCCCAGAACTAAAGTGCATTACAACTTAATTTTAAGAACCATAATCTGGAAAAACCAATTTTGGATTAAATTAAGAGGACTCTTTAACCAAGGAACACCGAAGAAGCCACACTGAGACTGGTAGGAAAAGCGGAAATGCAGAAAGGGCTGCCTAGCTCCCGGGAGCAAACTGCAGCCCAGTGAGACTCGCATGGTGGGAAGTGAGTTTAGCGGAAAGGGGAGGGTCCTGAGGCCCAGGAACAAAGCTCCAGCCTGCAGCCCCAGAGCCTAGAAGAGGCATACACACAGTATTTAGCTGTAAAACAAGTCAGGATACTGTTTGTGAGAAAGAGACAGATTTCTCAGGCCCAGGATTCCTCTTAAAGGGACCACACAGAAAACCACCTACCCAGGGCTCCAGGGGACGGAATAGAGGAGAGTACAGGAACAGCGGGAAGAAAGTGTAATCTAGGAGGCACAGGGAGAAACACTTTGAGGGACAGCCACCCTAACCCCTGGGCTGAGTCACTCCCCAAATCTGAAGTGAATATTTCTTCTGGAAATAGTAATAACAGCAAAGGGAAACAGGACACCAGCCAAACAAGCTCTCCTGCAGCACTTAGAGCAGAGTTGTTTAGAAAAAGGGAGCTTTGGGGACTACAATATGGAGTGTTAGGGTCTGAGCTGCAACACTGCAACCCACATGGCTGAGGGCTCGCCAAAGAGCAGGCAATGGCGGGATGCAGAAGCATGATTTCATCGGCAAGGACAGAAGTTGGCCAGCCATGACTGAGGCCCAGCTGGCGAGAATGTGGAGAAAAGGGAACTCTCCTGCACTGCTGGTGGGAATGCAGACTGGTGCAGCCACTGTGGAAAAGAGTATGGAGATTCCTCAAAAAGTTGAAAATCGAACTGCCTTTTGACCCAGCTATTCCACTTTTAGGAATATACCCCAAGAACACCATAGAACTGTTCCAGAAGGATATATGCACCCCCATGTTTATGGCAGCATTGTTCACAATAGCAAAGATCTGGAAACAGCCCAAGTGTCCATCAGAGGACAAGTGGATTAAAAAGCTTTGGTACATATATATTATGGAATACTACTCAGCCATAAGAAACGATGACATCGGATCATTTACAATAACATGGATGGACCTTGATAACATTATACGGAATGAAATAAGTAAACCAGAAAAAACTAAGAACTATATAATTCCATACGTAGGTGGGACATAAAAATGAGACTTAGAGACATGGACAAGAATGTGATGGTAATGGGGGGGGGGGTGGAGGAAGAAGAGGGATGTGTTGGGGGGAGGGGAGGAGCACAAAGAAAACCAGATAGAAAGTGATTGAAGACACTATTATTTTACTTTTCAACTCGAAAGTTTGCAACTCTTTTCTTTTTTTAAATCATTTCTCTCATTTAATTAATATTCACTATTTGATGTGACCTTCCTACATACTTTACTTCTTTATTATATATTCAGTTCTCTTTTTCTATTATTATTGTTAATTTTAATGGGGTGACTTTGATCAACCAGGGCATATATATATATACATATTTTTATTTATAGTTCATTTTACTACCTTTGGAGTTGAAAAGTAAAATAATAGTAATGAAATATTTTACTAGGCTTCAACTGTAGTTTTGAAGCAGCAGAAGAAAGAATTAATGAATTTAAAGACACATTGATAGAGATTATGTAAGCTGAAAAAGAAAAGAATTAAGGAAGTAAACAAAGCCTCAGAAAAATGTGGAACGCCACTAATATACAAATATATATATACATATTTTTATTTATAGTTCATTTTACTACCATCTCTTGAATGCAGCCATATTAATACTAATATAACTGCAATTAAACATGATTTTATCAATATTCAAATAAAGTTTTGTCATCCTCTGTATCAGTACATTGGTGAAGAAGAGATACATCTGACCACAAAGAAGCACATATGTATCTTGTGTAATACACAATTAAATTTTCTCGTACCTTTTATTCTCTAGATTAAAAAATACCATTTAGAAATCTTCCCTACCAAAAAAACCACCTCTATCCTTCCAGTTTCTTCTCTTTACTGACTTTTATATGTATTAAGAAATTTTTATTTTTATTTATTTATTTTTTTAATTAATTTTAATGAGGTGACATTGACTAATTAGGGTACATAGATTCAGAGAAAACATCTCCAGGTTATTTTGTAACTTTGTTATGTTGTATACCCATCACCCAAAGTCAAATTATCTTCCATCACCTTTTATCTGGTTTTCTTTGTGCCCTTCCCCTCCCCCCACCACCTCCCTCAATTCCTTTCCCCTTCCCTTGATAACCACCACACTCTTGTCCATGTACATGAGTCTCATTTTTGTGTCACACCTATGTATGGAATCATATAGTTCTTAGTTTTTTCTGATTTACTTATTTCACTCAGTATAATGTTATCCAGGTACATCCATGTTGTTGTAAATGATCCTATGTCATCATTTCTTATGGCTGTTCTTTCTCTTCTTCTTCAGGAACCCCTATGATGTGGATGTTATTTCTCTTCATGTTGTCACAGAGCTCTCTTAGAGTTTCCTCAGACTTTTTGAGTCTCTTTTTATTTTTCTGCTCTGCTTCTATGCTTTCATTCAACTTGTCCTTCAACTTGCTGATTCAATCCTCAGCTTCATCCATACTGGTTTTAATGCCTTCCATTGTGGTTTTCATTTTTGATATTGTATTTGTCATCTCCGACTGATTCTTTTTTAATATTCTAATGTCCGTTTTTATTCTTGCTATTTCTTTATTTAGGTGTTTGTAATGACCATCCATTGTTGTTCTAAGACCCCTAAGCATCCTAACAATCTTTAAACTCTGCATATGGAAGTTTAGTTATTTCCATATCACTCAGTTCATTTTCTTGAGGTTTTTCTTGTGGTTTCATTTGGATTGCACTTCTCTGTCTTCTCATTATGTCTGTGTGTTTGGGTGTATTGTTTGTAGAGCTAGTTGAGTCTAGGCTTGGTATTGTCTGCCTCCAATTTTCAGTTGTGTTATTTCTAGGTCTTCTTGGGTTGGCATCAGTTGTTATTTGTAATCTACTGTCAGATTTTGCTTTTCTAGTAGAGCCACTTTGAAGTCTTGATTTGTGTGTTTTCTTTTCAAATTTCTTAACACGTGGTAAGTCTTGTTTTCTGCTCTCAGCAGGGGGCTTATTTGAAACTGTATCCAGGTATGTTGTGGGTGTAACCTGAGACTCTGAAGGCCTGATCTGCCTGTTACTTTCTCTGTTCCTAGGGTGTTGTCTCAGCTTCAGTAGGGGAAGGTGTAACTCAGATCTCCATGGACACCTGCGTTACCACCCCTCCTCTCCACTTCTTATTTTCAGCTGTGTCTTGTTGCGCTGATTGGAGCTGGAGAGATGTCTGGAAATGGGTCACTCAAAACTACTTTAGTTTTGTATTGTGTGGAAGGATAAACCCCTCCCTCAGCTATGGCCACCTCCAGCACTGATGACTCAGCTTCTCTGGTCATCCCATGCATTCCGCTGCCCCTCACCATCTGTCTCTCTTTCCTCTTTCCTTTTGGAAGACTAGCCAGCCCTTTCAATACACCTTGTTTCCAGGTCCCCAGACAAGTGGCTGTGAGCGATATTTTCTGCTCTTTTCCTTGGAATGAGAGCACTTCTGGGCTCTCAGCCTCACTCCCCCCCCCCCATTCCTATAAGCAGAGGAGACCCACAGCTCCTCAGGCTTGGTATAGCTGCTTCGCTGCTCCCTACCAGGCTCGGTGTGGTTTCTTCTTTGCTCTTTTATTTTTGAGAGCTATTCTTGCAGTCCAGAGTTGGTTTTTCACACTGATTGTTCCTAAATTAATTTTTAATCCAGTTTGGGGTGTGAGCTGGGAGTCTGTGCATCTGCCTTCTCCACTGCCTTCTTCAGGTATGGAGATCCTGGAGTCTTAAGGACAATCATTCAGAAGGCCTACACTGAGAACTTTTACCATTATCATAGGGCATTGATGGTATCAAAGTCTTCAGAAAGCCTTCACTCCTATTGGGCAAGCTCTAGTATGCTGAAGCTGTCAGGGTGTCACATATTATCCAAAGCAATGATGCATGACTAGGGAAGGTTGGGGACACCCATGTCCTATGGGAACTTTCCATCTCTTTCTTTTTGCCCCCTACCCCATCTCCACTTTTTTCTTTTCTTTTTCTCTCATCAACCCCCAATCTCTTGCCCACAGGGCAAATAAGGTATTTCTTGGATGCAGGTCCAAGAGATGGCTCATTGTTAACATTGCATCCAGCTTACCAAATTCTATTAAAGCAGTTTCAGAGGTAGCATGCTTGAGCAGAGAGAAGAGCAGTGCTAAAGTGTTGGGAGAACTTCTTTTTATTCCATCATATTTTTTTGCCCCCTGAGTGACTTAGCCAGTGAATACTGAAGAGATTTAACAAGAAACATCTCAAAAACATATTTTAGTTTTAGCATCTTAAGATTCAATGTTTCTAATACCAGGAAGACTTTATAACACAGAAGCATAAAGTTAATGGTGGAGATACAAGGGCCAAATAAAGTCTGAGGCTTCATCATTCAGGACAGGAAGGAAGGTTAGAAATGGAGACAGAAAGGAGTGAAAAGGCATCTATACACAGCTGTTACAACCACATCAAATGAAAGAGATGGGGTGAAAAGATATGGTGAGCAGGAAGTGAAAAACACACACAGAGAAAGCAAGCAATTAGAGGCAGTTTTACTTCCAGTTTTAGGAAATTCAGAAGGTGCAGTTATGGTTCATAACAAGTTTATAAATAATCATAGTAGATTCAGGGGTACCTTCAGATAAGAATTTAATTTGTGAGCATACAATGGAGTAAAGACAGCCCCTTCAACAAATGGTGTTGGGAAAATTGGACAGATACCTGCAAAAAAATAAAACTAGACCACCAACTTATACCATTCACAAAAATAAACTCAAAATGGATAAAAGACTTAAATGTAAGCCATGAAACCATAAGCATCTTAG
The DNA here is from genome assembly GCF_036850995.1 of Saccopteryx leptura. NCBI lineage: Eukaryota > Metazoa > Chordata > Mammalia > Chiroptera > Emballonuridae > Saccopteryx > Saccopteryx leptura. The sequence goes on from NC_089505.1 coordinate 174,392,323, forward strand.
AAGAAAACATAAGCAGTAAGTTTTTCGACATCTCTTGCAGCAATATATTTGCTGATTTATCTCCACGGGCAAGTGAAATAAAAGACAGGAAAAACAAATGGGACTATATCAAACTAAAAAGCTTCTGAACAGCTAAAGACAATAAGAACAGAATAAAAAGACAAACTACACAATGGGAGAACATATTCGATAATACGTCTGATAAGGAGTTAATAACCAAAATTTATAAAGAACTTGTAAAACCACACCATAAGGATAAACAATGCAATCCAAAAATGGGCAAAAGAAACGAATAGACACTTCTCCAAGGAGGACATACAGATGGCCAATAGGCATATGGAAAAATGCTCAACATCATTAATCATTAGTAGAGAAATGCAAATTGAAACCACAATGAGATACCACCTCACACCAGTCAGAATGGTGCTCATCAACAAAATAACACAGAATAAGTGCTGGTGAGGATGTGGAGAAAAGGGGACCCTCCTGCACTGCTGGTGAGAATGCAGACTGGTGCAGCCACTGTGGAAAACAGTATGGAGATTCCTCAAAAAATTAAAAATCAAACTGCCTTTTGATCCAGCTATCCCACTTTTAGGAATATACTCCAAGAACACCATAGCACTGTTTCAAAAGTAGAATTGTACCCCCATATTTATGGCAGCGTTGTTCACAATACGAAAAATCTGAAAAACAGCCCAAGTGTCTGTCAGTGGACAAGTGAATTAAAAAGTGGTGGTACAGGCCCTGACCGGTTGGCTCAGCGGTAAAGCGTCGGCCTGGCGTGCAGGGGACCCGGGTTCAATTCCTGGCCAGGGCACATAGGAGAAGCACCCATTTGCTTCTCCACCCCCCCTCCTTCCTCTCTGTCTCTCTCTTCCCCTCCCGCAGCCAAGGCTCCATTGGAGCAAAGATGGCCTGGGCGCTGGGGATGGTTCCTTGGCCTCTGCCCCAGGCGCTAGAGTGGCTCTGGTCGTGGCAGAGCGACACCCTGGAGGGGCAGAGCGTCGCTCCTGGTGGGCATGCCAGGTGGATCCCGGTCGGGCGCATGCGGGAGTCTGTTTGACTGTCTCTCCCCGTTTCCAGCTTCAGAAAAATACAAAAAAAAAAAAAAAAAGTGGTGGTACATATATACAATGGAATAATATGGAGCCATGAAAAATAAGGAAATCTTACCTTCTTTTTCATGGATGGACATGGAAACTATTATGTTAATTGAAATAAGCCAGGCAGAGAAAGAAAAACATTATTTGATCTCACTCATTTGAGGAATTCAATGAACAATGTGACCTGAGGAATGGAACTGAGACAGAGGAGAGATCAAAGGGATCAGAGGAAAAGAGAACAGAGGGAAAGGGGATGACAGGATGGGATAAAGCTGAAAGGAAGGGCAGAGGGCATTATGGGGAGGGGGGCAAGTAAGATGTTGAGGGGAATATGGGGGAGGGAGATGCATTCAGGGCAACACTAGAATTTATGTAAACACAATAAATTAAAATCAATAAAAAAAGAATTTAATTTGTTCTGTAATCGAGCTCGTAAGTCAGTCAACTCGCATATCAAACTGCCGACACTGGACCTGTGCATCAACACACCAACTAGTGGCAGCTTCCCGAATCACTACTTGTTATCTCAGAATTTTGCTTGGATCTCGAACAAAAATACGGACTGAGTTGCAGCTCGTATCTTAAAAAAAAATTGTATGTTGGTCTTTTTGTATCTCAAGGTACCACTGTATAAGAAGTATAAAAGGCTGCCTATGTGGTGAAAGGCAAGGAGAACCAGCCGGGATGAAATACTTGTAGTGCAGTGGGGGAACTGATGCGAGATGTTTCCAATTTAAATCAAGTCATCACATGAAGTTTTAAATGTATTGAATTTGTTTTATCATTAAACAGGTGATTAAATGTATTTGGTATCCCCTCTGTTTGGCATTATACAATGGTTCAGGAATGTGGTGATGAATAGAGGCACATGTGCTTACCCTGATAAGGTTCCCTAATGATGTCTCCTCACTTCTGTAAGAATGAATCTAGACAAATGCTAATGATTTCATAGCACATGGGGTCTTTACTAACTGAATCCCATGCAAACACATGGACAATGTTACCAGTTAAAAGGAACAATGAATAGAAAGGTATTTTTTTCCCCTGCTCTGAGCTTTTTAGTTGGTGATACTTTACGGGGAAGAAAGGTAAGAATTATTTTTGCAGTGTAGTCAGTTTTAAATAGGCTGAATTCATTCGTGAGTAATGAATTTCGTGAGTAAGCCCAGCAGGCTTTCCCACTCAAAAAAACAAAAAACAAAAAACAAGCCTCTCTGATTTGTAAGCTTAGCTTTCTGGCATTAGAATCTTCCAGTGGCACAACTGCACTTAAAATACAATCACAGACACTTGTGATTCTCTTATTATTTTCAGAATTACATAGAAGCCACTTGAGTAGAAGTTAAAGAGAAGAAAAATTATTGACAGTTCCTTGGCATCTATAAATTCAGTGTAGGAAATCATAATAACTTATGCTGTTTACTTGCAGAACTGTCAGGTTGAGCTGCTACCTCAAATTCAGAAACTTTAATTGCCTCTCCAAAATAAAATATCCCCTCACCTCTGTTCTACTGCAGTGAAAAAACTTTCAACTTTCTAACTCCATTCATTACCCACATCTACTCTAGCTGTTGAAAAAGATGCAAATGTTCAATTATTTTTGTCAAACTGTACCACCTCTTGAGATACTCAAGCACATAATTCTCTTAAATCAATTTCTTTTATATTGCTGAAGGTGCATATTTTGAAATTGTACAAATATGATGTAGGTCTCCTAGAATCTTCTCACTAATCCCTTTAGCCATCTTTATCATAATAAACTTACTAGAGCCAATAGGTAAAATATAACCTCTACAAAATCTCTACTTAACATATGTACACACTGGGTTATGATATTTGGAAATGTGCTTATTCTTCACACAAATAATGCAGCTGTATCCTTTGTAATAAATATTCAGGAATATAGAGTAAATTTTGTTTCAATCAATATTGCCTTAAAATTTTACAAAGGAGATTGATAACATGTAACTTTGACTTTAAATTATTAAAGGTTGTCATGTGCTAAAGTAAATGTAAAATCAGGATGAAAGCCCAAAGTAAAGTTGAGTTTACAGGAAATGTTACAAAATTAAGAAAAAGAAATAAGCATCAATAATTGAACAACCTGTTAGATTAGATGTATAGCCCATACAAGCAAGGAAAATCATATCCAGTTTGTGGTATTTAGGATTTAGGAAAACAATTTTTTTTTTAATATGAAGGGCAGCAGGGATATCTCTCTCAACATTTTTTTATTCTGGTCTAGAATTAAGATAACAAGAAGGAATAAAGAGTGGATTTAAAAGAGACACCAAGAAGGTCATCTTATCTCTCAAGAGGGTACCAGCTTTGTTAAAATTCAGAAAGATAAAAATGTATTCTTTCTATTTAAAAATATATTCATTTTATTAGAAATGATTAGTTTTGTATCTTTAAAGGAGACTAAGCTCCAAAAGGAAAATATAAGAAGTGGCAGTTAGCAAGGACCTCTTAAGTATAAACATTAAATATTAAAATACTTTTTAAAAAATACCTTCTAGACCTCCAAGGCTAATATATACTTATGTTCTTACCCCCTCCTTGGTTACACTGGGGTTGGGACCTGACATTACACAGTAATGAAGTCAGAAGTGAGACAGCTTTGGTTTCCTGATAAATGGGCTGCTTCCCTGCTGCTTTCTTCTGTGGACAGGACCATAAGCAGCAAGTGGGTTAGGGACTCAATGAAAACAGCTTTTTCTACTCTTCAGCCAGTGAAGGATGTGTAAATATCTGTACACCACTTTTGGATCACTGTGCAGCATAGTTTGGCTCTGGACCCCTTTTAAACTAACAAGCCCAGTAATTTTCATTGCTTTGATCAGCTCTATTCATGCTACAGGGTCAGCCTCATGACCCCTGTAATTAGCAGACCTTTTCCAGCCTCTTCTTATTTTGTATTTGCCTCAGTCATACTCTATAATACTTCCAAGATTGTAAACTTATGTCAGCTGAGGGTCATTGGCACCAATTCAATGTCAACACGAACCCCTAATTTGAAGGGCAGTATAGAAGGATACTTTATTCAGTGCAAACAAATTGTGGTATAGCACAGCTGTGAGAACAGCATGACTATGGAAGAGCTCAACAATTCAGTTATGAAGCAACATGGCTGTGGAAAATCATGACTGAGGCAGCTCTGGAGTGAGGGGAACCTTGTCAAGATTTCTCTCTGCCTAGACAGCCCTGCTTTGCTCTGCTCCAATTTGCTCCACTCTTCCCTGTTCCATTCCACCTGTCTCCACTCTGCTTGGCATGCTCTGCCTGTTCTGTTCTGCTCTGCTCCATTCTGCCCTAGACTACCAAGACATTTTTGGTTGGGGTTTCACCTCCAGCCAAGGAAACTCAGTCTTAGGTAGAAAAGGAAAGTTCACTCTCAGAGCTGGAGGGGAGCTAAGTTAGATAGAGAAAGTTCATTTTCATGCAAATGAGGATTCCAAATCCTCACCGATTGGTTGGTCCAAAAGGCCCTGTCCTGATTGGTCAAAATGGAGCCACTCTAATTGATTGGTGAAAATACTGATGGGATATAGTTGTGCAACTCTGATTGGATGAAGAAAGCCTTAGTCACATTGGTTGAAATAGGATTTCAGGAACTCCTTTATAAGGGCTCCTCAGCCGGCAGAAACACAGAGCAGGCAAGCGGTTCAGTGCAGGCTTCTTTTTAAAGCACAGTTTACATAAGAGATCCCTGTATAGAAATGGCTTCTGGGGCTCTTTAAATTTGAGCCCAATTAGCTATCAGGAGCCTTTCTCAGTAGATATCTTCTTTCACAGGGTCCACACATTAAGTGAATATATCCAAGCTATTGAGATTATATTTTCATTAAAATATATGCTAAAAAATGACTATATTCCTTTCAGCAATTTTACATTAATGTGTGAAATATTTAGCTGCCATGTGAGGAAGAAAGATAAGAGAGGTTACTGGTGTACTACCCTCTCTGGACTTTAATTTTCTTATATGTAACATGAAGGAAGTTGAAATGGACACTTTGATGGTCTCAGCATTGTTTATCCCTACACATCAGAAGACTTCAACTGCTTATAGTTCCCCAACCACACCACACTCTCTCATACTTCGGAGCAAATGCTTATGCTGCTCCCCTTCCTTATGCATCCTTACCCACTGAGGATGCCATCTTCCAACTCTTAGCCCTGCCTACGCATCCTTTTATTACTCAGATAAGATAGCAAACTCTTTAAGAAACTTTTCTCACTTCCTGCCCTCCACCACACATATCCCCAGCCTGGGTCTAGGCTCCTCTTCTCCCCTTTCCTAACACCCTAAGCATGTTGCTATCATAATATTTACACCACTCTTTGTAATTCTCTACTTTCTTATTCATTCCCCCACTGGACTGTGATCACTTGCGCAGCAACTTTATTCATTGTGCACTTTCAGCACTTGGCAAATTTCCTGTAGGAAATTAGGAATTCTGTAAATACTAATTGGGTGAAATGAATGGAGAGCAATAGATGGGGAAAAGGTGCAAGTCCAACTTTGTCTGTTTAAATGTTTTATTAATGCAGGTCTTGTTTAGAGATAAAAGAATTACTTTTATCCATTAGAACAGTGCCTGGTACTTAATAGGAAGTCAATAAATATTTGTTTAGAGAATGGTAAAATAGTTTCTAATAGTTGCTTTAGATGGTGACACTGCAGTCTTCTAAGGAGGAGAAAAAGTGTGTATTGGTATGGAGAAAGACTCAATTTTGGTAAGCACCAAATTGAATACTACAATTATCCCAAACAAAGAGAAAAATTCTGTTCCAGCCAACTGTTCTGGAAAATAACCCATCTTTCTGGAAGAAAGGAAGAAAATGGGATGGGGGGACTCACTGCATAGTGTACAAGTGGCCATTAGTTACCCAATGGTTATTGAGAAATTGAAATATTGCTCATCTGAATGCAAAAATATCTCATTAATAACTTTTATATTTAACACATGTTGAAAATTGAATATATTTTACATATATTCAATTTAAATAAAATGTTTTATTAAAATTAATGTTATTTTTTAATGTTGCAACTAGAAACTTAAAAAGCACATGTGTAGTTCATTTTATGTTTCTATAGGATAGTGCTGATCTAGAACCTTTTAAAATTATTTTGCTACTATACTCTTTTTATCTTTGGTAACAAAGCTTTGGTATTTATGACAACAAAATCCTCTTTATTCAAAGAAACTTTTCTCTATTTCATCTTTTTCTAAGCCAACTCAACCCACACCTTTTTATTAAAAATAGTGCCATCTACTGAAATAAAATAATAATAGGTCTGGAAGCAATTTCATTGTTTGAGTCCTGGCATAGGAGTTTCTCTTCTCATATTTACATTTAAGTAAATATGCAGTGACCATAGAGTAAGATCATCGTGAGAGCAGCTGCATTTTAATCTCTGATGGCTCAAAATATACTAGTGGCTGCTTTCCCTCTCTCTTTATGTAGATAGCTCAAGATAGCACATATTGGCAGGCTGAGTGCCCTGCTGAGGATGAGGGGGCAAACTTAATGCAAGAATGCTTTCTATAAGAGACAATCTTGAGTATGGAACATCCCTGTCCTCACAGATCTTCCTTTGGGTCATTGCAGATCCTCTTCATGCCTAAAGACATTTTAAATGCTTCCAAGTGCAGTGTCCAAATCAATATATATATTCTTAAACACATTGTAAATATTCTCAACTACTTAACCCCAAGTCTCCCAGTAACTTCATTGGAGCTTTTTACTTCATAGCTAGAGTAGCAGAACATGCCCCACTGGGAGGGGTGAGCAGAGGAGCAGGGAGTCAAAGATGACACAAACCAATCCCTTTGACAGAGAAATTTTGAGAACCTCCACCCTCAAAACAGTACTTCAACATGGAAACAATACTCTGTGGAAATATATTTTCAGAAATTGTTTCAGCTACTTTTGTAAATGACATTAATACTTCCCATTGTTGTCTCAAAAAAAGCTTTATTCTTTAAGAATAACCTGTGGCCCTAGCCAGTTGGCTTAGCGGTAGAGCGTCGGCCCGACGTGTGGAAGTTCCAGGTTTGATTCCCGGCCAGGGCACACTGAAGAAGTGGCCATCTGCTTCTCCACCCTTCCCCCTCTCCTTCCTCTCTGTCTCTCTCTTCCCCTCTTGCAGCCAAGGCTCCATTGGAGCAAAGTTGACCTGGGCACTGAAGATGGCAACATGGCCTCTGCCTCTGGTGCTAGAATAGCTCTGGTTGCAATGGAGCAATGCCCCAAATGGGCAGAGCATCACCCTTTGGTGGGCATACCCAGTGGATCCTGGTCTGGTGCATGTGGGAGTCTGTCTGACTGCCTCCCTGCTTCTAACTTTGGAAAAATACCAAAAAAAAAAAAAAAAAAAAAAAAAAAAAGGAATAACCTGCTTAATCATTTTCAGGACATCAAAGTTAATACTGGCCATTTTTATTAATTATATATTGCATACATATGTGTGTGTACTTGTGTGTGTGCATTTTCCCTTCAAATATTAGGCATTTGTGTGTGTGTGTGAAATAGAATTCTAGATAATTTTGATAATCTCGATTTTATTTTTTTTATCATTTTCAAATTGTCTATAGATAAGAAAAGAAGTAGAGACAGAAGAATATGAAATGGAGGGAGATAGAAAAATAGAAAGGGAGAGAAGCCACTGTCTCAAAGCTATTCCTTTTAACAAAGGAAGCCAGTCATGACTAAAGCCCTTCTCTCAGGTAGCTTAGAGGAAACATGTAAGGAAACTGAATAATGCATTGACATGATCAAATATTCCTCTCTTCTATCCCTAATGAAAGACAATTTTCCCCAGAAGAAATCGGTAGCATTTCATGCAGTAAGGGTCATTCTTTCCCTTTACACTCATTTGGGACAAAAGCTTTCTGAAATTCTTTTAGTATTTCTTAAACTAAGGTCCAGCTAAAGACTCTATTTTGGGGGGAGCATTGATTTTAATGCTGATTCTCCAGGTCAACCTTCAGATGCTCAAAGGTAATAATCTTAAAAAGCAAAATTAATAATTTTTCTCTGCATTTTTTTTCCACTACCAGCAGGCACACAAAGATTGTTCTATGGCCATTGAAAATCAGTTCTTTCAAGAATGATATTGACCTGCTAACTAGTGCACAGCATTGCTAGCAGGAAACAGAATGCTCTGAAAATTCAATTTATATACATATATTTTAGATTTAAAACAATGCACTCAATGTCAGAATTCCCATGGTGCCTCATGACCTGGTGCCTTTGGACTAGCCCCTCAATATTAAATACTGATTTACATTCTGTGGATCTCCCCAACCCATGAGCTGAGCACCGGTTTATGTTGATTGATGGTCTCTTGTTACTCTGCCTTATAGTCTGTGACCATTTGAAACTTCAAAATGGATGAAGTCAAACATAACAGGCACTTTCATTCAATGAAGCAAAGAGACAAGACTGGGAAGCCAACTGTTCTGTCAAAAAAAAGAAAATATTCTGTCCAGACTAATCCATCAGGTTTTCAGACCTCTGACACACTGCAATCTCAGCACACACACTAGTGTCTGTGCTGAATGCAGACAAAACAACTGATGATATTTCTTTTATATTTAAATGAATAGCTTTTAAAAAATTAATAACCCATGTAATTCTTTTCATGTAATAATTACATTCTAAAGTATTTATTCTAAACGTATAGAAGTGTATTTTAAAATTAAGGGACTTGTTATACTGTTGTTTATTATAAGTTTTTAAAAATAGAGAATTAATTAGTAAATTATAACTGGTTAAAGAAATAGAATGAAATAAAATCATTAAAAATTACATTTCAGATTATTCAAAGTATAGAAAGTATATTACATGAAATAGATTTTCAAATTGATATCAATTTATACAAAATATATGTATCAATATAGATAAGACATATAGATTTAATAATGTTATATAGATAGAATGTAGATATAGGTACATAAAAAATACTAACATTATATACAAAAATGTTAATTATACATATTTTTTTGTTAAATTATAAGCGATTTTTTAGTTCCCTTATGTATTCCTATATTTTGCTAAAGTTCTAATTTAACATACAGTATTTATATAAAAATATTCATAATTACAGTCTACATATATTTTTATCTTAAACCTAGCTATAATTATTGAGTATTAGCATCCTATACTATGGTTTAAAAAAATAGTTACTGTATTTTAACACATACCTTATTATAACAATGCATTTTTCATGTCTGGTTATGGTCTAAGCTCCAAAGGGCCATGCAATCAAGCCCTTGTATGGATGACATTTTAACAGATTAACGTGTAATTTCAAAGCAGATAAGGCAGGATGCCTGCAATGCTTTAAATTGTATCACTTAGAAGTTCTGTGAGCTAACAGTGTTTATGAACATTATAGTGATCAAATAAATATAAACTTTCAATTACCATTAACAAGCAAATACCTCTTAATCACAGATTAGGAATGAAAATTGGACACTTCCAGGAATACGATTTTCAGCAAGCATCAATTGAAAGAGGTAGAAAAATAAAGAAAGCATGAAGATAGAAATTCCCTTGATACATCTATTCTTGTTTTCCCATCCCAGTGACCATATCAGAAATGAAAATGGAGGAAAATGGAAAAAAACCTAGATTAATAATTTCCCAATAAACTGAAAGGTAAATGGGGAAGTTTACAGTTGTAAAAATACCTTGTCCTACTTTTAGGTATGGCCATGAAGCAACAACAGTTTTCCTCGGTCAGAGAGCAACTTTGTAAGTCTTTGACAAATTCCAAAAATGTTTCATGTTTGACTAGTGAGAATTACATGTATGAGCCTCTAAAATTTAAGCACAGAATTATATTTATATTCATTTTTAGATATTTAAAAAATGAATTTCTAATTATTCACCATTGGCATATTGCTTTTATAAAACATTCTTTGATATTTTTTCTATATTACTTTGTTCCCTGAAAGGCTGACCAGCACAGAGGACATCACCAGGGCTCCCTGCTGGCTTGCTTCCAGTTGGTTTTAGTCAGTGAATGACATCACCCAAAGGTCAAAACATAGAGGAGGGACCAGGGTTTTCATCTTCTGCTCCCTCCTGTACTCAGGAAGCAGTCATATCCTCTCACAGCCATAGTTTCCTCTAAGGGCTCCTTCTTTTGTATTGTTATCTCTCACAGCAATTATCCTGTCCTTTTATTTTATGATTGTTAATAGTTTTATTTTAGTGCTAGTCTCTGGGTGTCTAATCACTCCTCCAGGATTTATAGCAGTAGATTTGTAATTATCTCTTTTTATATATATTCCTATATATTCTTATGTATATGCTAATACTTATATACTATATTATATTATAAAATATTATCTTATGTTCCATTAATATCTCATATAAATTGCATATAATATATATTCTCCTGTTAATATCAAAATTATTATGGAATATATTATAAAGCTATTATATCAAGCTATTTGGAATTCAGTGTATTAACTCACATAGCAGGAACAGGTTCTAATAGTTTGTTTAATAAATTGAAGCCCAGATTCAGTGGTACCCTGCCTGTAAGTAATGAACTGAGATAAGGAAACTGCTCTGTCATATTGTAATTGAAGGAAACTAGAGGTTTAAATAGATGTAAATGTGGGACTGAACCTCTTATGGGCAGGATTCATACCTACTTTCTAAGCATTGGAAAACAAAAGGAAACACATAGTAAGGGGCCCAGCATCCTGAAGAGCCCTGTGTGACTGTTCAATATAGCTTTGAGATGGTGATAAGAGATTTTGGCTTTGGCTTAGTGCTCTTATTTAAACAGGAATAAAATATCTCAGGGTGGCAGGGACCTAGTTGTAAGGCTCCACTCTCAGAAACAGATAGTCCAATGGCATAATACACCACAGGGATGCAGTAGCAATCAGAGTTTATTGACACTAAACTATAGTTATTGAAATCTATAGAGGTTTAATACTGACTTCTGATTCATGAATTAGATGGGTAACCCACTAAGGTATTACTTGGTTAATATAACCCTGAAATCTCTGTGTCTGATGACAAAAAACAAACAAATGAACAAACAAACAAGATGCTAGCATGAATCCACACCCAGACCTAAGTCAGTTCACCTATTCTGAATCCTTTGAGTGAAGATATAGAGAACCATTAGAGATGACTCTAAAACTGGTCTCAAGAAAATACTATAAATCTTCCCTAATTTTTACCCAGAGAAAACTTTAGCCATTTTAAAGGTGACTATGTGAAGAATAAATGCCCAGATATATAGATATATAAAACTAATATATAATATTAATACACTAGTCCCAGGGAGATAAATGCCACTGTGATTGAATGGCTAAAAGTGGGGCTTATGAAAAGGCACTTGATAAACAGACTCTTGGTCTAAATTTGTCTCACAGTGGGTCCTTGGGCTTATTTCCCTAGTTTCTGCATGAATAATTGGAGTAAATATATTTAGAACTGGCATAATTCCCACACAGCTTCCTTGAGCTATGAAATAAGGACTAGATAGGAAGGGACAAATGAAGTCCCTGAAACTGCCTGCTCCATCTCTGGACAAAATGGTAAACCAAAAGTAATACTACGTTCCTTAGAGAAAGAGCAGAGTTTAGAAGATACTAAAGATACAAGAATGGTGAAGCTAAATGGTACTTCTGTAATGACTGTGAATTATTATAAATTTGATTAAGCTATGATTAGCAATGAAATGTATTTATTGAGAAAACCAAGAAAACTGCTGGATCTCAGTGTGTGGACATTGACTTGGCATACACATTTTTTAAATGGCAGTCAGGACAATTAGAAATAGTTCCCTTTTTACCAGGTAGAGATATTAGCTAACCTTATTGGCTAACCAGAACCATTAACTATCACACTTTCTTCTTTGCCATTATGTAATTGACAGAGATCTTGATCATCTGATCCAGCATGTTATTAAGTTATACAAAAAGCAACAGGAAATACCACGTAGCTTAGTTGCCTTGTAGTAAGAATAAGAATGATAAACTCATTAAATTTAGGAACATGAATCTGTAACAAAGTTACTAGAGATGGGGTGGCCTTGGTAGTATAGGTTATCACTTCTGAAGTGACAGAGAGTTGCGGTACTTGGCAGTAGCTATAAGAACAACAAAAAAGATACAATATAATTTAAAATATACTATATTCAAGTATATATATTCAAATATATATATGTGCATATATGTGTATATATAAATACTAGAAAGCTCGGCGGTCATACAAAATGACCGCTGTTCTAGATATTATAAATTGTAATTAAAATGATTTGTGCAAAGGTGTCTGCTAATTCAAACTGAATTACCCAGGGCAAGTGGCGAGGACGCCCCTTTGTTTACTGCCCCACGGGGTTTCCCCCTTCTACTTGCTTAATTGCTTAAAGTAGAGTGCAATGAAGGAAACCACTGGCGGTACATTTCTTAAGAGCCACCGCTAGCTCAATAAATAAAGGTGATTTAAATAATAAAATGTTAATTCACATGTCAAAGATCTCTTTGTACACAACATTTCTTGTGTAGATCTTTCCATCATTTTTAAGCTCGCCTTGCAGAGGACCATCAATTATTTTTAATTTTACATCCGTTCTTTCACGAACTCTTGAACAGGCAACATAAAGTTGACCGTGTCCAAATGCAGGCTCAGGTAAAAAAATGCCAACACGCTTAAGCGTTTGGCCCTGAGACTTAGATGGTCATAGCAAAGGCAAGTTTTACAGGAAATTGTCTACGTCCCAATTGAAACGGCAACCCTGTTTGAGATGGAGCCAAATCAATTCTTGGAATGACATGTATTTCACCTTTAGAGGAGCCAAAGACTTAGCTATTATGACATTATTTTTCAATTGGAGAACCTCTAGTCTTGTACCATTGCAAAGACCCCTTCTGGTGTTAAGATTTCTTAACAGCATAATAATTGCTCCAATCTTTAACCTCAATTTGTGAGGTGGCATACCAGAAGGCGGGACTATTTGAATGCCATGGCAACTTCACCCCATTGGCTAGTATAGTTACGCAAGCAACCAATAAGCTATCGGCGACAAACAGACACTTAAGCCACATATAATAAAGATATATGTACAAACACACTCTGAGAAATAAAAGAATGTCAGCTAATTTTAGAAGAAAAATAGCGGGTGCAACTGTCCTAAGGGAGAAAACAATGTGGCTCACATTAGGAATAGAGAAGAAACCAAGGTGGCCATAGAGTAAGGAAAATATGATAAGGTTAAAGGGGTTGTCTAAAGTCTGATTATAGGGCTTCAAAGGTCACAGTCAGGGTTTTAAATTTGGTCCTAAGTACAACTGAAGAGGTTTAATGTGGGGTAAGATGAGGAGGACTGATGTGATTTGATTCGTTTAAAAATAATGCACCTGGTTACAATGCGAAGAATTTGGGGAAAAAATTTGGTAAAATTAGAGGCCTTAATTTGTCAGAGAGAAAAAAAAGGGGGAAATAATGCTGACTTACTTACCTACTTATTTATTTATTTATTTATGTTTTAGGCTTTTTTTTCTTTTTTTAATTTTTATTAATTTTAATTTATTGTCTTAACATGGATTCAAGTGTCCCACTCAATATAACTCCCTTACCCCCACCCCCATGTCCTCCATCATACCTACTTTGCCCCCCTCCTCCTAACCCTCTATCAATCCCTCCCCACTTCCCTCTGGGATTTGCTGTCCTGTTATCTGTATCTATGTGTTATGTACATATAATTTCACTAATCCCTTCACCTCTCTGACCCCATCCTCTCATCTTCCTTCCCACTGACAGCTGTTCCTCTGCTCCCTGTGACCCCTCCTCTGCCTCTATTCCATCCCACACTTCACTTTGTTCATTAGATTCCACATATAAGTGAGATCATATGATATTTTTCTTTCTCTGCCTGGCTTATTTCACTTAGCATAATAATCTCCAGGTCCATCCATGCTGTCACAAAAGGTAAAATTTCCTTCTTTTTTTATGACAACATAGTATTCCATTGTGTATATGTGCCACTGCTTTTTAATCCACTCATCCACTGATGGACACTTGAGTTGTTTTCAGATCTTGGCTATTGTGAACAATGCTGCCATAAACATGGGAATGCATATTTTTTTTGAATCAGTGATTTGGTATTGTTAGTATATATTCCTAAAAGTGGTATAGCTGGCTCAAAAGGCAGTTCCATTTCTAATTTTTTGAGGAAACCCATACTGTTTTCCACAGTGGCTGCACCAATCTGCATTCCCACCAGTAGTGCAGGAGGGTTCCCTTTTCTCCACATCCTCGGGAGCACTTATTGTGTGTTGATTTGTTAATGAGCACCCTTCCGACTGGTGTGAGGTGATATCTGATTGTGGTTTAATTTGCATTTCTCTAATGATTAGTGATGTTGAACATGTTTTCATCTGCCCATTGGCCATCTGTATGTCCTCTTTGGAGAAGTGTCTATTTATTTCTTTTGCCCATTTTTTAATTGGATTTTTTACCTTCCTGGTGTTGCGGTCTTTATAAATTTTGGTAATTAACCCCTTATCAGAGTAATGGAGAATATGTTCTACCATTGTGTGGGCTGTCTTTTTATTTTGTTAATGGTGTCTTTTGTTGTGTAAAGCTTTTTAGTTTGCTAGAGTCCCATTTGTTTTTCTTGTACTTTATTTCACTTGCACAAGAAGATAAATTGCCAAAAAATATTGCAAGAGAGATACTGAAGAGTTTACTGCCTATGTTTTCTTCCAAGAAGTCTATGGTTTCATGACTTACATTTAAGTCTTTTATCCATTTTGAGTTTATTTTTGTGAGTGGTGTAAGTTCGTGGTCTTGTTTCATTTTTTTTGCATGTACCTGTCCAATTTTCCCAACACCATTTATTAAAGAGACTGTCTTTACTCCATTGTATGCTCTTACCTCCTTTGTCAAATATCAATTAACCATAAAGACATGGGTTATTTCTGGGTTCCCTCTTTTGTTCCATTGATGCCTGTTCTTATGCCAGTACCAAGCTAATTTGATTATAATGGCCTTGTAATAAAACTTCATATCAGAATGTGTAATATCTCCCACTTTATTCTTCATTTTCAAGATTGCTGAGGCTATTCATGTGCTTTTCTGGTTCTATATAAATTTTGGAATATTTGTTTTATATCTTTGATGTATGCCATGAATATTTTAATAGGAATTGCATTGAATGTATCAATTGCTTTGGGTAATACAGACATTATAATGATGTTTATTCTTCCTATCTATGAACACAGTATATGCTTCCGCTTGTTTGTATTTTCCTTGATTTTTTTTTCAATGTTTTATAATTTTCTGAATGCAAGTCTTTACCTCTTTGGATAAATTTACTCCTACATACTTTATTTTTTTTGTTGTTGTTGCAATAGTGAAGGAGATTTTTTCTTTAATTTCTCTCTCAGATAATTTATTATTAGTGTATAAAAATGTCTCTGATTTTTGAATATTAATTTCATACCCTGCCACCTTGCTGAATTCATTTATCAGGTCTAGTAGGTTTTTTTTTATTGAGACTTTAGGGTTTTCTATATACAATATCATATCGTGAGCAAATAATGACAGTTTTACTTCTTTTCCAATATGGATGCCTTTTATTTCTTCTTCTCGTCTGATTGCCGCGGCTAGGACTTGCAGAACTTTGTTGAATAAGAATTGTGAAAGGAGCACCCCTGCCTTGTTCCTGACCTTAAGGGGATTGCTTTTCATTTTTGCCCATTGAGTATGATGTTGGCTGTTGGTTTCTCATAGATGGCCTTTATCATGTTGAGGTATGTTCTCTGTATTCCAACTTTGCTGAGAGTTTTGATCATATATGGTTGCTGGATTTTATCAAATGCTTTTTCTGCATCTATTGATGTAATCATGTGATTTTTATCCTTCTTTTTGTTTATGTGATGAGTCACATTGATTCATCTTTATTATATGTGGCTTGTCTGTTTGTCGCCGATAGCTTATTGGTTGCTTGCGTAACTGTACTAGCCAATGGGGTGAAGTTGCCACGACTGAATGCAAATTGAGCTGGTCAGGGGGAAGGTGAACATTTTTTTGCATTGGCAATCATCTGCTTTACATAAGAACTACGTCTTAATGTAATTTCTTTTAAGAATGCCTCCTAGAAAATACAGCACTGAAGAGGAGAGAAAAGGAGCTAAAGCTGCACAAAAACGGCTTTCTCTACAAAAAAAAAACCACTGAGCAGAGAAAGACAAGGCTTGCTTCAGTCACAGAGCAAATGCGTCTTTCTCGGCAAAATGAGACTGATGAGCATAGAGAAACAAGGCTTGCCTCAGATGCAAGACAAAAAAGCCTGTCTTGACAAAATGAGTCCCTTGAACAAAGGCAGGAATCATTTTAATTACAATTTATAATATCTAGAACAGCGGTCATTTCGTATGACTGCCGGGCTTTCTAGTTTGTGAATATTGTACCAGCCTTGCCTCCCAGGAATAAATCCCACTTGATCATGAGGTATGACTTGTTTTGTGTCCTACTGTGATCTATCTTAGAGAATATACCATGAACACTTGAAAAAAATGTATATTCTGCTGCTTTGGCATATAAGGTTCTGAATATATCAATTAAATCCAGTTGATCTAATGTGTCATTTAAGGCAGCTGCTTCTTTGTTAATTTTCTGTCTGGAGGATCTATCTATTGATGTTAGTGAGGTATTAAAATTCCCTACTATGGCCCTGGCCGGTTGACTCAGCGGTAGAGCATTGGTCTGGCGTGCGGGGGACCCGGGTTCAATTCCCGACCAGGGCACATAGGAGAGGCGCCCATTTGTTTCTCCACCCCCCCTCCTTCCTCTCTGTCTCTCTCTTCCCCTCCCACAGCCGAGGCTCCATTGGAGCAAAGATGGCCTGGGCGCTGGGGATGGCTCCTTGGCCTCTGCCCCAGGCACTAGAGTGGCTCTGGTCGCGGCAGAGCGATGCCCCGGAGGGGCAGAGCATCGCCTCCTGGTGGGCAGAGCGTTGCCCCTGGTGGGCGTGCCGGGTGGATCCTGGTTGGGCACATGCGGGAGTCTGTCTGACTGTCTCTCCCCGTTTCCAGCTTCAGAAAAAAATACAAAAAAAAAAAATCCCCTACTATTATTGTATTGCTGTTGATCTCACCCTTTATGTCCATCAAAATCTGCTTTATGTATTTAGGTGCTCCTATATCAGGTACATAGTTATTTACAATTATATCAGGGGTCCCCAAACTATGGCCCACAGGCCATTTATCTGGCCCCCTCTGCACATCCAGAAGGGGCACCTCTTTCATTGGTGGTCCTGGAGTACTCTATGTGGTGGCACCGCAAAGCACGGCACCGTTCAAGTACATTACTACTTCCAGTGACGCGGGATGCATGCATCACAGCTCCAGAAGCGCATCATATCACTTGTTACGGCTAGCAGTGACAAATATGAAACTGGACATTGACCATCTCATTAGCCAAAAGTAGGCCCATAATTCTCATTGAAATACTGGTCAGTTTGTTGATTTAAATTTACTTGTTCTTTAAATATTGAATTTGTTCCCATTTTGTTTTTTTATTTTAAAATAAGATATGTGCAGTGTGCATAGGGATTTGTTCATAGTTTTTTTTATAGTCCGGCCCTCCAACAGTCTGAGGGACAGTGAACTGGCCCCCTGTGTAAAAAGTTTGGGGACCCCTGGATTATATCCTCCTGTTCCCCTTATCGTTATGTAGTGACCTTCTTTATCCCTTATTATAGCTTTTGTTTTAAAGTCTATTTTGTCAGATAAGTATTACTACCCTAGCTTTTTCTATATTTCCATTTACATAAAGAGCTTTTTTTCATCTCTTCACTTTCAGTCTATGTGTATCTTTTGTTCTGAAGTGAGTGTCTTATAGACACATATTTATAGGTTCTGCTTTCTTTTCCATGCAGCTACCCTATGTCTTTTGATTAGAGCATTTAATCTATTTACATTTAAGGTTATTATTGATATGTACTTATTTATTGCCATTTTATTCTTTAAATCTACAATCTCTTTTTTTAGATTTTTTTTCTGTGCTCTTTTTTAACAGAGGCCCCTTTACATTTTCTGGAGTATTGGTTTGGTTGTAATGAATTCCTTGACTTTTTTGGGGGGGGAGTCTGGTAAGTTTTTTCTTTCTCCTTTAATTTTAAATGATAGCCTTGCTGAATAAAGCAGTTTTCATTATAGGTTCTTGTTTTGCATCACTTTGAATATTTCTTGCCAATTAAGAATATTTCTGGCCTCAAATGTTTTTGTTGAGAAGTCAGATGTCATCCTTACAGGGATTTTTCTGTAGGTAATTAATTTCTTTTCTCTTGCAGCTTTTAATATTCTTTCTTTGGGTTACTCTTTAATGGAACTCTCTGTGCTTCTTGAACTTGGGTGACTTTTTCTTCATCAATTTAGAGAAATTTTTAGCTATGTCTTCTTCAAACAGGTTCTCTATCCATTGTTTGTTCTCTTCTCCTTCAGGAACCCCTATGATGCAGATGTTGATTCTCTTCATGTTGTCACAGAGGTCCCTTAGATTTTCCTCTGTCTTTTTGAGCCACTTTCCTTTTTTGCTGCTCTGCTTCTATACTTTCATTTATCGTGTCCTCTAAATCACTGATTCGATTCTCTGCCTCATTCAGCCTGCAGTTGTTCCTTTTAGTGCAGTCTTCATTTCAGATATTGTAATTGCCATTTCTGACTGGTTCTTGTTTATGATTTTAATGTCCATTGTGATGCTTGCTATCTCTTTATTTACATGCTCATTATGTCCATCCACTGTTGCTCTAAGACTTTAGCATCCTAAAAATCATTATTTTAAACTTTGCTTCTGGTAGTTTGCTTACTTCCATTTTATTCAGTTCTTTTTGTAGGGGTTTCTCTTGATTCTTTTGGGTCACTTTTTTCTGTCTGCCCCTTTTGTTTGTGTATTAGGTAGTGCTGTATGAGCTTGAAATTTTGGTTGTGTCTTTATGATGAAGATGGGCTTGTTGGTATTGTCCTCCAGGCCACCTGTTTTCCTTGTTCTAGGAATGCTTCTTTAGAGTACTATTTTCTCTCTTGCTATATGTGAGTATTGAATGCAGTCAGTCCTTTTATGAGTACAGTTATCACTTCAGGCTGGCTGGCTCTAAGGGTTAACCTTAATTATGTGTATTATACATTGTGCAATGTTGGTCGTATTTATTCTCCACAGTGTCTGGTGCCTACTAGACTCTTTCTTTGGGCATGCTGCTTGTGTAGCTAGCTGTGTCTAGGGTTGGTGCTGTCTGCCACTCACTATGAGTTTTGTTGGCTCTATATTTTTTGGGTCAGCATCAGCTGTTGTTTGTAACCTGCTGTGGGCTACCTGTCTGCAGCTACAGCACTTTTGGATGTTTGTGTCTGTGTTTTCTGTGCCTGGGTAGTGTGGGAAGGGCCAACCTTTTATAAGGATCAGCTTCCTCCTGCTTAGAGTTATCAGAAGCTCTATAAAAGTTTCAAGTTCTGTATGATTTGTCTCCACTTTTCAGGTGCTCTTCCTCCTCTTGTAGTTACCTGGTCTTCCCACAGAGTGTTCTGTAGAGAGACTGTAGTGTGGGC
Source organism: Saccopteryx leptura (assembly GCF_036850995.1). Taxonomy (NCBI): domain Eukaryota; kingdom Metazoa; phylum Chordata; class Mammalia; order Chiroptera; family Emballonuridae; genus Saccopteryx; species Saccopteryx leptura. The sequence continues at coordinate 174,412,019 of NC_089505.1, forward strand.
TCAGACTTGCCTCACCCAACCAACCCCTCTACAGGTTGCATGCTTGGTGGTTTAAGGCAACTGGGGTTGTAAATACAGTGTTAGTGGGACCCCCTACTTCAGGGGTTTCTTGTTCAGGAGCTCAGTACAGGAAATGTGGCCCCTACTCCAGAGCCTAATTCCTCAGCCACTTCTGGATACTCAGATTTTACAAGGTGAGCAGCAGGTTCAGATCAAGTTTGGCCAACAGTCCCCTCTGTAGAAGTTCTTATAGCTGGTGAGACCCTGGTCTCAGGGAAGGAGACTGAGAGAGTCCTCTCCTGGATCTGACTGTACCCCCTTTGAAGGTGGCTAAGCCCTTTGACCAGATCCAACAACAGACTCACAGGAACCCACCGGTTCAGTTGAATGTCCATGCTCCAGGAGTCCTTCCCTTTCCCTGTTGGAATCTATCCTAGCAGGGCAGGATATACAGTACCCAGGCAGTCTGACTGTAAAGGTCCACCCTATCCAATGCACACGATTCAATATGCCTGTGCTGATCACAGAGAATGGAACTCTCCTCAGCTGGGCCAGGTTTGAAGAGCCCTTCCTTAGGGTATTATTCTAACAAGGGTTGTTAGGTCCTGGATCAATGCTTTCTGCAGCTGGCCACTGGATATGCCAGTCATGGACCTCCCTGGCAGGAATCCAGTGCAGACCAGTGGTAGACAGTGCCTTAACTGGCCCTCTGCAACCTTGGAGCTACAAGCAATCCAGAGTTTGTGGCTGCCTCTGCTGGGTTCAGGTGTACATGAAAATACCAGCTGCACACCTAGGCTGGCTTTTACTCACACTTGATCTGGGAGGAAGTCCTCTTAAAAAGCCCCAGTTCCCTGAGTTCCACCTTTTGCAGCTTTTCTCTGCTGGCTGCTTCTCAGACTCGGCCACTGAAATAACCTCTGGTAGAGTCTAGAGCCTGTGGCTATTCAGCAACTAGTAATGATGGTGGGTATGGCTCTACCCTTCAGCTCCAGGTGTCAATCTGTCCAGACTTTTTTTACAGACCTCAGTAGGGTATGGCCCCAGGAGTCAGGTGGGTGTGGCCTCTGAGATCCAGAGATGTGGTCTGCCCACAGTCCAGACAGTTTCTACTGAGTCTTCTGTGAGGCAGAAGCACTAGTTTTAGACTCGGGAGCATTTGGGGGGAAAGTTTCAGTCTCAATACCAGAAAACTGAGTCACTGATGTGCCCTTGCTTCCTGGTCTTTCAGAATTGACCCATCACTATGACTCAGGTAGGAAACACTCCAGATGGTAGAGCAGTTGCTTTTACCCAGGAGGATGCTGCTCAGATGGGACTGCTCCACCCAAGAAAGATGGCAACTGCAGTATTGGTGAATGACTCAGCACAGGGTTTCCAGTTGCTGTTCCCCACCATGTCTCTCCCTGGCCCTCCAACTTTATGCTATCCTCATGCAACTCTAGTTCTCTCAGCTCTCCCTCTACTGAAGCCCCAGGTAAGTGGGTGTAAATGAGATTTTCTGTGTGGGCCCTGTAAGTCAGAGCCTTTGTCTCCAAGAGCTCCATCTCTTTCACACAGACACAAACCCTGCTTTTTTCAGTGCCAAATGTTGTCAGGGTGCCTCTTCTAGGCTCTGGGGCTCTAGGCTGGGGCTCCAGGCCTGGAGCTGAGCACCCACTCCTCTCAGGGTGACCCTTCCCACAGTGAGTGTTCCTCTAGACCCTGAGCCACCACTAGGTCCTGCTAGTGGGTTAGCCCTTTCGATGTCTCCACCCATCATACCAGTCTTGGTGTGGCTTCTTCTGTGGTCCTTGGTTATAGAATCCTCTTCCTTTAGTTCAAAGTTGGTTTTTCAAGATGATTGTTCTTAAATTAAGTTGCAATCCAATTTGGTCCTGGGATGTGGCTGTTGGAATATCCGCCTACTCTGTCACCATCTTGGAAATCCCCTGATTTATTTATTGAAAAATTACATATTTGTCTTGTTATTATTAGTTCAGGTCTCAAGATTCATTTGATTGATTTCAAGCAAATTGCCAAAAACAAATGGAATGACAGCAGAGAGTCTATGAGAGAGAACACCAGTATTAAAGATTAATAACAGTAATTTTTGCTTAAATAAAAATAAAAAATATATGATGGACCATCTTACATTCTCCTGGAATTTAAGTGCATACCCACTTTGGAGAAATCTGGTTCGAGGGATAGTCAGCAGTAGAGAGTTAATGAAAGTGTAGAAAAATTGTACAGAAGTGGGTTCCATTTGCAAACTTCCTGGGAAACTGAGTAATAAACTTCTTTCTTCAAGCATCCTGACTGTCCTGCAGATCCTCAGAGCTGAGAATACAAAATTTTAAAAAAGCCTTGCTTTCCATCTCTCTCTTTTTCTATCTCTGCCTCTATATCTTCCATAATCTATGCTAAACCAACCATGTAGTAAAATGCTCTGCTCACAATCTTGTGGAAGTCAGAGCTATCCTTGAGGAACAAAAACACACAGTCCCACTTTGTCAGAGTTATCCAGGTAATGGGGAGAATGCTGGATTATTATCTGGGCTGAAGAAGTTGTAAAGTAAGAAGTTTACATGAACAGTCTCTAATCATCACTGTATCTCTGCAAGTTATGACCATCTCACTTCCTGCAGACTAGGAAATTCTGGCTCAAAGAATTGAAGTGAATATTCAAAAGTTACTACATCATTCAATACATACTATTAAATGTCTACTAATTGATAATACTTTATGCTTTTATTTATTACCTTTAAAAGAATTATAGTAGTCTCCTCCTACCCTCCATCTTTGGTTTTGTTTTCTGCAGTTTTAGTTTCTCTGGTCAACCGCAGTCTGAAATATTAAATGGAAAATTACAGAATTAAACAATTTATGCTTTAAATTGCCCACTATTCTGAGTAGTCAGAGGATATCTTGTGATATCACTCTCTATCTTACCTAGAATATGAAGCATCCCTTTTGCCCAGCACATATACAATGTATATACTCCCTGATTATTAGTCACTTAGTAACGTCTGGATTATCCTATCGACCATTGCAGTGTCACAGTGCTTGTGTTCAAGTCATCCTTATTTTACTTATAATGGCCCCATACTCGTTCACATAATTTTTATTACAGTACATTGTTATAATCATTGTATTTTATTTTTAGTTATTGTTAATCTCTTACTGTGCCTAACTTATAAACTAAACTTTATCAGTGGTATGTATGTATTATAGGGGAAAAATACCCCATAGTATATATAGGATTTGGTTTTCCTACAGATAAGGGGAAACTACTATAAAATTATTGTATCTGGTAGCAGACCAGACTGTGATCATACAGAAGTAAACAGCAGGGATGCAATTTGGAATCAAGCCTTCTATTTCCTTTGTGGAATTGTTCATACATTCTACAAAATAGTTTTTTGAGGAAGTCATAATCTTTGCACTATTTCCCTCAGTAGACTGTATGAGTTTACTCATATTCTGTCTTTTTTTTTTTTAATTTAAAAAACAACTATCAGAAGCCTATTTGCTTCCTGGACAAATGTGGATAGCATTACACACTGGTAGTAAAAACAAAATGCAAATAGCACAAGACACCCAAAAGTGTGTATGAGGCACTGTGGAAGGCAGTGTGGGAAGCTCAAATGGCATACACAGACCATCTGGCCACTAGTTGACCCTGCAACCTTAACAAGTTTTTGCTTTTTTTAAGCCTTGTTACCTTTATCTGTGTGGAGAAAATGATGAACCACGTAATTTAACACTAATGTCAGGATTCAATGCAATGGAAAAGTAGTATCACATAGAAGTTAAGAGAATGGTCCCCTGAATCTTTTACTAGCTGTGTAATCCTGGACAGATTACTTACCCTCTCATTTAAATTCCTTCATCTGTAATCTGAATAATGGCAGTACTTACCATTAAGGTTCTAGTGAGGCTTACATTAGTTGACACATAAAAACTATTACAGTGCCTGGCATATGACTAATGTTCAATAAATGTTAGCTATGATGACAGCAATCATGATGATCATGAACAAGAACTAAGTGTAAGTACTAGCAAAGTGTCCAGGATATAAACAAGACTCTATACTTGTACAATCCACCCCATAATTCAATGTCCCACATTAATATTTACCTGTGAGATTAAGACTTAAGTTGAAGATAAAATAGCAGTTGTTATACACAAATTATAAAGGCATTCATATAGAAGCTACAGCCCCCTCCAGGCTGGCTTTGACAGGATCTAAGAAGATATTGGGACTCACACATTTCTCCAGAGCCCATTAATGACTTAAACCAGTTCACCTCAAACTTTTTAAAAATAACCCAATTATTTGCTGTTGTTGTTCTTGTAAGACTACTAGAAGTCCACTCTATTCTTTTTTTTTTTGTATTTCTCTGAAGCCGGAAACGGGGAGAGACAGTCAGACAGACTCCTGCATGCGCCCAACCGGGATCCACCCGGCCCGCCCACCAGGGGCGAAGCTCTGCCCACCAGGGGGTGATGCTCTGCCCCTCCGGGGCATCGCTCCGCGTGACCAGAGCCACTCCAGTGCCTGGGGCAGAGGCCAAGGAGCCATCCCCAGCGCCCGGGCCATCTTTGCTCCAATGGAGCCTTGGCTGCAGGAGGGGAAGAGAGAGACAGAGAGGAAGGAGGGGGTGGGGGGTGGAGAAGCAAATGGGCACTTCTCAAACCCGGGTCCCCCGCACGCCAGGCTGACGCTTTACTGCTGAGCCAACCGGCCAGGGCTTCCACTCTATTCTTTTATTATAAGGTGCTGTCCTAAATATCAAAGCACTCCAGGAGCTAAAACATCACAAGACACTTTCAGGGTTTGAAGACAAGTGAGGAAGGTTGGTCTGGAGGAATCCATTAAAAATCATTATTGTCTTAAATGTGACTCTTTTATACACCATTCACAGATATCAGGGGTAAGGAATTGACAGCTACATGTAATGTGACTTAAGGATTCTATATGATTTAAGGATTATTGTTGGCTTTAAGAAATTTGTTGCAAAACAGAAATTTCTTGGCACATTGATGTTAGTTTTTTATGTTTTCATATTTTCAGAGAAATATAACAAAATAGATAAAATAGTTAAACCAAAAAATCACACACACACACACACACACACACACACACACACACACACACACCTCCTGCCTTCTCTGATGTATCTGTGTTGACATGCTTGGAAGAGCTAAGCATCCATTACTGCATCCAACCAAAAACACTGAAACTGAGCATGTACTTGTATCTTTGTAATAAATCACAAGAAAAGAGCAACTCTTTTGGTAATGAGAGTCTCAGGACCAGGACTCTGGTCTCAGCTACACCGTGTAACTCAAGACATGGTATTTAATCTGTTTCACAATGAAATAAGAAGTTTGCACTAGATCAGTGGTAGTCAACCTGGTCCCTACCGCCCACTAGTGGACATTCCAACTTTCATGGTGGGCGGTAGCAGAGCAACCAAAGTATAAGTAAAAAGATAAATTTAACTATAGGAAGTTGTTTTATAAAGATTTATTCTGCCAAACTTAGCAAAAATCCGACATAAAGTACTTGGTAAGTATTTATTATTATATACTTTAACTTGCTGTAACTCTGCTTTATAAATTTTATAAAGTAAAGTTACTTCCCTACTTTATAAATCACCATTACTGTAGAACCAGTGAGCGGTTAGAAAATTTTACTACTAACAGAGATACAAAAGTGGGCGGTAGGTATAAAAAGGTTGACTACCCCTGCACTAAATGAATGTCAAGGTCTCTTCCAACACCAAAGATCATTGAATACTATGCTCTCTCTGTGGTCTCTTCCCAAGAAAATCTCCATGCTAGGCTGGGTGCTATCCCTCCAGCATGCTCAAGTATTTCTCTTCTTCATTCAGTCTCCAGCAGTGGTTTGCAAAGGCTGTCAGAAGTAGCAGAAACAATTGAAGAGGTCTTTCTGTTTTTCTATTTCTTCAAAATGAAATGCTCCACAATTCTTTATCTCCTCTTCCTGTGCTTGATAGAAAAAAGAGATATACTGTAGGCTTGGACTGAAAGTGGCTATCCTTCATGAGAACTGTACTAATAGAAACATCAACATAATAGTAACAGCGATAACAATGAACATTTATTGAACACTTATTATATGCCAGACACTATCATAAAGCCTTTATATGTATTAACATTGATTCTTCACTATAACCTCATAAGTCATATTGTCATGCTATTTTTAGGCAAGAGAAAGCAGACTCAGAATAACCTTTCAAATCACCTGTAATCCAACATTAAAACTAACAGCTAGGATGCAAAATCAATTTTGTTTGATTCCAGATCTTGGGTTCCTGACTGTGATGGTAGTTAAAATTGTAACAGCAGGTCTATCCAAGAGTGAGGGTAGATATGAGATGTTAATAAAGGATTAAATTAAGAAATGAGGTGGGAAAGGGGGGACAGCATAAATCCACTGGGCACAGAAAATTATTTAAGCCAGGAGGACCAGGATCTAACACCAGCATCAAGTCAAGAATGGAAGAAAGGCCCACAGCATGTAGCCACGGCTAATTATTCAAAAGACAGACTGATAACACTAAGGCCAAGAAAGCAGGTAAAAATCAAACCCAGGGAAGCTAAGGAGAAACTGGGAAGATATAATAACCAGAAATTAGGTGGGTGCTAGCCCAGGGTGGTTCCTTGTTTGGAACTTGAGACTTGTTAGTACTTATATGGAGACCACATTTGTTTAAAGGAGCTATTCTTTCCCCAGAGCCTGACCCGTTTGTTATTTCTCCCATTCTCATATGTGCAGCAAAGTAAGCACTAAGAGGATAGTCCATAGGTATGCCAATTCTTTATGAATCATTTCTATGTAAAGTGCTGAAAAAAAATGCCTTAATTCTTAAATTATTTAATGTCATAATCATTTTAATAGTACCAACAAATAGAATAAAACAGGATGTTATTAACTTCAGAGTACTTGAAATGACTTATTATATATCATCCTATTGCCATAGCCCCCTAACACATTATTGACAGTACTCAACATGATAACCCTCTACCATGGTGTTAGGTAATGGTGATGTGAGAAGTACTCCTGATCTCTCACCTTGAAATTTCAACAAATTGAACACCTATAACACATTGAAGCAACCCTAGCTGGGCTCACAGGTGCGCCTGAACGATCTGAGCACCAAATGGACTAAAGGTGGGTGGGATGGGGTAAAGAAGGGGGGGTAGAAGATAAAACACACTTGCTTCCTGAAATAAGCCTGGAGTGGCTGGTTTTTTTTTCTCAATATATTACCTGTACAGATCCAGTGAGAACAGTAATATTGAAGCAGCAGATAATCAAAAAAGACTAGCCTAGAGCTAAAACTTAAGTCAGATTTATTTCTAAGTCCAGAAACCTAAGAACCTTCTTCATATATTTTTCCTTCTGTACATTAAATGAGCCCAATGTTCTTACATCAAGGAAGTAAAGGTAGTTTTTAAAAATTTTATTACAGGCCCTGGCCGGTTGGCTCAGTGGTAGAGTGTCAGCCTGGCGTGCGGGGGACCCGGGTTTGATTCCCAGTCAGGGCACATAGGAGAAGCGCCCATTTGCTTCTCCACCCCCCCTTTCTCTCTGTCTCTCTCTTCCCCTCCCGCAGCCAAGGCTTCATTGGAGCAATGATGGCCTGGGCGCTGGGGATGGCTCCTTGGCCTCTAGCTCCCCAGGCGCTAGAGTGGCTCTGGTTGCGGCAGAGTGACGCCCCGGAGGGGCAGAGCGTCGCCCCTGGTGGGTGTGCCGGGTGGATCCTGGTCGGGCACATGCGGGAGTCTGTCTGACTGTCTCTCCCCATTTCCAGCTTCATAAAAATACAAAAAAAAAATTTTATTACAGTTGACATGCAGTTATATTAGTTTCAGCACAGTGATTATACATTTATATATTTTATGATGTGATTCCTCCAGTATTTATCTGACATCATACATAGTTATTACAATATTTTTTACTATATTCCCTATGCTGTACTTTATATCCCTGTGACTATTTTGTAACTGCCAATTTGTACTTCTAAAACCCTTTACCCTACAACACTCCCCATGTGACAACTATTATTTTGTTTTCTATATTTATGAGTCTGTTTCTGTTTTGTTGTTGTTTTGGTTTTTTTTTTTTTTACAGAGACAGAGAGAGTCAGAGAGAAGGATAGACAGGGACAGACAGACAGGAACAGAGAGATGAGAAGCATCAATCATTAGTTTTTTGTTGCGACACCTTAGTTATTCATTGATTGCTTTCTCATATGTGCCTTGACCACGGGCCTTCAGCAGACTGAGTAACCCCTTGCTCGAGCCAGCGACCTTGGGTCCAAGCTGGTGAGATTTGCTCAAGCCAGATGAGCCCGTGCTCTAGCTGGCGACCTCAGGGTCTCGAACCTGGGTCCTCGGCATCCCACTCCGACGCTCTATCCACTGCGCCACCGCCTGGTCTGGCAAGTCTGTTTCTGTTTTGTTTGATCATTTATTTTGTTATTTAGATTTCATATGCAAGTAAAATAATATGGTATTTGCCTTCTTCAGTTTGACTTATTTCACTTAGCATAATATCTTCTAGGTCCATCCATACTGTTATAAATAGTAAGATTCATTCTTTTTTTTGGTGCTACATAATATTCCATTGTATATATGTACTACTGCTTTAAATCCACTGTTTTTTTTAATGGGAACTGGTTACTTCCAAATTTTATGCCAAGTTGACTAATGTAAAGAATACTACAGTGAACATAGAAGTGCATATTTCTTTAAATATATACCCAGAAGTTAAATAGCTGGGTCATAAGGTAGTTCAATTTTTAATTTTTTGAGAAATCTCCATACTGTTTTCCACAGTGGCTGCACAAATTTGTATTCCACCAGCAGTGCATGTGAATTCCCTTTTCTCCACATGCTGGCCAACATTTGTTTTTTGTTGATTTATTGATGATAGCCATTCTAACAGGTATGAGATAATATTTTGTTAAGATTTTAATTTGAATTGTTCTGATGATTAGTGAGCATCTTTCATATGTCTATTGACCATCTGTATATTCTCTTTGGATAAGTGTCTATTCAGGTTCTGTGTCCATTTTTTAATTGGATTGTTTGAGGGGTTTTGGTGTTGAGTTGTCTGAGTCTTTTACAAATTTGGATACTAACCCTTTATTAGAAGTTTTATTGGTGAATATGTTCTCCCCTTCAGTAGGCTGTCTTCTTGTTTTGTTGATGATTTTCTTTGCTGTTCAAAACTTTTTTAGTTTTATGTAGTCATATTTGGTAATTTTTCCTTTTGTTTAAAAAGTAAAAGTATTTTTTAGATGAGAATAGAAATGTTTTAATTTTTTGTTTCTGAAAATAAAATAGCAAATAAATATTGGTTTTGAATCTTTTATATAGACATATTTTATTATCTCTACAGTTTTTAATTATATTTATTATTTAAATTATTATTAAAAGCAATGATTTATCATAACAGTATTAGTCAGTAATAATAATTTTTTTTCTTTATCATCAAAATGAAGTAAAATGCCCAAATGTAAAGATTCATTAAAACACCTTGATGATTGTTGTTTTCTCACATTTGCAAATATATTATTAGATATATATCGGCATTGGTTATGTATATGACAATTTTAAAGTTGTGTACCATTAATTCTGACATTAGCTTTCTACAAAGGCTGTGATCTAAATCACAAATTAAACATTTTTTGAAAGGGGAAGGAAGGACTAAATTTGGAATAAATATGACTTCTGTCCAATTCTAAGATTCTGTTCATTGGACTAAACACTTCAGATTTGAAAGCTTGTCCAATGAAAAATCTTTGCCCTCACCCAGGACCTACTTTGCTACCATACTCTACAATTGACCACACCCTTAAAAACAAACAAACATATAAAGAAGAAAAAATTAGTTTATTAATTTCCATAGTGCATCAGTACTGAAGGGACTTACATGGAAGGTTTTGTTGAGAGAGAAGATGAAGGCTTTGGTTGGCTGGCTCAGTGGTGGAGCGTCAGCTGGCAAGTGGATGTCCTGGGTTTGATTCCCAGTCAGAGCATACAGGAGAAGCAACCATCTGCTTCTTCACTGTTCTCCCTCCCCCTTCTTCCTCTCTTTCTCTCTCTTCCTCGCCTGCAGCCATGGCTTGATGGTTCGAGTGAGTTGGCCCCATATGCTGAGGATGGCTCCATGATCTTGCCTCAGGAGCTGAAATGGCTTGGTTGAATAGCAACCAAGCAGTGGCCTCAGATGGGCAGAGCATCCTCCCCTACTGGGCTTGCTGGGTGGATCCTGGTCAGGGCACATGCAGGAGTCTGTCTCTCTGCCTCCCTGCCTCTCACTTAATAATAATAATAATAAAAAGATGTTGTAAATTTTATGCCATGCAACAATCTGTTCATTAGTAATTCTGTTCACTGTCAGCCAGTTTCTCTACTGCTTTTCTTCTCATTCCTTGATGACTTTCAATCTCTAAAATTTGCCCACCATTAACCCAAGGAAGTCACTTCTGGCTTCATTCAGCAAAATAAAAGCTCCTTTGATAACAATTTTGAAACTATTTACACAACGCTGCCCGTCTTGGAACTTTATCCTTATGGCCAGGCAGAATACCACACACTTCACAGACCTGACCTGACTCCAGCCAGCCTGCCAAAACCATCTGGCATACAGACTACACAACATTTCTGCACAAGACCATTTTTTACAAGATTTGGAGAGATAGCTATTTCATTTAAGTCATAGGAACAAACACAGAAAATAGAACAAAAAGCATCAAAAAGACAAGAAACTATGTTTAACCACTTTGATCCCTGCACCACCCACACTCTGGGACAGCAACCTGTTCATCAGCAATGACAGGTGTGTGCAGAAATGTGTTTCCAAAAGGAATTGAGCACTGTTTGAGAATGACGACAGTTTTAGAAGGTCTGCTCCATGGATATTCAGCATAGTTCTCCCCAAGTCTTCAGTGGTCCAACCCAGAAGAAGGGACAGGTCAGAGACCCTGCTGAGTCTAGTCAGTGATGGGCTTATATACATAACACAGCCTATTAGTGACATTAGTCAAGGCAGTATTTGGTGGCACAGAGGCTAGATACCAACTCATTGCATAGTCTGCAGATGGAAAGAGTTTTTAATCTACAGAGACTGCGCTTTCTTTCAGCTGGGAACTTGGCAAAGTCTCCAAACTTTTCATCCCAGTGAAATGACTTGTAAAATTTACCTTTCAACTTATCTTCTGAAATTATGATGTTTTAACCAAAGAAATTAATTTTGTCATCAACGAAATCAATAAAACATTACAGAAGGGGAAACAAGAACCGAAAAAGATTGTAAATTGATATTGCTACTATGGAAAAGAATATGGAACTTTCCCAAGAGATTAAAAATAAAACTACCATTGATCCATTAATCTCATTTTTTTGGTATTTACTTGAAAGAAAAAATAACATCAAAGACCTATCAGTACCCCCATGTTCATAGCAGCATTGTTTGCAATAGCTAAGACACAGGACTAGACTAAGTGCCCATTGACAAATAAATGGGTAAGAAGATGTGTTATATGTACTCAATAAAATCTTACTTAGTCATAAAGAAGAAGAATATTCTGCCATTTTTGACCACATGGATGGAACTTGAAGAGAAATAAGTCAGAGAAAAACAAATACCATATGATCTCATTTCTATGTAAAATATAAAATTAAGAAAAAAACTCATTAAGAAGAGATCAGATTTGTGATTACCAGAGGCAAGGGGTGAGGAAATTAGAGAAAGGTGGTAAGAAAAGTACAAACTTCCTGTTATAACATAAACAAGTAGTAGGAATGTAATATGCAACATGATGACTATAGTTAATGTTGCTGTACGGTGTACATAATTGTTAAAAGAGTAAATTCTAAGAGTTCTCATCATAAGAAAGAAAAAATATATCCCTTTTTTGTATCGGTATGAGATGATGGGTTAACTAAACATGCTGTGGTAATCATTTCATGATATATATAAGTAAAATTATTACTGTACACCTTATACAGTGCTATAAGTCAATTACATCTCAAAAAAACTAGTATTAAAAAGACAACATTAATCTGTAAGGTTAGAAATTATAACAGTGGCTCACCTTGATGGCAAGGACAGAAGGGAGACAAAGGTAAAGTGAGGGGAGGGGCAGGAAGCATCAACTCATAGTTGCTTCTTATATGTGCTTTGACAGGGCAAGCCCAGAGTTTCAAACTGGAGGCATCAGCATTCCAGGTCACTGCACCACCATAGGTCAAGCAATATTTATTTTCTTAATCAGAGTGATAGTTAACATTGTGTTTATTTTATAAAATGAAATCAAGTTGTGTACTCAAAATTGGTATACTTTTATGTTTGTATGCTTTCCTTCAATAAAAGTGTCTTTTTTTTAAATTAGTAACAAGTGTAAAAATTATCAAGGAAATATTTTTAAATAAAAAATAATAAAAAAGGTAGCAGAAATTTATGGTGTCCATGCTAGAAATAAATAAGTTAGTTGTTCACGCATTTATAAAAATAAGCTCCAATATAATAAAAATAAGTATTGACCTTTATTGAGACAAAAATTCAGTTTGCATCCCATCTGCGTCACAGACTAGGACAAACCGAGCTGCAGCCTCTTAATCCCAAATCCACATTCCTGGCCAAAGACTCGGGTAGGCTCATTTTTTTAAAGGTGTTTGTCCACAGAACAAAATCATGTTTTATAATCACTGCAGCTCCTTCTGGAAGTAGATGAAACATATGCAAGTCAATTGTTAGAAAAAAGAAAATCCGGACAGGAATTAGTGGCTGAATAGTGAGTTTATTTGGGTTACATTGATTGTAACTTGATTTCTTTATTTATGTACCCAATTGATGATGTTGAGAATGCTCAATACATTGAAAACAAGTTCACTTTTCCCAAATATGTGAAAGAATTAGGATATATTTTAAGTGTTCTAATGACAAAATCCAAGGATTCAGACTCATTCCAGAACAATGAAGCTGATTCCCTTTTTTTTCTTCATTATCTCTCTTAGACTGGATTTTTCAAAAAGCTGAGCTTAAAGTAGAGAACTTATGAATCATTATTTTATAAAAAGTTGAATCCCATGACACAGAAATGAGGGACAAAGTAAATGAATCAGGGATGGCAAGAGAGTCAATTCAAGGATGCATTCATTACCCAGCTAGCCCTTGCTAAATGACACTGACTGCTCAGCCCATGCAAATACACTGAAACAAAGCCAGAGGGGCAGCGTTTCAGGACTGTCTGTCACAGGAGGCAAGGGAGGAAAAACTTACCCACTGATTTCCTACTCTCACCGGCCAGTTCACCTCTAAAGTATTAGCTCTCCATATTTCTGAGCTACGCAAAGAGAAGCTTTCAGGAAAATCAGAGAAAATTTTGTCATTACCATTTACTACAGCTTGTCCTGGAAAATGTAACATCAAATCAATCTGGATTTATCTTAAATTTAGAGCAAGTGTTCATTTGAGCATTCTTTGTCAGTGTGTGAAAAATAAATAAATAAATAAATAGATTTTAATTAAAGTCTCCCTCTAGTGTACAACATGTTGTTTTCAACACTTATATAAAATGAATTAAAAATTCAGATGGAAAATATCATTTAATATTCTAGAAAAAAAATGTTGAGTTGTGTGATAAGTTATTTAATGTAAGTCAACAGTTGGCAAACATTTTCTATAAAGGGCAGATGGTAAATATTTTAGATATAAAGAAAACATATAATGTGTTACATATTTTCCTTTGATTTTCTGTTCTGTTTTGTTTTAACAACCCTTTAAAAATATAAAAATTATATTACTTAATTGACCACACAAACTGACCAGACCCAGATTATAGTTTCTTGAATCCCAGGAGGGATACCATCTATTATTAAAAGATACATAAATTTTATTTATAATTTTATATCTTTATAATTTATATTATTTAATTTATTATATATACATATCCTTATACATATGCCTATAACATTAATAAAGTTTTCTTTAAAGGTAAATACTTATGCCAAGTGTATAAAAATATTACTTTATAATGTTTATGTTTACATTAGCATTCTAAAGAATTGTGGCATTTGGTAGGTTTCTAAAATTATTTCTAAAATGAAACTCTGACTCTCTAATATCAGTCCCATCATCTCCCACAAGGTCACCTTCTTCTGCATCATCCATGATTAAGGTTATATTTGAAAATATTTAAGTATTTATATGCACAGAAAGGTAAAAATAAATATTATATTAAGATAACATTTGTTATCTTAATAACATTTGTTACCTGACCAGGTGGTGGCACAGTGGATAGAGCATTGGACTGGGATGTGGAGCACCCAGGTTTGAAACCCCGAGGTCACTGGCTTGAGCATAGGCTCATCTGTTTTGAGTGCAGTCTCACCGGCTTGAGCATGGGGTCGCTGGTTTGAACCCAAATTTATTGGCTTGAGCAAGGGGTCACTCACTCTGCTGTAGCCCCACCAGTCAAGGCACATATGAGAAAGCAATCAATGAACAACTAAGGTGCTGCAATGAAGACTTGATGCTTCTCATCTCTTTCCCTTCCTATCTGTCTGTCTCTATCTGTCCCTACCTTTGACTCTCTATCTCTGTCAAAAAAAAAAAAAGATAAACATCTGTCTAAGTTACATTTAATAGGTAAATGTACCTGTTCCAACTTAAATACAAATTCAATTTAAGAACACATCTGTAGAACCTACCTCATTCGTAACCTGGGGACTGTCTGCATTGGTACCCCAGCTTTTTAAAAACGTTTATTTGCATGAAATATCCTTTTCCATCCTTTGTTGTTAGTCTTTGTGTATCTTTTGTTCTGAGGTTTGTTTCTTGTAGACAACATATATGTGGTTCCTGTTTCCTTATCAGTTCAGTTACCCTATGTGGTTTGATTGTAGCACTGATAGTATTTATTACCATTTTATTCCTTTAACTATGTTCCTTTATATTTTTCTTCTCCTCTTCCTCCTTTTATTATTTCTGTTTAAAACAAGCCCTTTAACATTACTGTACTTGCGATAATACTTTGGTGGTAACAAACTCCTTTAGCTTTCTCTTGTCTGGGGACTTTCTCCTTCATTATAAAATCACAGCCTTGCAGCATAAAGTAGGGTTGGTGGAGTTCCTGCTTTTTATGCCACTTTTTCTGTCCTGCAATGTTTCTGTTAAGAAATCCACTGACAGTCTTTTGAGAGCTCTCTTGTACGTAACTGTCTTTTTCTTGCTACTTTTAAGATTCTCTCTTTGTCGTTAACCTTTGCCATTTTAATTATGGTATGTCTCAGGGTGGTCCTCTTCAGGTCCATTTTGTTTGGGATTCTCTGAGCTTCCTTGACTTGTGTGTCTTATTCCATCACCAGGTTAGGTAAGTTCTCTATTATTATTTCTTTAATTATGTTCTTGATCCCTCACTCTCTTTCTGGTACCCTTATGATGCAGATGTTGTTATGCTTCATCTTGTCCCAAACATCCCTTAAACTGCCTACTCATTTTCCTTTTATTATTTTTTTCTCTTAAGTCTCTGATTGGGCCCTTTTTTGCTTTGTCTTTCAAATCACTGATACAGTCCTCTGATTCATCTAACCCAGTGGTCTCCAACCTTTTTTGGGCCACGGATCGGTTTAATGTCAGAAAATATTTTCACAGACCGGCCTTTAGGGTGGGATGGATAAATGTATCACATGACCGAGACAAGTGTCAAAAGTGAGTCTTAGGGCCCTGGCCATTTGGCTCAGTGGTAGAGCATCCGTCTGGTGTGCAGAAGTCCCAGGTTCGATTCCCGGCCAGGGCACACAGGAGAAGCGCCCATCTGCTTCTCCACTCCTCCCCCTCTCCTTCCTTTCTGTCTCTCTCTTCCCCTCCCGCAGCCAAGGCTCTATTGAAGCAAAGATGGCCCGGGCACTGGGGATGGCTCCTTGGCCTCTGCCCCAGGCGCTAGAGTGGCTCTGGTCGCAACAGAGCGACGCCCCGGAGGGGCAGAGCATCACCCCCTGGTGGGCAGAGCGTTGCCCCCTGGTGGGCGTGCCGGGTGGATCCTGGTTGGGCGCATGCAGGAGTCTGTCTGACTGTCTCTCCCCGTTTCCAGCTTCATAAAAATCCAAAAAAAAAGAGTGAGTCTTAGATGGATGTAACAGAGGGAATCTGGTCATTTTTTAAGAATAAAACATTGTTCAGACTTAAATATAAATAAAACGGAAATAATGTAAGTTATTTATTCTCTCTCTGCAGACCAGTACCAAATGGCCCACGGACCGGTACCAGTCCGCGGCCTGGGGGTTGGGGATCACTGCTCTAACCTACTGTTTATTCCTCCCACTATATTTTTCACTTCTGACTGGTCTTTTTATTTTTTTTTTTATGGTGGCTATGCCCTTTATTATGCTGTTAAGCATCCTTATAACATTATTTTAATGATAAATTGCTTGCCTCCATTTCATTTAGCTCTTTTTTCCAGAGATTTTTCCTGTCCTTTTGTGGGGCCTGTTTTTTTGTTCCTCCATTTTGGCTGCCTCATTGTATTTGTTTCTATATATTGGATAGATCTGCTATGATTTCCAGTCTGTGGAGTGGCCATTATGTAGTAGATGTCCTTTGGAGACCAGTGGTGCAGTGTCCTTGATCACCTAAACTGGGTGCTCCAGGAATGCCCCTTGTGTGGATTATGTGGGCTGTCCTGGTATAATTGAGTTTTGTTTGCTATTGGCTAATTTATTTGTGGGATTGACTTTAGGCTTGCTGACTGTAAACCTCAACCCCAACCACAAGATATAATTTGCTGTGGAAGGTGTTGACCGCATGAAGCAGAATTTCCTCAGCAGATTTTGGTTCCTGTTGAGGGCTCCCACTGCATATGCCACTTGTGACACTTATTGGATATTGCTCTGATATTGTCTGAAGCTGGCCACTGGGTGTGTTGGTTCTGAGCTTCTTGGGAGGGACTCCGATGCAGGCCAATAGAAAAGGCTGTTTGTTACTCCTTGGATAACCGGTTTGGAGCTATAATTGATCCACAGTTTTTGGCTATCTCTTCTAAGCCTGGGTGCACGGAGGAAGGACCAAGCTGTGCACCAAGGTAGGTTTTTACCAGCACTGAGCCCAGGGGCAGGTCATCAAAACTCTCAAGGCACCCCAAGCTCTACCTTTGCCTGCCTCCAACTGCCAGATGCCTGTTATGTTCAGTCACTAAAAAACCCTCTGGCTATACTTGAGTTGCATGAAGTAGGTTCTCAGTAAGTCACCAGATAGGGCTGATTGGTCTTCATCAGACTGAAACAGTTTCAAACTCAATGCCAATGCTATGTCTGAGGCCACTCACAAAATATCCCCAGTGTACCAAGTCTAGCTGCCACCTGCTAGGTATATGCATACCTTTGTGTTAGGGTGGAGGCTCAGAAAATCCTCAGGGTAAAGACAGCATAGTTTCTCAGGCCCAGACAGATCAAGATTTTTTTCATGTACACCAGTCACGTGTGAGGAATAAATAGCCCTTGTTCTCTAGAGCCACACAGCTAAGCCTGCCCATATTTGGTTGAAAGCAAGTGGAGCTCAGCAGGGGAGGGCTTCCAGAAGTTGGGAAGATGGAGCTAGTGAATCTCTCATGAGGGGGAGGTATTGGTCAGGCTTTAGGAAAGATGTGTAGGGGGGCTGCCCAGAACCACACCCTTCAGTCTTGTCCCAGATTTTGCCTTGCCTTCAGCAGGGCAGAGCCACTAGGGGTTAGGTTCCTGGGGCCTCCAGTGGAGCTCAGAGGGTAGGTCTGCTGAAAGCTTGGAGGGTGGTTTTAGTGGATTTTTATGAGGAGAAAGCACCTGTCAGATTTATGGGGAAATAGTCCTTAAACTGAAGCCACACAACTCAGTCACTGACACCCCTGAGTCTGCTCAGACCTCTACACCTTGGCCATAGCAGCTGACTGCTCATCAAGGGATAAGTTCACAGGGTGAGGATAGAGGGAGTCCAAAGAGTAGTGCTACTGCTTTTCCCAGGCTGATGCCACATGGAGAGGAGTGTTCCACCCAATAAAGTTGATGCTTGTGGTATGAGAAAATGACTCAGCACAGGAATCCTAGTGGCTGATCCTTCAGCTGTCTCCCCAAAGCCACAAACCACAGAATCCTTTCACATGACTCTGGTCCACTCACCCTCACTCTACTGGAGCCCAGGGTGAGTGGCTGCAAATAAACTTTTGTGCATTGGCCCTAGAAAGGGGTACCTATGTTTCTAGTAGATTCTTGTCTTTCTGATGGGCAGAAATACCACTACTTTTCACAGCTAGTAGTTATATGGATGCCTTTTCCTAGCTCTGGTACTCTCAGCCAGGGAGCATCCCTCCTGAAGCTACGCGCTCGGTAGAAGAGGATGACCTTCCCCGATAGAGGAGAGGACCGTTCTTCGGTCAAGGGTATACGAGTAGCTGCGCTCCCCTGCTAGAACCTCCAAACAAGTCTCAAGCTCCATTTGTAGGAGAATGTATGGTAGTCAAGCTTCCAAGACTCCAGACACATCCAAATGAGGCGCTGCATGTGTCAGTTTGCCTTATATATATATATTCTTTTTTTTTTTTTAACAGACAGTCTGAAGCTCTATCCACTGCTCCACTGCCTGGTCAGGCTAAAAAAAAAAAAAAAATATATATATATATATATATATATATATATATATATATATATATATATATATTCTTTGTCGATATTTTACACTTTCTTTTGTTTCTTTAAAATTATAACTATCATAGTTTCTTAATCTATTTGATAATTATAATAACTGAAGTCTTTGTGGGTCTGTTCTAGGGTCTGGTATTTCTGTTGGTTCTTGCTCATAGTGTCTTGTTTCCTTAGGTACTTGGTTATCTTTACTCGATAACGCTCATTTTTTTAGAAACATCATAGTGGGAATTCTTTGAGGCATAGAATGAAGGTGCTCTCCTATAGGCACCACTTGGAATTAGTGATATTAGGTGCATAAGAATACTGTCAGTCAGGGGTCACTGAGTTCATGTGTTGAGGTTCTCTGGGCTGTTTAGCTAATGAAAACCTCAGTAATGTGCATGCCAACACTAATTAGCTACTCCTCCCTTGCATATATTATTACTGTCCTCTGCTTAGTACAAGGGCAGCCTTCTCTACTATCTCCTATGGATGGTTTTGGGGACATGGCCACATGGATTTCTAGTTTATTTTCTACTTTGCAAGTATTATCCTTTTGGGGATAGGTAATGTTCCCATTACTGTCATGAGAGTCTGTTATTTGACATTCTACCTTGACAGATTCAAATTTACATGTATTTTCTGTGTCCAATAAAACCACCAAACATGAACTCTAGATTTGTCAGGGTTGGTAAATGTCTTCAGGGCAAAAAGGAGTATAATGCTCCCATGTCCCACTTTCCTTTCTGGGTTCCTACATTCTTAGACTTTGACCTGAGTCATTTGTGGTGCTTTAAAAATATGCTTATTTTGGACATAATTTTCTGTCATTTATATTTTTTGTAGTTGGAGGGTTAGTTTCTACTAGCGTCCCACTAGTAGAAATAAAACTGAAAGTAACATTCTTCTCTGGCTGCATAGAACTCAGTTTGTTAGAGCATTGTCCTGAAGCACAGAGGTTTCCAGTTCAATCTCAAGTCAGGGCATATACAGGAACAAATCGATGTCCCTGTCTCTTTCTCACTCTCTTCCTTTTTCTCTCTAAAAAAAAAAATCAATAAAAATTTTTTTAAATGAAAATAACATTTAAAAATTGAGAAATGTTTAATAAAGTGCTTTTTATTAATTAGATTAAGTGAATTCTTATAAATTAATATGTAGTTATAAATTATGGAGGGGCAAGTTACTTTTATTTTTTTTAATTTTTAGAGATAGAGAGAGGAGAGAGTTAGAGAAAGGTGGAGGAGGTGGAGCAGGAAGCATCAACTCGTAATTGGTTCTCACATATGCCTTGACCAGGCAAGCCCCAGGTTTCAAACCAGAGTCCTCAGCATTCCAGGTCAAGGCTTTATCTACTGCACCACCACAGGCCAGGCTCAAAATATTTTTAATCTCTCACACTTCTGTAACAAGATTTCAGAGAAAGAAACAATTCTCTGCTTCTAGATCTTTTCTTTTTTTCTTTCTTTTCATATACACCATCAAAGCATATATCTTAAAAGTAATAAAATTAAAAAGTTATGAGAGTAGTCCTGGACATCATATCCTCTAACTGTAGTGTTAGACTGGAAAGATTAGTTTACTGTTGGTTCTGGCAGCTGATATTCATATTCAGTATAATAGAACTGAGGGTCTGCTCTGTGAAAAACACTCACACAGCTGCTCTGAGAATTCAATAAGACATGGGACAATTTATTACCCACAAGTCTACCTCTTCAGCAGAGTAATACTTGCATTATGTCTCTGGGACCAAGTCATAGACAGTGGTACTAGGTGGCCAGCCCTATGGTTGATTCGTATTTGCAGCACCACCTAGTGGATGCCAACCAGATGGTCACCAATCTTGTCCCTGTTTAATTATTTTGTGGTCTCATTTAAAGTGGGGATAGTACTTAACTGAGAGTTCACTGTGACGACTAACACTGAAATTAGAGAAAGCTCTTTGCAGAATTCAAACTACACTGTTTATCACCATTCTTGTTTTTATTCCACTTCTTTTATATAAATGTTTTTGAAAAGGGGACCATTTTCTGTAAATTCTTTCTGTTCATTCTATACATGCCATTGAGTCCTACTAAGGCATTATCTGTACCATGTTCTCTTTTGCTGTGGCACAAGAAATATTTTGTTGGTTGCTATGGTAGTCTCTTCCTGATAGCTTTTTAATGTGTAGGGATACATCTTAATCACTCTTTCTTGAATGTTTATATGTTCTTTTTAACCTGAATATATCGATCAGTGTATTTGAGTGGTTTATGGCTTAGAAGAAAAAATAAAATGTCATCTTATGGTTTTTCTTTTAGAGGTACACTTTTTCTCCTAATAAAATAGTTAGATATGTTGTTTAAAAAATGATGCTGTTTTTAAGAAAGACATAGTTCTTTTTAGTCCAGTTGTAACAATAAGACTGAAAAGTACTATGTAAGGCTAGTTATAACTTTAAAAATCGACTAGCAGGTAGAATGGGTAAATAAAAACTATTTTACTTAATCTTATAAAGAAAATTTATTTACCCTATAGTTTTATAAGCATCTAGTTCTCTCTGACAGACACTGTCAGGGGGAAAAATGAAAGCTGATTTATTGGAAGCTAATATTTGTAATAAAATGGATTTTTATTGCAAATACCTGTAATTTTACATGGAAGGCTTCATGATTTGATTATTTTATGATTGTACAGGTGGTTGTGTAAACTCATGGCTTTGGACCAGGACTCTGATGAAGAAAAGGCACTTTACATATACCTGGCTTCACATCTTGCTTCAGATGTCTTCTCCAAGCATCCTGATAAAGGTTCAACACCAGGTAACTCCGAAAGCTCCTTGCACATTCCCTGACAAACTGAATGCAAGTACTGACTTAGAGAACTGCCAATACTGACTGATGTTTAATGCATTTTTCTAACTAAAATAGGAGTTAAAGTATCTAGGTCATAATTTCTTTGGATCCTCTGACATTAGCTGTAGCAATTGCTGGTTAAACTTCTGTTTTCTTTAGAACTCACAACAATCTCAACCCAATTTGTTCCTTACCTTTATAAAAACAATTTCTGATCTTCAAAATATCTTATGCTTTTTATGTCATCATTCCTTCTAATTTAGTATCAGTTGGGGACCACTTCCTTTTCTTCTTTGAAAGTTTATGTTAAAGACAATGTTCATTATTTAAAAGACACTATGTAGCATAAACCTGAGTTTATATGAATTGCAATTCATTTAAGGGAAAGTATGATGTGAATTGTTATGAAGATTATACTGTGAACAAAATTTTAATGAAAAGGTAGGAAAGAAACCTCGTGTTTCATTACATATTAGGAAGTAATGCCATATGAATAAAAATACCTTTAAAAGATGAGAAATGAAATGTCATAATATGGTGAATCTAGCTGCTAGAAAGCATGAAATAATTAAAGTTTTGAAAAAGTATATTGAATAAGGGAGGTTAGCAAAAACATTAGAAAAAAATCCCAACAACAACAAAAAATTGTGATAACTATGGCTTAGCGAACACATCCATAAGATGATTATTAATACCCAGTGTGAAAAGAAATGGCAGACCATTTAGTTTTTAGTTTTATTTTATTTAACAGATATTAATGTGATTAGGCACTGGTATTGCCGTGGTGAAAACAACTTGAACTTGGTTCTTGATCTCATGTTGCTGCATCTTGATAACTGGGGTGAGAAAACTGCTCATGTGAGCAAGGCTGCCAAAATGTTTGTATGGAAGACTCAACTTGGCCAGCTCATTTTACATTTTAATTGGTAAAAAAATATCAGGATGGGGGCAGCAGGAGACAATATATGTCATTTAGAAGTGGAATGGGAAAATAAGAGGACTCTTCAAACTAGGAACACTGAAGAAGCCACACTGAGACTGGTAGGAAAAGTGGAAATGTGGAGAGGGTTGCCCAGCTCCCCAGAGCAAATGGCAACCGGAAGAGACTCATGTGGCAGGAAGTGAGTTTAGCAGGGGGGGGTCCTGAGTCCCAGGAAAAAACCCCAGCCTGCAGCCCCAGAGCCTAGAAGAGGTGTATGGACAGTATTTAGCTGGAAACAAGACAGGATACTGTTTGTGAGAAAGAGACTGATTTCTCAGACCCAGGATTCTTCTTAAAGGGACCGCACTGAAAACCTCTCTCATAACCACTCACTCCAGGCTCCAGGGGACTGGGAGAGAGGACAGAACCAGAGTAGCAGGAAGAGAGTATAATCTAGGAGGCACAGGGAGAAACATTTTGAGAGACAGCCACCCTAACCCCTGGGATGAGTCACTCCCCTAATCTGAAGTGAATATTTCACCTGGAAACAGCAATACCAGCAAAGGCAAGCAGGACACCAGCCAAACAAGCTCTCCTGTGGCACTCAGCAGAGTCGCTTAGAAGGAGGGAGCTTTCGGGGCTACAGTAGTGAGTCTCAGAGTATGAGCTACAGCATCCCCACCCATACGGCTGAGGGCTCGCCGGAGGGTGGGTGGCAGTGGAACGCAGAAGCACAGTTCTGTCAGCAAGGGCAGAAGCCAGCTGGCCACCACTGAGGCCCAGCTGTGAGTTCAGACTTGCCCAGCTGGGGAGGAAGGGATGTGCAAAAGTGGTCAAACCCAGCTGCAGGCCACCTGCAATCCAGTCTGCGGGAGAAGGGTGGGAACCCCAGAAGGGGTGGAGACCTGCCCTTGAGCAAGGGTGCAGGAGCACAGCTTTGCCGCACCTATGGCACTTAGGCTGGTGGCCTGACTTGGGAGCCGGCTCCTCCCGTGGGGGTGCAGCCAAAAGCCAAGAACAGGAGGAGTTCCACTACTGAGCTAAGTGTGGGCATGCAGTCCTGCCCGGCCCATAGAGCGAAGGCTTGCAGCTGTCTTGTGGAGAGGGCTTCTCCTGAGGGGCTAGGCGAAAGCCGGGAAACAGGCGGAGACTCACAGCTGAGCAAAGGTGCTCACCCCTGCCCTCAAGGCCAAGCATAATGCCACCTGCAGGGGTGGGGTGAAGCCATGGCCACCGAGGCTTGTACACCCGAGCATTTGATCCCAGCCACTCCCATGAAAGAGAGGCAGAAACCACAGCAACAGCCCCAGTGGGCAGGCACCAGTAATGCCCATACCCAAATGCCCTAGGCAGCAACAGCAGAGGGGGTGCCGGGCCTGCATAGAGATCACACTAAGAGAACACAGAGGTGACACCCATTGGACTCCAGTGGCCAAAACCTACTTTTACATAGACAAAATGAGAGGTCAGAGAAATGCAACACAAATGAATCAAGAGAAATCCTCAGAAAAGGACCTAAATGAGTCAGATATATCCAACTTACCAGATGCAGAGTTTAAAATAACGATTGTTAGGATGCTCAAAGATCTTAGAACAACAATAGATGGTCATTATGAACACCCAAATAAAGAGATAACAAATATAAAAAAGGACATTGAAATAATAAAAAAGAATCAGTCAGAAATGACAAATAAAATATCAGAAATGAAGAACACAATAGAAGGACTTAAAAGTAGGATGGATGAAGATGAGAATTGAATCAGCAAGTTAGAGGACAAGATAAATGAAGATGAGAATTGAATCAGCAAGTTAGAGGACAAGATAAATAAAGGCATGGAAGCAGAGCAGAAAAAAGAAAAGAGACTCAAAAAGTCTGAGGAAACTCTAAGAAAGCTCTGTGACAACATGAAGAGAAATAACATCCGCATCATAGGGGTTCCTGAAGAAGAAGAGAAAGAACAAGGGATAGAGACTTTGTTCAAACATATCATAGCTGAAAACTTCTCTCAATTGAGGCAGGAAAACATCTCAAAAGTTCAAGAAGCATAGAGAACTCCATAAAAGAAAAACCCAAAGAAATCTACACCAAGACCCATCATAATTAAAATACCAAAGCTAAGTGATAAAAAGAAAATATTAACAGCTGCTAGAGAAAAAAAGGCTATCACTTACAAAGGTGTCCCCATAAGGATGGGTTCTGACTTCTCAACAGAAACACTTGAGGTCAGAAGGGAATGGCAAGAAGTATTCAAAGTAATGCAGAACAAAAGCCTACATCAGGGGTCCTCAAACTTTTTACACAGGGGGCCAGTTCACTGTCCCTCAGACCATTGGAGGGCCGGACTATAAAAAAAACTATGAACAAATTCCTATGCACACTGCACATATCTTATTTTAAAGTAAAAAAACAAAACAGGAACAAATAAAATATTAAAATAAAGAACAAGTAAATATAAATCAACAAACTGACCAATATTTCAATGGGCACTATGCTCCTCTCACTGACCACCAATGAAAGAGGTGCCCTTCCAGAAGTGCAGCGGGGGCCGGATAAATGGCCTCAGGGGGCCGCATGTGGCCCGTGGGCCGTAGTTTGGGGACCCCTGGCCTACATCCAAGACTACTTCATCCTGCATGGCTATCATTTAAAATTGAAAGAGAAATAAAAAGCTATCCACACACACACACACAAAAAAAAAATCAAGGAATTTACTACAACCAAACCAAGGCTGCAAGAAATTCTAAGGGGCCTGTCGTAAACAGATCAAAGGAGAAAAATAATATGGCAAAAGAGGAATACAGTTTTAAAGAATAAAATGGCAATAAACAACTACATATCAATCATAACCTTAAATGTGAATGGATTAAATGATCTGATCAAAAGACAAAAGGTAGCTGCATGGATAAGAAAACAGGGCCCATACACATGCTGTCTACAAGAGACACACCTTAAAACAAAAGATGCACATAGACTGAAGATAATAGGATGGAAAAAAATATTTTACACAAATGGAAAAGAAAAAAACCCTGGTGTAGCAATACTTATATCAGAAAAAATGAACTTTAAAACAAAGGCTATAGTAGAAGATAAAGAAGGTTACTACATAATGATTAAGGGAGCAATCCAACAGGAAGATATAACCGTTATAAATATCTACACACCTAATATAGGAGCACCTAAATATATAAAGCACATTTTGATGGATTTAAAGGGCGAGATCAACAGCAATACTATAATAGTAGGGGATTTCAATACCCCACTAACATCACTAGATAGATCCTCAAGAACAAAAATTAACAAAGAAACAGCAGATTTAAAGGACACACTAGATCAACTCGATTTAATAGATATCTTCAGAACCTTTCACCCTAAAGCAGCAGAATATACATTCTTTTCAAGCGCGCATGGTACATTCTATTGGATAGACCACATGTTAGGGCACAAAAGCGGTCTCAACAAATTTAAGAAGATTGAAATCATATTGAGCACTTTCTCTGATCACAATTGCATGAAACTATAAAGCAACCACAACAAAAAAACTGAAAAATAATCAAACACTTGGAAACTAAATAGCATGTTATTAAATAATGAATGGGTTAACAATGAGATCAAAGAAGAAATTTAAAAATTCATAGAAATGAACGATAATGAGCATACATCAACTCAAAACTTATGGGGCGCAGCAAAAGCAGTCCTGAGAGGGAAGTTCATAGCATTAAAGGCATACCTCAAGAAGCTAGAAAAAGCTCAAATAAACAATTTGACCCTGCATCTAAAAGACTAGAAAAAGAACAGCAAGTAAAGCCCAGAGCTAGTAGAAGGAAGGAAATAATAAAGATCAGAGCAGAAATAAATGACATAGAGGCTAAAGAAACAGTACAGAGGATCAATAAAACCTGAAGCTGGTTCTTTGAAAAGGTAAACAAGATCGATGAACCTTTAACCAGACTCACCAAGAAAAAAAGAGAGAGGACTCAAATAAATAAAATTAGAAATGAGAGTGGAGAAATAACAACTGACACAACAGAAATACAAAATATTGTAAGAAAATACTATGAAGAACTATATGCCAAAAAACTAGACAACCTAGATGAAATGGACAAATTCCTTGAAACATATAATCTTCCAAAAATTAATCTGGAAGAATCAGAAAACCTAAACAGTCCAATTACAACAAATGAGATTGAAATAGTTATCAAAAAACTCCCAAAAAAGAAAAGTCCGGGGCCTGATGGCTTCACAAGTGAATTCTACCAAATATTCAAAGAAGAACTAACTGCTATTCTTCTTAAGCTGTTTCAAAAAATTCAAGAGAAAGGAAGATTTCCAAACTCCTTTTATGAGGCGAGTATAATTCTGATTCCAAAACCAGGCAAAGACAACATTAGCAAAGAAAATTATAGGCCAATATCCCTAATGAATTTAGATGCTAAAATCCTCAACAAAATATTAGCAGACCGGATCCAGCAAATATATGAAAAAAATCATACCCCATAATCAAGTGGGATTTATTCTAGGGAGGCGAGGCTGGTACAATATTCTCAAATCAATCAATGTGATTCATCACATAAACAAAAGGAAGGAGAAAAATCACATGATAATTTCAATAGATGCAGAAAAAGCATTTGATAAAATCCAGCACCCATTTATGATCAAAACTCTCAGCAAAGTAGGAATACAGGGAACATACCTCAACATGATATAGGCCATCTATGACAAACCCACAGCCAACATCATACTCAATTGGCAAAAATTAAAAGCAACCCCTTAAGATCAGGAACAAGGCAGAGGTGAGCCCTTTTACCTCTCTTATTCAACATAGTTCTGGAAGTCCTAGCCACAGCAATCAGACAAGAAAAAGAAATAAAAGGCATCCAAATTGGAAAAGAAGAAGTAAAACTATCATTATTTGCAAATGATATAATGTATATAGAAAACCCTAAAGTCACAGTCAAAAAATTACTAGACCTTATAAATGAATTCAGCAAGGTGGCAGCATATAAAATCAATACTCAGAAATCAGAGGCATTTTTATACACTAACAATAAACTGTCAGAAAGAGAAATTAAGGAATCAATCCCCTTTACCATTGCAACCAAAAAAAAAAAACAGAAAGTACCTAGGAATAAATTTAACCAGGGAGATTAAAGACTTGTACTCATAAAATTATAAAACATTGATTAAAGAAATCAGGGAAGATACAAACAAGTGGAAGCATATACCGTGCTCATGGTTAGGAAGAGTAGACATCATTAAAATGTCTATATTACCCAAAGCAATTTATAAATTCAGTGCAATACCAATTAAGATACCAATGACTTACTTCAAAGACATAGAACACATATTCCAAAAATTTATATGGAACCAAAAGAGAACATGAATAGCGTCAGCAATCTTGAAAAGGAAGAATAAAGTGGGAGTTATTACACTTCCAGATATCAAGTTATACTATTAGGCCATTGTACTCAAGACAGCCTGGTACTGGCATAAGAACAAGCATATATATCAATGGAACAGAACTGAGAACCCAGAAATAAATCCACACTTTTATGGACAACTGATATTTGACAAAGGAGGTAAGCGCATACATTGGAGTAAAGACAGCCTCTTCAACAAATGGTGTTGGAAAAATTGGACAGCTGCCTGAAAAAAAATGAAACTAGACCACCAACTTACACCATTCACAAAAATAAACTCAAAATGGATAAAATATTTAAATGTAAGCCGTAAAACCATAAGCATTTTAGAAGAAAAGATAGGCAGTAAGCTCTCTGACATCTGTCGCAGCAATATGTTTGCCAATTTATCTCTACGAGACAGGATAAACAAATGGGACTATATCAAACTAAAAAGCTTCTGCACAGCTAAAGACAATAAGAACAGAATAAAAAGGCAAATTATACAATGAGAGAATATATTTGACAATATGTCTGATAAGGGGTTAATAAACAAAATTTACAAAGAACTTTTAAAACTCAATACCAGGAAGACGAACATTCCAATCAAAAAGTGGGCAAGGAGATGACATCAGAGTAATGGTGGGGTAGGAAGCAATACCAATAAATTTCCCCCAAAACTCAACAAGATCTTCAACCAGAAACAGAAAAACCTATCCTTGGATCCTCCAGATGTTTCGCAATACACCCGAAGGTATGGTAGAGCGAAAAATTGGCTAAATATATAACCAAACCCCGAAGGAAATAGGGAGTAAGAAATGCTCCGCCTTCCTCACTAACCTAAACAGGGCGGCTTTCACTGGGAACTGTTAATATAGAAACTGAGGCGGGCAAAGGGGGTGAATAGATCCAGGCCGCGGCACAAACGGCCGAACCAGGCTGTGGCACGGAGATCCAAGCCGAGGAAAAACTGTTCCTGTGGCAACCCGGGCAATACAAGCTAACACTCATGCCAAACCCAGACAAAGAAAGACAAGCGGGGCAGCCATTTTCCCCGATCTCCTGGTCGGCACGCGCAGATAGTGGGCGAGAGATTTGTTCCAATGCCCCGGGAGTAGGTGCCCATGTTACCCCACAGAAAGGCAGAGTCAGAGGCCTTTGTGTGGGCCGAAAGCAGAATCTCTGGGCAGCCCCAGCGCCCTGGGAAAGCCGTGCATGGGAGGGAGCAAGAACTAATTCCAACGGTGGAACTTTTCCGTGCTGGTGGGGGTTTCACTCAGAGGGAAACGCGGCCAGCCTGATATCCTGGTCTGCGTGCGCAGAAAACGAGAGATTCCTCCGAGTGCCTTGGCAGTGCGTGCCCGTGTTATTGCACAGAGGGGCAGAGTCAGGGGCCTTTGAGTGGGCCAAAGCGGAATCTCGGGCCACCCCAGCATCTTTTTTTTTTTTTTTAATAAATTTTTATTAATTTTAATGGGATGACATTAATAATTCAGGGTACATATATTCAAAGAAAACATGTCTAGGTTATTTTGTCATTAAATTATGTTGCATACCCCTCACCCAAAGTCAGATTGTCCTCCGTCACCCTCTGTCTAGTTTTCTCTGTGCCCCTCCCCCTCCCCCTAACTCTCTCCCTCCCTCCCTCCTGCGTCCTTCCTCCCCCCACCCTTGGTAACCACCACTCTCTTGTCCATGTCTCTTAGTCTCATTTTTATGTTCCACCAATGTATGGAATCATGTAGTTCTTGTTTTTTTCTGATTTACTTATTTCACTCCGTATAATGTTATCAAGATCCTGCCATTTTGCTGTAAATGATCTGATGTCATCATTTCTTATGGCTGAGTAGTATTCCATAATGTATACGTGCCACATCTTCTTTATCCAGTCTTCTATTGAAGGGCTTTTTGGTTGTTTCCATGTCTTGGCCACTGTGAACAGTGCTGCAATGAACATGGGGCTACATGTGTCTTTACGTATCAATGATTCTGAGGTTTTGGGGTATATACCCAGTAGAGGGATTGCTGGGTCATAAGGTAGATCTATTTGCAGTTTTTTGAGGAACCACCATACTTTCCTCCATAATGGTTGTACTACTTTACATTCCCACCAACAGTGTATGAGGGTTCCTTTTTCTCCACAGCCTCTCCAACATTTGCTATTGCCCGTCTTGTTGATAATAGCTAATCTAACAGGGGTGAGGTGGTATCTCATTGTAGTTTTGATTTGCATTTCTCTAATAACTAATGAAGCTGAGCATCTTTTCATATATCTGTTGGCCATTTGTATTTCTTCCTGGGAGAAGTGTCTGTTCATGTCCTCTTCCCATTTTTTTATTGGATTGTTTGTTTGTTTGTTGTTGAGTTTTATGAGTTCTTTGTAAATTTTGGATATTAGGCCTTTATCTGAGCTATTGTTTGAAAATATCAGTTCCCATTTAGTTGGCTGTCTGTTTATTTTTATATCAGTTTCTCTTGCTGAGCAAAACCTTTTTATTCTGATGTAGTCCCATTCATTTATCTTTGCCTTCACTTCTCTTGCCATTGGAGTCAAGTTCATAAAATGTTCTTTAAAACCCAGGTCCATGAGTTTAGTACCTATGTCTTCTTCTATGTACTTTATTGTTTCAGGTCTTATATTTAGGTCTTTGATCCATTTTGAATTAATTTTAGTACACGGGGACAGGCTGTAGTCGAGTTTCATTCTTTTGCATGTGGCTTTCCAGTTTTCCCAACACCATTTGTTGAAGAGGCTTTCTTTTCTCCATTTTGTGTTGTTGGCCCCCTTATCAAAGATTATTTGACCATATATATGTGGTTTTATTTCTGGGCTTTCTATTCTGTTCCATTGGTCTGAGTGTCTATTTTTCTGCCAGTACCATACAGTTTTGATTATTGTGGTCCTATAATATAGTTTAAAGTCAGGTATTGTAATGCCCCCAGCTTCATTCTTTTTCCTTAGGATTGCTTTAGCTACTCGGGGTTTTTTATAGTTCCATATAAATCTTATGATTTTTTGTTCCATTTTTTTAAAAAATGTCATAGGAATTTTGATGGGAATTGCATTAAATTTATATATTACTTTGGGTATTATGGCCATTTTAATTATATTTATTCTTCCTATCCAAGAACAAGGAATATTTTTCCATCTCATTGTGTCTTTTTCTATTTCTCTTAGCAATGCCTTGTAGTTTTCGTTATATAGGTCCTTTACATTCTTTGTTATGTTTATTCCTAGGTATTTTTTTGTTGTTGTTGCAATCGTGAAGGGGATTATTTTTTTTAGTTCGTTTTCTAATATTTCATTGTTGGCATATAGAAAGGCTATGGACTTTTGTATGTTGATTTTGTATCCTGCGACCTTACTGTATTGGTTTATTGTTTCAAGTAATCTTTTTGTGGAGTCCTTTGGGTTTTCGATGTATAGGATCATATCATCAGCAAAAAGTGATACCTTTACTTCTTCTTTTCCGATATGGATGCCTTTTATTTCTTTGTCTTGTCTGATTGCTCTGGCCAGAACTTCTAGCACCACGTTAAATAAGAGTGGAGAGAGTGGACAACCCTGTCTTGTTCCTGATTTAAGGTGGAAAGTCCTCAGTTTTACGCCATTTAATATGATGTTGGCTGATGGTTTATCATATATGGCCTTTATCATGTTGAGATATTTTCCTTCTATACCCATTTTGTTGAGAGTCTTAAACATAAAATTGTGTTGTATTTTATCGAAAGCCTTTTCTGCGTCTATTGATAAGATCATGTGGGTTTTGTTCTTTGTTTTGTTGATATGGTGTATTACATTAACCGTTTTACGTATGTTGAACCATCCTTGAGATTCTGGGATGAATCCCACTTGATCATGATGTATTATTTTTTTAATATGTTGTTATATTCGATTTGCCAGTATTTTGTTTAGTATTTTAGCATCTGTATTCACTAGAGATATTGGTCTGTAGTTTTCTTTCTTTGTGCCATCCTTGTCTGGTTTTGGTATGAGGGTTATGTTGGCCTCATAAAATGTGTTTGGAAGTGTTGCTTCTTCTTCAATTTTTTGGAAGACTTTGAGTAGAATAGGAACCAAGTCTTCTTTGAATGTTTGATAGAATTCACTAGTATAACCGTCTGGGCCTGGACTTTTATTTTTGGGGAGGTTTTTAATAGTTTTTTCTATTTCCTCCCTGCTGACTGGTCTGTTTAGGTTTTCTGCTTCTTCATGACTCAGTTTAGGAAGGTTGTATTGTTCTAGGAATTTATCCATTTCTTCTAGATTGTTGTATTTGGTGGCATATAGTTTTTCATAGTATTCTACAATAATTCTTTGTATATCTATGATGTCTGTGGTGATTTCTCCTCTTTCATTTTGGACTTTATTTATTTGAGTCCTGTGTCTTTTTTCGTAGGTGAGTCTTGCCAAGGGTTTGTCAATTTTGTTGATCTTTTCAAAGAACCAGCTCCTTGTTTATTGATTTTTTCTATAGTTTTTCTGTTCTCTATTTCGTTTATTTCTGCTCTGATTTTTATTATCTCCTTTCTTCGGCTGGTTTTGGGTTGTCTTTGTTCTTCTTTTTCTAGTTCCTTAAGGTGTGAAGTTAAATGGTTTACTTCGGCTCTTTCTTGTTTGTTCATATAGGCCTGAAGTGATATGAACTTTCCTCTTATTACTGCTTTTGCTGCATCCCAGAGATTCTGATATGTCATATTTTCATTTTCTTTTTTTTTTTATTTTTTTTATTTTCTTTCATTTTTCTGAAGCTGGAAACAGGGAGAGACAGTCAAACAGACTCCCGCATGCGCCCGACCGGGATCCACCCGGCACGCCCACCAGGGGCGACGCTCTGCCCACCAGGGGGCGATGCTCTGCCCATCCTGGGCGTCGCCATGTTGCGACCAGAGCCACTCTAGCACCTGGGGCAGAGGCCAAGGAGCCATCCCCAGCGCCCGGGCCATCTTTGCTCCAATGGAGCCTTGGCTGCGGGAGGGGAAGAGAGAGACAGAGAGGAAAGTGCGGCGGAGGGGTGAAAAAGCAAATGGGCGCTTCTCCTGTGTGCCCTGGCCGGGAATCGAACCCGGGTCCTCCGCACGCTAGGCCGACGCTCTACCGCTGAGCCAACCGGCCAGGGCCGTATTTTCATTTTCATTGTCTGTATATATCTTTTGATCTCTGCGCTTATTTCTTCTTTGACCCATTAATTTTTTAGAAGTATGTTGTTTAGTTTCCATAATTTTGTGGGTTTTTCCCCCTCTTTTTTACAGTTGAATTCTAGTTTCAAGGCTTTATGATCAGAGAATATGCTTGGTACAATTTCAATTTTTCTAAATTTGCTGATATTGTCTTTGTGGCCCAACATATGGTCAATTCTTGAGAATGTTCCATGTACACTAGAGAAAAATGTATACTCTGTCGCTTTGGGATGAAGTGTCCTGTAGATGTCTATCATATCCAGGTGTTGTAGTATTTCGTTTAAGGCCACTATATATTTATTGATTCTCTGTTTGGATGACCGATCTAGAGCCGTCAGCGGTGTATTGAGGTCTCCAAGTATGATTGTATTTTTGTCAGTTTTTGTTTTAAGGTCAATAAGTAGCTGTCTTATATATTTTGGTGCTCCTTGGTTTGGTGCATATATATTAAGGATTGTTATGTCTTCTTGATTCAGTGTCCCCTTAATCATTATGAAATGACCATTTTTGTCTCTGAGTACTTTTTCTGTCTTGTAGTCAGCATTATCAGATATGAGTATTGCTACACCTGCTTTTTTTTGGGTGTTGTTTGCTTGGAGTATTGTTTTCCAGCCTTTCACTTTGAATTTGTTTTTATCCTTGTTGCTTAGATGTGTTTCTTGTAGGCAGCATATAGTTGGATTTTCTTTTTTAATCCATTCTGCTACTCTGTGTCTTTTTATTGGTAAGTTTAATCCATTTACATTTAGTGTAATTATTGACACTTGTGGGTTCCCTACTGCCATTTTATAAATTGCTTTCTTTTAGTTTTGTATCTAGTTTGATTCTTCTCTTTTGTTTTTCTATCATTTGTTTTTGTTTGTTTGTGTTCCATACTTCTTTCCTCTGTTGCTACCTTTTTTAAGTCAAGTGTTTTTGTGGTGGTTTTTTCAAGGGTGGTTACCATTAAGTAATGAAAAGGGTACCTACCATATTTATTGTAGTACCCTTTCTTATGAGTATTTCTGCGCTTCATCGTCCTTTGCTACTGTTAATCTTCATCCTTTCTCCCCTTTTTTTTCTTTTGTTGTCACAGTTTAAGTTTGGTTTTATTGTTTTCTTGGTGGAGCTGTTACTTGGGGTTATGTTTTCTTTTGTTCTTTGAATCTGGTTGGAAAACCCCCTTTAGTATTTCCTGGAGTGGGGGCTTTCTGATGATAAATTCTCTCATCTTTTCTGTATTTGTGAATATTTTTATATCTCCTTCGTACTTGAAGGATAGCTTTGATGGGTATAGTATTCTTGGCTAAAAGTTTCTCTCTTTCAGGGCTTTGAATATTGGGGTCCACTCTCTTCTAGCTTGTAGAGTTTCTGCTGAGAAGTCTGATGATAATCTAATAGGTCTTCCTTTATATGTTGTATTCTTCTTTTCCCTGGCTGTCTTGAGAATTTTTTCTTTGTCATTGGTTTGTGTCATCTTCATTATGATGTGCCTTGGAGTGGGTTTGTTGGGGTTAAGAAAACTCGGTGTTCTGTTTGCTTCTTGAATTTGAGGCTTTAGTTCTTTCCACAGGCTTGGGAAGTTCTCATCTATTATTTGTTTGAGTATATTCTCCATTCCATTTTCTTTCTCTTCTCCCTCTGATATACCTATTATTCTTATGTTATTCTTTCTGATGGAGTCAGACAATTCCTGTAGGGCTTTCTCGTTTTTTATTATTTTTGAGTCTCTTTCTTCTTCTCTCTGTTGTGCCTCAAGTTGATTGTTTTCTATTTCACTAATCCTATCTTCTATCTGGGCTGTTCTATTAGCTAAGCTTGTTATCTCGTTTTTCAGTTCGTGAATTCAGTTTTTCATTTCTGTTTGATTTGTTTTTATAGTTTCAATTTCCTTGGTAATATATTCTTTGTGATCGTTGAGTTGTTTTCTGATTTCCCTAAATTGCCTTTCTGTGTTTTCTTGTATATCTCTGAGTATTTTTAAAATTTCTATTTTAAATTCTCTGTCATTTGGCTCCAAGGCTTCCAGTATGCTAAATCTTTTCTCCATAGATTTTTCCACATCTATTTGTGTTACCTCTCTATCTTTTGTATCCATAATATTCGATTTCCTTTTTCTTATTGGCATCTGAAGGTGGTCTTGTTGATATTGTTAATTAAAATTAATAAAGAATAAAAAGGGAAAAAAAGAAAAAAAGAAAAAGAAAAAGAAAAAAAACACTCCACACACAAAAAAAGTAATGATTTATTATTTTCCCCTTTTTTTTTTCTTCTCCTTCCCTCCTCTCACCTCTTTAGGTAAATATCATGATGACCTGTGAATTATATTATGCTAAATGGAACAAAAACTGCCTATAATGGAGGGCCTGATTTGGGGTGAAGAGTTCAAGGGGCAAAAAGGGAGTAGGGACCTACTAAATGAAAAAAAAAAAAAAAAAAAAAGGTGGATATCTTAGACAAGCATACAATGATATGCTTGTAAGTGATGGTTGACTAAGAGATATAATGAGAGGGATAAGAGGGAAACAGAAAAAAGGAGAGAAAAAATAATATTTAAAGAAGAAAAAAATAAAAATAATAAGTAAAAATCTGTTGTATTAAGTGGAGTGAAGACTAAATACAATGGAGATTTTGGGTTGGGAGGAATGCTAGTGAGTTAAAAAGCAATGTAAAAAGTACCCAAAATGCCACAAAAACAAACAAATAAAGGAAAACCAAGAACAAAAGCAGAAAAGAAAAGAAAGAAAAAAAGAACAAACAACAAAAACAAAAAAAACTTGAGTCCCAAATTAAATAATTTGTTCGTGATTGAGGATTAAATGAGAGGAAAAGTAAAAGGAGAAAAGAAGGAACGAATAGAAAGGAAAAAATAAGAAAAAAAGAGAAACAAAGGAAGAAAAAAAAGAAAGGGAAAGAAAACAAAAGGGGAGAGAGTGAGAGTTAAGGGTTTTGGAGTGTAACCCTAAAGGAGAGTAAGGATGAAGAAAAGAAATAAAATGTAACACTCATGGGTAGTGTAGTTCAAGAAAAGGGTAGCATAAGATGGGCAGAGAATAAAAGGACCGAGGTGGAGGAAATACAAATAATGGCAATAAGAAAGAAGAGAGAAACAACAACAACAAAGAATTAGTGGAACAAGTTATAAAGTCTGTGGATTTTTCTTGATTTTGAGAGGTTAACTTCTTCCTTTTTCTTTTCTCTCCCTCTTCCTCGTCGGTGACTCTGTACCCCAGGTTCTGCCCCTGTGTCACGCTTAGGTAGGGATTTGCAGTTGATGGGATTCTATGGCAATGTCATATAATTGGCTTTAGTCTCACTGGTAGTCAAGGCTTGTTGGCATTTGTAGAGTCCAACAATGAGAGAGAGTTTGCTTTCCTGGAGTCTCTCCCCTAGTCTCCCCTTCCTGAATTAGCAGCCTGGTGATCCAGCTATGAGGCTGCCACTGCTTCTGTCTGGGGAGTAAGAGGCTCAAAGAGCTGGGAAATCCCCACTCTATCCTCACTCAGCGCAAGGCTCTGGGTAAGGCTCTGGCAGTCAGAGCCTCCAGTGTAATCAGGTGGGTCTGGGAGTCAATTGTTGTCAAGGTGACTGTTCAGCGCCTACCATTCAGTTGGACCACTCAACCCAGGCTTTCCACACTTTGTAGCTTGTTTTGGCTGGAAAGAAGATGCACTATTCGCTGCTTGCTATATAGATCTTAATATCTGCCAAGTCCCTCTTGTTAGGTATATCCCTGAATATGGAGGCTCTGTCAATCAGAAGTTGCCCCGCCCCTTTAGCGAAAGGCACTGAAAAATATTATGCCTCTTGTCTTGGATCGCTGAACTGGGAGAGATTTTATCAATTAGAGCCCTGTGGGTGCATAGATTTCGTGGGTTAAGCTAATTTCAGTGATTGGATCCGCAGCTGTGCTCCAGAGAGTATTTCAGGCTGCCTGCGCGCCCCTCCCCCAACGCTTGATTGTTAGCTCGAATGGCTGGGTGAGGTGCCCCGTCCACGGAGAGAATCTCCTGACTAGGAAAGACAGGTTTGGCGCCCCTCCCGGACGGCGGCACGGGGCGCGCGCGCGCACACGCGGCTTCTCAGAGCACACAAGTGGTGGTCAGCACTCCCCGGGACGCGGCTCGGGGGCGCGGGCGCGCGGCTTCTCAGAGCATGCCAGTGGTGGTCGGCATTCCCCGGGACGCGGCTCGGGGCGCGCGCGTGGCTTTTCAGAGCATGCCGGTGGTTGCTGGCACTCCCTGGGACGTGGCTTGGGGCGCAGGCGCGCGGCTTCTCAGAGCACTCCAGTGGTTGCCGGCACTCCCTGGGACATGGATCGGGGCGCGCGCACACGGTTTCTCAGAGCACAGAGCACGCCGGTGGTTGCCAGCACTCCCCGGGACGCGGCTCGGGGCGCGCGCGCGGTTTCTCAGAGCACGTCGGTGGTTGCCGGCACTCCCTGGGACGTGGATCGGGGCGCGCGCACGCAGTTTCTCAGAGCACAGAGCATGCCGGTGGTTGCCGGCACTCCCCGGGACGCGGCTCGGGGCGCACGCGTGCGCGTGCGGCTTCTCAGAGCACGCCAGTGGTTGCTGGCACTCCCCGGGACGCTGCGCGGGCACCTGCACGTGTGGGTTGACTCACCCCAGGCGTATTCCCTCCTCGGCAACAGTCCTTTCGCTTTCAGTGTGTGTGTGGAACTCTGGGATGCCCCGAGGATAAATTTTTCTGTTTCTAGTTGATAAATTTGTTGAGATTTTGGGGAGATCTGTTGGACGCGCTGCTCACGGCGCCATTTCCGTGACATGACTCACCCCAGCATCTTGAATAAGCTATGCACGGGGACGGAGCGAGATCCAATTCCAACGCTGGAACTCTTCCGTGCGGTTGGGGGTTTCACTCAGAGCGTGAGACTGCCGGCCGGATATCCTGATCTGCGCGCGCAGATAGTGAGCGAGAGTTTCCTCCAAGTGCCCCGGGAGTGGGCGCCTGCCTGTGTTACCGGACAGAGTGGCAGAGCCAGAGGTCTTTGAGTGGGTGGAAACCCCGCCAGATTATGCTAGCAGCTCTGACTGACTGAGCCTTACCCAGAGCCCTGTGCTGAGTGGAAATAGAGTGGGGAGTGGCCAGCTCTTTAAGCCTCTTACTATCCAGGCAGAAGCAGCAGCAACCCCATAGCTGGATTATCAGGCTACTAATTGAGGAAGGAAAGACTAGGAGAAAGGCTCCAGGAACACGGACTCTCTCACTGTCAGAGCCTATAAATGCTAATGAGCCTCGACTGCCAACGAGACTAAAGCACAATACATGACATTGCCATAGAGACTTATCAACTGCAAACCTCTACCTGAGCGTGCCAAAGGGGCAGAACCCAGGGTACAGAGTCACCGACCAGGAAGAGGGAGAGAAAAGAAAAAGCAAGAAGATAACCTTTCAAAATCAAGAATAATCTGCAGACTTTATAACCTCTCCCATTTTATTATATTTGTTAGTTTGTTTCTCTTATTTTCATTCTTGATATTTTTTTTTCATCCTCCAATTTGGCCTATTAACTCTCTGCCGGTCTTACTCTCTCCTTTCCTTGAACTACACTACCCATAAGTGTTACATCTTCCATTATCTTTTCTTTCCTCTTCCTTTCTCTCTATGAGGGTTGCACTCCAAAACCCTTAACTCTCTCTCTCTCTCTCTCTCTCCTCTTTTTTCTTTTTTCTTCTTTTAGTGGTTCCCTCTTTTCTCTCTCTCTCTCTCTCTCTCTCTTTCTTTTCTCCCTCTATATTAGTTTCTTCCTTTCTCCTTTACATCTCCTCTCATTCAAACCTCAATAACAAACAAATTATCTTATCTGGGACTCAAACTTATGTTTGTGGCATTTTGGGGGGTTTTTACTTCACCTTTTTAACTCACTAGCAGTGCTCCCATCCCTGGCTCTCCATTTTATCTAGTTCTTGTTCCACTAAATACAATAGTAATTTTTTAATTTGTCCCCCCATTTTTCTGTTTCCCTCTTATTCCTCTCATCATAACTCTTAGTCAACTAACACCTAAAAGCAAATCATTTTATTCTTGACCCAAATTTTTTCCTTATTTGCTTTTTGTGGGTCCATGCCCCCTTATTTCTTTCTTTTTTTTTTTTTTTTGCCCCTATATTACTTTTCCCCAATTCAGGCCCTCCACTACAGGCATTGTTTGTTATAATTCACAGTTCACCACAAGATTTTCCCAAGAAAGAGGGGAGAGGAGAGGAGAGGAAAAAAGCAGGGGGGGGAATAATTTCCTATTTTTTAAAATTTTATTTTATTCTTTTTTCTTTATTTCATTATTAATTTTTTTTTAAAAGCCAACTCTTTTCAATTTTTTATTTTTTTAACTTTTTATTCTTTATTAAATCTCATTAATACTATCAACAAAACCACCCTCAGATGCCATTAAGGAAGAGAAAATCGATTATCATGGATACAAAAGAAAGAGAGGTAACACAGCTAGATGAGGAAAAATCTATGGAGAAAAAATTTAATATATTGGAAACCTTGGAGCTAAATGACAGACAATTCAAGATAGAAATCCTAAAAATCCTCCAAGATATACAAGAAAACACAGAAAGGCAATTTAGGGAGCTCAGAAAACAACTCAATGAACACAAAGAATATATGTCCAAGGAAATTGAAACTGTAAAAACAAATCAAACAGAGATGAAAAACTCAATTCACAAGCTGAAAAACGAAGTAACAAGCTTAGCTAATAGAACAAGTCAGATAGAAGAGAGGATTAGTGAAATAGAAGACAAGCAACTTGAGGCACAACAGAGAGAAGAAGAAAGAGACTCAAAAATAATAAAAAACGAGATAGCCCTACAAGAATTATCTGACTCCATCAAAAAGAATAACATAAGAATAATAGGTATGTCAGAGGGAGAAGCGAGAGAAAATGGAATGGAGAACATACTCAAACAAATAATAGATGAGAACTTCCCAAGCCTGTGGAAAGAACTAAAGCCTCAAGTTCAAGAAGCAAACAGAACTCCGAGTTTTCTTAACCCCAACAAACCTACCCCAAAGCATATCATAATGAAATTGGCACAAACCAACAGCAAAGAAAAAATTCTCAAGGAAGCCATGGAAAAGAAGAATACAACATATAAAGGAAGGCCCATTAGATTATCATCAGATTTCTCAGCAGAAACTCTACAAGCTAGAAGAGAGTGGACCCCAATATTTAAAGTCCTGAAAGAGAGGAACTTTCAGCCACGAATACTATACCCATCAAAGCTATCCGTCAAATATGAAGGAGAAATAAAAACATTCACAGATACAGAAAAGATGAGGGAATTTATCATCAGAAAACCCCCACTCAAGGAATTACTAAAGGGGGTTCTCCAATCAGATACAAAGAACAACAACAACAAAAAAACAGAGCCACAAGTAAAAGCTCCAAGAAGAACACAATAAAACCAAATTTAAACTGTGACAACAACAAAAAGAAAGAGGGGGAGAAGATGGAGATTAACAGTAGCAAAGGACGATGGAGTGCAAAAGTACTCACAAAATAGTTCGCTACAATGAACAGGGTAGGAACCCTTTTCATTACTTAAAGGTAACCACATTGAAAAAACCACCACAGAAGCACATGAGATAAAAAAGATAGCAACAGAGGAAAGTTGTATGGAATACAACCAAATAAAAACAAAAGATAGAAAAACAAAAGAGAAGGATCAAACAAGACACAAAACTAACAGAAAGCAATCTATAAAATGGCAATAGGGAACTCACAAGTGTCAATAAATACACTAAATGTAAACAGATTAAACTCACCAATAAAAAGGCACAGAGTAGCAGAATGGATTAAAAAAGAAAATCCAACTGTATGTTGCCTACAGGAAACTCATCTAAGTAACAAGGATAAAAACAAATTCAAAGTGAAAGGCTGGAAAACAATACTCCAAGCAAATAACATCCAAAAAATAGCAGGCGTAGCAATACTCATATCTGATAATGCTGACTACAAGACAGCAAAAGTACTCAGAGACAAAAATGGCCATTTCATAATGGCTAAGGGGATACTGAATCAAGAAGACATAACAATTCTTAATATATATGCACCAAACCAAGGAGCACCAAAATATATAAGACAGCTACTTATTGACCTTAAAACAAAAACTGACAAAAATACAATCATACTGGGAAGCCTCAATACACCACTGACGGCTCTAGATCGGTCATCCAAACAGAGAATCAACAAAGACATAGTGGCCTTAAACAAAACACTAGAGCACCTGGATATGATAGACATCTACAGGACATTTCATCCCAAAGTGACTGAGTATACATTTTTCTCCAGTGTACATGGATCATTCTCAAGAATTGACCATATGTTGGGCCACAAAAACAACATCAGCAAATTCAGAAAAATCGAAGTTATACCAAGCATATTTTCTGATCATAAAGCCTTGAAACTAGAATTCAACTGCAAAAAAGAGGAAAAAATTTCCACAAAAATGTGGAAACTAAACAACATACTTTTAAAAAATGAATGGGTCAAAGAAGAAATAAGTGCAGAGATCAAAAGATATATACAGACTAATGAAAATGACAATACGACGTATCAGAATCTATGGGATGCAGCAAAAGCAGTGATAAGAGGGAAGTTCATATCACTTCAGGCATATATGAACAAACAAGAGAGAGCCCAAGTGAACCACTTAACTTCACACCTTAAGGAACTAGAAAAAGAAGAACAAAGAAAACCCAAAACCAGCCGAAGAAAGGAGATAATAAAAATCAGAGCAGAAATAAATGAATTAGAGAACAGTAAAACTATAGAAAAAATTAATAGAACAAGGAGCTGGTTCTTTGAAAATATCAACAAAATTGACAAACCCTTGGCAAGACTTACCAAGGAAAAAAGAGGAAGAACTCATATAAACAAAATCCAAAATGAAAGAGGAGAAATCACCAGACACCATAGATATACAAAGAATTATTGTAGAATACTATGAAAAACTTTATGCCACTAAATTCAACAACCTAGAAGATATGAATAAATTCCTAGAACAATACAACCTTCCTAGACTGAGTCAAGAAGAAGCAGAAAGCCTAAACAGACCTATTAGTAGAGAAGAAATAGAAAAAAAACATTAAAACCCTCCCCCAAAATAAAAGTCCAGGCCCTGACGGCTATACCAGCGAATTTTATCAAACGTTCAAAGAAGACTTGGTTCCTATTCTACTCAAAGTCTTCCAAAAAATTGAAGCAGAAGCAATACTTTCAAACACATTTTATGAGGCCAACATAACCCTCATACCAAAACCAGGCAAGGATGGCACAAAAAAAGAAAACTACAGACCAATATCTCTAATGAATACAGATGCTAAAATACCAAACAAAATACTAACAAAATACTAAACAAAATACTCTACAACAACATATTAAAAAAATAAAACATCAAGATCAAGTGGGATTCATCCCAGAATCTCAAGGATGGTTCAACATACGTAAAACGGTTAACGTAATACACCATATCAACAAAACAAAGAACAAAAACCACATGATCTTATCAATAGATGCAGAAAAGGCTTTTGATAAAATACAACACAATTTTATGTTTAAGACTCTCAACAAAATGGGTATAGAAGGAAAATATCTCAACATGATAAAGGCCATATATAATAAACCATCAGCTAACATCATATTAAATGGCACTAAACTGAAGGCTTTCCCCCTTAAATCAGGAACAAGACAGGGTTGTCCACTCTCTCCACTCTTTTTTAATGTGGTACTAGAGGTTCTAGCCAGAGCAATCAGACAAGACAAAGAAATAAAATGTATCCATATTGGAAAAGAAGCAGTAAAGGTATCACTTTTTGCAGATGATATGATCCTATACATCGAAAACCCCAAAGAATCCACAAAAAGACTACTAGAAACAATAAGCCAGTACAGTAAGGTCGCAGGATACAAAATTAACATACAGAAG
Source organism: Saccopteryx leptura (assembly GCF_036850995.1). Lineage (NCBI taxonomy): Eukaryota > Metazoa > Chordata > Mammalia > Chiroptera > Emballonuridae > Saccopteryx > Saccopteryx leptura. The sequence continues at coordinate 174,454,968 of NC_089505.1, forward strand.
TCAATAGCCTTTCTATATGCCAACAATGAAACAATTGAGAATGAACTCAAAAGAATAATCCCCTTCACGATTGCAACAAAAAAAATAAAATACTTAAGAATAAACATAACAAAGAGTGTAAATGACTTATATAATGAAAACTATAAACCATTGTTAAGGGAAATCGAAAAAGATATAATGAGATGGAAGAATATACCTTGTTCTTGGTTAGGAAGAACAAAAATAATCAAGATGGCTATATTACCCAAAGCAATATACAAATTTAATGCAATTCCCATCAAACTTCCAATGACATTTTTTAAAGAAATAGAGCAAAAAATCATCAGATTTATATGGAACTATAAAAAACCCCGAATAGCCAAAGCAATCCTAAAAAAAAAGAATGAAGCTGGGGGCATTACAATACCTGACTTCAAACTCTATTATAGGGCCATGACAATCAAAACAGCATGGTATTGGCAGAAAAATAGACACTCAGACCAATGGAACAGAATAGAAAGTCCAGAAATAAAACCACATATATATAGTCAAATAATTTTTGATAAAGGGGCCAACAACACACAATGGAGAAAAGAAAGCCTCTTCAATAAATGCTGCTGGGAAAACTGGAAAGCCACATGCAAAAGAATGAAACTGGACTACAGTTTGTCCCCCTGTACTAAAATTAACTCAAAATGGATCAAAGATCTAAACATAAGACCTGAAACAATTAAGTACATAGAAGAAGACATAGGTACTCAACTCAGGGACCTGGGTTTTAAAGAGCATTTTATGAATTTGACTCCACAGGCAAGAGAAGTGAAGGCAAAAATTAATGAATGGGACTACATCAGACTAAGAAGTTTTTGCTCAGCAAAAGAAACTGATAACAAAATAAACAGAAAGCCAACTAAATGGGAAATGATATTTTCAAACAACAGCTCAGATAAGGGTCTAATATCCAAAATATACAAAAAACTCATAAAACTCAACAACAAACAAACAAACAATCCAGTAAAAAAATGGGAAGAGGATATGAACAGACACTTCTCCCAGGAAGAAATACAAATGGCCAACAGATATATGAAAAGATGTTCATCTTCTTTAGCTATTAGAGAAATGCAAATCAAAACTGCAATGAGATACCACCTCACACCTGTTCGATTAGCTATTATTAGCAAGACGGGTAATAGCAAATGTTGGAGAGGCTGTGGAGAAAAAGGAACCCTCATCCGCTGTTGGTGGGAATGTAAAGTAGTACAACCATTATGGAAGAAAGTATGGTGGTTCCTCAAAAAACTGAAAATAGAATTACGTTATGACCCAGCAATCCCTCTACTGGGTATATACGCCAAAAACTCAGAAACATTGATATGTAAAGACACATGCAGCCCCATGTTTATTGCAGCATTGTTCACAGTGGCCAGGACATGGAAACAACCAAAAATCCCGTCAATAGATGACTGGATAAAGAAGATGTGGCACATATACACTATGGAATACTACTCAGCCATAAGAAATGATGACATGGAAACTTTTACAGTAAAATGGTGGGATCTTGATAACATGATACGAAGCGAAATAAGTAAATCAGAAAAAAACAGGAACTGCATTATTCCATACATAGGTGGGACATAAAAGTGAAACTAAGAGACATTGATAAGAGTGTGGTGGTTATGGGGGGGGTGGGGGGAAAGGTGAGGGGGAGGGGCACAAAGAAAACTAGATAGAAGGTGACAGAGGACAATCTGACTTTGGGTGATGGGTATGCAACATAATTGAACGACAAGATAACCTGGACTTGTTATCTTTGAATATATGTATCCTGATTTATTGATGTCACCCCATTAAAAAAATAAAATTATTTATAAAAAAAAAAGTGGGTGAAAGAAATGAATCAACACTTCTCCAAAGAGGACATACAGATGGCCAATAGGCATATGAAAAAATGCTCAATATCACTAATCATTAAAGAAATGCAAACAAATTAAAACCACAATGAAATATCACCTCACACCAGTCAGAATGGTGCTCATCAACAAAACAACACAGAATAAGTGCTGGTGAGGGTGTGGAGAAAAGGGAACCCTCCTGCACTGCTGGTGGGAATGCAGACTGGTGCAGCCACTGTGGAAAACAGTATGGAGATTCCTCAAGAAAGTAAAAATTGAACTGCCTTTTGACCCAGCTATACCACTTTTAGGAATATACCCCAAGAACACCATAGCACTGTTTGAAAAGAAGAAATGCACCTCCATGTTTATGGCAGCATTGTTCACAATAGCGAAGATCTGGAAACAGCCCAAGTGTCCGTCAGTGGACGAGTAGATTAAAAAGCTTTGGTACATATATACTATGGAATACTACTCAGCCATAAGAAATGATGACATCGGATCATTTACAACAACATGGATGGACCTTGATAACATTATACTGAGTGAAATAAGTAAATCAGATAAAACTAAGAACTATATGATTCCATACATAAATGGGACATAAAACTGAGATCCAGAGACAGGGACAATAGTGTGAGGGTTACAGGGTAGGGGGGAGGAGAAGGAGGGTGTTGGGGGAGGGGAGGGGCACAAAGAAAACCAGGTAGAAGGTGAAGGAAGACAGTTGGACTTTGGGTGATGGGAATGCAGCATAATCAAATGTCAAAGTAACCTAGAGATGTTTTCTCTGAACATATGTACCCTGATTTATCAATGTCACTTTATTAAAATTAATTTAAAAAAAATAATAACGTTAAAAACATTAAAAAAAAAGAAGTGGAATGGTAAGAGTTGAGAATGATCAGAGACTTAAAGCAGATGACATGGGCTGGTATGTGAGGTTGGTATACCCAAGAGTGTATCTCAATTTTCTAATGGTGAACCTCTAATCTGAAGGCACTTAATTGGTTAATTTAGTGATTGTATTTAGTTGACTGGGCAGTGGCTCTTGCTCACTAGGTGTCTTGTTGTCATGTTCATGAAGAGGAAGTCTAACTTAAAACTGCTGCTACATGATTTCTTCTACTTCTCCATGAATTTTTAGGCTTACATAACCAATGACCTATCTCAAGGCTTTGGGTGATGGAAAGTCCTCCTAAAAGAATAGCTATAGATCTATTCTACTTATAACAGCACAATTTATGAGAAGAACATTGAATAACTGAGATTAAATTAGTCTTTTTGGATTATTCTATAGCTGAAATTTTTAAAGTAATTTTTTCTCATCCTCTTTTTTGGGGGGAATCTTAATTTTAAAATTTTTTATTTTATTGGAATAGTATGTATGAAATAAAAATTTTGAAAGTGTGTTTTGAATATTTATGGAATAGTTTTTACTCAGTTTTTATTAGCATCAAGGTCATCTTTTTTTTTTTTTTTTGTCCTCAGCAGTAATAATAGAAATTGTGACACTTTTTAATTCTTATCTTTCTGCTATCAGTTTAGTGTTTCAAAAGACCCTTTTTATACACCTGACTTTGTGTTTAGTTAGTGACTGTGTTTCTTTGAAGGAATTATAAGTGAGCTACTGTTATCTTTCTATCTCCAGGTAGAGTCAACCTGACACTTGGTTCCTACAGTCTATTTATGCAGAACACATTTTATACAGTACTACTATCAAAGTAAGAATTTTTGAGAGCTGTTCTTTTGATAATATTTTTCTTGAAAACCTACTTAGTCATCTGCATATTACATTTCTTTCCTTTAAAATATATAATTATAAGGGAAACATTTTTCTTCTTTTTTATTGATTTGATTAACATCCTTCTTTACAGAACGGCCTTTTATAATTTTAACCTTTCCCAATCTTTCTCAAAACATTATCTCCATAAAAATTTACTCAAAGTGACAGGGAACCTATCTCTATCCAAGTACAAAGAGGGATGTAGTAAAAAAAACAAAACAAAAGCAAGTAATAGTATAGATTGAGAAATAATGAGGGAAAACAAACAATTAAAATGACTATGTAAGGTAGCCTGACAAGTGGAATTCTAAGGGTCTTTTTAAAATCTCTATGGTTCTATGATCCATTTTCACTTGATGATTTTATTCTGGAATTTTAAGTTTCTGAAACTTTGTTCTTGCCATGCAATTGCCATAGTGCTGTTCTAGCAAACCTGATCAACTTGCAGTCATTGCTCCATTTTTTTTATTCTGATAATAGTTATTAAAATTTTTAGTTTATTCAGTTTTGGGGTCTATCTTTTTGCCATTTTAAAAAATTTTTACTGAATTTATTGGGTGACATTAGTTAACAAAATTATGTTTTATATGTACAATTCTATAATAGATGCAAATCAATCCACTGATGATGTATTCAGGTCTGTTTTTTAAAACTTGATATAAGATGAGGGTTTTCTTTCAGTACTTTACAAATCATGTTAAATAATTTTCTGTTTTCTTTGAAAATAATAAGGAAATTTGTGTTTTTATATAATGATATATTTTTTTAAAATTCCAGCCAAGTACAATTTTTTTTTCCTGGCTCTTTTCAATTTATAGTGATAGATACATGTGAATGCTGAATTTGCTTTAGTAGTTAGTAGACATTTTCAGTTAGCATTTATAATCTAAACAATCATTTGTGTTTTTTAAGGATATATTTATGTTTATAAGAAGGCAGTTGAAAGAGCTGGAGGATACATAAAGCCCACAACCCATTAGGTATTTTTATTTACTTGAAGTAAGCCAGGTAATAAATATATCTGGAGTTGGCATTTTAAACTGGGTTTTGTGCTTATATATTTTTATTAATTAAAATGTTTACCTTTAATTTTTTTCACCTCTTATTTTTAGAAAAGTGTTGGGTCAATTCATACAACATGGGCTTTGAGTTGAAAAATAGAAGTGAAACTTTTTCACAAGTATATATAGTATTATTTTTAGTTCAAATAAGCAAGTTTTATTAGGGATATGACTTCTTAAGTACAAATAATTTTTAACTTACAGATGAATCTGGATAAACTGTGTTTCTTATGATATATGTCAGAAGGCTAAGAATTATAATGAAAAAACTCATTAACATTATTTATAGATATATGGTTAAAAAATGAAAACAATCAAATTTGTAATGTAAAGAACAATACAAGAGTGGCATAAAGGCAGTCTGTAACCAATATAAAAATATTTTTTTGGATTATATTGTTTTCATCCTTTATTTAAATTACATATAACTGACTCCTTAATTCATGGAAATAGTTATTTGTGTATTCCTTAACTTCAGCAAAATAATTAGATTTTTCTGATTTCAAGATAAGACTAAAGTTGCATTGATTTAATTATTTTTCTTTTTCTTTTGGTTTTTATATTTTAATTTGTTGTGTTTACCTAGTTACAAGTGTATCCTCAAATCTATCTCCCTCCCTCCCCCCTTGTTCTCCTTGATACTCCCTTTGCACCTTCCCCACAGCCTTCCCCCCTTTCCTCCATGATTTACTATCCTGCCCTCTACTTCTCTGTGTTATGTTTATATACTTTCATTAATATCTTTCCTTTCTTTGATTCCCTTCTCTCTTCCCCTTTCCCTCTGGACTCTTTGACCCTTGTCTGCCTCTCTTCTGTTCCTCAGTTTTCATTGTTCATTGATTCCTCATATGACTAAAGTCATATGATATTTTTCTTTCTCTGCCTGTCCATCCATGTTGCCACAAAGGGTAAGATTTCCTTCTTTTTCATGGCCACATAGTATTCCATTGTATATATGTACCACAGGTTTTTTTTCTAGATGACGTTAAGTTTATTTAAATACCATAAAATGAAAAATAGTTAAATTTAAATTTTCAAACATAATTATAATTGGTGGAGATGATGTTCATTTTTATGGAAGTCATGTAAGCTTTGCAGCTCTGTCACCCTGAAGCCAACTTCAAGTTCAGTTGGCAAAGGAATTGGGTAGTTTTAACTCAGAGGCTTCAACAGTTATTCATTCACTAGATTTATTAGTCCTTAATAAATTTATGGAAGTCCTATAAAGACCTACATATATTTTACATGTACAGTAGCATGTTTTCAGAAGAAATTACAAAATTAATTAGTTAACGAATTGGCCTGAAGGATATTTTTTAAAATGTGAGCTTGTTTCTTAAAAATATTTTGAATTACTACCCTTCAGCTGAATGTTCTAAAACTTCATTTCTTTCAAAGAAGGCATTAGTAATTTTCACTCTTAGATCACAACCATGAACTTTAAAACCTTTAAAAGATTTTCAATTAAATATTTTAAATGTATAACAGCTAAACCTACTAAAAGTGGAGTCCAGAACTTTTCGCAAGAAACATCATCTGCATAGATACAAAAGGAATAACTTATGTTGAGGTTAGTGACTAGGTTCATGTTCCCTCTTAACCTTTAAAGTTGGTGTTGGGTTTTTCAGTTACACAATTTCAAAGCATATGTTCTTGGTGTTCTTTAAAAAAAAAAGACTTTTGTAAAGTTAGGAATTTATTTTCTCCTTAATGTAGAACACATATAATTTTTTTAATTTATAATTTTAATTTGTGTTTACATAGATTCAAGTGTCCCACTGAATAGATCTCCCCCACCCCCTTGTTCCGCTTGGTCCCCCCATGACCCCTCCCCCCTATACCTTCCTCCTTCCCTCCAGGATTTGCTGTCCTGTTCTCTATAATTCTGTGTTATGTATATATAATTTTATTAATTTTTCTGATGCCATCTTCTCTTCTACTTTCCCTCTGCCCGCTTTCCCTCTGGTCTCTTTGATCCCATCTCTGCCTCTATTCTGTTCCTCAGTTCACATTGTTCATCGGATTCTTCAAATGAGTGAGGTCATATGATATTTTTCTTTCTCTGCCTGGTTTATTTCACTTAGCATGATAGTTTCCAGGTCTATTCATGTTGTTGCTAAAGGTAAGATTTCCTTCTTCCTCACGGCCACGTAATTGTGTAAATGTACCACAGCCTTTTAATCCACCCATCCACTAATGAACACTTGGTCTGTTTCCAGATATTGCCTATTATAAATAATGCTGCAATTAACATGGGGGTGCATTTCTTATTTTGAATTGATGATTTGTTATTCTTAGGACATATTCCTAGAAGTGGTATAGCTGGGTCAAAAGGCAGTTCTATTTTTAATTTTTTGAGGAATCTCCATGTTGTTTTTCACAGTGGCTGGACCAGTCTGCATTCCCACCAGCAGTGCAGGAGGGTGGCCTTTTCTCAGCACCCTTGCCAGCACTTGTTATGTGTTGTTTTGTTGATGAGCGCCATTCTGACAGGTGTGAGGTGGTATCTCAATATGGTTTTAATTTGCATTTCTCTAATGATTAGTGATGTTGAGCATTTTTTCATATGCCCATTGGCCATCTATATGTCTTCTTTAGAGAAGTGTCTATTCAGTTCTTTTGCCCAGTTTTTGATTGGAATGTTTGTTTTTCTGGTGTTGAGATTTACAAGTTTTTTGTAGATTTTGGTTATTAACCCCTTATCAGATGTGCTGGCAAATATGTTCTCCCATTGTGTGGGTTGTCTTTTAATTTTGTTAATGGTGTCTTTTGCTGTGAAAAAGCTTTTTAGTTTGATATAGTCCCATTTGTTCATCCTGCCCTTTATTTCACTTGCCTATGGAGTTAAATCAGAAAATATATTGCTGCAAGAGATGTCGGAGAGCTTACTGCCTATGTTTTCTTCTAAGATGCTTATGGTTTTACAACTTACATTCGAGTCTATTATCCATTTTGAGTTTATTTTTGTGAATGATGTAAGCTGGTGGTCTAGTGTCATTTTTTTGCATGTGCTCCTCTATTAAGTGCACATGTATTTATAATAGTTATATCTTCCTGTTGTAATGCTCCTTTTATCATTATCTAGTAACCTTCTTTATTTCTTTCTATAGCCTTTTTTTTAAAGTTTATTTTGTCAGATATAAGTATTGCTACCCCAGATTCTTTTCCTTTTTGTTTGGGTGAAATATGTTTTTTCATCCCTTTACTCTGTCTATGTATATCTTTTGTTCTGAGGTGGGTCTCTTGTAGACAGCATATGTATGAGTCCTGTTTTCTTATCCATGCAGCTACCTTATGTCTTTTGATTTAAGCATTTACATTTAAGGTTATTATTGATATGTAGTTATTTATTGCAATTTTATTCTTTAAATCTACAATCCTCTTTTTCTCAATTTCTTTTTTCCATTACTTTTTCTACAGCAAGCCCCTTAACATCTCCTGCAGTACTGGTTTAGTTGTAATGAATTCTTTGAGTTTGTTTTCTTTTTTTGTAGGGGAAGCTTTTTATTTCTCCTCTAATTTTAAATGATAATCTTGCTGGATAAAGAAGTCTTGGTTGTAGGCTCTTGTTTTGCATAACTTTAAATATTTCTTGCCATTCCTTTTAGGCCTCTAGTGTTCCCATGGTCTTCCCACAGCCCATACTTGGTGCAGAGACTGAGAAAACCAAAGTGTAGCCCCCAACCTTCCAGATCCCACCTCCTTCACATTGCAGGGTATGGATAGTGACAGAGACAGACCGCACAGCTAACTCTTCAGAGTCACTCTCTCCCTTGAAGAACAGTGGTGCTCCATGTCTGGTCCTGTGATCTGTTCCGACATGGAAAGGACCACCCTGAATCCTAAGATCACCATTGCTAAAATCATAAAGCCGTAAAGCTGTAATACCCTCACAACACATCTGACCCACCAATGGGACATCATCCTACATCATTGAGACAGCAACATCTCAGTGGAGGTCAACCCAGGAATTTTACAGAGATAAAACTTGTAATATAGTGATACCTATTGGAAGAAAATAGTAACCTCTCAAAACTGAAATTTTTTTTCATTTTTTCTTTTCTCCTTTTTTTCTTATTCTTTTGAAATTCATTTTTTATTTTTTATATTTCTTATTCTTATTTTTGTGGGGTTTTTTTTTTGGTTTTTGTTCTTTGGTTCCTGTGTTTTTTTACTTGTCATTATTTTTTAAATTTTTATATTTTTCATTGTATTTTTTTCAACTTCTAATTTTCATTTTTTAGGTATTTTTGGTAAGAGTTCTTAACAATACTCCTCTCAAATGCCACCAAAGAGGAAGAAATCGAATACCATGGCTACTCTATACAGATAAGTAATTCATAAAGAAAATTTAAAATCTCTAGAAAAAATATCAATGACATAGAAACATTGCAGTTAAACGATAAAGAATTCAAAATTGAAGTCTGAAAATACTCAGTGAGATGCAAGAAAACACTGAGAGGCAATTTCATGCATTTAAAAAACAAATTAATGAACAAAATGAGTACTTCACCAAGGAGATTGAAACTTTAAAAACAGAGATGTAGAACTCAATATATGAACTGAAAACTCAGATAGCATGTTTAGCTAACAGAACAAGATAGATAGAGGAAAGAATCAGTGACATCAAAGACAGGCAACTAGAGATGCTACAGAAAAAAGAAGTGAAACACCCACATTTGAAATAATGAGAGCTCTCTTCAAGAATTGTCTAACTCCATCAGAAAGAGTAATATAAGCAGAATGGGTATATCAGAAGAAGAGAAGAAGAAGAGAATGGGGAGCCTATTCAAACCAATAATTGATGAGAACTTCCCAAGCCTATGGAGAGTTAGATCTTCAAATCCAATAAGCAAATAGAATACTGAGTTATCTCAATCCAAAGAAATCTTCTCCAAGGCATATCATAATAAAATTGTCAAAAATAAATAATCAAAAAAGAATTATCAAGGCAGCTAAGGAAAAGAACATATATAAAGGAAGGCTCATTAAGTTATCATCAGACTTCTCAGCAGAAACTCTGCAAGCTAGAAGAGAGTGGACCTACACATTTAAATTACTGAAAGATAAGAATTACCAGCCAAGAATGCTGTATCAATCAAAGCTATCTTTCAAATATGAAGGAGAAATAAAAGTTTTTACAGACATACTAATGATGAGGGAACTTATCGCCAGAAAATCACCACTGCAGGAAATATTCAAGGGGGTTATTCAACCAGACACAAAGAACAAAAGAAATCTTAACTACAGGTTAAAGCTCCAACAAGGTCACAATGAAAACCAAGATAATTTGTGACAACAATAACATAAAAGGGGAGAGGATAAAGATCAGCAGTAGGAAAGGAGGATGGAGTGCAGAAGCATTCATAAGACAAAGGACTCTTGTACATATGAACATTTTTCTCTTAATAACCTAATGGTAACCACCCACAAAAATGCCAATACTGAAACACACAGCTTAAAAAAAATACAGGGGAAAAAGTATGGAATACCACCACACAAAAACAACTGACATAAACACAAAAGAGAAGAGGCAAATAAGACACAGAGCTACCAGGAAAAAAAAGAACAAAAAACATAAAATGGCTATAGGAAATTCTCAAGTATCAATAATTGCCCTAAATGTAAACGGACTGAACTTACCAATAAAGAGGCACTGAGTAGCAGACTGGATCAAAAAACAAAATTCAACCATGTGCTGCCTTCAAAAGACACATCTAAGCTGCAATGACAAAAGTAGACTCAAAGTGAAAAGTTGGAAAATGATTCTCCAAACAAATAATACCCAAAGAAAAGCAGGTGTAGCCATATATAACAATACTGACTTCAAAACAACAAGGTAACAAGAGACAAAGATGGACATTTTATAATGATAAAGGGGCCATTGTATCAAGAAGACACTTCTTTATATATATACAAAGAGTCAGGGAGCACCAAAATATATAAGACATTTACTAACTGATCTAAAAATAGAAGCAGACCAAAACACAATCATACTAGGAGTTTTCAACACACAATTTATTGATTTACATAAATCATACAAATAGAAAATCAATAAAAAATATTAGCCATAAATGATACACTCGGGTTAGACCAAATGGATATAATAGACATTTACAGTACAGGATGTTTCATCCCAGAGCATCAGATTATACATTCTTCTCCAGTGTGTAGCGAACATTCTCAAGGATTGACCATATGTTGCCTATTTGTCTTGTGCTTTATATCTTTCTTAAGAAATTCTTTTCCATTTCAGTGAGGCATTGATACACTGGCATCTCCAGGCCTCTGATAATGTCAAAATCTTATGGTCTGGATCCAAGGTGGCGATGGAGTAGGTGGATGTTACATTTATCTCTTCTGAGGAAAAAACTGGATTTGTAACTAAATTTAAGAACAATCACACTGAAAACCAACAATAGAACCTACCAAGGATGACACCAGCCCAAAGATAAAAACATAGGAGATAGTTTCAGTCTTATACGGTGGCTTTTAAAAAAATCAGATGTGCTCATTGCAAGGCATATATGTTGATAGAGATAAAATTTTATACACCTTGGTTGAATGCACAAATCTCCAGCCAGCAAAACAGTTTTCATCCAGCACCTTGATTTCACACTCATACTATATGACCTGAGTCATGGTTGTTGCCTTCATCTTTGTCTTGCCTTTCTCTTGTTGCCCCTCAGCTGGCTGAAGAATAGTGAGCAATCAAGCAAAGCAACTGCTAGAGTGCTCTGTTAGTAGACTAAAAATCCTAATAATCATTAAAAATGTAAACAAGATAGAAACTTATTGACTTAACAATGTGTTTATGTTTGCATTAATCCATTATAAATTGATAATGTTAATTCAAAAATGCATTTAATACATTTACTCTAGTAAACATCACAGTCGGCTCTTAGTGTACTGGGTACTAGTAACTAGTACACCTGAAACAGCCTCCTTCTGTGTACTGGGTACTTGGAGGGTACCTGAAGCACCCTCCTGTGACTGTGCTGGGTGTTTGGATGACTGTAGCTGAAGCACCTCCTGTGACTGTGCTGGGTACTTGAACTACAGTACCTGAAGCACCTCCTGTGACTGTGCTGGGTATTTGGATGACTGTACCTGAAGCACCTCCTGTGATGTGCTGGGTACTTGGATGACTGTAGCTGAAGCACCCTCCTGTGATGTGCTGGGTGTTTGGATGACTGTACCTGAAGCACCTCCTGTGATGTGCTGGGTACTTGGATGACTGTAGCTGAGGCACCCTCTGTGATGTGCTTGAAATTTGAATGCCTGTAGCTGAAACAGCTGCCTCTACTGAGCTGGGTACTTGGACTGGTATACTTTTATTAGCTTCCTGTTTTTAAGATAAAAGAAAATGTTATTTCTTCTCATTGTATAGAGGTCTAAGTAAAAAAAAACACCTGCTTTGTAGTGTCATAACGCCTCAGCATATAAAAATCACAAAAATGTAATATATAATGTAATCAAGTTACCTAGAATGCAAATTCACACAGTACTGTGATTCCTGACTGAAATTTGTTTCAATTTCCATGTTTCTTTCATTTCCTTTATGAAAATTACATTAAAAATATCTCCCTTGAGTATTTTTATGATATTTTTAGTGAGTGAAACTGTAATCTCAGCAAAATCTACTTTTGTTATTAAAAACCCCCAAAATTTCAGTTTGTTTTGGTTTAATACTATTTAATATCAAAGACAATATTTATTAGTACTTAGTTCTATTGAGAAAATAGTTATTTATGGTTTAATATATTGTGATATGGTCTGCTGAAGTATTGTTTGGTTCCAGCCTATTATGAAATTGCAGACAAAAGTGAAATATTTACTAGAAAAAATGTTAACACTCAACAGTTCCTGAGAAGTTATATATCTATATAGACATAAATTAAAAATGCAAAAGTGATATAAATTATACGGGCATTTCTACTAACAATTGACTAACTTTAAAACATGTTGAAATATATATACATATTAGCCTTCATGCTTGTTGAGGAAAATTGAGATTCTACATTGTATTATAAGGTTAATATACTGTGGTTTCTTTATTTATAAACTATTTTTACCAGAAGGAAAGTCATCAGCTATGTTAATAACATTTATAAGGGCCAATACAGTGTTTTGGCACTTAAGTTAAAAACATCAGAGATCAGCAAGTTGATAATCAGCAGGTTAGTCATTGCAAAGTTAGGATATTAGACCAAACTTCTCTGGCAAATACAGATCACAACTTGAAGTGGACATCATAGTTTTCTACAACAATACTCTAATCAATACCATTTCTGTGATAAACATCAATGGTCTCAAGGCGGAACAATGAACAAAAATCCAAACCTTTCAATATTTTTTATAAATTTCTGACCTTATCTAAAAAGACTAATAAACAAATTTTTTAATGAAAACATACAAATTAAACTTAAATTTTATCTTAAAGGATATGTAAATATTTGTTAATTTTCTCTTGTCTTTATAAGCAAAATCTAATGGTTAAATAAGCACATAACAATCTCAAAAGCAACTGCTTCTTCTGTGGTTCTTACTATTGAATTTTGAGGCATCAAGTCTTACCTTAATTTTCATTGAAGCTGAATTCAAAATATCTCAAGCTTATAGTTTTCTTATTCCACTTACTGACCTATAAAAGTTTATCTAGACATGAATATTCCATTAGACAGTGTTTCCATTATTTAACTAAGCACAGCTAATACTTTCTAATAATAATAAGTGTAAGAGGAAACTTTTGGAAGTGATGGATACATTATGGCATAAGCTGTAATAATGGCCATGGGTGCACACTTATAACCAAACTCATCAAGCTGTATACATTAAATATGCACAGCTTTTTATATGTTAATCATACCTCAATAGACTGTTTTTTAAAAAGAGCTATTAAAAAGGAGTAGGTTGCTTGGAAAGTTGTAAGCTTTTTTGCTTCAATGAATGTGACAAATGGCATTTCTGAAAGTTTGAAGAGAGGATGTCTAATATCCCATTTAATTATAAGATTCAGAAAGTGACAGCGCAATGGTGTCATAGACACCAACAAGGGACTATGGCCTTACTTTCAGATGCCGGTGCCTCAGGAATCCTTCCACTATTTCTCTTTACCATTGAACCTGTATTTAGAAGAAATTATAACTGTATATCTCTTAGTCACCTAGTTCATAGAAATATATATAAGGCAAACAGCAATGTTGATCAAGGCACTAACTTGGGGCTTTGAGTCCTTGCCTCTCCTCATAACTCAGGTGTTACCTACTTCTTTCTTTTGTCCGCACTCCTGCTTCTAAGTTCCTACATGGTACAGGCATAAGACTGGACAGCTTATTGGTGAAGGAGGAAATGTTACTCCATTTATCAACCATCATGTTTCCTTCTGAAACTGAACTTCTCCTTCCAGGGGAGACTTCCTGAAGTCTACCTCTTCTTCACTTTAGTTCAAATAATCTATTAAAGAGGATCAGGGAATGGGGGGATCCGTACTCGAAGGGTGAAGGATGTAGGGTGTTCTTCTGTTGGTTTTTTTTTCTCCCCAGTTGGCCCACAACGGGAGGGAAGCTTGGACAAACTGTTGCTGGACAGTTTACTGCTGGGACCTTGGGCCTCCTAATTAGAAAGTGTAGATCAGTGAAGAAAAAGGTGTGTTTCCAAGAACTGCCAGCTAAGAGGAATGGGTCAAAGGTAGCTAGGAAAGATCAAGTATTATAGAGTTACTTCACATCCCTTCTGCTGCTCCCCCCCCCAAGATGGTTCTCCAGAGGCAGCAGCTGCTAACACTGAGTTTACTCCATCAAGCAAGGTGAATTAGGGAAAGCACCATTTCGGGGAAGTCCCTTCAAATCACCCACACATCTTCTGCCACCTACTTATAAGTGTAAACCTCTTCTAGTACCTATTTTGTTTGTTTGTTTTAAGAGCTGGTCTTGGGTGACCCTGGCTTCATTTCAGTCAACTTATTATCTCTGTTGAAGAATGAGAAACATTTCTATGTCCCTATCTAGTTCTAGCCAGCTGTGAACTTAGAGTATGGTGTGTGCCTTTTGAGCAACTTACTGTTTCCTTGAGAAATTTGTGCCAGATTTCTTCGCTTTGCTTCTCCAGACCTGCTTTCCACCCTACCTGATGCCCCAGAGAGGCTGACCAGAGAACAATGGCCTTGCCTTCTGGAGCCAGTGGGGTCAGCCAGGAGATTCCCATTCCCAGGAGACCCAAGTGTCTTGGTGTTGGGTGGTCCTGCCATCGGTCTTTCTCTCTAGGTGGACCTTTCTAGTCACCTTTCCTTCTGGGTTCTGAAACCTCCATATACTTAGGAATAAGAGCTTCTCTGTCACACAGGCAGGAGTGAACTTTACTTTTCTTTGTGGCTTTCCTATTTCTCAGCTACATTGTTATAAATAGACCACTTAATTAAACCTGACTTAAATATACTACCTTCAAAATATCCTGATGATCTGTTTTCTAGAAGCTTGAAACAAATATTCATCTTACATAATACAGACATAACTACTTAAGGATCTTATGCTCGCTCATCATTAGGCTAGGATGGTTGGCAAACTAATTAGTCAACAGAGCCAAATATCAACAGTACAACGACTGAAATTTCTTTTGAGAGCCAAATTTTTTAAACTTAAACTATATAGGTAGACACATTCCTTATAGAGGTAGCGCCTGCACGTGGTATTTTGTGGAAGAGCCACACTCAAGGGGCCAAAGAGCTGCATGTGGCTTGTGAGCTGCAGTTTGCCGGCCAGGGGAGGAACACCCTGGAGAGGGCTGTGCATGAAAGTTTTGTTCTTTTCATATGTAATTAGTCATGGTTGCAGATAACTTGCCTTTTCTCTTCTTGTTTTCCTCCAGTGCCCTCCTGTTTTTCCTCTTTCTTTTTTCCTTTCTATCCTGGACAAACATAGGTTGATTAATTCACTAGTCATCGTCAGGACAAATATAAGAGCAGTTTGATGTTTGTCCTGGTCAGGACAAATATAAGAGCAGCTTGATGTTTGTCTCTCTCCCTGCTTCTCTCTCTCTCAAAAAATAAATAAAATAAATATTGTTAAAAATTAAAGATAGTGCCAGAACACCATTAAACCAAGTATGGGGTTCTTCTGAGCATAATACCTTGTGTGACCATCCATGTCTCATGCCTGAAGAGCCAGCCCCAGCACATGGAAGAACACAATGTTCAGTCCAAACCACTCACTCTAGCCTCCTGTCACACCCAAGCCACCCTGCCTCAGAGCCTGTGTTCCTGCTGTCACTTCTACCTGGAACACCTTTCCTCCCTGCCATACCCCATCTTCTTCTTGAGTGCTACAGTATTTGCTTATAATAACATATTAAAGATACATTTTTAATGTATTTCTATATATGTGCTATATGTAACAATGAAAATGTTCTTTAAGGAAAAGCAATAACTTTAACTTTGAAGTTTGACTTTTGTTTGAAACAAGTAACTTTCAGTACAGCTCAATGTGGTTCATGCTGTGGTAAGAAGTGAATGCTTTGAGTACCAGGATAAGAAGCAAAGAGTTCAAGCCACCTAGAAGTAACAGAGAAAGTTGTTCAGTAGACCTGGGCCTGCAGCAAGGCCTTGAGGAAGGTAGAACTTAGAGAGGAAGAAGCAAGCCTTCTGGGAAGAGGGAAAGACAAAGCCCAATAACTCAAGGTGGAAATAAATCTGTCTGTTCTTGAGATGGTGGTGGCTGTCTAGAATAAGAAGTTACTGAGGACCTGTGGGAAACAATGCTGAATGATTACATTTATGTTAATGTTACCTATAAAGCCAAAGAAAGTTGTCACGTGTGGGTGGGTGTGTATGTGCATGCATGCGTGCACATGTTTGTACAGAATCTGATCATCTCATGATGGAGAAAGGCTGAAAACTAGGTGAGATAGTGATAGTACCACACAACACTAGTATGCTTTGGCTTTAGAGCCAGACTGCTTAACTTCAAAGTTCAGCACTGCTACTTTCCAGCTGGTTGACTTTGGCAAGCTGTAGGGGCTCAGTTTCTCCATCTGTGAAATAGTATTAAAAAAAAGTCCTGTATCTGAGTCGTGGAAAGGAGAGAAACTTTATTCAAGCAGTTTGCAAATAAAGGAAACACAGCCTCAGGTGGAAAATGAAAGTGCAATCCCCCATCCCTTACCCCAGACAAAGAGGAGGCTGCCTTTTACAGAGGAAATTCCCACCTTGGTTCCTGATCGGTCCACTTTAGGCAAATTAGGAATTCAAATCACACAATTTTGATAGCTCCAAATAACACGGTCCAGATGGGTCAGAATTGTGCATTCTGATTGGTTGTTATGGAGCTACTTCAATGGTCAGTATAGATGCAAATGAGAAGATAGCTGCCCAGTTCTAAATGAATGGAGCCAGTCTCAAGCCATTGATTGAAATACCATCTCAGGTACTCCTTTATAAGATGGGAGGAGCATGGTACAGAAGGTTAAGTGCTCCCTTTGTGGATTTTCCCTGAAATACAAAGTGAGTAAGAAGTCTCTGTTGGCAATAGCTACCAGACTCTATTTATAAATTTGTGCCCTGTGAACTCTAAGAAGTCCTTCTTGGTTGATAAATGCTTTCTTGAGGTTTAAAATAGGAATAATAACATTATCCACATTTTAGGATCAGTTGTGTGAGGATTAAATGAATCAATATGTGTATTGTGCTTAAATGCCCAAGATGTAGTAAATACTTCACAAATATCACTTGCTATGTTTGGAGCTAGATCATAATTACTGCAGGATATGATTCCTGAGTCAAATTATTGTCTGATATAGCTCTGGAGATAGAAGAATTACCCAATTTTTGTCTGTACTTTTTACCTTATGAAATTTTAAGAAGTGGAGCATGTTGGGGCATTCCCACATATGAACAACTCCTACACACAGGTGAAGCACAATTTCCCCAGAACGCTGTGACTAGTCTTCCAGATCAGCTGCCCCTCAGTGGAACACATTGCACATTTCAAAAAAGTAACTTCCTTTCTGCACATCTGTTCAGTTTTCCTTCCTCTCTCTCCTCTTTGCTTCTTTTTTCTCATCTTACTTTAAGCCTCTAGAACACATTAGCAAGACAGAAAATTTTCTCAACCAGTCCCTTTTTTAACTACAACATGATTCAGCATACTTCTGATCATTCTTTTATTAAGAATACATGGGTTTTCGCCCTGGCCGGTTGGCTCAGTGGTAGAGCATCGGCCTGGTGTGCGGGGGACCCGGGTTCGATTCCCAGCCAGGGCACATAGGAGAGGTGCTCATTTGCTTCTCCACCCCCCACTCCCTCCTTCCTCTCTGTCTCTCTCTTCCCCTCCTGCAGCCAAGGCTCCATTGGAGCAAAGATGGCCCGGGTGCTGGGAATGGCTCCTTGGCCTCTGCCCCAGGCGCTAGAGTGGCTATGGTCGTGGCAGAGCGACACCCCGGAGGGGCAGAGTATCGCCCCCTGGTGGGCAGAGAGTCGCCCCTGGTGGGCGTGCCGGGTGGATCCCGGTTGGGCGCATGCGGGAGTCTGTCTGACTGTCTCTCCCCGTTTCCAGCTTCAGAAAAAAAAAAAAAAAAAGAATACATGGGTTTTCTTGATCTCTTTAGGGACCTAGTTCTATGTGCTTGTCCTATGTGACTGACTGTGACACAGTAAATAGAGTATGATTAATTAAAGTGCTGTTTTTTATTCTTTAGAACTACAGTCACATTCAGGGACATTTGTAATTTATCTGACATCCTCAGGGTACATTTTGTGATTCATTAATTTGAAGCCAGGATTAATGGGAAATATTATTCTCATAAGAAGTTTAGCTGGATGCTGAGAAAATGTGATCAGGGCCATAAATCAATTCAGAGATAAAATTGGGATTTGATTTTAAAATTTTCAAAATGCATTGACTTTTATACAATAACAAAATATCAGCAAATACAAGATGACACAGTTATTTCTTTATGGTGAAATTAAAACTCTCATATTATCAAAAAAATGCATTTTCCTGGACTCTTATTTTGGGGGAGTTTTTTTCTATTTTCTCCCAGCTTATGGGTCTATTTAGGTTCTCTATTTCTTCATGACTCAGTATAGAAAAATCGTATTAGTTCTAAGAATTTATTCATTTCTTCTAGATTGTTTATTTGGTGGTATATAATCTTTCATAGTGTTCTAGTATGATCCTTTGTACATCTATGATGTCTGTGGTAATTTCTCTTTCATTTTGAATGTTTTATATGAGTTATTTCTTCTTTTTCTTTAGTGAGTCTAGCCAGAGGTTTTTCAATTATATTTTAGATTTGTCAATTTTATTGATATTTTCAAAGTACCAACTCTCTGTTGTATTTTTATAGTTTTTTTTTGTTCTCTATTTCATTTATATGTAAAAACAGTAATAAGAGAGAAGTTTATATCATTACAGGTTTATATCAAGAAACAAAAAGAGATCTCAAGTAAACAACCTAATATCTCATCTGAAAGAATTAGATAAGGAACAAAGGCAACCCAAAATCAGAAAAAGAAAGGAAATAGTGAAAATTAGAGCAGAACTAAATGAAATAGTGAACAAAGAAAATTATAGAAAAAGTTAATACAGTAAAAAGCTGATTCTTTGAAAATATCAATAAAATTGACAAATCCTTGGCTAGACTCACTAAAGAAAAAAGGGAAAGAACTTAAATAAACAAAACCCAAAATAAAAGAGAAGAAATTACCACAAACATCATAGATATACAAAAGATCATACTAGAATACTGTAAAAGATCATTTGTCATCAATTCAACAATCTAGAAAAAATGGATAAATTCCTAGAACTATACAATCTTCCTAGATTGAGTCATGAAGAAGTAGAAAACCTAAATAGACCTATACAATGTTCCTAGACTGAATCATAAAGAAGTATAAAACCTAAAAAGACCTATAAGCAGGGAGAAAATAGAAATAACTGTAAATCCTCCCCCCCCAAAAAAAAATAACAGTCCAGGATCAGATGGCTATCCTAGTAAATTCTACCAAACATTCAAAGATCTGATACCTATCCTTCTCAAGTCTTTCAAAAAGTAGAAACAATAATACTCCCTAACACATTTTATGAGGCCAACATAACACTAATGCAAAAACCTAGCAAGGACAACACACACACACACAAAAACTACAGACCAATATTCCTAATGAATATACATGCAAAAATTCTAAAGAAAATACTAGCAAACTAAATACAACAACACATTAAAAAAACAATACATCACAATCAAGTGGGATTCATTCCAGGAGCACAAGGATAGTTCATCATGAGTAAATAGATCAACATAATATACCACATCAACAAAAAAAACACACAAAAATTATATGATCTTTTTTTTATTTTAATGGGGTGACATTGATAAATCAGGGTACATATGTTCAGAGAAAACATCTCTAGGTTATTTTGACATTTGATTATGCTGCATTCCTATCACCCAAAGTCCGATTGTCTTCCATCACCTTCTAACTGGTTTTCTTTGTGCCCCTCCCCTCCCCCATCTCCTCCCTCTCCTCCTCCCCACCCTATAACCCCCACATTCTTGTCCATGTCTCTGAGTCTCATTTTTATGTCCCACCTATGTATGGAATCATATAGTTCTTAGTTTTTTCTGATTTACTTATTTCGCTCAGTATAATGTTATCAAGGTCCATCCATGTTGTTGTAAACAATCCAATGTCATCATTTCTTATGGCTGAGTAGTATTCCATAGTATATATGTACCAAAGCTCTCTGACATCTCTCACAGCAATATATTTGCTGATTTGTCTCCACGGGCAAGTGAAATAAAAGACAGGATAAACAAATGGGACTATTTCAAACATAAAAGCTTCTGCACAGCTAAAGACAATAAGAACAGAATAAAAAGAAAACTACACATTGGGAAAATATATTTGACAATACGTCTGATAACGGGTTAATAACCAAAATTTACACAGAACTTGTAAAACTCAATACCAGGAAGACAAACAATCCAATCAAAAAATGGGCAAAAGAAATGAATAGTCACTTCTCCAAAGAGGACATACAGATGGCCAATAGGCATATGAAAAAATGCTCAACATCACTAATCATTAGAGAAATGCAAATTAAAACCACAATGAGATATTATCTCACACCAGTCAGAATGGTGCTCATCAACAAAACAACACAGAATAAGTGCTGGCGAGGATGTGGAGAAAAGGGAACCCTCCTGCACTGCTGGTGGGAATGCAGACTGGTGCAGCCACTGTGGAAAACAGTATGGAGATTCCTCAAAAAAATTAAAAATCGAATTGCCTTTTGACCCAGCTATACCACTGTTAGGAATATACCCCAAGAACACCATAGCACTGTTTCAAAAGAAGACATGCACCCCCATGTTTATGGCAGCATTGTTCACAATAGCGAAGATCTGGAAACAGCCCAAGCGTTTGATAACATACTACATGCCTTTATCTTCAAAACACTTAATAAAATGGGTATAAAAGGAAAGTACCTCAACATAATAAAGATCATATATGACAAATCATCAGCTAATATTATACTAAATGGTGAAAGAAATGAAGGTGTTTTCTCTAAAATCATGAATAAACAAGGGTTCTGACTCTCTCCACTCTTATTCAACATAGTTCTGAAAATTATAGCCAGAGCAATCAGGCTAAAGAAAGAAATAAAAGCATCCATATCAGAAAAGGAGTAAGGGCATCAGTTTTAGCATATGACATGATCCTGTATATAGAAAACCACAGACTCCACAGAAAAACTATTAGAAACAATAAACCAGTACATTAAGTCACAGGATACCAAATCAATATACGAAAGTCTATTGCTTTCCGATACTTCAATAATTAAAAACTTCAGAAAATGAACTAAAAAAAACTATTCTTCTTACAATAGCAACAACAACAAAAATAAAATGCTTAGAGATAAACTTAACATGGATGTGAAGGACTTAAATACTGAAAACTACAGAGTGTTTTTGAAAGAAATAAAAAAAAAAACAATGAAATGGAAATATATTCCATGTTCATGAGTTAGAAGAATCAACATAGTTAAAATGGTCATATTACCAAAGAAATATATAAATTTAATGCTATCCCCATCAAAATCCCTATGTCATCTTTAAAAAAAATAAAGCAAAAATTTATCAGATTTGAATGTAACTCTAAAATCCCCCAAATAGCCAAAGCAATCCTGAGAAAAAAAATAAAGCCAGAGGTATCACACTACCTGACTTTAAATTATACTACAGAATCACTATAATCAAAACACGTAGTATTGGCAGAAAAATAGACACACAGACCAATGGAACAGAATTGAGAACCCAGAAATAAAACCACATGTATGTAAAAAAACAAAAACCACATGTATGTGGACAAATAATCTTTGACCAAGAAGCCAAAAACACACAATGAAGAAAAGAATCCTTCTTTGATAAATGATGCTAGGAAAATTGGAAAACCACATGTTAAAAAATAATGACTACAGTTTGTCCCCCTGCACAAAAATTAATTCAAAATGGAAGACCTAAATATAAAATCTGAAACAATAAATTACATAGAGAAAACGTAAGTACTAAACTCATGGACCTTAGTTGTAGAGAAGAATTTATGAATTTGACCCCAAAGGCAAGGGAAGTAAAGGCAAAAATAAATGAATGGTACTATATCAGACTAAAAAGTTTCTCCACAACAAAAGAAACCAACAACACAACAAAAAGGCAGC
Organism: Saccopteryx leptura; assembly: GCF_036850995.1. NCBI lineage: Eukaryota > Metazoa > Chordata > Mammalia > Chiroptera > Emballonuridae > Saccopteryx > Saccopteryx leptura. The sequence goes on from NC_089505.1 coordinate 174,477,400, forward strand.
CAAACAAATGGGAGATGATATTTATAAACAACAGCTTTGATAAAGGGTTAATATCCAAAATATGCAAAGAACTCACAAAGCTCAGCAGCAAACAAGCAAACAATCCAATTAAAAAATGGAGAGAGGACGTGAACAGACACTTCTCCCAAGAAGACATAAATATGGCCAACAGACACATAAAAATTGCTTATCTTCGCTAGTGATTCGAGAAATGCAAATCAAAACTACAATGAGATACCACCTTACACTTGTTAGACTGGCTGTTATCAACAAGACAGGTAATAACAGCTGTTGGAGAGGCTGTGAAGAAAAAGGAACCTTCATTCACTGTTGATGGGAATGTAAACTGGTATAACCATATGGAAGACAGTATGGTAGTACCTCAAAAAATTAAGAACAGAACTATCATGTGACCCAGCAATTTCTCCACTGGATATCTACCTTTGGAACTCAAAAACATTCGTTATATAAAGATACATACAACCCATGTTCATCATAGTATTATTTACAGTGGCCAAGACATGGAAACAACAAACGTGTTCTTCAATAGAGGATTGGATAAAAAAAAATGTGATATATATATATATATATATAATGGAATACTACTCAGGCATAAGAAATGATGACATATTGCCATTTATGACAACATGAACGAACCTTGAGAACATTATACTGAGTGAAATAAGTAAATCAGAAAAAGCTAAGAACTATATAATTCCACACATAGTGGAATATAAAATCGAGACTATGGACATAGATAAAAGTGAAATGATTACCAGAGGAGGGGCATGTTGCTGAGGGGTGAAGGAAAGGGAATAAGAGGGACAATTATATGATGGCAGAAAATGATTTGACTTTGGGTGATGGATACACAATACAATCAACAGTTCAAATACTATAGAAATGTTTACCTGAAACTTTGTACTTTTATTGACTTAGATCACCTCTTAAATGTAATTTTCTTAATAAAATTTAAAAATAATAGTAATTTAAGACAATGGAATTCATAGAAAAAAACATTTTAGTTTTGAGAGGTTTTTCTATTTTCTTTCAGTAGGTGGTGCTGTATTACAAGTTTTAGCTCTGAGAAATTCCTGGACTGACCTCCACTGAGATGTTGCTGTTGCAGTGATGTAGGTAAGGCTGCAGTTGCAATGATGACTGTGATGTTTTGAGGGATTTACATCTTTATTAATGCTATCTCAGGCCTCTGGGTGCTCCTCCTCTCATCTCAGCAGACCCAGGGACCAGACACAGAGCATCTCTGTTCTTCTGGGAATAATGACTTTGGAGGCTAGGTGTGAGGTGGTCACTCTCTGTACCCCATGAGGTGAAGGAAGTGGGATCTGGGAGGTTGAGGGGTGTTGCACTTTGTTTTTCTCTGTCTCTGTGCTAAGTGCAGGCTGCCAGCAGACCACGAGAACACTGACTGTGACCCCTCATTCTGCTGCTGCTTTGGTTTACTATTCCTCCAAATTCTCCCCAATCTCTCCACTCCTCTCAGCAGTAGAAGACCCAGTTGCTCCGGGTTTCTTGCCTCTCCAGAACCCCAGCATAATAAAACCCAGATAGTCTAGGCTTCTCTCTTCTCCAGAGCTGAGTACAGTGCATCTTCTCTTCCTCCCCTCTTCTCAATTCTTCCCACTTTTAGTCGATTCCACTCATGGATCTTTTCAGGTGCTCCTGTGAGCCCAGCCAGGGTCCTTTTCACTGTGTTATAGTTGTTCAATTTATTGAAATTTCAAGGGGGGAGATCAAGGGTGTCTCTCATGACATGATTACTCTGAGGTTCTAGGAAAATCAACTATTGACACAGCAAACACCTGGGATGAATCTCAGTGGCAATCTTCTGAGTGAAAGAAGCCTTTCTCAAAAGGTTACATACAGCATAATACAGACTTGCAGGAAAAATCAACATTGACAGAGAAAAGGCTGGTGTTCACCAGGGATCTGCACCAGGGACTAGGATATGACTGTAACTCAACAGCAAGAGGGGATGCTTCTGTATAGTGATAGTGGTAGTTACACAAATCTACTACCTATGTTCAAACTCACAGAACTGCATTCTTCACATTGCAAAAGTCAAAGTTATTGTGTGAAAATTGAAATAACAAACAAAAAGCATATATGGATTCCACTGTAGAACTAACAAACAGAATTTCTGGATAGTTGGGGTTGAGCCAATGGCTTTTATAACAAGCTTCCAGTGATTCTCATGGACGTTAAGTTTTAAGAATCACTGGTTTTCATAATAATTCATATATATGTAACTTTGTACCACACTCTGGAGTAAAATTAGGAATACCTATTGAAGTGTAGCATGTGCATATACTTTTACTCAGCGATCCTCTTTTAGGAGTTTGTTATATGGGTGTACTCATAGGAGTTTGCAGAAACATAAAAAAGCGTGGGTACTGTGGCACTTCCATATTGAAAATCAGAAACAACTTTGATTTCTATCAATAACAAACAGTAGAATCAGTTATGCTGCAGACACAGTGGGCATTAGTAAGCCAGAGCCTGGGGGAGGCCTGAACAAGAGTTCACCTCTGGTATCAACTTTCTTTCTCCCTTCAATTTGTATGTTGTTCCTTTTACTCAGGATGTGCTTCTCATCTGGGGAAAATTGTGCCTTCGAGGGATATGTAGAAATATCTGCAGAGATTTTTTGCTGTAACAACTGGGAAATGGATGCTGTTGACATCTAGTAGGTGGAGGCCAGGGGTACAGCTTCACATTCTACAATACATGAAGCAGTGCTCAGATCAAAGAGATTTCTGGCCCCAAGGGTCTGATGTTGAGAAACCAGTCTTGAAAGGCCCTGCCTCTCTACAAATAGTCAATCCTAAAGTTCTTGTTTTAGTCTCACTTACTCACTGAAGCTTTCCCAGGCCCCCTATAGTATACCAGGATCTTCAGTTTCTTTTTATCCTGTCCAGCTTAGCATCTCCTCACCCCACAAATTAGCACTTGACACCTAGATAGTTGTCACCAAAACTTGCATTGGTTTTACCCATGTCCTCATGTAGGTTATAAGATCATTGAGGACAGCAATATTTCTTTTCTTTTCTTTTTTTTTTTTTTTTTTTTTGTATTTTTTCCAAAGTTAGAAGCAAGAGGCAGTCAGACAGACTCTCACATGTGTCCAACTGGGATCCACCCAACATGCCCACCAGGGGGCAATGCTGTGCCCATCTGGGGCATTGCTTCGTTGCAATTGGAACCATCTTAGCACCTGAGGCAGAGGCCATGGAGCCATCCTCAGCACCTGGGCCAACTTTGCTCCAGTGGAGCCTTGGCTGCGGGAGGGGAAGAGAGAGATAGAGAAAAAAGAGAAGGGGAAGGGTGGAGAAGCAGATGGGCGCTTCTCCTGTGTGCCTTTGCTGGGAATCAAACCTGGAACATGAACATGCCAGGCTGATGCTCTACCACTAAGCTAAACAGCCAGAAAGATATTTATTTTCTTATAAGTATGAGCATAATGTAAATGTGTAATAAGCACTCGTTGACACAAGTAGAGACCTGAAGAACAAAATAAAAACTAATCATGTGTATATTTCTGGCTGCTCTTAAGGATCTTAGGATATAAAAACAAGGAACTGTTTTTTATTATTATTTTGAAATTAAATGTAATGGGGTGACATTGATCAAGAAGAGTACATAGATTTCAAGTGAACATCTCTATAGCATTTGAACTATTGATTGTGTTGTGTGCCCATTACCCAAAGTCAGATATCAACAAGACAGTAATAACAACTGTTGGAGAGGCTGTGAATTCCCACCTTATTCACTGCTGGTGGGAATGTAAACTGGTATAGCCATTAGGAAAGATGGTGTGGTAGTACCTCAAATAAAATACCAATGGCATATCTCATGGATTAAGAACAAATTTTCCAAAAATATAAATGGAACCACAGAAAGCCCTGGATATCCTTCGTGATCTTCAGAAAAAACAAAGTTGGAGTTATCACATTACCTGATATCAAACTATACTACAATGCCATAGTAATCAAAACAGCACAGTGCTGGCATAAGAAAGGGCATGCAGATCAATAGAACAGAATAGCCCAGAAATAAGCCCACACCTTTATGGTCAATTAATATTCAACCAAGGAGGCAAGGACATATAATGGAGTAAAGACAGTCTCTTCAATAAATGGTGTTGGGAAAATTGAACAGATAGATTTAAAAAAATGAAACTAGACCACCAACTTACATCAGACACAAGTATAAACTCAAAATGGATTAAAGACTTAAATATGAGTTGCAAAACCATAAAAATCCTAGAAAAAAATTAGTAAATTCTCCAACACTTCTCATACCAGTATTTTTGCTGATATATCTCCTTAAGCAAGGGAAACAAAGAAAAAAATAAACAAATGGACTACATCAAACTAAAAAGGTTTTGCATGGCAAAAGAAAGCATCAACAAAATTAAAAGGCAACTCACTGAATAGAACTTATTCACCAAAGATACATCTGAAAAGCAGTTAGTATCCAAAATATATTAAGAACGTATACAGCTCAACACCAAAACAAAACAAAACAAAAATCCAATTAAAAAAATGGGCAAAGGATCTGAATAGACACTTCTCTAAAGAGGTCATACAGATGGCCAATAGACATATGAAAAGATGCTCAACATCACTAATCATCAGACAAATACAAATTAAAATTACAATGAGATATCACCTCACACCTGTCAGAATAACTTTCATCAGTAAATCAACGAACAACAAGTGCTAGCCAAGATGTGGACAAAATGGAACCCTCATACACTGTGCGTGAAAATGCAGATTGGTGCAGCCACTATGGAAAGCCGTTTGGAGTTACCTCAAAAAAATTAATAATGACACTGTATTTTGACCTAGCAATTCCCTTCTGGGAATATAGCCAAGAACCTTGAAAACACTAATTTGAAAGAATATATGCACCCCTATGTTCATTGCAGCATTATTTATTATAGCCAAGCTCTGAAAATATCCCAAGTGCCCATTAGTAAATTAGTGGATAAAAAAGCTGTGGTCCATTTACACAATGGAATACTACCAGGCCATAAAAAAAAAAAAGAAAATTATACCTTTTGTGACAGAATGGACGGACCTGGAGATTATTATATAAGTTAAGTGAAATAAGCCAGTCACAGAAAGACAAATACAATATGATTTCACTTATATTTGTAATCTAATGAACAATATAATTTAACAAATAAAATAACAACAGAAGCATACATACATAGAACAGACTGACAACTGTCAGAGGAGAGGAAGGTTGAAAAGCTGGTGGAAAAACAGTTGAAGGGATTAAACAAATATATATATACATATATATATTTATAAATATAATTATATTTGCATATATACAAATATATTTATATTTACATATTTATGAATACACACACAGAGAAAGAGACATTTTGGGGGAAAATGGGCACACAATTCAGTGTACAGATGATGTTTTATTGAGTTGTACACTTAAAGCCTTTATAGTTTTGTTAACCAATGTCACCCCAATAAACTCAATAAAAATTATAAAAAACTAAAAAGTCACAGAATTATCATGGAATTTCCAGGAAAAAATAACAAAGCTTTGTTAGAAAAGTAAATAAAGAAATAAAATAAAATTATAATGAGCTCTTTATTTTACTTCCTTGATATAGTCCAGTGTTTTCCAATATAAAACAATGTTTAAAATGATTTATTACAGAGTAAAAATTATTCTCTAGGAAAATATAACTTGGTCATCCAGTGACTACATACCTGCTCAGAAAAAGACACCTCCCTTTGCGGATCAAAAAATCTTCCTATTTTTATAGAACTCAGGATAATTTCTACTGACATTTTCTTGATAGTTCAGTAGACAAGATATCTAGACATTCAGTGCCTGGAGTGGGCAGTAGAAATCACTGAATGTGAGCACATTTTCAGAAAATAAAAAGTTGAAGTCAAATTTCCCACCTGTACCTCTGACAGGCCCTGAGGTCTAAACTTTGTAGCTTTAATCCTTGACAGATTAAATTACATATTTTTAGCTCCCAGACTCTTTTACGACCTGATGAATTCTTACAGGTACTCTGTGAGATAAGAGAGATTGGTCTTTTTTTTTTTTCAGATTGAAAAATATAATCAGCCCTGGCTGGTTGGCTCAACAGTAGAACATTGGCCCAGTGTGTGGAAGTCCCAGGTTCGATTCCTGGCCAGGGCACACAGGAGAAGTGACCATCTGCTTCTCTACCCTTCCCCCCTCCTTCCTCTTTATCTCTCTCTTCCCCTCCTACAGCCAAGGCTCCATTGGAGCAAAGTTGGCCCAGGCGCTGAGGATGGCTCCAGGGCCTCCGCCTCAGGTGCTAAAATGGCTCTGATTTCAATGGAGCAATGCCCCAGATGGGCAGAGCACCATCCCCTGGTGGGCATGCTGGGTGGATCCCAGTCAGGCACATACGGAGTCTGTCTAACTGCCTCCCCTCTTCTGACTTTGAAAAAATACAAAATAAATAAATAATTAAATAAAAAATAAATAAAAATACAATAAAAGAGGAAGGGTAACTTGCTCAAGGTCACACAAATAGGATACTCAGGCAATACTCCCTCATATAAAATTGTGTTTTTTTTTTGTACTAAATTCATTTCCTTTCTGGGACCTCAAATCCCAATAAATTATCTAAAATATAGTCATGCCAAAAGAGTCACAAAGTGACTTTGTGTTTTATTTGTTGTCAGGTAGTAGTAAAACTAAGTAAGGTAGCTAATGGAAACCAAAAGGTCAAATGGAAAACCATCTTACCCACTGAACACATCTTCCCTTGGTTAGTTTAACTGTCTCTACATGAAGAGCAAGAGTCCAATGATGAGCCACAAGAATCGCTGAGTGCTGCCCATACTGTAGGTCCTGTTGTTCCTGTTTCTCCTCATCCCCTGTATTCACCTGCAGTTGCAGGCTCCCACCTGGCTTGTTTCAGTTAGCCTGACCATCCTCCTGAGAACTTTTCAAAGTAGCCATGGTGAGTAAATACTTCTGGGAGTGTATGAAGAAGAAAAGGTTCTCATTTCATCACAAGTTGAGTTCTAAAGATACCCCAAGTGCTCTTTATAAGGTTAGGACTTTTCTCTGCTTAAAAGGCTATATCATGGCTACTGGGTTTGGAGTGAGGGTTCATCCTACCATCGCTATCTAGGGAGCATTGATAGGTAAGATGCTCACAGATTTCTCCCATCTCTGCAAAGCATTAGTCCTCCTGCCCCTTCCTACTAGGCAGAAACAGTCTCAGTTTTCTAATCTATAAAGTTGAAATAATAATAACCTACATCAATGGTGTTTTTCTCTAGAGAATTGAGCTGTGACTATCTTTAGATCTATTCTCATCTACTTATGTGTCCTTATTTGAAATTTGCAGCGACAGTTCTCAGAATAGTAATTCAGGCTCAGGTGTGTGTGGTAGGGAAAGGTGGAAGGGACTGGTCGATCTTCTAGAACGTTATGAAAAGGTTGGAGCTGTCATATCAGTTGTCAGCAGAAGTGTGAGAAGCCCAACCACAGAACTGTTCTGGGAGAGCAGGACTGGTGGAGGGTGAGGTTATGCCTATGAATCTGCTCACCAGAGAACTGACTAGAAGAAGTACTTGGACCATGAGGGAAAGACTTCAGGAGCACAGGAAAAGAAGCAGAGGTTGGGGGATTTCCTTTTGACCCATAAGTCTCTGTGGAAGAAGAAGTCACAAAACTGACCACTGTGTAAACAATTTTATCATATACCAATTTTCAAATACCAGTGAGGTCAGTAAAAAGAGAAAGGGAAGGAGACCACATATAACCTGAAACTAAGCCATAAATAATGAAAGTACCAGTTACTCCCAGGGAGTATCTGTTTCTAACTGACTTTCTGTTAGAGCGAGCAGATATAAGAAAGCACAGCAAGACCAAAGCAGCAGTTATTTTGTATGAATAATAATTGAACCTCACAAGATATTTCTTTATTGACATGTATTAAAGGTCAAGTGCCAATTGAGGTCTCTATCTTTGAGATTTGTTTCGCAGCTGCATCCCTTTATGCTACATGCTGTGGGAATTCCAGTGGTCTCTCAGAATTCTCTAGTCACTCAGGACACAGAACCTTTCCTGGCCACTGATGGCACCCCCACCAGCACTCTTTGTGTCTCATCCCTCTACACCAGTGGTTCTCAACCTGTGGGTCGCGACCCCGGCGGGGTCGCCTAAAGCCATCGGAAAATACATAATGCATATCAGGTATTTACATTCTGAATCATAACTGTAGCAAAATTACAGTTATGAAGTAGCCACCAAAATTATTTTTTGGTTTGGGGTCACCGCAACATGAGGAACTGTATTGTGGGGTCACGGCATTAGAAAGGTTGAGAACCACTACTCTACACAGATCCAAATGTGGAACTCATCTCTTGTATGTGAATCCCACACTCCAAAACCATTGTCCAAGACATTAGCTCTGTTGCAACCTATTGCATTCAGTGTGAAAGGGACTGAGAGTCAGTGCTGATGGGAACCTTTCTGCTCCCTTCATCTTCTCTTCCAGTCAAAATTCAGGGGCCCTCGCACCAAGGTGCTACCCTCCTTCACAGATGTAATTTCTCTTCCCTACCTCACCACTCTCAGCTCCATTCATTCACCTCTTCACCAGGCTTCCCATTTGGCTCTTCACCCACCCTCCCACTCCTTATTCAACTCAGGCTTTTCCTTTGCTCACTACAAATTCAATAACATCCCTGCTAAAATTATTGACTCTCTCCTATACCAATCTCTAGAAGTGCAAAGAAGAAGTACATATTTCTCATCAATGATATCAATTGTGTCCTCTTTCCTTAGAATGCAGAATATAGAGAACAAGCATTAGTTTGAATAAGCAAAATATTTGTTTCTTCAGTCAGATAGAATGAATACTATTTAATAATGCAGCAACAGCTTGACCAGGTGGTGGTGCAGTGGATAGAGCGTTGGCTTGGAATGCTGAGGACCCATGTTTGAAACCCTGAGGTCATTGGCTTGAGTGTGGGGTCATAGACACCCTCATGATCGCTGGCTTGAGCCCAAAGGTCACTGACTTGAGCAAGGGGTCACTGGCTGGATAGAGCCCTTCAGTCAGGCATGTATGAGAAATCAATCAATGAACAACTAAGGTGCTGCAACTATGGGTTGATGCTTCTCATCTCTCTCCCTTCTTGTCTGTCTTTTCTCTCTCTCATGCTAAAAAAATAAAAATAATGCACCAACATATTATGTGTTCCTAAAGGAACATTTGCTGTGCCATATTCACCTTAATATGATGTAAAGACCTTGACTCATTCTGTCTCCTCACCTGGCCACTTCCTTTCCACAGCACCTCAAGCAGGACTCTCTTTCTCCCTTTTCTTCATCCATCAGGATACCAGCTTACCTGAGTTAAGTTTATTAATTATGCTTTCATTTAGGTAATTTATTGTCTCAGGTCTTATATTTAGGTATTTGATCCATTTTGAGTTAGTTTTTGTATACAGTAACAAATTGCAGTTTATTTTATTTTATTTATTTTTTGCATATGGCTTTCTACATTGAAAAAGGATTTCTTTTCCTCACTTTATTATTTTGGCTCCTTTGTTGAAAATGATTTACCCATATACAATGGATTTATTTTTGGACTCTCAATTCTTTTCCACTAGTCTGTGTGTCTACTTATGGACCTTGGTCTGAGAAAGAATTTTATAAATTTGATCTCAAAGGTAAGGGAAATAAAAGCAAAAATAAATTAGTAGGACTATATCAAACTAAAAAGTTCTGCACAGGAAAAGAAACTGCCAACAAAACAAAAAGACAATCAACTAAATGGGAGAAGATATTTATAAACAGCACATCTGGTAATAAGTTAATTTCCAAAATATATAAAGAACTCATACAACTCAACAAGAACAACAAAAAAATTTCAGTAAAAAATGAGCAGAGAAACCACACAGATACATCTGTCAGGAAGACATACAACTAGCCAACAGATACATGAAAAGATGTTTGACTTCACTAACTATTAGAGAAATGCAAATCAAAATTACTATGAGATACCATCTCATACCTGTTAGAATGGCTGTTATTCACAAAAGAAGTAATTACATGTGTTGGAGATATTATAGAGAAAAAGGAACCCTCATTCACTGCTGGTAGAAATGTAAACTGGTACAGCCACTAATAAAAGCAGTATGGAGGGTCCTCAAGAAATTAAGAATAGAGTTACCACATGACCCAGCAACTCCTCTTCTGGGTACCTACATAAAAAACTTGAAGACATTTAATTTGCAAAGATATTTGTACCCCTATATTCATTACAGCATTATTCATGGTGACCAAGACATAGAAACAACCAAAGTGTCCTCTGATAAAGGATTGGATAAAGAAGATGTGGTTCATATACACAATGGAATACTACTGAGCCATAAGAAATGATGGAATATTGTCATTTATGACAACATGGATAGATCTTGAGCATATTATGCTGTACAAAATAAGTCACAGAAAAAGTCAAGAACCATATGATTTCACCCATGTGTGGTGTATAAAACTGAAAGCAACAAATCAAACAAAACAATTCGAACAAAAAAAAACCGTCAGAGACATAAACACCAAACAGTATGCTAGCTACCAGAGAGAAAAGGTGTAGGAATGTTGTAAAGGGTGAAGGGGGTCAAATATATGGTGATAGAAGGAGATTTGACTTTGGGTGGTAAGCATGCAATGAAATATAAAGAATGATGAATTACAAATTGTATACTGTGAACATATATAATTTTTTTTGAGAGAACAGATTTTTTTTAGTAAGAATAAAAAGATACAATGGAGGATAAAAGGTACTTACTCTAGATTTTTACATTTTATTTTGGAGCTTAATATTTCTAACAAGTTTGTTTGTACCTGTTTGTATTTTTAAGTAATGTCTATTGGGTGGCATTAGTTAATAGGATCATATAAGTTTTAAATGTACATTTCTACTTTAAAAAACCCTTTAAAATTTTATTAACCAATGTCACCCCAATAAATTTAATTTTAAAAAGTACAATTCTGCCAACTCCCCGGTTATGTCTCCCCCATGACAACTATCTGGTCTTCCATACTGGTCATCCTGTTTATTTTTTGTGTAGTCTTTAATTATTTTACATATCTTTGTCTTCTCTACTCAATTTTAAATGGACTGCCTAAGCTTACAAGAGTATTAACCTTTTAGGTCACCTACAAATCATACACAAGCTGTGATGTGCCTTTGGGTAAATGACTCTATAGTTCACGTCAGCTTCCTCATCTACAAAATGGAAATGAAAACAGTGCCCTTCTCATAAGTGATGCTGTGGGGATAAAATGAGGTTATATTTCAAAGATCTAGGCATATGAAAAAGTCTAAAAAAAAAGTCAGCTTTTATAGTGCTGAGGGTGATGATAAAGATGGAAGGCATGGGCTGGGCCAATGAAAATGAAGAATAGTTGATCAAATCAGTAAAATAATTGATTGGTAAAGCAAAGGAACAATCAGCTCAGGTAGTTATCTGAATTATTATAGATCAGAAATAAACTTGGTTGTTAACTTGACTTTTTAAATTGTTAGCCTGAGATGGCTTCTTTTGCAGACCACATGGTTTCTTAGAAGATTTTTCTAGTCAAGAGAATGAGCACAATGTGTCCCCTCTACAAGATCGCACTTGGTCAACAGTGAGAATAGGAAGTGATGACAATGCTTAATCCACAGGCTCATTGGTATGAAAGGGGAATTCTCTCACAGATTATTATAATTCTCCAAATTGGAAATTTGAACTGGTAGCCAGAAGGTTCAAAAGAGACTTCTTCTTCTTAACCTATGGCAGTTTAATGGAGTTGCATGCAGGATATAACTCTGAGCTTCTGCTGTGACACAGGCTGGGATTGTGCTTCATTCCTGACTCAAGAAACCACTCATGACCTTCTGACTCAGCAACACCTCTTCCTGCAGCTTCTCTATCTGAGTCCACTCCTCCAAGGGCTAACCAATAATAAAACTTACAACCAACAGTTATTAAACATGTACTAGGTGTCAACTGCTGTGTTAATATATCATAACAACAGCCCTATCAGGTGCTTATATCTATTATCCCTTTTTTTATACAAAGGAGGAGACAAGACATCAATACTTGGGTAAATTGCCCAAGATCACCCTTTGCAGGGAGCAAAGTGCAAACCCAAGCTCCATGGCTTCAGAGTCTGCATTCTGCATTCTTAACTATTGGATAATGAGGATAGCAGATCTCTAATCTTAATTTAGAGTTATAATCAGTGTTATAGTTAACAGATTACATTGCCTATGTGATATGATTTGTAAGGTAGAAATGACACTTTACTTAAAATAAGCAAATAAAACTAAAATGTAATCCCTATATTCTGAAATACTTATATTGCTCATTTCTTTAGATCAGCATCTTAAGACCCTATGCAAACATTATCTACTCAGGAAGGAAATGAGAGCTATTAAGTATGTGCTATTAAATATGTACTATGTGTCAGGTAATTATGCCAGGTCTCCCAGGTGATTCTTGAGCACATTAAAGTCTGAGAATCTCTGCCCTCTTGTGATGTCTCCAGACTTTCTCCTTTAACTGTTGCCCTTGTAGATGACCCAAACTCTCTTTATTCTCATTCCTTAACTCAACACTCACTCTTTCTGCAACCTTACAATATCTTTATAACCAGCCAGACTCAAAAATTAAACTTTTTTAAAAAATCTAGATCAGATTATCTCTTTCTGCTTTAATTCTGGTCAGCATTAGTGCTATCTCGCTATCACCCAGAATGGAAAACTCAGTCACCCTGAATTCTCCCTCCACTTGAGAAAACCAATGAAGTCCTCTAGATTCTGCCTTTGGAATGCTCCTTAAAATAGTCTCTTTTTGCATTCCACTTCTGTGGTTCTATCCTTGTTCAAGAGCTCATTCCAACGTTTTTGTTCCCCACCCTGCATGCCATCACCACCATTAGGACAGGCTCCTGTCTGGTTTCCCAGCCTCTGCCTACCTTTGCTCCTCCCCAAAACACTGCAGCTCTGATCATATCATTTCTATGAATGTGTGAAAGCTTCCCACCCCTCGAATGCTCTATCACTGCATTCTGTCCACAGTGTGGTTCTAACTTACTGCCTATACCAAGCATGGCCAACATACGGCCCGCAGGCTGGATCCGGCCTGCGTAATGAGTTTATGAGGCCTGTGATTAAATTTTTAATATTCTCCGCTACTTTAAAATCTTAGCTATTCAGAAGTAGTAGTATCGATTATTGGAAATTGATATATTTAAGAAGATAGTGATACGCGGAAAAGAATTCTGTGTGTGACTAATCTAGGATTAACCTCTAATAATTGGTCGAATGGATTCATGATACTTCTTTACTTAAAAAAAATTCCACTATAAAGATTTACAACTTTTATACTCTTCTGTACTCGATATAAACTGACATTTAGCAACGATGTGAAACCCACATTCTTTTAGGTGGAGTTTGCCAGTATGCATCCAAGGTCAAACAATTCGTTATTTTTGTGGTCAAGTGTGCTGAATCAAGTGGCATTGTAGCATAGACAATAGCTGCTGTTGATAACTGAAAACGTGTCCAGGTTGTTTGTAAAATGAAATTATTGTTTTATTTGCGATATAACCCCTTCAAGCTCATTTTATTAATTAAATATTGTTTCAATTGATTGCAATACAGTTTGGATATTTATACGATATGTAATTATATTTTTATTAAAATATATTTTTATTAAAATAATATTGTATATTAAATTTTTTACTCACATTTATTCATAAACAAATTACATAATAAAAATTTTGTTTACTTAAATGAATTGTTTTTGTATTTAACATTTTTAATTTTAATATTTCCTCCGGCCCATGAAAAAAGTTTTTTTTCTAACCTGGCCCGGGGGCAAAAACTGTTGGCCACGCCTGGCCTATACTATCTTCTCCAACTCCTAGATAAACCCCATCTTGTCCTGCTTCAACCACAGCCCTCTCTCCTTTGTAGCTCTCTCCTTTGCAATGGCCTTTCCATTCTCTCCACATAAACACACCTAAATTTTTCTGAGACCTTCCCAAAGGCACATTTTCACCAGGGCTTTTGCTGGTCACTCTCAAGTAGCTCTGTGCCAGGAAGGAAAGCAAGCTTGGGGATGGGGCATCTGAGTACAAATCCAATCCCTTCATTTAGCAGCTTGTGGAATCAAAGAAATCAACTCTATGCCAATGGGGTTAAAATAGGTAATGATATGGAATAATGGAAGTCAGTCTGAGTTGGAGGCCAGAAAGATGTGTCTGAATGCAGCTCTGCCATTTGCTAGCTACCTGGCCACTGTCAGAATCTCTCAACCGTAGTTTGATGTTCTCATCTGCAAAAATGGGAACAATAGTATTTCCTTCAGAGGACTTTTGTGAGGAGTAGAATTAATAAATATAAAGTGCTTAGTACAAAATCCCTTGATAATGGTATTGATTCTTGTGTATTTAGTCCTCTTTCCGTCCTATAAAGCATCATACACATTCACTGTGATTGGGCCTTGCAGTCTTTTGCACCTCCCTAAAAACTTTTATCTCTCTTTGCTATGTTTTCTATTTATTTCTAGATTGTCTTTTCTCTCGACTAAACTTCAAGCTTTCTGGCTTAGGAACTGTTTCCCACTTGCCTTTGTATTAATTGTGGAAGCTAGCACAGTTTCCAGCACACTCAGGCAATGCCAGATTTAGTTAAATTTAAGGAAGAAACAGGAGCCCCAGGCAGGCATGGGGGGTGGGAGGGATTGTGCTTTGAGGCACTGTTGGGGGGACCTCCAGGATATCTAGGGGGCAGCCTAACAACAGTGAACACCTGAGGGTTTGCCAATGGATGAGTGAATAAAAACTTCTGGTATGTATATGTAATGGAATATTACTCGGCCATAAAAGTTAATGAGCATTAAGGGTTACCTTCACAATTAGTCTGGCTAGAGGTGGTTAGAGGCTGTGTGCTCTGCAGTATAGTTTGATGTTCGTGAAGAAACGGAACCTTCAGTCTCCTAAGCTTAAATTCAAACTTGGATTCTTCTCAAATTTTTACAATAGGTAGCTCCCTGAGCCTCAGTTCACTCACCCATAAAACTTACAAGAATAATGTTACTAACTCCAGAGGATTGGGGGGATTAATTTTATGTGAAGTACTTTGCATAAAAATTTGCATCTTTGAGTGTAATTTGAAGAAATGCCAAAAGGGCAAAATTAGCCTAATCTCTCATTTCATAAAACCCTACCATTTAACACCATCTCTCTGGTTATAGGAAACCCCCTCTGACTGCCCCTGCCCTCCATGGGCTACTAACACAGATGCCAAATACTGGAAGTGATGGTCTAAATCATGTGTCATAACTGTCTGCATTCATTGCATTCATATTCCCATAGGGCAAGAGTCACAAATCTGTTCTCTGTGAAGAGGTATACTGGTGGCGGGAGAATGCCGGGGGCATGGACCTCAATCCACACTAGTTAGAGCCCAAAATGAGCTGAGCAGTCCAACAGTGATTATTGTCAAGTTACAGCTAAAGGAAGCTTTAAACCCAGACTTGTCTGACTCCAAAACTCAGGTTGTCTTCTTGAGATAAAGGCATAGTCCCAATTCTTGGGAAGCTCACAGTCCAATCTTAGCTTTCAAAGAAAAAAATAAACTAATTGGTTGAAATGATCACAAGAAAGAAACATTATATTCCCTTATGACCAAAAATTAAAATAAAACAAAAAGCCTCCACTTTATTGATCTTCCTACCAATTCCTATTAGCTGAAGAACCACCCCCCACCAACATCTTTTTATTTTACCTTCTATGCAGAGGAACAGAAGAAAGATCTGAAAAAAAATATTTCCTCATGTCTGTTTTTCCAGCATCTGCAATTTAGAGAAAAAGGAGAAATGGATAGGAAAAGGGTACTGCTCTCTTGGGAGCTGAATTAATGCTACACAATGCCAAACAATTTGAACTAAGGAGCCATAACGAGATTTCTAAATACCATTATACAAAGTAATTGTATAATTTGCTTTATAGTATGGAAATTTGTATTTTTAATTAAACTTATTTATACTAAAAAAATAAAACAAAGAAAAAAAAAAAGGAAAAGCATCCCATCCATTTCCTCCCTCAACCCTGCAACCACTGATCTGTTCTCTGTATCTATGAGCTTGAATTTGTTTTTCAGATTTCACATATAAGGGAGATTATACCGTATTTGTCTTTCTCTGTCTGACTTATTTTACTTAACATAAAGAAATCTGTTTTCTTAAAAAGGAAATGCCCCCTTCTAGCACCACCGTGCATACACAGGGAGGTGTCAGCACCTCATTGCTCTGAGGGATTGAAAAGAAACCAGGAGAAAGACCATGAGTTCCCTAGGAGAGGGTTTAAAGCCATCATTTCATACTGATCTGTTGACTTGAAAGAGAGTTTACATGTAACACTGACTTTCAGCATTGGTGCCTAAGATCCTTACTTGGACACCCAGTTACTTTCTAAAGAGTTTAACCTGGAAGAAAGGACCACACCGGGAAAATAGAGGCCTCTAGTGCTTAAATAGGCACAACAGAATATTGGAACTGAAAACAACCTTGAAGATTTAGAAAAGGAGGCCCAGAGAAGTAAAGGAACATGCCTAAGATCGCACAGCCACCTAATGGCAAGAAGCAAATTCTTGGCCCTGGCCGGTTGGCTCAGTGGTAGACCGTCAGCCTGGCGTGCAGAAGTCCCGGTTCGATTCCCGGCCAGGGCACACAGGAGAAGTGCCCATTTGCTTCTCCACCCCTCCCCCTCTCTTTCCTCTCTGTCTCTCTCTTCCCCTCCCGTAGCGAGGCTCCATTGGAGCAAAGATGGCCCAGGCGCTGGGGATGGCTCCTTGGCCTCTGCCCCAGGTGCTAGAGTGGCTCTAGTCACAACAGAGCGACGCCCTGGAGGGGCAGAACATCGCCCCCTGGTGGGCAGAGCGTCGCCCCCTGGTGGGCGTCCTGGGTGGATCCCGGTTGGGCGCGTGCGGGAGTCTGTCTGACTGTCTCTCCCCATTTCCAGCTTCAGAAAAAGAAAAAAAAAAAAAAAAGAAGCAAATTCTTTTAGCAGCAATTCAACACTCTTCCACTTTATCAAACTCCAGAATGAATACTTTCTAACACTGAAGGGAAATGAGAAAGCTCATATATCTTTGGAAAGTGAGGATCCCAAAGCAGCCACACAAAATTTGCTTTATCTTGAGCCACAACACTCCCTAACCCTCCTCCCAAAATTCTGAGTCCATCCCTTCCTTCCTAGCCTGGTGTAGTGAAATTCATGTGTCAGCATTCTTGAGAAGAACCAGGTGTTCATTTTCTTATGGCTTCCCAGGACCCCTGTGACTCTCACTTCCTACCTGTTAAACACCACACTTGGCAGGGAATGGAGACTGGGTGTTGGGGATATGAGCCACTATGCTGGGGCCCAGTATGACAAGTTAGTATCAATTGAGCAAATATAAAATAAAAGAATGAATGAATGAATCACTTACATTTTCTTTTATAATTTAAATTAATATCTTCCCAAATATATAAAAATGAGTGAGTTTTTTAAACTATAAACAAGAAAAAAGCATTTCACTTCTATAATGATATATAACTTTTTCATATATTCAGATTATATTTTATATCCTTAAATATTATTTTGTACCTCTTTATATAGTTCCTGAATTTTTGTTGTATTTATCCCTATGTAGTTTCCTGATTTTTCAACAGAAAAGATAAAAGGAGCAGTTTATTTACCTTTTATTTTAGATTGATCATTTGTCAACATTTTGCCATATTTCTCTCTCACACACAAACCATTTGAAAGCTACTTACACAAATCACATCACTTTACCTCTAATAATGTCTGCATGTACTTATCTAAGAACAAGAATATTCTCTTATATAACCACAATAACATTATCACACTTAAGAGATTTAACATAGTGACATAAAAGTTTTAAATGTGATTTAACTCAAGAGAAAACTGAATGTTCAGAGACTAGTTTCAGGTACGATTTAACCTCACATTTCTTCAACCTGGTTTACTTCAATCTCAAAATCTTGATTTTACATTAATGCACATGTGGGCTCTGTCACTTCCCCTTCCCACCCTGTAGAAATTGAACTTGTCACATCTCTTGCACAGGGACTCCAAAGAAACAGGCTCAGGTATGGCTCCTTTTTTATTCAGATTCTGGTTTCTAGGCCCTCAGCCAAAATCATGAAATATTGATATTAGATTAGCTTTGAAGAGGTCTGGGAACTGGAGGGAAGAAAGACAATTCCTATTGACTTGAAAAAAAGTATATCGCTTCTTTCCATTTTGTGGAAGTTTCTTGTTTTGAATTCACAGAGCAGAGCTTCATACATACGTATTTTCCACATTAATATGCATTTATTTGCTCTGCCTTCCAAGGGAGCATCTAATTGAGGGTGCTAGTATCACTCCCAGTTTCTTGTAAATCCCCCCTCGGGCTCCACTTAGCTGGTTGTGGGAAACTATAGCTGAGTGATAAGAAGACTGACTCACAGTGATACCAAAAAAGAGAGAGAAGAGAAAGAGAGAGAAATAGCAAGTCTATGGACAAGCACACATGAGAAACATAAAACAAGGGTAGGTCATTCATTAAGATAAAAAGACTAGCAAGTTTTTCTTTTCTCTAAATAATTTTTAAATTTTATTTAGAAAATTGACTTTAACAGGGTGACATTGATCAATAAAAGTACATAGGTATCAGGTGAACATTTCTATAGCGTTTGAACTGTTGATTATGTTGTAAACCCATCACTCAAAGTCAAATCATTTTCCGACACCTTATATTTGTCCCTCTTTACACGCTTACCTCCACCCCACCACCACCACCACCCCCACCTCCCTCCCCATTCACTCAAGTCCCCTTCTCCCGCCTCCACATTTCCTTCCCCCGGTAACCACTTCACTTTTATCTATGTCCATAAGTCTCAGTTTTATATCCCACCTATCTGTGAAATTATACAGTTCTTAGCTTTTTCTGATTTACTTATTTCACTCAGTATAATGTTCTCAGGGTCCCTCCACATTGTCGTAAATGTCACTATGTCATCACTTCATTTCTTATGGTTGAGTAGTATTTTATTGTATATATGTACCACATCTTCTTTTCCCAATCCTCTATTGACCACTTTCATTGTTTCCAGGCCTTGGCCACTGTAAATAATGCTGCGATGAATATGGGGGTGCATGTATCTTTATGTACCAATGTTTTCAAGTTTTGGGGGTATATACCCAGTAGAAGGATTGCTGTGTCTTTTGGTAATGCTATTCTTAATTTTTTAAGGAACCAACATCCTTTCTTCCATAATGGTTGTACTAATCTATATTCCTACTATCAGTGAACGAGGGTTCTTTTTTCTCCACAGCCTCTCCAACACTTGTTATTTTCTGTCTTGTTGACAATAGCCAATCTAACACGTGTGAAGTGGTAACTCGTAGTTTTAATTTGCATTTCTCAAATAGCTAGTGAAATGAGCATCTTTTCACATACCTATTGGTCATCTGTATGACTTCTTGGGAGAAGTGTCTGATCAGGTCCTCTTCCCATTTTTTAATTGGATTGTTTGTTTGTTGCTGACCTTTGTGAGTCCCTTATATATTTTAGATATTAACCTCTTATCAGAGCTGTTGTTTGCCAATATAATCTCCCATTTACTTGGCTGCCTATTTGTTTTGTTGTCAGTTTCTTTTGCTGTGAAGAAGCTTTTTAGTTTGATACAGTCCCGTTCATTTATTTTTGCCTTTACTTCCCTTGCTTTTGGGATCAAATTTATAAATTGTTCTCTATGCCCAAGGTCCCTGGGCTTAGTAACTATGTTTTCTTCTATGTAATTTATTGTTTCAGGTCTTATATTTAGGTCTTTGATCCATTTTGAATTTTTGTGCAGGCAGATAAACTGTAGTCCAGTTTCATCCTTTTGCATGTGGCTTTCCAGTTTTCCCAGCACCATTTATTAAAGAGGCTTTCTTTTCTCCATTGTGTGTTTTTGGCTCCTTTGTTAAAGACAATTTGTTCATATATATGTGGTTTTATTTCTGGGCTATCAATTCTGTTCCATTGGTCTGTATGTCTGTTTTTCTGCCAGTACCATGCTGTTTTGATTGTTGTGGTTCTGTAGTACAATTTGAAATCAGGATTTGCTTTGGCTATTTGAAGTTTTTCATGGTTCCATGCAAACCTGGTAATTTTTGTTCTATTTTTTAAAGAATGACATTGGGATTTTGATGCAGATTGCATTAAATTTGTATATTGCTTTCGGTAATATGGCCATTTTAACTATGTTGATTTTTCTGATCCATGAACATGAAATATTCTTCCATTTCGTTGTGTCTTTTTTAATTTCTTTCAATAATGTTTTGTGGGTTTTACTATATAGTTCCTTCAAGTCCTTTATTAAGTTTATTTTTAAGTACTTTATTTTATTTTTGTTGCAATTGTAAAAGAAATTGTTTTTCTGAGTTCATTTTCCAAAGTTTCATTGTTGGCATATAAAAAAGCAGTAGACTTTTGTATATTGATTTTGTATCCTGCAACTTTACTGTATTGGTTCATTGTTTCTAATAGTCTTTTGGTGGAGTCTTTAACTTTTTCTATGCATAGGATCATGTCATCTGCAAAAAGTGATACCTTAAAAAAAAGTGATACTTTTACCCCTTCTTTCATGATATAAATGCATTTTATTTCTTTCTGTTGCCTGATCGCTCTGGCTAAAACTTTCAGAACTATGTTTTATAACAATGGTGAGAATGGGTAGCTTTGTCTTGTTCCAATTTTTGAGGAAAGACCTTTATTTTTTCACCATTTAATATGATATTAGCTGATGGTTTGTCATATATGGCCTTTATTATGTTGAGGTACTTTCTTCTATTCCAATTTATTGAGTGTTTTAAACATAAAAGGATGTTGTATCTCATCGAATGCCTTTTCTACATCTATTGATAGGATCGTATGGTTTTTGTTCTTTGTTTTTTTGATGTGATGTATTATGTTGATCAATTTCTGTGTGTTGAACCATCCTTGTGCTCCTGGAATGAATCCCACTTGATTGTGATGTATTATTTTTATAATGTATTGCTGTATTTGATTTGCTAGTATTTTATTTAGGATTTTTTTTCATCTGTATTTAATAGAGATAAATTCTATAGTTTTCTTTTTTTGTGTTGTCCTTGACAGGTTTTGGTATGAGGGTTATGTTTGTTTGTTTCATAAAATGTGTTAGGGAGTTTTGCTTCTTCTTTTATTTTTTGGAAGACTTTGAGAAGGATAGGTACCAAATCTTATTTTAATATTTAGTAGAATTTATTATTGGAATCATCTGGTTGGTCCTGGATGTTTGTTTGGGTGTGGAGTGTTGATAGTTGTTTCTATTTTCTCCCTGCTTATAGGTCTGTTTAGGTTCTCTACTTCTTCGTGGCTTAGTCTAGGAAGATTGTATAGTTATAAGAATTTATCTATTTCCTCTAGGTTGTTATATTTGGTGGCATATAATCTTTTATAATATTTTACTATGACCTTTTGTATATCTATAATGTCTTTGGTAATTTCTCCTCTTTCATTTCAGATTTTGTTTATATAAGTCTTTTTTTTTCCTTAGTGAGTCTAGCCAGTGGTTTTTAGACTTTATTGATATTTTCAGAGAACCAGCTCTTTGTTATATTAATTATTAATTTTTTCTACATTTTTTTATCTATTTTACTTATTTCTGCCCTAATTTTTACTATTTCCTTTATTCTGCTGACTTTGAGTTGCCTTTGTTCAGTGATGACATAAATTTTCCTCTCTTTACTGCTTTCACTGCATCTCAGAAATTTTGATATGTGTTGTCATTATTTTCATTTGTCTGTATATATCTTTTGATCTTTGCTTTTATTTCTTCTTTGATCCAGTCACTTTTTAGATGTTGTTTAATTTTCACATTTCTGTGGGGTTCTTCACTTCCTTTTTACAGTTGAATTCTAATTTCAATGCCTTGTGATCAGGAAATATGCTTGGTATAATTTCAATCTTCCTGAATTTGGTGATGTTAGTTTTGTGGCCCAACATATGATCTATCCTTGAGAATGTTCCATGCATACTGGAGAAGAATGTATAATCTGATGTTTTGGAATAAAATGTCCTATAAATGTCTATTATGGCCCTGGCTTGTTGGCTCAGCAGTAGAGCATCAGCCTGGTGTGTGGAAGTTCCAGGTTTGATTCCCAGCCAGGACACATAGGCGAAATACCCATCTGCTTCTCCACCCTTCTCCCTCTCCTTTCTCTTTATCTCTTTCTTCCCCTCCTGCAGCCAAGGCTTCATTGGAGAAAAGTTGGCCCAGGTACTGAGGATGGCTCCATGGCCTCTGTCTCAGGTGCTAGAATGGCTCCGGTTGCAACAGAGCAGTGGCCCAGATGGGCAGAGCATCACCCCATAGTGGGCATGCCGGGTGGATCTTGGTTGGGTGCATGCGGGAGTCTGTCTTTCTGCCTTCTCACTTTTCACTTCAGAAAAATACAAAAAAAAAGTCTATTTGGTCCAGAGTGTCATTTAAGCGATATTTTTTTTATTGATTTTCTGTTTGGATGACCTATCTAAAGCCATCAATGGTGTGTTGAAATCTCTAAATATGATTATGTGTTTGTCTGCTTCTATTTTTAAGTCAGTTAGTAGATGTCTTACATATACTGCTCACAAAACGTGTATGTAGGATCAAGGAACATGCAGATACTCCAGTACTTTTAGCCTTTTGTATAGTGAATTTTCACCAATTAAATAAAAATTAGTTTTGCATCTCATTGCATATCAAACCACTTTCTGTGACTTGTTTGCTTTTCTGATGTTCTTGTTTAATTAAAAAAATCTAATGCT
The DNA here is from genome assembly GCF_036850995.1 of Saccopteryx leptura. Taxonomy (NCBI): domain Eukaryota; kingdom Metazoa; phylum Chordata; class Mammalia; order Chiroptera; family Emballonuridae; genus Saccopteryx; species Saccopteryx leptura. The sequence continues at coordinate 174,500,324 of NC_089505.1, forward strand.
TCTTTTTTCTATCATTTCTTATTCATTTTGAAATATCCCCTAATTTTTGTGAGTAGTATATTTCAATGCTCGCTGGTTCAGTGCATATATATTAAGAAGTGTTACGTCTTCTTGATACAATGTCCCCTTTATCATTATAAAATGTTTGTCTTTATCTCTTATTAACTTTGTTGTCCTGAAGTCAGCATTTTCAGATATGAGTATGGCTACACCTGCTTTCCTTTGGATATTATTTGCTTGGAGAATCTTTATCCAGCCTTTCACTTTGAATACACTTTTGTCCTTGCAGCTTAGATGTGTCTCTTGAAGGCAGCATATGGTTGGGTTTTGCTTTTTGATCCAATTTGCAACTCTGTGCCTCTTTATTGGTGAGTTCAGTCCATTTACATTTAGGGTAATTATTGACACCTGAGGATTTCCTATAGCCATTTCATATTTTGTTTTCTGGTAGCTCTGTGTCTCATTTGGTTCTTCTCTTTTGTGTTTCTGTCAGTTGTTTTTTTTGGTGGTGTTCCATACTTCTCTTCTTTGTTTCTTCTTTTTTAAGCTGTGTGTTTCAGTAGTGGCTTTTTTTCTGGGTAGTTACCATTAGGCTAAGAAAAAAAATGTTCATATGTACAATTATCCTTTGTCATATGAATGCTTCCATCCTCCTTTGCTACTGCAAATCTTAATCCTCTTCCTTTTTATGTTATTGTTGTCGCAGATTATCCTTGTTTTTATTGTAAACTTGTTGGAGCTTTTACTTGTAGTTTTGATTTGTTTTGTTCTTTGTGTCTGGTTGAATAACCCCCTTGACTAATACAGTGAAGATTTTCTGGTGATAAATTCCCTCATCATTTGTATGTCTGTAAAAGTTTTTATTTATTTATCATATTTGGAGGATAACTTGATGGATAGTATTTTTGGCTGGTAATTTCTCTTTTTCAGTACTTTGAATATGTGAGTTCACTCCCTTTTAGTTTGTAAAGTTTCTGCTAAGAAGTTTGATGATAACCTAATGGGTTTTCCTTGACATGTTATTGTCTTCTTTTCTCTACCTGCCTTGAGAATTCTTTCTTTGTCATTGATTTTTGACAATTTTATTAGGATGTGTCTTTGAGTAGGTCTGTTTGGGTTGTGGTAAATCCACATTCTGTTTGCTTCTTGGATTCGAAGCTCTAATTCTTTCCATAGGTTTAGAAAATTCTCATCAATTATTTGTTTGAATAGACTTTCTATTCCCTTCTCCCTCTCTTCTTCTTCTGATATACTCATTATTCTTTTTTTTTAATTTATTTATTAAATTTAATGCAGTGACATTGATAAATCAGGGTACATATGTTGAGAGAAAACATCTCTAGATTATTTTGACATTTGATTGTGCTGTATACCTCTCCCCCAAAGTTAAATTGTCTTCTGTCACCTTCTATCTGGTTTTCTTTGTGCCCCTCCCCTCCCCCAACCCATGTCTCCTTCTTCACCCCATCCCCCCTCCCCCCACCCCCCACCCCTGTTGCCATCACATTCTTGCTCATGTCTCTGAGTCTCATTTTTATGTCCCTTCTATGTATGGATTCATATAGTTCTTAGTTTTTTTTCTGACTTACTTATTTCACTTCGTATAATGTTATCAAGGTCCATCCATGTTATTGTAAATGATTCGATGTCATCATTTCTTATGGCTGAGTAATATTCCATAGTATATATGTACCAAAGCTTTTTAATCCACTCGTCCTCTGACGGACACTTGGGCTGTTTCCAGATGTTCGCTATTGTGAACAATGCTGCCACAAACATGGGGGTGCATTTCTCCTTTTGGAGCCGTTCTATGGTGTCCTTGGGGTATATTCCTAAAAGTGGGATAGCTGGGTCAAAAGGCAGTTCGATTTTCAGTTTTTTGAGGAATCTCCATACTGTTTTCCACAGTGGCTGCACCAGTCTGCATTCCCACCAGCAGAGCAGGAGGGTTCCCTTCTCTCCACATCCTCACCAGCACTTATTCTGTGTTGTTTTGTTGATAAGCGCCATTCTGACTGGTGTGAGGTGATATCTCATTGTGGTTTTAATTTGCATTTCTCTAATGATTAGTGATTTTGAGCATTTTTTCATATGCCTATTGCCCATCTGTCTGTCCTCTTTGGAGAAATGTCTATTCATCTCTTTTGCCCATTTTTGGATTGGGTTGTTTGTCTTCCTGGTGCTGAGTTTTACAAGTTCTTTATAAATTTTGGTTATTAACCCCTTATCAGACGTATTGTCAAATATGTTCTCCCATTGTGTAGTTTGTCTTTTTATTCTGTTCTTGCTGTCTTTAGCTGTGCAAAAGCTTTTTAGTTTGATATAGTCCCATTTGTTTATCCTGTCTTTTATTTCACTTCCCCGTGGAGATAAATCAGCAAATATATTGCTCCGAGAGATGTCAGAGAGCTTACTGCCTATGTTTTCTTCTAAGATGCTTATGGTTTCATGGCCTATATTTAAGTCTTTTATCCATTTTGAGTTTATTTTTATGAGTGGTGTAAGCTGGTGATCTAGTTTCATTTTTTTGCAGGTAGCTGTCCAATTTTCCCAACACCATTTGTTAAAGAGGCTGTCTTTACTCCATTGTATTTCCTTATCTCCTTTGTCAAATATCAGTTGTCCATAGAACTGTGGGTTTATTTCTGGGTTCTCTGTTCTGTTCCATTAATCTATATGCCTGTTCTTATGCCAGTACCAGGCTGTTTTGAGTACAACAGCCTTGTAGTATAACTTGATATCAGGAAGTGTGATACCTCCCACTTTATTCTTCTTTTTTAAGATTGCTGAGGCTATTCGTGTTCTCTTTTGGTTCCGTATAAATTTTTGGAATATGTGGTCTATATCTTTGAAGTATGTCATTGGTATTTTAATTGGCATAGCATTGAATTTATAGATTGCTTTGGGTAATATAGACATTTTAATGCTGTTTATTCTTCCTAACCATGAGCACGGTATATGCTTCCACTTCTTTGTATCTTCCTTTATTACTTTTATCAATGCTTTGTAATTTTCCGAGTACAAGTCTTTAGTCTCCTTGGTTAAGATTATTCCTAGGTACTTTATTTTTTTGGTTGTAATTGTGAAGGGGATTGTTTCCTTAATTTCTCTTTCTGACTGTTCATTGTTGGTGTATAAAAATGCCTCTAGCCCTGGCCGGTTGGCTCAGCGGTAGAGCGTCGGCCTGGCGTGCGAGGGACCCGGGTTCGATTCCCGGCCAGGGCACATAAGAGAAGTGCCCATTTGCTTCTCCACCCCCACCCCCTCCTTCCTCTCTGTCTCTCTCTTCCCCTCCTGCAGCCAAGGCTCCATTGGAGCAAGAATGGCCTGGGCGCTGGGGATGGCTCCTTGGCCTCTGCCCCAGGCACTAGAGTGGCTCTGGTCATGGGAGAGCGACGCCCCGGAGGGGCAGAGCATCGCACCCTGGTGGGAATGCTGGGTGGATCCCGGTCAGGTGCATGTGGGAGTCTGTCTGACTGTCTCTCCCCGTTTCCAGCTTCAGAAAAATTAAAAAAAAAATGCCTCTGATTTCTGAGTATTGATTTTATATTCTGCCACTTTGTTGAATTCATTTATCAGGTCCAGTAGCTTTTTGACTGAGACTTTGGGGTTTTTTATATACAATATCATACCATCTGCAAATAATGATAGTTTTACTTCTTTTGCAACTTGAATGCCTTTTATTTCTTCTTCTTGTCTGATTGCTGTTGCTAGGACTTCCAGGACCATGTTAAATAAGAGTGGTGAAAGGGGCACCCCTGCCTTGTTCCTGATCTTAAGGGTATTGCTTTGAATTTTTGCCCATTGAGTATGATGTTGGCTGTGGGTTTGTCATGGGTGGCTTTTATCATGTTGAGGTATGTTCCCTGTATTCCCACTTTGCTGAGAGTTTTGATCATGAATGGATGCTGGATTTTATCAAATGCTTTTTCTGCATCTATTGAAATTATCATATGGTTTTTCTCCTTCTTTTTGTTTATGTGATGAATCACATTGATTGATTTACGAATATTGTACCAGCCTTGCCTCACCAGAATAAATCCCACTTGATCATGGTGTATGATATTTTCCATATATTGTTGGATCCGGTTTGCTAATATTTTGTTGAGGATTTTAGCATCTAATTCATCAGAGATATTGGCCTATAATTTTTTTTCTTTGTGTTGTCTTTGACTGGTTTTCGAATAAGAATTATGCTCACCTCATAAAAGGAGCTTGGAAGTCTTCCTTCCTTTTGAATTTTTTGAAATAGCTTGAGAAGGATAGGAGTTAGTTCTTCTTTGAATATTTGGTAGAATTCCGTTGTGAAGCCATCGGGCCCCGGACTTTTCTTTGTTGGGAGTTTTTTGATAACTGTTTCAATCTCATTTGTTGTAATCGGTCTGTTTAGGTTTTCTGATTCATCCAGATTGATTTTTGGAAGATTGTATGCTTCTAGGAATTAGTCCATTTCATCGAGGTTGTCTAGTTTTTTGGCATACAGTTCTTCATAGTATTTTCTTACAATATTTTGTATTTCTGTTGTGTCAGTTGTTATTTCTCCTCTCTCATTTCTAATTTTATTTATTTGAGTCCTCTCTCTCTTTTTCTTGGTGAGTCTACTTAAAGGTTCATCAATCTTGTTTACCTTTTCAAAGAACCAGCTCCTAGTTTCATTGATCCTCTGTATTGTTTCTTTAGCCTCTATGTCATTTTTTTCTGCTCTGATCTTTATTATTTCCTTCGTTCTACTACATTTGGGCTTTACTTGCTGTTCTTTTTCTAATTCTTTTAGATGCAGGGTTAAGTTGTTTATTTGAGCTTTTTCTAGCTTCTTGAGGTATGCCTGTAGTGCTATGAACTTCCCTCTCAGCACTGCTTTCGCTGTGTCCCATAAATTTTGAGTTGTTGTATGCTCATTGTCATTCATTTCTAGAAATTATTTTATTTCTTCTTTTGATCTCATTCTTAATCCATTCATTATTTAACACCCTGCTATTTAGTTTTCATGTGTTTGAGAATTTTTGAGCTTTTCTGTTGTGATTCATTTCTAGTTTCATGCCGTTGTGATCGGAGAAAGTGCTTGATATGATTTCAGTCTTCTTAAATTTGTTGCGAGCACTTTTGTGCCCTAACATGTGGTCTATCCTAGAGAATGTACCATGAGCACTTGAAAAGAATGTATATTCTGCTGCTTTAGGGTGAAAGGTTCTGAAGATATCTATTAAATCGAGTTGATCTAGTGTTTCCAATAAGTCTGCTGTTTCTTTGTTAATTTTCTTTCTTGAGGATCTATCTAGTTATGTTAGTGGGGTATTGAAATCCCCTACTATTATAGTATTGCTATTGATCTTGCCCTTTAAATCCATCAAAGTCTGCTTTATATATTTGGGTGCTCCTATATTAGGTGCATAGATATTTATAGTAGTTATATCTTCCTGTTGGATTACTCCCTTTATCATTATGTAGTGGCCTTCTTTATCTCTTACTATATCCTTTGTTTTAAAGTCCAATTTGTCTGATATAAGTATTGCTACCCCAGCTTTTTTTTCATTTCCGTTTGCATGAAATGTTTTTTTCCATCCTTTTACCTTCAATCTATGTGTGTCTTTTGTTCTAAGGTGTGTCTCTTGTAGACAACATATGTATGGGTCCTGTTTTCTTATCCACGCAGCTACCCTATGTCTTTTGATTGGATCATTTAATCCATTTACATTTAAGGTTATTATTGATATGTAGTTGTTTATTGTCATTTTCTTCTTTAAAGGTGTATTCCTTTTTTGCTATATTCTTTTCCCACTTTGATCTGTTTACAACAGGCCCCTTAACATTTCCTGCAGCATTGGTTTGGTTGTAATGAATTCCTTGAGTTTCTTTTTAGTCTGGGAAGCTTTTTATTTCTCCTTCAATTTTAAACGATAGCCTTGCTGGATAAAGTAGGCTTGGTTGTACGTTCTTGTTCTGCATTACTTTGAATATTTCTTGCCATTCCCTTCTGGCCTCAAGTGTTTCTGTTGAGAAGTCAGATGTCATCCTTATGGGGGCTTCTTTGTAGGTGATAACTTTCTTTTCTCTTGCAGCTTTTAATATTTTTCTTTATCGATTAGCTTTGGTATTTTAATTATGATGTGTCTTGGTGTAGGTTTCTTTGGGTTTCTCTTTAATGGAGTCCTCTATGCTTCTTGGACTTGTGAGAGTTTCTCTTGCATTAATTTAGGGAAGTTTTCAGCTATGATATGATTGAACAAAATCTCTATTCCTTGTTCTTTTTCTTCTTCTTCAGGAACCCCTATGATGTGGATGTTATTTCTCTTCATGTTATCACAGAGCTCTCTAAGGGTTTCCTCTGACTTTTTGAGTCTCTTTTCTCTTTTCTTCTCTGTTTTCATGCCTTCTGTAAGGCCAGGAGCTGCCATCATGGCCATTCACATGCAGGTTCCCATTGGATTCGGGCAGACGATAAAGAAACGGCGGAGTCGGAGGATGGTGGGCCATCCTATTTATTGGTGTCTCACCAAGACAGGCAAACCACAAAAGAAGACAAGGGAAAAGCAGAAAACCAGCTTTTCCCATGAAGGGCAAGGGATCAGGGAAGCCCCTGCAATCGTGATAGCAGGAACTGAGTGAGCCAGCTCCTGGTCTGTCCCACTTTATAGTGTAGAAAACCAAAATCCCTTAATCCAATATACAAACAAGGAAGTCTCCAATACAAAGTCACCTATCCAAGGCATAATTGGATTCCTCATGAGAGTGCACCACCCAGATCATACAATCAGTCAAGGGTGTGGGGAAAAGCTTAGTCCTAAAACCAAACCTTAGGCTACAACGACCTGGCCTGCTTATAGCCTGTCCCCCACACCCAATATAAGTCACAAGCGAGCAAACATATATCATATTTACAAACTTATTTGACCAACATTCCACCCCTTTTGCTCACTTTACAATCTAAACCACAGGCATCTTCCATGATGGTCACTGTGCAAGGAGTGGAATACATTGCATAAACAGAAATAGTACCAACTACAGCAATAGGATTAACAGATCAAAAACTATGGGCGAAATGAGAGAGCTGTCAGTGGCACCAAGAGAGGCAAATCCTTTCCCTCTGGCAGAATACAGGCCAGAGTTTTGTCTGCAGACAGCACCGTAGCTGGCACCAGAGGCCGCCCTGAGCGGGCATACCAAACCTTATTGGCCAATACACCAGCATCTGCTGGTTCTATGTGTAGTAAAATAGGAGAACTCATTATTGGCCATAAAGAAATTACAAAGGTGCCCTTCAAAATGCTGTCCCCTTGAGCACTCAAGGGATAATACACTTCTACCTTAGGTGGTCAGGTGCTGGTTGCTCAAGGAGTTAACTGGAGGTCCACCTCTAGCTCCTTTCCCCATGGTGCCAACAAGGCCACCCATCTCAGATGGGGGGCCTGTACTGTCCAGGGCCAAGTCCATTGAAGCCGTTGTCCTTTAAGAAGGGCTGTTGGAGCAGGTAAGAGCACGTTGCCCTCCTGTCCGAAACCTGGCTTGAGTAAAATGTCCTTGGTGCGTATCTGCAACTGAATGGGGGCAGCTGTCCGATGCAGGAGGGCCTCTACTGGAGCTGGGCTCCCCCGTCGAGGTCACTCATTCAAAATCCGGAGTACTGTCCATAAGCAGTGTGTCCATCCAGTAAGGGAGCCAGTGCCGCCCTCCTGTCGCAGTCCCTGCTTCAAGAGTCCATTATACCGCTCAATGATACCAGCAGCCTGGGGGTGGTAGGGAACATGGTACTTCCAGTCCACCCCCAGCTTTTGAGTCCATTGCCTCACCATTGAACCAGTGAAGTGGGTACCATTGTCACTTTCAAGGACCAGCGGTCGCCCGTATGCAGCACTCAGGCAGTCCAGAGCCTGTATGACTGCCCTCTGGTCAGGGTTACGAGCAGGGTAAGCAGCAAGCAGCCCGGTGCCAGTATCTACACAAGTGACTGCATACTGGTACCCTTCTGACTTTGGTAAGGGTCCAATAATGTCTATCTGCCATCGTGTCAGTGGAACATGACCCCTCTGAATCTGTCCAGGCGACACCAGTGGTCTCCGAGGGTGTTCTTTGGAACATACTGCACATTGCTCACAGGCTGCAAGTACCTCTGCATAGGACACAGTCAAGTTCCAGGCCTTAACCGTAGCCCACATAGTTTTCTGTCCTGCATGGAGCAGACACCGGTGGAGCCACTGTGCCACATCACCTGCAGGGGCAGTCTCCAACCATCGCACCCTTGCCAACGTATCTGCCTCATCATTCCCAGGATGGGCTAGAGGGGCATGCCCTGTGACATGATATACTGTCACTTGCTTCTGGTGTCCTATTTCCCATAAGTCCTGCCACATAGCCTGACCCCATAGTGGACGGTGCATTACCATCCACTGGTTAATGTGCCAAGTAGCAATCCAAAGGGTAAGTCCACGATAGACGGCCCAGCTGTCAGTACAGATTACCAGAGGTGAAGGTTCATTATGGGCAACTAGCCAAACAGCTCTTAATTCTGCCCATTGGCTGCTTTGGCCTATACACGTGTCCATCCAAATAGTCTCAGTGGCCGGATGGAAGGCTATAGCTATCCATTTGGCAGGTTGGCCCCTGCTGGAACCATCAGTATACCAGGCATCCTCGGGGATGGGCACCCGCCCTTCCTGGTAGGGACTGACTTCAGGTTCTGCCTCCTGAGCCCCAGTTGCACCTGACTCTAAGGTTGCATAGGTGACTGGACCCAAGACTTCCTGCAGTTCTGCCCTCAATGGGCTGGTGCTAAGAGCACAGCGTTGCTGCAGGTAGGCACCCCACTTGGCCAGGGTGGACATTTGGGCCATACCACTGTGTGGTTTAGTTGCCCAATCTCTCACCCATCCAGCAATAGGGTATGTTGTCTTGACTGTAACTGGTGTTGTGGTTGTAATACTCTCAGTTGCCAGGAGGGTAGCATACACAGCTGCCAGGTGCTTCTCTACTAATGAGTAACGAACTTCAGCACCTTTCCACAATTGGGACCAAAACCCAATAGGTTGCCGTAGGCGCTCTGTCCGCTGCCACAAGCCCCATCCAAACCCCTCTGAGGTTACATGAACATCCAGCTCACAGGGCCTGGCAGGATCAAACACATTCAAGGCCTGTGCCACCTTGACAGCTCTCTTAGCAGCTGCAAATGAACCTTGCGCCTGCTCAGTCCAATCCCAGCGAACCCCCTTTCGAATAAGGTTGTACAAGGGGCGTAGTAACTGAGCCAAATGCGGTATAAATGCTTGCCAATACCCCAACAAACCTAAGAATTCCTGTAACTGTTTTACCGTAGTGGGCATGGAGTATGCTTGAATCTTATCTATAACTGCGTCAGGGATAACTTTTGTCTTACCCGACCAGACAACTCCCAAGAATTTAACAGATAACCCAGGTCCTTGTAATTTGTTCTCATTAACTGCCCAGCCACATGCTTTCAAATGGGATAGCAGGATAGGGACTGCTTGCACCAATTCTGAAAGAGAATCACTAGTTAGCATAATATCATCAATATAATGGTACATGCGGACTACCTCTGGCTGTTTCCATTTAGCCAGGTCAGCAGCTACCAGCCCATGGCACAAGGTGAGGCTATGCAAATAGCCCTGGGGTAACACTGTAAAGGTCCATTGTCTCCCTTCCCAACTGAAGACAAATTGGTCTTGACTCTCTGCGGCTATATCAATAGAGAAAAAAGCATTGATTGGCCAAGTCTGCCACAAAGTGGTATGTCCCCAACTCATGGCTTAGCCGATCCATCATGTTAGCTATCGAGGGAACAGCAGCGTGCAAAGGGGGAACAACTTTATTAAGTTCCCTGTAATCTACTGTCATTCTCCAGGTTCCATCTGCTTTGCGCACAGGCCATACTGGAGAGTTGTAAGGACTGTGTGCTGGCCGGATGATTCCTACCTTTTCTAGTTCGAGGATTGTCCCTGTGACTTCTTCATAACCACCTGGCAGGCGGTACTGCTTGGTGTTAGTCACACGTCGAGGGACGGGTAATTGCAAAGGGGAATGTGATGCGTGTCCCTGCAATACAGCCTTCACAACCCTGATCCGCAGCCGGAACTCCCCAGCTGTAGTTTCCAACCACAGTCCTTGCAACACATCTACCCCCAAAATATATTCAGGAATAGGAGATACATACACCTTATATGGCTTAGGAGGCAGTCTCCCTATCCCCAATGGAATAGTTATTGGCTTCACTTGAACAGTTTGGCCCCCATAACCGTCAATGGCCACTGAGGTCCCAGCAAACCGCTCTGGGTTTCCATAGAGAAGGGAACATTCTGCACCTGTATCCACCAAGGCCAACACCCGTTGTACATTGGAAGGGGACCAGTGGATAGCCAGTTCCACATGTGGCCTCCGGTCCCTGCCCATCCCCGTTAGATGGGTGCCTCGGCCTTTTTCCTATTCAAACTGGTACAATGGGTCTTGGGAGTCCTCCTCTCCCTCGGCCATCTCTATCATATAATCTTGTAACCGAGCTGTACGTGCACCAAACGTTTTATTGGTAGCTGCTGGGGCCTTTCGTCTCAGTGGCTGGAACTTCTGTTCCGGTTTAAGCTGCTGCCAAAGCTCCAAGAGAATTTTATTAGACTGACCATCCAATTTCCCCTTATCTGCTCCAGCCACAATCAAGTCTACCCACATCTGCATTCAGGTAATCTTTACAGGCCCCTTTCCCTTGTTAGTTGGGGGGGAAACATAGGTAGCAGCCCTCACTGCTTTATGATCCCGAGCGGCCTCCAGCTCTCCCAAATCTGCTACCATCTGTGTGACTGCATTGATGGGCTGCCCCACATAGGGGCCCAAGATAGCCACAAGTGACCCAAAAAGGGCTGACGGGGTGCTAGCAAGGACAAATTCCCTCATTTTTGCTGTAAACACTTCCTCGTCTGGCCCACGAGACCCAGGGTTGAAAACAGCATTCTTCATACCTAGTTCCCGAAGGACCTTTACTAACTCATTGTAGCACTGCCACCGACTCATTGCCCCCGGCAATTCTCCAGCATTCTGTCAGACCATACGAATGGCGGCCATCACCCATTCTAATAGGGTATGGTCTCCTGGGTTGCCATGGCAGTTCTGAAGACACTGCCTCAAGGAAGAGTGTGTGGTAATGGCGGCCAATTTCTCCATCTCTCTTCCGGAGAGCATGATGCCATCCACCCCTATATCCCATAATCGTAGTAACCAGGTTACCAGGGATTCAGTAGGTTTCTGCCTAAATTGTGCCCCCAACTCCATCAGCTCTGCCTGGGTATAGGGCCAGACCACAGAGTGTTCCATTACCTGGGCAAGAGGCTGTGGCTGCCCCTGAGGGACTCTTTGTTGCTGGGTTTTTACCTTCTTGGCGACAACTGGTCGGGCTCTCAGTGTGCATATGGCAGCTTCAGCCTGAGCCTTCTCATCCTCAGAAGAGGAGTTGCAAGTGCCTGCTCCCGCTGACTCAAAGCCAATCCACCGGCATGGATGCTGCTGCTCCTTTGGTGACCGTTTAGGCTCCTGTGGCTGCTGGTTTTGGCCGGAAGCTGAGACTCGAGCTCTTGAATCCGCAGTTGTTTCTCCAACAACTGCCGGTGAAAACGTTCAGCTTCCAGGGTAAACTGCAACTCGCGAACCCATAATTCCTTCTCCAGTGCTCGCTCCAATTCCAGCCTTTTCTGCCGTTCTATTTGCAATTCATACTGAAGCTTTTTACCTCGGGCAGCTTCTCGCACAGAACTCTTGGTTTCCTCTTGAGTAAAAAAACATGTAGCCCATGGCCCCTAAAAGGACAGCCATGGGGAGCCAGAGCAGCAACCAGTACTCTATCCCACCCATCAAGGGTGGTGGCCCCATACCAATCTCTGAATCCTGCCGACTACACCAGTTGTAAGGCCAGGAGCCGCCATCATGGCCATTCACATGCAGGTTCCCATTGGATTCGGGCAGACGATAAAGAAACGGCGGAGTCGGAGGATGGTGGGCCATCCTATTTATTGGTGTCTCACCAAGACAGGCAAACCACAAAAGAAGACAAGGGAAAAGCAGAAAACCAGCTTTTCCCATGAAGGGCAAGGGATCAGGGAAGCCCCTGCAATCGTGATAGCAGGAACTGAGTGAGCCAGCTCCTGGTCTGTCCCACTTTATAGTGTAGAAAACCAAAATCCCTTAATCCAATATACAAACAAGGAAGTCTCCAATACAAAGTCACCTATCCAAGGCATAATTGGATTCCTCATGAGAGTGCACCACCCAGATCATACAATCAGTCAAGGGTGTGGGGAAAAGCTTAGTCCTAAAACCAAACCTTAGGCTACAACGACCTGGCCTGCTTATAGCCTGTCCCCCACACCCAATATAAGTCACAAGCGAGCAAACATATATCATATTTACAAACTTATTTGACCAACACCTTCATTTATCGTGTACTCTAATTCACTGATTCAATCCTCTGCTCTATCTAGCCTGTTTTTAATTCCTTTCATTGTTGTCTTTATTTCTGATATTGTATTTGTCATCTCTGACTGATTCTTTTTTATACTTTCTATTTCTTTATTTAGGTGTTCATAGTGACCATCCATTGTTGTTCTAAGATCCCTAAGCATCCTTACAATCATTATTTTGAACTCCGCATCTGGAAGTTTGATTATTTCCATATCACTCAGTTCATCTCCTGAAGATGTCACTTATGGTTTCATTTGGATTGCACTTTTTTGTCTTCTTATGTTTTATTTGTAGAGTTGGTTGAATCTAGGATTGGTGTTGTCTGCCTCCAGTTTTCAGTTGTGTTATTTCTAGGTCTTCTTGGGCTGGTATCAGCTGTTATCTGTAATCCACTTTCGGATTTGGGCAGCTTTGAAGTCTTGATTTGTTTGGTTTCTTAACAGGTGATAGTCTTGTTTACTGATCTTGGCAGGGGGCTTCCTCGAAACTGTATCCAGGAATGCAATGGGTGTAACCTGAGACTCTGAAGGCCTCTTAAGCCAGCTAATCTCACTGGGGGCAGGGTGTTTTCTCAGCTTCAGTAGGGGGAGGTGTATCTCAGATCTCCATGGAGACCTGAGTTACTGCCCCTCCTCCCCACTTCTTGTTTTCAGCTGTGTCTTGTTGCGCTGATTGGAGCTGGATAGATGTCCGGAGATCTCTGATCCAGAAGCAATTCAGCTCTGTTTTGTGAAAGGTTCAGTCCCTCCCCCAGCTATGGCTGCCTCCACATGGATGAGTCAGCTTTTTTAGTTCATTTCCTGCATTCCTTAGCCCCTCACAGTCTGTCCCTCTCCCTGTCCTTTCCACTTGGGAGATAAGCTGGTCTTTTCAGCACACCTCGCTCCCTGGTCACCAGGTAAGTGGCTGTGAGCAGTAGTTTCTGCTCTTTTCCCTATGTGAGATCCTCTCTGGGCTCTCAGCCTCACACCCCCCCGCCCCGTTCCTGTAAGCAGAGTAGATTAGGCGCTCCCTACCAGGATTGTGGCTTTTTCTTTGCTCCTTGGTTTTTGAGAGCTGTTCTTGCAGTTCAGAGTTGGTTTTTCATGCTGATTTTTCCTAAATTGATTTGTATTTCAGTTTGGTGGTGAGAGGTGGGCATCGTGCATCCACCTACTCCGCTGCCATCTTCCTTCTCAATCCTCATTATTCTTATATTGCTTTTTATGATAGAGTTAGACAATTCTTATAGAGCTCTCTCATTTTTTTAAATTTGTGAATTTTTCTCCTTTTCTCTCTGTATTATTTCTAGTTGCCTGTCTTAGATGTCACTGACTTCTTCCTCTATCTGGACTGCTCTATTAGCTAAAATTGCTACCTCAGCCTTCAATTCACATACTGAGTTCTTCATTTCTGTTTTTAAAATTTCAATCTACTTGGTGAAGTGTTCATTTTGTTCATTAATTTGTTTTTTGAGCTCACTAAGTTGCTTACTGATGTATTCTCATATCTCATTGAATATTTTCAAAACATCAATTTTGAATTATCTATCATTAATTCCAAGGCTTCCAAGTGATTGAGATTTTGTACTGGAATTTTTCATTTTTTTTCTGAAATACATCTCTGTTTTGTGTAGCAATGGTATTTGATTTCTTCTTCCATGAGGGCATGTGAGAGTGGTATTGTTAAGAACTTTAACATACAAACATAAAAAAAATAATTAAAAAAACACAATATAAAATATAAAAATTTAAAAAATTATGACAGGAAGACAAGATGGTGATGGAGTATGCGGACATACCAACTTCCATCTCCCAGAACCAAAGTGGATTACAAACTAATTATAAGAACCATCATCTGGAAAAACCAACTTTAGATTAAACTAAGAGGGCTCTTCAACCAAGGAACACTGAAGAAGCCACACTGAGACTGGTAGGAAAAGCAGAAATGCAGAGAGGGCTGCCCAGCTCCCCAGAGTGAATGGCAGCCCGGAGAGACTCACGTGGTGGGAAGTAAGATTAGCAGAGAGGGGAGGGTCCTGAGTCCCAGGAACAAAGCCCCAGCCTGCAGCCCCAGAGCGTAGAAGAGGTGTATGGACAGTATTTAGCTGGAAACAAGACAAGATACTGTTTGTGAGAAAGAGACAGAATTCTCAGACTCATGATTCTTCTTAAAGGGACCGTGCAGAAAACCTTTCTCACAACCACTCACCCAGGGCTCCAGGGGACGGGGAGAATGAGAGGACCAGAGTAGTAGGAAGAGAGAGTAATCTATGACACACAGGGAGAAACATTTTGAGAGACAGCCACCCTAAACCCTGGGCTGAGTCACTTCCCAAATCTGAAGTGAATATTTCCCCTGGAAACAGCAATACCAGCAAAGGGAAGCAGGACACCAGCCAAACAAGCTCTCCCATGGCACTCACAGCAGAGTCGCTTAGAAGGAAGGAGCTTTCGGGACTACAGTGGTGAGTCTTAGGGTCTGAGCTGCAGTGCCCCCACCCACATTGCTGAGGGCTCGTCCGAGAAAGGGCAGCAGTGAGACATGGAAGTGTGGTTCTGTCAGCAAGGGCGTAAGATGGCTGGCCACCACTGAGGCCCAGGAGTGAGTTCAATCATGCCCAGCTGGGGAAAAGGCATGCAAAAGTGGTCAAGCCCAGCTGCAAACTGCCTACAATCAAGCCCATGGGGAAAGAACAGGAGCCCCAGAAGGGATGGAGACCTGCCCTTGAGGAAGGGCGCAGGAGCACAGCCTTGCCCCGCCTGCAGAACCGAAGCTTGTGGCCTGACTTGGGAGCCGGCTCCTCCCACGGAAATGGAGCCAAAAGCCCAGGATAGGCAAAGTCCCACTAGTGAGCCTGGGCACACAGTCCCACCGGGCTGTGGAGCCAAGGCTTTTAGCCATCCTATGAGTGGGCTCCTCCTGCAGGGACAGGGTGAAAGTCAGGAATCAAGCAGAGACCCACAGCCAAGCAAAGGTGATCACCCCTGCCCTCAGGGCCGAACAAAATGCCACTGGTGGAGGCGGGGCAAAGGCCAAGGCCACTGAGGCTTGTACACCCAAGCACATGATCACAGCCACTCCTGTGAAGGAGAGGTGGAAACCACAGCAACGCACATACCCGAATGCCCTAGGCATCAACAGCAAAAGAAGTGGCGGGCCTGCAGAGAGACCACACTAAAAGAACACAGAGGCCACACCCAGTGGAATCCAGTGGCCAAAACCTTCTTTTGCAAAGACAAAATGGGAAGGCAGAGAAATGCAATACAAATGAATCAAGAGAAATCCCCAGAAAAGGACTGAATGAGTCAGATATAACCAAATTACCAGATGCAAAGTTTAAAATAACGATTGGTAGGATGCTCAAAAACATTAGAACAACAATAAATGGTCATTACAAACACCTAATTAAAGAGATAACAAATAATAAAAAAGAATCAGTCAGAAATGACAAATATAATATCAGAAATGAACACAATGGAAGTTATTAAAAGCAGGATGGATGAAGCTGAGAATAGAATCAACAAGTTAGAGGACACGATAAATGAAGGCATGGAAGCAGAGCAGAAAAAAGAAAAGAGACTCAAAAGGTCTGAGGAAACTCTTAGAGAGCTCTGTGACAACATAAAGAGAAATAACATTCGCATTGTAGGGGTTCCTGAAGAAGAAGAGAAAGAACAAGGGATAGAGACTTTGTTCAAATATATCATAGCTGAAAACTTCCCTCAATTAAGGCAGGAAAACATCTCACATGTTCAAGAAGCACAGAGAAGTCCATTAAAGAAAACCCAAACAAATCTACACCAAGACACATCATAATTAAAATACCAAAGCTAAGTGATAAAGACAAAATATTAACAGCTGCTAAAGAAGAGAAGACTATCACCTACAAAGGAATCTCCATAAAAATTACTTCTGACTTCTCAACAAAAACATTTGAGGCCAGAAGGGAATGGCAAGAAATATTCAAAGCACTGCAGAACAAGAGCCTACAACCAAGACTACTTTATCTAGCAAGGCTATCGTTTAAAATTGAAAGAGAACCTGAAACAGTTAAGTGCATAGAAGAAGACATAGGTACTAAACTCATGGACCTGGGTTTTAAAGAGCATTTTATGAATTTGACTCCAAAGGCAAGAGAAGTAAAGGCAAAAATTAATGAATGGGACTACATCAAACTAAGAAGTTTTTGCTCAGCAAGAGAAACTGATAACAAAATAAACAGACAGCCAACTAAATGGGAAATGATATTTTCAAACAACAGCTCAGATAAGGGCCTAATATCCAAAATATACAAAGAACTCATAAAACTCAACAACAAACAAACAATTCAATAAAAAAAAATAGGAAGAGGATATGAACAGACACTTCTCCCAGGAAGAAATACAAATGGCCAACAGATATATGAAAAGATGCTCATCTTCATTAGTTATTAGAGAAATGCAAATCAAAACTGCAATGAGATACCACCTCACACCTGTTAGATTAGCTATTAACAAGACAGGTAATAGCAAGTGTTGGAGAGGCTGTGGAGAAAAAGGAACCCTCATCCACTGTTGGTGGGAATGTAAAGTAGTACAACCATTATGGAAGAAAGTATGGTGGTTCTTCAAAAAACTGAAAATAGAACTACCTTATGACCCAGCAATCCCTCTACTGGGTATATACCCTCAAAACTCAGAAACATTGATACATAAAGACACATGCAGCCCCATGTTTATTGCAGCATTGTTCACAGTGGCCAGGACATGGAAACAACCAAAAAGCCCATCAATAGACGACTGGATAAAGAAGATGTGGCACATATACACTATGGAATATTACTCAGCCATAAGAAATGATGACATCAGATCATTTGCATCAAAATGGTGGGATCTTGATAACATTATACAAAGTGAAATAAGTAAATCAGAAAAAAACAGGAACTGCATTATTCCATACATAGGTGGGACATAAAAGTGAGACTAAGAGACATTGATAAGAGTGTGGTGGTTATGGGGGGAGGGTAGAGAGGGAGAGGGAAAGGGGGAGGGGGAGGGTCACAAAGAAAACTAGGTAGAAGGTGACAGAAGACAATCTGACTTTGGGTGATGGGTATGCAACATAATTGGATGACAAGATAACCTGGACATGTTATCTTTGAATATATGTATCCTGATTTATTGATGTCATCCCATTAAAAAAAAATAAAAAAATAAATTTGAAAGAGAAATCAAAAGCTTTCCAGACAAAAAAAAAAAACTCAAGTAATTTACTACAACCAAACCAAGGCTGCAAGAAAGCTAAGGGGCCAGGTATAAACAGATCAAAGGAGAAAAAGAATAAAGCAAAAGAGGAATACAGTTTTAAAGAATAAAATGGCAATTAACAATGACATATCAATAATAACCTTAAATGTAAATGGATTAAATAATTTGATCAAAAGACATAGGATAGCTGCATGGATAAGAAAACAGGACCCATACATATGCTGTCTATAAGAGACACACCTTAAACAAAAGATGCACAAGGACTGAAGATAAAAGGATGGGAAAAAGTATTTCACGCAAATGGAAATAAAAAAAAGGCTGGGGTAGCAGTACTTATATCAGACAAAATGAACTTTAAAACAAAGGCTATAGTAGAAGATAAAGAAGGTCACTACATAATGATAAAGGGAGCAATCCAACAAGAAGATATAACCGTTATAAATATCTATCCACCTAATATAGAAGCACCTAAATATATAAAGCAAACTGATAGATTTAAAGGGCAAGATCAACAGCAATAGTATAATAGTAGGGGATTTCAATACCCCACTAACATCACTAGATAGATTAACAAGAAAAAAATTAACAAAGAAACAGCAGAATTAAAGGACATAGTAGGTCAACTCCATTTAATAGATGTCTTCAGAATCTTTCACCCTAAAACAGCAGAATATACATTCTTTTCAAGCGCTCATGGTACATTCTCTAGAATAGACCACATGTTAGGGCACAAAAGCGGTCTCAACAAATTAAAGAAGATTGAAATTATATTGAGCACTTTCTCTGATCACAGTGGCATTAAACTAGAAATCAACCACAACAGAAAAACTGAAAAACATTCTAACACTTGGAAACTAAATAGCATGTTATTAAATAATGAATGGGTTAACAATGAGTCAAAGAAGAAATTAAAAAATTCCTAGAAACAAACGATAATGAGCATACATCAACTCAAAATTTCTGGGACACAGCAAAAGCAGTCCTGAGAGGGAAGTTTATAGCATTACAGGCATACCTCAAGAAGCTAGAAAAAGCTCAAATAAACAACTTGACCCTACCTCTAAAAGAACTAGAAAAAGAACAGCAAGTAAAGCCCAGAGCTAGTAGAAGGAAGGAAATAATAAAGATCAGAGCAGAAATAAATGACATAGAGGCTAAAGAAACAATACAGAGGATCAATGAAACCAGGAGCTGGTTCTTTAAAAAGGTAAACAAGATCAATGAACCTTTAACCAGACTCACCAAGAAAAAAAGAGAGAGGACTCAAATAAATAAAATTACAAACAAAAGTGGAGAAATAACAACTGACACAACAGAAATACAAAATATTGTACGAAAATACTATGAAGAACTGTATGCCAAAAAACTAGACAACCTAGATGAAATGGACCAATTCCTTGAAACATATAATCTCCCAAAATTAATCTGGAAGAATCATAAAACCTAAACAGGCCAATTACAACAAATGAGATTGAAACTGCTATAAGAAAACTCCCAAAAAAGAAAAGTCCTGGGCCTGATGGCTTCACAAGTGTATTCTACCAAATATTCAAAGAAGAACTAACTCCTATCTTTCTCAAGCTATTTCAAAAAATTCAAGAAGAAGGAAGACTTCCAAGCTCCTTTTATAAGGCAAGCATAATTCTGATTCCAAAACCAGTCAAAGACAACACAAAGAAAAAAATTATAGGCCAATATCCCCGATGAATTTAGATGCAAAAATCCTCAACAAAATATTAGCAAATGGGATCCAGCAATATATGGAAAAAATCATACACCATGATCAAGTGTGATTTATTCTTGGGAGGCAAGGCTGGTACAATATTTGCAAATCAATCAATGTGATTCATCACATACAATAAACAATAAGAAAGAGAAAAACCACATGATAATTTCAATAGATGCAGAAAAAGCATTTGATAAAATCCAGCATCCATTCATGATCAAAACTCTCAGCAAAGTAGAAATACAGGGAACATACCTCAACATGATAAAGGCCACCCATGACAAACCCACAGCCAATATTATACTTAAAGGGCAAAAATTAAAAGCAATCACCTTAAGATCAGGAACAAGGCAGGGGTGCCCCCTTTCACCATTCTTATTCAACATAGTTCTGGAAGTCCTAGCCACAGCAATCAGACAAGAAAAAGAAATAAAAGGCATCCAAATTGGAAAAGAAGAAGTAAAACTATCATTATTTGCAGATGATATGATTTTGTATATAGAAAACCCTAAAGTCTCAGTCAAAAAACTACTGGACCTGATAAATGAATTCAGCAAGGTGGCAGGATATAAAATCAATACTCAGAAATCAGATGCATTTTTATACACTAACAATGAACTGTCAGAAAGAGAAATTAAGGAATCAATCCCCTTTACCATTGCAACCAAAAAGTAAAGTACCTAGGAATAAATTTAACCAGGGAGATTAAAGACTTGTACTCATAAAATTATAAAGCATTGATAAAAGAAATCAGGGAAGATACAAACAAGTGGAGGCATATACCGTGCTCATGGTTAGGAAGAATAAACAGCATTAAAATGTCTATATTACCCAAAGCAATTTATAAATTCAATGCAATACCAATTAAAATACCAATGCCTTACTTCAAAAATATAGAACACATATTCCAAAAATTTATATGGAACCAAAAGAGAACACGAATAGCCTCAGCAATCATGAAAAGGAAGAATAAAGCAGGAGGTTTCACACTTCCAGATATAAAGTTATAATATAAGGCCATTGTACTCAAAACAGCCTGGTACTGGCATAAGAACAGGCATATAGATCAATGGAACAGAACTGAGAACCCAGAAATAAACCCACACTTTTATGGACAA
This sequence comes from Saccopteryx leptura, assembly GCF_036850995.1. Taxonomy (NCBI): domain Eukaryota; kingdom Metazoa; phylum Chordata; class Mammalia; order Chiroptera; family Emballonuridae; genus Saccopteryx; species Saccopteryx leptura. The sequence goes on from NC_089505.1 coordinate 174,520,846, forward strand.
CTTATATTTGACAAAGGAGGTAAGAGCATACAATGGAGTAAAGACAGCCTCTTCAACAAATGGTGTTGGAAAAATTGGACAGCTACGTGTAAAAAAATGAAACTAGACCACCAACTTACACCATTCACAAAAATAAACTCAAAATTGATAAAAGACTTAAATATAAGCTGTAAAACCATAAGCATCTTAGAAGAAAACATGGGCAGTAAGCTCTCTGACATCTGTTGCAACAATATATTTGCCGATTTGTCTCCACAGGCAAGTGAAACAAAAGATAGGATAAACAAATGGGACTTTATCAAACTAAAAAGCTTCTGCACAGCTAAAGACAATAAGAACAGAATAAAAAGACAAATTACACAATAGGAGAATATATTTGACAATGCATCTGATAAGGGGTTAATAACCAAAATTTATAAAGAACTTGTAAAACTTAATACCAGGAAGACAAACAATCCAATCCAAAAATGGGCAAAAGAAATAAATAGACACTTCTCCAAAGAGGACATAAAGATGGCCAATAAGCATATAAAAAATTGCTCAACATCACTAATGATTAGAGAAATGCAAATTAAAACCACAATGAGATATCATCTCACACCAATCAGAATGGTGCTCATCAACAAAACAACACAAAATAAGTGCTGGCGAGGATGTGGAGAAAAGGGAACCCTCCTGCACTGCTGGTGGGAAAGCAGACTGGTGCAGCCACTGTGGAAAACAGTATGGAGATTCCTCAAAAAATTAAAAATCGAATTGCTTTTTGGCCCAGGTATCCCACTTTTAGGAATATACCCCAAGAACACCATAGCACTGTTTGAAAAGAAGACATGCACCCCCATGTTTATGGCAGCATTGTTCACAATAGCAAAGATCTGGAAACAGCCCAAGTGTCCATCAGTGGATGAGTAGATTAAGTAACTTTGGCACATATATACTATGGAATACTACTCAGCCATAAGAAATGATGATATCGGGTCATTTACAACAACATGGATGGACCTTGATAACATTATATTGAGCGAAATAAGTAAATCAGAAAAAACGAAGACCTATATGATTCCATACATAGGAGGGACATAAAAATGAGACTCAGAGACATGGGCAAGAGCATAGGGGTTACGGTGTAGGGGGGAGAAGAATGATGAGGTTGGGGGAGGGGAGGGTCACAAAGAAAACCAGTTAGAAGGTGATGGAAGACAATTGGACTTTGGGTGATGGGAATGCAGCATAATCAAATGTCAAAATAACCTAGAGATGTTTTCTCTGAACATATGTACCCTGATTTATCAATGTCACCCCATTAAAATTAATTTTAAAAATTATGACAATGATTCCAAGATTGCAGTAGAGTGGGTGGACATTCCAAGTGCAATCTCCCAGAACCAAATTAGATTAAAACTTAATTTAAGAAGAACCTCCTTGAAAACCAATTTTGGACTAAAAGAAGAGGAGTCTATGCTGAGATGCAGAAAGGGTTGCTCTGCTCCCAAGAACGAGCTGCCGCTGAGGGCCCAGAGGTACTCTTACTGTGATGTCACCCTGAAAAGTGTAGGTCATCATCCCCAGGGCCGAAGTACCAACCAAGGGCCCCAGAGCCTGGGAGAGGTGCCCACCTAGCATTTGGAGGTGAAAAGATCCAGGTTTCTACCTGCAAGAGAAACAGAGCTCTCAGGGATGCAGACTCCATCTTAAAGAGCCAGCACAGAAAATCTTGTTCACAGCCATTTATCTTGAGCTGAGAGGACTAGAGTTGCTTAAAGAGAGTATAAGTTGGATGTCCAGGGAGAAACACTGTGGGAGATGACCATTGCAACCCTTGTACTGAGCCATTCTCCAATACTGCATTTGCCATTTTTCTTGAGTAGAGCAGTCCCCTACGAGTGGCATCAGCCTAGGAAAAACAACTGCTCCACCCTTGGGAGTTTCTCCTACCCCAGTCATGGAGACAGGGTCATTCTGAGAGGCCAGGAAGCAGGAGGCGTGCCAATGACTTATGTAAAACCAGTAGCCACAGCCACCATAATAGCTGTTTGGCCTGTGCAGGTTCACATTTGATTCAAATAGATGGTAATGAAATAATGAAGCCAAGAATTGGTAGGCCATTACCTTAATCCTAGCTGACACCCAGCTGTCTAGAAATACACATGGAATGAAAACACTTCCCTTTCCATTCAGGGTTCCCAAAGCCACTGACTCATCTGAGTATTCCTAGAATCAAAGGTTTCTACATCACCAGCCTTATTCACCTCTGTTCCCCATCTTCTTCTCTCTGCACAAACTGGCTTCTCCTTCAGCATTTTGCCATCTTGGCTGCTTCTCCCCCTGCCATGCTAATTTCAGGAACTGAGAGAGAGCACACCCCCTGGTCTGCCCCATTTTAGTGTAGAAATCAAAACCTTTAAGCCAATATACAAATAAGAAAATCTCTGATACAAAGTCACTTATCTGAGGCATAAATGGGATTCCTCATGAGAGTGCACTGCCCCACATCATGCAACAATCAAGGATGTGGGGAGAAGCTTAGTGTTAAGAAAATCTTAATATTAAAAGAATGGGAAAGGCTTAGTCTTAAAACTAATCCTTAGGCTATAAGGACCCTGCCTGCTTACAGCCTGTCCCCCACACCCAATGCAAACTATAAGCGAGCAAACACATACATTATATTTGCAAACTTATTTGACCTACAACTTAGTTTTCGGGTGTTGCAGCCAGAGCTCTTTCCCTCATACTACTGAGTCAAAGACTGGTGCTTCTTTTGCAAGGGAGACTCAGTAGAAATCATCCCAAGAGCAGTAGACCACATCTCTGGGTCTCAGAGGCCACACTCATCAGATTCTTGAAGCCACACCCTATTGAGGTCAGCAAAAAAAGTCTGGACAGACTGACACCTGGGGCAGAGGAGCAGAGCCACACTCAACAGTATTCCTAATCCCTGAATGGCCGTAGGCTCTAGACCAGGGGTCGGGAACCTTTTTGGCTGAGAGAGCCATGAATGCCACATATTTTATTTATTTTTTCTTTTCTTTTTTTTTTTTTTTCTTTTTGAAGCTGGAAACATGGAGAGACAGTCAGACAGACTCCCGCATGCGCCCGACCGGGATTCACCCAGCACGCCCACCAGGGGCTACGCTCTGCCCACCAGGGGGCGATGCTCTGCCCCTCCGGGGTGTCGCTCTGCTGCGACCAGAGCCACTCTAGCGCCTGGGGCAGAGGCCAAGGAGCCATCCCCAGCGCCCGGGCCCTCTTTGCTCCAATGGAGCCTTGGCTGCGGGAGGGGAAGAGAGAGACAGAGAGGAAGGAGGGGGGGTGGAGAAGCAAATGGGCGCTTCTCCTATGTGCCCTGGCCGGGAATCGAACCCGGGTCCCCCGCACGCCAGGCCGACGCTCTACCGCCGAGCCAACTGGCCAGGGCCACCACATATTTTAAAATGTAATTCCATGAGAGCCATACAATATGTTTAATACTAAATACAAGTTAAATGTGTGCATTTTATGTAAGATCAACACTTTTAAAGTACAATAAATCTCTGAATTCTTTTTAATAATGTTGTTATGCTGTTGCTAACCAATGATGAATACAGTACTTCTTACCAATAATGCAACTTCTGGTGCTGCATGGTTTTGCTGATGGCTCTGTAGTATGGTTGATACATAGTGAGGTTAAGCTTCATGCAGGCGTTGAGACTTCCATCCATTAAACGTGATCATAGGTTGATCTTAACGTTCTTTAGATGTGAGAAAGACTGCTCACATGCATACATAGAGCCAAACATTGTCAGTACAGCATTACTCACACACTGCAGTGTGTGGGATGTGACAGGAAGTGCGTTCCAAGTTTTGACAATCAACTGGTCCGCGGGTTGAAGTTTTTTTATTTCTCCCACTTGTGTTTGCTCACCAACTCTGCTTGCTGTCGTGCAAGTCTTTTTAAATCTTCATTCAGTGACTTGAACTTATTCACCAACATGTCTGAGGCCTTCAGGTCAGCAGCTTGTAGCTCAAAATATCTGATGGAGACACTGGGGATGTAACTCAGGTTGGTGCTGTTCACTGCACACTCGTGTAGATGGGTGATGAACTTAAAAAGAGAAGTGCGCTCATGAAATTCTTCAAAGCACACTTTGAATGACTGCAGGAGATTAGATGTGAAGCCTGCTAGCTGCTGGAGATCAAGATGTTGAGCAGGGTCACTTGCATCTTTAAACTCTCCCAGTTTTTCAAAGTGTAGTAAATGACCTGTTTCAATGTCGACGATGAAGAGTTCCAGCTTGTTTTCAAATGCAAACACTGGTTGTTGAAGGGATAAATAAGACTGTATTTCCAATGCCTGGCATTTTCACATTGAACTGGTTCAGATGTTCAGTCATGTCCATGAGATAGTAGAACTTCAGGAGCCACTCAGTGTTAGATAACTCAGGATGCCTGAATTTTTTCATTTCAAGAAAAGTCCAGATTTTGCTCAGACAAGCCTAAAAATGGCTGAGCACCTTCCCTCTTGATAGCCAATGCACATTTCTGTGCAGAAGCAGACCAGGATAATTATTCCCAACTTCATCCAACAGTGTTTTAAACTGACGATCATTCAAAGCTTGGGCAACAATAAAGTTGACCACCGAAATGACCAGCTACATCACCTCACCAAGCTGCTCACCACACACCTGAGCACAAAGCGCCTCCTGATGTAGGATGCAGTGAAAACTTAGGATGGGTCTCTTTTCCTGTTCACAAAGAAGTGCTACAAATCCTCTGTTTTTCCCCACCATGCATGGAGCACCATCAGTACACACCAAAATAAGTTTATCCATCGGTAGAGTTTTTTCTTTAGCAAACTCAGTGGAAGACTTGAATAAATCCTACCCTCTTCTTGTCTCTTTCATAGGCAAAACATTAAGACTTTCCTCACGTAGTGTGTCACCGACAGCATACCTTGCAATCACACTGAACTGGGATAAATGGCTTACGTCTGTTGACTCATCCAAAGCGAGAGAAAAGAATGGTGCTGCATTTATGTCTTTCACTTGTGTTATCTCAATTTGATTTGCCATCATGACAGTAAGATCATGAACAGTTCTTGCTAACAGAGGCATGTTTTTTATTCATTTGATTATCTTGTCTTTATCCAAAAAGTCATCAAAAAGTTTATTGACAACATCAAGCATGAATGTTTTGGCATACTCCCTATCTGTGAATGGCTTTCCGTTTCTAACAATTGCTAAAGTACCAGCAAAACTAGCCAAATTCCAGTCACCTGTTGGGTCCAAACACGGAGTTGCTGCTGACTAGCTTGCACCCTGCACAGTAGCTCTTGACATGCTTTTTTCCTGCTGTCCCCCACTGGATATTTCAATGCAAATGTAGTATGGCATGTGTCAAAGTGCCACTTTATATTTGACCATTTCATCGATGCAATTTTATCATTGCATATTAGACACACTGCAGAACCTGCTTTCTCCACAAAGGTGAATTCCTCTGTCCATTCCTGCTGAAAAGTACGATACTCCTCATCTTTTTTTCTTCTAGCCATCTTCTTCGTCCAAAGGGTTTCTGCAATTAGCTAGCTGACTACTTGATTAAAAGGAAGGCAGTTTACTTCCTGACCTCACAACAACCCGTGTATGTTATGCATTATCCAATAAAAATTTGGTGTTGTCCCAGAGGACAGCTCTGATTGGCTCCAGCCACCTGCAACCATGAACATGAGCATTGGAAATGAATGGATTGTAATACATGAGAATGTTTTATATTTTTAACATTATTATTTTTTTATTAAAGATTTGACTGTGAGCCAGATGCAGCCATCAAAAGAGCCACATCTGGCTCGCGAGCCATAGGTTCCCGACCCCTGCTCTAGACTCCACCAGAGGCTTTTTCAGTGGCCAGGCCTAATAAGCACCCAAAAGACAGAGAATGCAGGATTCGGGACTCAGGGAACGTTGGCCTTTTAAGCAGAACTTCCTCCAGACCCAGAGTGGGTAAAAGCAAGCCTAAATGGGCAGTTGGTATTTTCATGTGCACCTGGGCCCAGGAGAGGTAGCAACAAACTCTGGATTGCTTGTAGTTCCAAGAAGGTTGCAGAGGGCCAGTCACAGGCAGTGTCTCCCACTGGTCTGCACCAGGTTCCTGCTAGGGAAGTCCAGGGCTGGCACATCCAGTGGCCAGCTGCAGAGAACATTAGTTCAGAACCTAACAACCCTTGCTAGAGTGGTATCCAGTGGAAGGGATCTTCACACCTGGCCCAGCTGATGAGAGTTCCATTCTCTGTAATCAGCACTGGTACAGCAGCTCTTGTGTATTGAATAGGGTGGAGCTTTACAGTCAGCCAGCCTGGTGTTGGATATTCTGTACTGCTGGGCTAGATTCTACAAGGCAAAGGGAGAGAGGCATGGAGCATAGAAATTTAACATTTGGGTCCTTGTGAGCTTATTGTTGGATTTGGTCAAGGAGCTTAGCCACCTTCTGAGGAGGTACAGTCAACCTGTTGGAATCCATGGGAGCCCGAAAAGACTAGAGTAACAGGCTTTATTGAAAGAAAGAAAGGAACCCTGCTGGGCACTTCTCCGGGGAAGAAAGGCACCAGTACAAGCTAGGGGGATGAACTTTATAGGGTAAAGGAGAATCTTGAGCAAAGTGGGTGTTGAATCAAAAGTCCTGGTATGTCCAGAATGCTCCTCCTTGGGGTGGCTTGCTAGCTTCTTGGAATTCCTCCATCTCAGGGGTGATAGTCCAGTAAGTAAGGGTGAGGTCTGACAGATAAGTGGAACATCAAGAGGGCAGTTTGGAATTCCTGGTAAATTCATGTATCTATCATTTCTCAACTCTGTGGTATGATAAAAAAGGAAAAGAGGTGGTGGAAGGAGAGGGTATGGGGTTCAGGAAGGAGGTTTGTCTCAGATCAGCCATCTTCTGGAGCTACTTTCTGCTGTTATCCCTATATGGGGCCTCCTTCGTGAACCCTTCCTTGGGGTAGTTGGAGTAGGGGTTGTAAAAGCATTTGATTGTAGGAAATCCTAGAGATTTCTCCATCTAAGCCTGTAGGAATTTGATAAAAAAAAGAGGAAAGCATTAAAATTAGGTACCAAATTAGGATTGGTCCTATAGTTGGTGCTACGGGTATATTTATAGGGTTCCAGATTTTTCTGTTTAGCGAGAGCTGGTTTCAGGGTTAGTGTGTAGGGTTAGGTAGATTTTTTCACTTTTCTGATTGGCAAAGGTCTGCATATGGTTCTGTAAGAAACTAGTGAACAAATGTAAGAGGCAGGGTCCAAAACTTAGAAAAATAAGTAAGAGAGTGAGTGGACCAATGAAAGGAAATAGTCAAGACACCCAGTTTGTGTGAAACCACTGATTCCATGTTTATGAATTAGCTGGGCTTCAGAAAGAGAGAGAGAGTGGGAATAAGACAGGGCAGTGGCCAGTACCCCTGCCCCTAGACCCACTTTTATAGAAATTCTTAAAACAACAAGAAGAGGATTTACCTGTATACCTCATTTGGTCCTTAGATTGATGGGTAGTGTACTAGGAACTGGAAGAGGTTCATGGGGTGGAATTAGGTTGATATTTGGGATGAGATAGATTAGGGTACAGGTTTTTGTCCAATTAGTAGGGAGACACATATAGGTGTTGGTCCCACATTAGTAGAAAACCCCTGATTGGGTGATACAGAATGAGAGGTGGATAGAGAATTAATAGATAAGGGGTTGGTTTTGTTTCTCTGTTTCTGAGTTTCAGATGGTCAGGGTGAAGAAAAAAGTCACCCTTAGCAGCACTGGGAGTTGTCAGGATCATGGTGTGTGGACCTGTTCATGTGAAAGTCAGTCCTTGGGTGATGTACTGCTGGAAGTGCCTCTTAGACAGTCTTTGAACAGTTTGCTGAGTAACCTGTAAATTCTGTAAGTACTTAGGGAAAGGGTGGTTACATTTCTACACTTTGCAGTTAGAGTTTAAGTCCTAGTGACCACTGCTTCTAGCTGTAATTAGCAGCAGGTCCCAGCCTACAATAGGCATGGGGCATTGATACAAAAGGAATAAAGGAGATGCTATACATTAAATAAAGTAACAAAATCAGACTGTCAATACCCACAGTAGACATCTTCGAGGGATAAATAAAATTCAAATATTCAGGCAAGGCATAGTAGATGGCCCTTGTGTTTACAAGAAATGAGATTAGCTTATCTGCTACTTGGAAGAAATACCTTAGTCTCATGAAAGATGTTGTCCTTGGGCCTTCAGTGGCAATTCCCAGCATGCTGGGTGGCAAGGTCAGGTCACAGGTAGCTGGAGCAGGGCTAGAAGAGACTGAACCCTCCCTCCATGGAGTAAGAGTGCAGCTTACCTTCTCGTGTCCCTCTTTCCACAGCAATGATGTGTCCTTTGATGGGGCTGGGAAGCCTAGCAGGCTTCAGTTCAATGACCTTTCTTTCCACTCTGGAGCAGGGCCCTGATGGAATCCTATGAAGTCCTTAGGGCACTGGAGCCTTTAAGAGCATATGCCAAAAGCTGGTATTTCCTGACTTCTTTGGCCCTTATTTGCCTTTTCTGTTACTCACTTGGCCATTATAGACCTTAAAAGCCATGCTCAGAAGATCTCACTGAGGGGCTTGATTAAGAGAGCAAAATTGGGAATCCAGTGTCTAAAGAAGCCTATTAGACCAAAGAAAGAAAGAATTTGATCTGCGGTGGTAGGTGGTTGGAGACTATGGAGGGTCTGAGTTTGATCTAGGGTGAGACCTCAGGTGGTGGGGGTTAAGATGATGCCCAGATAGACTAAGGACTAAGAGTGAAGTTGAGCCTTAGCAGAGAAGACACAAAATCACTTCATTGCAAGGAAGTTAAAAAAGGTGGTGGTGTGTCTCCTTGAAGCAGGCAGGGAGGGGCTGCAGAGGACTAGGTTATTTACATATTGTAAGAGAGTACTAGTTTTGAGATTGTATGCTGCTAAATCCTGAGTTAGTGCCTGCCAAAACAGGTGTGGGCTGTTTTTGATCCCCTAGGGTAAGACAATTCATGTAAATTTCTGGGCTGCATTAGTGTCCGAGTCAGTCCAGGTAAATGCAAACAGAAAGTAAGAGTTAGGGTGTAGAGGAATGGTAAAGAAGGCATTCTTGAGGTCTAGGACCGTGAAGTGAGTGGTGTTTGAGGGAATGTGTGACAGTAATATGTAGGGATTAGGGACTACTGGATGGAGGGAAATTACTGCCTCATTGATTAGGTGTAAGGCTTGTATGAGGTGATAAACCCTTAAAGGTTTTTGAACAGGAAGGATGGAGGTATTGCAGGGAGAATCCATGGCGATGAGTATGCCTGGTTTAAGAGGTAGGTAATTATTGGTTTAAGGCCTTAGAAACAGACATGGTTACACATTAAACAAAGGCTTCAGATACACATTACGAATTAAGAAATTTAAATGAGTGTGCTTTACTTGTTTCAATTAAAATTATACTAGAGATATTTTCTGACAAACAAAGAGACAAAACAGATTACTCACTCACAGAGCTCAATAGACAACTCTGCTTTTTAAGCTTTTGAGATGGCAGGGAGTTGTCAGCATAGAGGGGAGGAAGAGAGAAAGCAGACAGATGGACAGGGTGAACAGCTGGATGGAAAGAAGGAGGGTCAGAATCAGCAGGAGGAGGAGGAGGAGGTTGAGGTGCTAGTGGTGGCATCATGTGGTTAGAGGAGTCAAAAAGATTTAGAGCTCTGAAGAGAGAGGAGAGGACGAGGTGGAGAAGGGCATAGCTGTCTCTTTTTCCAGCAGGGGAGAAGAAAGAGAGAATAGTGTTTGCAGGTGAATGAAAAAGAGGATTCAGCAAAGAGAGAGGAGGGGGCTTTCTGGAGGGGAAAGGCTCAAGTGGAGAGATTTGCATAGGGACCAGAGAGGGGTCCCTAGAGAGGGGTGCCCCCAGGGGTCAGGCAGGAGGGGGAGAGAGTTGGGAGTCTATGGAGAAGGAAAGATTAGGAGCAGAGGTTTTAGGTGAGGTTTCTTTGGCCAAAAAATGGCCTGTGTGTAGAACAAGTGTGGGTGGAGTGCAGAGCGCATTCTTAGCAGCTGTGGCTGATGCAATGCTTTGAGAATACTCCAGCTCCCAGAACCCTCTTGGGCATACCCAGGAAGGAAACTCGCCCACTATAAGGAAGTGACTTAGCGCTAACCACGCAGCTCCCTGATCTTTTTAGCCATTGGCTATGAAGGGCACTTTGTAACACCCTATAGGCTGAACCTTTGTATATAAGCTAGCTTACTTCCTGAATAAAGTGGATCTGCTTCACTGAACCTGGTCTCCGGAGTTGGGTCTTTGCGTCTCTGTCATCCTCACCCCCGGCAGGACTTGTCCACAACCGGCGCCCAACATTAAGCAGGGACCTAACTGGCATCCAAGGGATGAGTGAGTGACCCTCTGCAATGGGAAACCTTCTCCCCCACTCTTGAGCCCCGCAGGCTCGAGCCCTGCACGCCCTATTGCAGAGTAGGAGAGTTAAAGTTTGTGAAAAGGATCTCTGTACTTATGGGAGATTCTCTCTAGTCTCAATCTCTGGTTTGAGGACATGCCCCTCTGGGACCCGGATACTTGGGCCCAAGCTCTCCAATGCATTCATTTGACCGAGGTGCATGGGGGGCAAGCCTTCCCTCTTGGCCTCATTCCTGCCTTATTGTCAATAAACACCTGCTTGACCAGTGCTCCTGCTGGGGACCCTCCACCGGTTCCTAAGGTCCTACAGGCTACTCCTCTTTCTGAGGAGCCCCTACCTCCCTATTTGCCCCCCTCCACTAATGAGGAAAGTAGTTTAGCCTCTGAATTTGACAAAATTGCGGCTAAGCGCGCAGAAATGAAACCAACTGAATTGCTAACTGCGCCATCAGCTTTGCCGCCAGAAAAAGCAGAAGTTGCTACTTCCGCATTCCCTGCCAGGGCTCAATGCTCCACCCCAGCCTCTCAGATGCCATTTTCTCCAATACATGATCTCACTGCAGACCCATGCACCAGCCTATACACCCCCATGTGTCTTTTTTCTCTCTGTCTCTGTCTTGTCTATTTTTCTGTATTGCTCACTCTCTCTCTCCCCTGCCCCTCTCTCTCTGAAATGATGCTGGAAGGACCCAGCCATGGCACAGTGGTGGGGATCACACCCTCTTCTAATGCAAAGGAGAGGTTGTGCTTACGTTTTTCAGCCAATTTGGATTCCAGGAACCCCCCAACCTGCTTGACAGGGTTTCTTGGGCACCCACTAAGTGGTTCAGTCTTCACCTGTCCAAAGCCACAGCCCTGGCCTTCTCCACACTGACTATGCCTGAGGGGATGAGGTCTTCAGCACTCCAGAAGAAGATCTCGTGGCCGGCATGCGCACCCCATCACCTGGGAAGATGTGGAGGCTTTGGCGGGGTGGGCACAGAGAATTGTCCCTGACAAGCCCCCAGGCCCTGGTCCTCTGTTCTTGCTTATGTGTGCTATAGTATCCACTGACTCCCAGATGCAGGTGGCGGCAGCCCGGGGCTTGAGCCCAGCAGCGCAAGCTGGTGTTTTCAGTTTATCTTTGGAGGATGAGGGGAATTGGGCCAGAGTTGCAATTCGCAGACTCCAGAAGGTAAACAGAGACAGCTGCGGTGGGAGGATGAACTGAAGCCAGGCTTACATCACCAAGTGGCTGCTGGAACTGCAGGGAGTGCCTGCTAAGCCGCTGGTGGGTTTGTTGACATTTTGGGACATAGGGGTGGAAGCCATCATGCTCTCCAGAGCAGAGATGAAAATGCTGACTGCCATTGCCACGTGCTCCTCCTTGGGACAATGTATGACCTGCCAAAATGGCAGGGATTAGGGGGGTGGCTGAGGCCACATGTGCGTGGACTGATTTCCTGGACTACGACCCAAGTGAGCACTCGCTCCTTTGTTGGATGGACTTACGGATTTCGGACAATATGAGATACCCTGATGGGGGTGAGGGTGGCTTTGCTGGAAGCACTCTCCTTCCCTGGGAAGCTTTTCCTATGGCTAGAAAAAGGCTGAGGACATTTTGTGCTTTTGGCAAAGTGCTCATAGACTGGTGAAATGTACCTTTGTAATTGTTGAAATTGTATGATTTGTCATGTTGTTGTAATTTGTGTAATATGCCTTGCAGCCATATGCAGTATGCAGCCCACAGCAAGCCATCCATTCTTTTTGGACGCTGGGATCTTTGTTGGAAGGGGGCGTGTATGGACCTACATCCATTTTTTACAATCAAAATGGAACGGTGTTTAACAACACCTAGAAGGTCTCTGTAACACAGTGGAAGGGAAATGACATCCCAACCCCTAGGAGGAATCCCCTGTTTAAGACCCCCCTTCTATTTCCTAACTAGCCAAACATTACAGAAGCTTGCCTCATTGTTTAATCCAGCTAATCTATTAGCATATAGTATAATAGGTATTATAGTTGTTTTAGTTCTACTAGGATTCTGTTGCATAATGCGTAGCATTCAGAAGCTACAACAAAAGCAAGCTGTCATTCATCAAGTCCAATTGGCCTTAATTAAAAGAGAAGGGGGAGATGTGGGTGGAGTGCAGAGCACATTCCTAGAAGCTGTGGCTGATGCAATGCTGTGAGAATAATCCAGTTCCCAGAACCCTCCTGGGCATACCCAGGAAGGAAGCTCTCCCACTATAAGGAAGTGACTTAGCACCAACCACACAGCTCCCTGATCTTTTCAGCCATTGGTTATGAAGGACATGCTGTAACACCCTATAGGCTGAACCTGTGTATATAAGCTAGCTTACTTCCTGAATAAAGTGGATCTGCATCACTGAACCTGGTCCCCGGAGTCAGGTCTTTGCGTCTCCATCATCCTCACCCCTGGCAGGACTTATCCACAAACAAGTGGCGCAGAAATTAAGGACAGGAGCGAAGGGAGAAGAAAGGCCTGCATGTAAGGAATCTCTGATGGCTTCCCTATCTGGTGGCAGAAATTGTCAAGATCTCTTAGGATATTGTAATCAAATGTCCTGTTTTCAGACCAATGGGAGTCATTGTCTAATTTGTATTTGGGCCATGCCATGTTACAGAAGAAAATGAGTTTTTGTTTTATTTTGTTTTGTTTTTGGCTTAAGGTCAGGGAGGCCCAACTTAGTGAGGTTTTTTATGATACATCCTAGAGGGATATGGTCAGAAGACTTAGACTCTGAAGAGCCGTGGAGACAGGTGACCAAGAGGGGCGTCCCCGCCTTTTGTCATTGTCCCAAAAGGAGAAAATCTCCATGTGGGGGAGTTGTCCCTGATAGAGGTCATCACCACCTATCAGGGAGTTCTAAGAGAGACAGAGAGGAGAGGTTTGGCTAGGCGCCTAGTCTTCTGTTCAGTCTACTGAGACTGAAAGTCAAACCCCCCAAAACTGAGGCATGTCAGAGAAAACCATCTGACCAGGAAAGGGTATTTTTAGAGAGAAATTTGGAGGCCAACCAGGGAAGGGGAGGGGAGAAAACTTCTTACCTTATGGTCCAGCAGGGGTTCAGGACAGGGAAAGATCACCAGCCAATCAGCTGACAATTACACATCCAAACAGAATCAGGGAGTAAGCCCAGAATGAGCTGCCACTGACCATTGCTCCACTGGTTGTAAGTTTGGATGGCAAAGAGGGATCGTCCAGGCAGTTAGTACCCTGTCCCAGGTTTCGGCACCAAATGTTGGAATTCATGGGAGTTCAAAAAGACCAGAGTAACAGGCTTTATTGAAAAGAAGAAAGAAACCCTTCCAGGCACTTATCTGGGGGATAAAGGCACCAGTACAAGCTAGTAGGGTGAATTTTATAGGGTAAAGGAGAATCTCGAGCAAAGTGGGTGTTGAATCAAAAGTCCTGGTATGTCCAGAATGCTCCTCCTTGGGGTAGCTTGCCAGCTTCTTGGAATTCCTCTGTCTCAGGGGCGATAGTCCAGTAAGTAAGGGTGAGGCCTGACAGATAAACGGAACATCAAGAGGGCAGTTTGGAATTTCTGGTAAATTCACGTATCTATTACAACCCAAAAGAGGACTCTCTCAGTCTTCTTCCCTGAGACCAGGGTCTTATGAGCTGTAAGAACTTCTGCAGAGGGGACTGTCAGCCCCATTTGGTCTGAACTTGCTACTCACCTTGTAGAAAAGAAATAAAATTTGAGTATCCAGCAGTAGCTGAGGGATTAGGTGCTGGAGTATGGGCCACATTCCTTATACTGAACTCCTGTCCAAGAGACCCCTGAGGTAGGGGTCCTGCTAACATATTGCCATCCTAAGCTGCCCTAACCTGACAAGCTTGCAACTTGTAGAGGGGTTGGTTGGGTGAGACTAGTCTAAGCCCACACTACATTCTTTCTATAGAAGATTCTGTGGGAAGACCAGGCCACTGCAAGAGGAGGAGGACTAGCTGAAAAGTAAAGACAAATCTTACAAAGCATATGGCTTTTACGGAGCTGATATCATCTCTAAGCAGGAGGAAGTTGATCCTCATACACTGGTTGGCCCCTCCCACACTACCCAGGCACAGAAAACTCAGACACAAACAGCAAAAAGAGCAATAGCTACAGACACATAGCCCACAATGGGTTATAAAGAGCAACTGATGACAACCCAAGAAGTTCTAGAACCAACACAACTGGTAGCCGGTGGCAGATGGTATCACTCCTAGACTCAGCTATCTACACAGTAGCATACCCAAAGGAGGAGTCTAATGGGCACCAGACACTGTAGAGAATAAATATGCCCCAACAGGACAGACATTGCACAGTGTGTAATACACATGATTAAGGTTGACTCTCAGCCAGCCAGCCTGGAGAGATAACCATACCCACAAAAGGACCAACTGCATTCAATACTCACATTCAACAGAAGGGAAAGTGTAACCTCAAGAAGCATTCCTAGAACAAGGGAAACAGATGGCCTGGAGGTCAGTACCACCAAGTCCATCGTCCTCATAAAGACACCACAAAATTTTCAAAGTCAGACAGTGCTACATAATACACAGACAAAATGGGCAAAGAAATGCAACCCAAATGAATCAACAAGAGAAATCCCCAGAAAAAGAACTAAATAAAATAGAAGTAACCAAACTACCAGATACAGAGTTTAAAATAATGATTTCTGGATGCTCAAGAATCTTAGAGTAACAATGAATGAACACAATGAGCAAGTAAATAAAGAGATAGCAAACATCAAAAAGGACATTGAAATAATAAAAAAAAGAACCAGTCAGAAATGACAAATACAATATCAGAAATGAAGAGTGCACTAAAAGGAATCAACAGTAGGCTGGATGAAGCAGAAGATAAAATCAGCGATTTAGAAGACAAGAAAAACATAAGTATGAAGAAGAGCAGCAAAATGAAAAGAGGCATAAGAAGACTGAGGAAACTCTAAGAACTGCAAAGATAAGAAAACAGGACCCATACATACACTGTTTACAAGAAACCCACCTCAGAATAAAAGATACACATAGACTGAAAGTGAAAGGTTGGGAAAAAGCACTTCATGCAAATGAAAATGAAAAAAAAAAGTTGGGTTAGCAATACTTAACTGACAAAATAGACGTTAAAACAAAGGCTATAGAAAGGGATAAAGAAGGTCACCATGTAATGATAAAGAGAACAATCCAACAGAAGGATATAATTATTATAAATATCTATGTACCTGATATAGGAGTAGCCAAATATATAAAGCTGATTTTGATAAACATAACGGGTGAGATTGACAGCAATACTATATTAGTAGGAGATTTTATACCCTACTAACATCAATGATAGTTTCTCCAGACAGAACAGTAACAAAGAAGCAGAAGACTTAAATGACACTCTAGATCAACTTGATTTAATTGATATCTTCAGAACCTTTCACCCTAAAGCAGCAGAATATACATTCTTTTCAAGTGCTCATGGTACATTCTTTAGGATCAACCACATGTTAGGACACAAAACAAGTCTCAATAAATTTAAGATTGAAACCATATCAAGCATCTTCTCTGATCACAAGAACATGAAACTAGAAATCAACTACAATAGAAAAACTGAAAAACATTCAAACACTTGGAAACTAAATAGCATGTTATTAAATAATGAATGGGTCAACAATGAGGTCAAGGAAGAAATAAAAAATTTCCTTGAAACAAATGAAAATAAACACACAACAATTCAAAGTTTATGGGACACAGAAAAAGCAGTCCTGAGAGGGAAGTTCATAGCATTACAGGCATACCTTAAGAAACAAGAGAAAACTCAAATAAACAACTTAACCCTGCATCTAAAAGAACTAAAAAAAGAACAGCAAGTAAAGCGCAGAGGAAGTAGAAGGAAGGATATAATAAAGATCAAAACAGAAATAAATGGCATAAAGGCTAAAAAATCAATATGAAAGATCAATGAAACCAAGAGCTGTTTTTTTTTTTGAAAAGGTAAAAAAGATTGATGAACCTTTAACCAGGCTCATCAAGAAAAATAGAGAGAGTACTCAAATAAATAAAATTAGAAGTGAAAGTGAAAAAATAAAAACTGACACTGCAGAAATACAGAGAATTATAAGAAAATACTGTGAATATATATATGCCAAAAAATTGGAAAACCTAGATGAAAGAGATGAATTCCTAGAAACATACAAATTTCCAAAACTCAATCAGGAAGAATCAGAAAACTTAACTAGACAGATTACAACAAATGAAATTGAAACAATTATCAAAAAACTCCCAGCAAACAAAAGTCCTAGACTGGATGGCTTCACAAGTGAATTTTATCAAACATTCAAGTAAGAACTAATACCTATTCTTTTCAAGCTATTTCAAAAAATTCAGGAGGAGGGAAGACTTTTATCTTTTTTTATGAGGCAAGCATTATCCTCTTTCCAAAACCAGGTAAAGACACTATAAAGAAAGAAAGACCAATATCCCTGATGAACACAGATGCTAAAATTCTCAACAAAATATTAGCAAACTGAATCCAGAAATACATTAAAAAATGCATACATCATGATCAAGTGGGATTTATTTCAGGGAGGCAAGGCTAATACAATATTTACAAATCAATCAATGTGATTCATCACATAAATAAAAGAAGGATAAAAATCACATGTTTATATAAGTAGATGCAGAAAAAGTATTTGATTAAATCCAGCACCATTTATGATCAAAAGTCTCAGCAAAGTGGGAATACAGAGAACATATCTCAACATGATAAAGGCCATGTATGACAGACCCACAGCCAACGTCATACTCAATGAGCAAAGTTTAAAAACAATTCCCTTGGCCCTGGCCGGTTAGTTCAGTGGTAGAGTGTTGGCCTGGCATACGGGAGTCCTGGGTTCGATTCCCGGCCAGGGCACACAGGAGAAGCACCCATCTGCTTCTCCACCCCACCCCCTCTCCTTTCTCTCTGTCTCTCTCTTCCCCTCCCGCAGCCAAGGCTCCATTGGAGCAAAGTTTGCCCGGGTGCTGACGATGGCTCTGTGGCCTCTGCCTCAGGCGCTAGAATGGCTCTGGTTGTAACAGAGCGACACCCCAGATGGGCAGAGCATCGCCCCCTTGTGGGCATGCTGGGTGGATCCCAGTCGGGCGCATGTGGGAGTCTGTCTGACTGCCTCCCCATTTCCAACTTCAGGAAAAAAAAGGAAAGAAAGAAAAACAATTCCCTTAAGATAAGGAAGAAGGCAGGGGTGCCTCCTTTCACCACTCCTATTCAATATAGTTCTGCAAGTTTTAGCCACAGCAATCAGACAAGAAGAAGAAATAAAAGGCATCCAAATCGGAAAAGAAGAAGTAAAACTATCATTATTTGCTGATGATATGACACTGTATATAGAACACTCTAAAGTCTCAGTCAAAAAATTATTAGACCTGATAAATAAATTTGAGAAGGTCGCAGGATATAAAATTAATATTCAGAAATCAGTAACATTTTTATACAACAACAATAAACTATCTGAAAGAGAAATTAAGGAAATAATGCCCTTCTTTATTGCAACAACAGAACAAATAAAGTACCTAGGAGCAAATTTAACCAAGTAGTTAAAGGACTTATACTTGGAAAATTATGACATTGAAAAAAAATCAAGGAAGATACAAAAAAGTGAAAGCATAAACTGTATTCATGAATAGAAAGAATAAATATCATTAAAATGTCTATATTACCCAAAGCAATCTATAAATTCAATGCAATGCCTATTAAAATATCAATGACGTACTTCAAAGATATAGTATAAATATTCCAAAAATTTATATGGAACCAAAAAAGAACAAGAATAGCCTCAGCAATCTTGAAAATGAAGGATAAAGTGAAAGGTATCACACTTCTTGATATCAAGTTATACTACAAGGCCATTGTACTCAAAACAGCTTGGTACTGGCATAAGAACAGGCATACAGATCAATGGAACAGAACAGAGAACCCAGAAATAAATCCACGCCTTTATGGTCAATTGATATTTGACAAAGGAGGTAAGAGCATACAATGGAGTAAAGACAGTCTCTTTAATAAATGCTGTTGAGCATGTCCTGGCTGGCAATATTTTTGCTGATTTATCTGCATAGGTAAGTGAAATAAAAGACAAAATAAACAAATGAGACTATATCAAACTAAAAATTTTTTGTACAACAAAAGACACCATTAACAAAATAAAAAGACTACTCATACAATGGGCAAACATGGTCACCAAAATACCTGATAAAAGGTTAATAACCAAAATTTATAAAGAACTTTCAAAATTCAGTACCAGGAAGGTAAACAATCCAATTAAAAAATGGGCAAAAGGGGCCCTGGCCTTTTGGCTCAGTGGAAGAGCATTGGCCCAGCATGTGGAAGTCCCGGGTCTGATTCCCAGCCAGGGCACACAGGAGAAGCACCCATCTGCTTCTCCACCCTTTTCCCTCTCTTTTCTCTCTATCTCTCTCTTCTTCATCTGCAGCCAAGGCTCCATTCAAATAGAGTTGACCCAGGTGCTGAGTATGGCTCCATGGCCTCCACCTCAGGCACTAGAATGGCTCCAATTGCAACAGAGCAATACCCCAGATGGGTAGAGCATCAACCCTTAGTGGGAATGCTGGGGGGATCCTGGTCAGGCGCATGCAGGAATCTGTCTCTCTGCCTCTCACTTCAGAAAAATGCAAAATAATAATAATAATAATAATAATAATAATAATAATAAATGGGGAAAAGAACTGAATAGACACTTCTCCAAAGAGGACATACAGATGGTCAATAGGCATATGAAAAAATGTTCAACATCACTAATCATTAGAGAAATGCAAATTAAAAACACAATGAGATACCACCTCACACCAGTCAGAATGTTGCTCATTAACAAATCAACACACCATAGGTGCTGGCGAGCATGTGGAGAAAGGGGAACCCTCCTGAAGTGCTGGTGGGAATGCAGACTTGTGCAGCCACTGTAAAAAAACAGTATGATGTTTCCTCAAAAAATTAAAAATGGAACTGCCTTTTAACCTAGTTTTCCTACTTTTAGGAATATGTCCTAAGAACACCACATTACTGATTCAAAGGAAGATATGCACTCCCATGTTTATTTCAGCATGTTTACAATAGCCAAGATCTGGAAACAGCCCAAATGTCTGTCAGTGAACAAGTGGATTAAAAAGCATGGTACATGTGCACAATGGAATGTACTACAGGGCCGTGAAAAAGTAGGTAATGTTACCTTTTGCGATGTCATGAGTGGACCTGGAGATTATTACACTAAGTGAAATAAGCCAGGCAGAGAAAGACAAATATCATATGATCTCACTTATATGTGGAATCTAATGAACAAAGTGAAGTGAGGAACGGAATAGAGGCAGAGGCAGGGTCACAGGGAACAGAGAGACAGCAGCCTGAGGGAAGGGGGATGAGGGGATGGGATCAGAGAAGGTGAAGGGATTAACAAAATTATATGTACATAACAGAGATACAGATAACAGACAGCAAATCCCAGAGGAAAGGTAGGAGGGGGTTAAGGGGAGGGGTGTAAAAGGGTGTATTAGGGGACATGGGTTTGGGGGTGAGTGTGTTATATTGAATGGGACACTTGAATCCATGTTAATACAATAAATTAAAATTAATAAACATTAAAAGAAGAAACAAAAAAATTATAAGAAATAAAACCACAGGAAAAAAAGATAAAAAGCAAAGCAGAATGTCAAAATAAAACACCTACAAAAAATATGAATAAAATTTTAAAAATTAAAAAATATTCAAAAATAAAAAAGAGAAAGAAGAATAAGAACACAAAAAAGGGAAAAAGGAGGAAAAAGGAAAAATAAATTTCAGTTTTGAGAGGTTTCTTCCAGTAGGTGTTGCTGTATTACAACTTTTAGCTTTGTGACATTCCTAAACTGTCCATGAGATGTTGCTGTCACAATGATGTAGGTGGGATCACAATTGCATTCATAGGTGGGGCATGTTGTGAGGGCTTTATGGCTCCAGCAGTGTACTGAGTGCTCCTTCCACGTCTCAACAGATCTTGTAACCAGACTGTGGAGCACATCTGTTCTTCAGGGGAGAGAGGAGCTCTGTAGAGCCAGCTGTGGGTTTGTCTCTGCCACTTCCTGTACTGTAAGTTGAGGGTTGCAGGATCTGGAAGGTTGGGGGCCATACTCTGGCTTTCTCTGTCTCTGCTCAATGTGGATTGCAGGCAGATTGGCAGACACGGGAACACTGGCCATGACCCCTTACTCTGGCTGCTTTGGTTTATCTGCCTCTCTGCCCCTCTATCTCACTGCTCTTTCTGGCAAAAGAATACCCAGTCACTCTAAGTTTCCCTCTTTGTAGCCCTCAGACAAAATCCAGAGAGCCTGAGCTTTCCTCCTCCCTGTAGTCCAGCAGAGAAAAATATACCCAGTCACTCCAGGTTTGTCTCCTCTCCTCTCCGAAGCCCACCACAATTGCATTTTATATTCCACCCATTTTTACCCCATTCCATTTTTAGTGCATTCCATGCGTGGATCTTTCAGGCACACCTGTGAGCCCAGCTGAGGTTCCTTTGATGCATTCATTATAGGTATTTAATTCATTGAAATTTCAAGGGGAAAAATCAGGATGATCGTTCATGCTACCATTATTCTGACATCACCAAAGTTTTTCAAACATTAGCAAAGTTGCCAGAACAGACAAACAAGTAATTTGTGTTAGAACACTTCTATCTTTGAGTGTCCCTAAAAATACAGCTGTAATGAATTTAGAATAAATAATACACTGCCTGATAAGGGCTAACATGCTCAACCAAGGGGTTAAAGAACACATGAGAGTAGACTGATTGGTCAGCGGATGAGTTCGCCACCTGCTGCATCAAAATTCTCAAATTCAGTTATTTAAATGTAAAGAATGGCATCTGGAGAGTGAATATACTCTCTTACAAGAAAGGAAACTCTTTTTTTTCAAAACTGGTAAAAATAGTAGAGCATATGTAATTCCCAAAGTTGAAAGTGCCAGAATACCAAAGCGAGTGAAGACTGTGTGGTTCCATATTTGTAAGATGACTAACAATAACAAGAAACAAATGAATAAATTTCATATGTACATTGGCAAATACAAAACTTCAAATGCAAAACTTCTACTTTGGCTCCTTTCTTAATATTGCTTTTATTTTATCTTAATATTTTCTTCAAAGCATGCAAGTGGGTTGTAAAGATAAATAGTTGGCATCTGTTAAGGTAAAATCTATTGTAAAGAGTAATTTGAAAATGTCAAACAATGCATGCAAACTAAAAACTTTGAATCAATGCCCATACTTTAGACACACTTTTTAAGTAGGTAAGTAAAGTTCTAAAAACTTTTAAACATAATGAATTTGTTTAGGATGGAAATATATGTAGTTGTATCTATATATTTCAATCGTTAAATGGACAGTGAACACAGGAGGTGAACATGTGTTTCTGAGATTCTCCTTGTATATGAAGGATCAATGTTCTATCTCTTTTATCTAATGATAGAAAATATCATAATGGTACATTTAATTATATAGTTTTCCATGTCCTTTCTTGTACTTGAGATCCCACACCTGGCTTTCTATAGCCCTGTGTGGTCCAGGAAGTGGAAGTTCTGAGAGGTCTTCTATGGGGAGTCTCCTTGCCTCCCTCTCATCAGACCTAGAGGCAAATTAATTAGATATTTCTAGTTTACAGGTTTATTGATAAAAAAGAGACACTTTTTATTTTTTGCATTTTATTATACATATAAGTGCATTATTTATTATTGATGAAAGGCTACACAAAAGCAGCTTTGTAGAAAGCACATTACAATAGTGCTGCTTCTGCTATTCATGCCTGTTTCTTAATTCCTACCTTACAGTTATCAAGGCTGAGGCAACTGGGTTTTGCAACAGCAACAATAGCAAAAGTCTCCTCCACTTCTGTCATTTTTCTGATGAATTCTTTTTTCTTTATTTTTATTTACTGATTTTAGTGAGAGAGGAAAGGTAAAAGAGAAAGACAGACAAAAACATTGATTTATTTCTGTATGTGCCCTGACCAGGGATCAAACCGGCAACCTCTATACTTCTAGATGCTCTAACCCAGTGGTTCCCAACCTTTTTTGGGCCACGGACTGGTTTAATGTCAGAAAATATTTTCACGGACCAGCCTTTATGGTGGGACAAATAAATGTATCATGTGACCAAGACAAGCATCAAGAGTGAGTCTTAGACAGATGTAACAGAGGGAATCTGGTCATTTAAAAAAAATAAAACATCATTCAGACTTAAATATAAATAAAATGGAAATAATGTAAGTTATTTATTCTTTCTCTGCGGACCAGTACCAAATGGCCCAAGGACCAGTACCGGTCCGTGGCCCAGGGGTTGGGGCCCACTGCTCTAACCAACCAAGCTATCTGACCCAGGTAAACAATGAATTACAATAAGAGAAATTTGGCTTTGACCAGTCCTTCAGTTCTCTGCTTTGTGTGGTTTC
This sequence comes from Saccopteryx leptura, assembly GCF_036850995.1. NCBI lineage: Eukaryota > Metazoa > Chordata > Mammalia > Chiroptera > Emballonuridae > Saccopteryx > Saccopteryx leptura. The sequence continues at coordinate 174,543,727 of NC_089505.1, forward strand.
TGCACAGCAGGAACATAACATCCAAGTACAAGACAAATGTATGTTCCTATTTCAAACACAGACTCTCTTTGTTATGTTTATTTTAGCAAGTGATGATTCTCTTAAAAGTAATTTTGAAGAGGAAGACAAGATGGCGCTGGAGTAGGCAGACGTACCAACATCTACCTCCCAGAACCAAAGTGGATTACAAACTAATTTTAAGAACTATCATCTGGAAAAACTAACTTTGGACTAAACTGAGAGGACTCTTCAACCAAGGAACACTGAAGAAGCCACACCGAGACTGGTAGGAAAAGCAGAAATGCAGAGAGGGCTGCCTAGCTCCCCGGAGCAAACAGCAGCCGGGAGAGACTCACGCGGCGGGAAGTGAGTTTAGCAGAGAGGGGAGGGTCCTAAGCCCCAGGAACAAAGCCCCAGCCAGCAGCCCCAGAGCCCAGAAGAGGCGTAAGGACAGTATTTAGCTGGAAACAAGTCAGGATACTGTTTGAGAGAAAGAGTCTGATTTCTCAGACCTGGGATTCTTCTTAAAGGGACCACGCAGAACACCTCTCTCACAACCACTCACCCGGGGCTCTAGGGGATGGGGAGAGAGGAGAATACCAGAGTAGAAAGAAGAGAGTGTAATCTAGGAGGCATAGGGAGAAACATTTTGGGAGATAGCCACCCTAACCCCTGGGACGAGTCACTCCCCAAATCTGAAGCGAATATTTCCCCCGGAAACAGCAATACCAGCAAACGGAAGCAGAAGAGCAGCCAAACAAGCTCCCCCCGTGGCACTCAGAGCAGAGTTGCTTAGAAGGAGGAAGCTTTCGGGTCTACAGTAGTGAGTGTTAGGGTCTGAGCTGCAGTGCCCGCACCCACGTGGCTGAGGGCTCGCCGGAAGGCGGGCAGCAGCAGGAGACAGAAGCGTGGTTCTTTTGGCAGGGGCGGAAGCCGGTTGAACACCATTGGGCTCAGGTGTGAGCTCAGTCTTGCCCGGTTGGGGAGGAGGGGGCGTGCAAAAGAGGTCAAGCTCAGCTGCTGGCAGCCTGTAATCCAGCCTGTAGGAGAAGGGCGGGAACCAGGAAAGGGTGGAGACCAACTCCTGAGCAAGGGCACAGGAGCATGGCCTTGCCCTGCCTGTGCAACCCAGGCTTGTGGTTTGACTTGGGAGCCGGCTCCTACTATGGGGGTGGAGCCAAAAGTCCATAATAGGCGGAGTTCAGCTACTGAGCTAAGCGTGGGCATGCAGTTCTGCCCTGCCCATAGAGCCAAGGCTAGCAGCCATTCCATGAGTGGGCTCCTCCTGCAAGGGCGGGGTGAAAGCCTGGAAACAGGCGGAGACCCGCAGCTGAACAAAGGTGCTCACCAGTGACCTCAGGACCGAGCATAATGTCATCCACAGGGGTGGGGCAAAGGCCGAGGCCTCCAAGGCTTGTGCACCCGAGCACATGATCACAGCCACTCCTGTGAAGAGAAAATGCGGAGGCAGAGAAATGCAACAGAAATGAACCAAGAGAAATCTCCAGAAAAGGACCTAAATGAATCAGATATAACTAAATTACCAGATGCAGAGTTTAAAATAACGATTGTTAGGATGCTCAAAGATATTAGAACAACAATAGATGGTCATTACAAACACCTAAATAAAGAGATAGCAGATATAAAAAAGGACATTGAAATAATAAAAAAGAATCAGTCAGAAATGACAAATACAATATCTGAAATAAAGAATACAATGGAAGGAATTAAAAGCAGGATGGATGAATCAGAGAATCGAATCAGCAAGTTAGAGGACACGATAAATAAAGGCACAGAAGCAGAGCAGAAAAAAGAAAAGAGACTGAAAAAGTCTGAGGAAACTCTAAGAGAGCTCTGTGACAATATGAAATGAAATAACATCCGCATCATAGGGGTTCCTGAAGAAGAAGAGAAAGAACAAAAGATAGAGACTCTGTTCAAACATATCATAGCTGAAAACTTCCCTCAATTAAGGCAGGAAAACATCACACATGTTCAGGAAGCACAGAGAACTCCATTAAGGAGAAACCCAAAGAAATCAACACCAAGACACATCATAATTAAAATACCAAAGCTAAGTAATAAAGATAAAATATTAAAAGCTGCTAGAGAAAAAAAGACTATCACCTACAAAGGAGCCCCCATAAGGATGACTTCTGACTTCTAAACAGAAACACTTGAGGCCAGAAGGGGATGGCAAGAAATATTCAAAGTAATGCAGAACAAGAACCTACAACCAAGACTACTTTCTCCAGCAAGGCTATCATTTAAAATTGAAGGAGAAATAAAAAGCTTCACAGACAAAAAAAAAACTCAAGAAATTCACTGCAACCAAACCAAGGCTGCAAGAAATGCTAAGGGACCTGTTGTAAACAGATCAAAGAGGAAAAAGAATATAACAAAAGAGAAATACAGTCTTAAAGAATAAAATGGCAATAAACAAGTACATATCAATAATAACCTTAAATGTAAATGGACTAAATGATCCAATCAAAAGACATAGGGTAGCTGCATGGATAAAGAAACAGGACCCATACATATGCTGTCTACACACCTTAAATCAAAAGATGCACACAGACTGAAGATAAAAGAACGGAAAAAAAATTTCACGCAAATGGAAATGAAAAAAAAAGGTGGGGTAGCAATACTTATATCAGACAAAATAGACTTTAAAACAAAGAACATAGTTAGAGATAAAGAAGGTCACTACATAATGATAAAGGGAGCAATCCAACAGGAAGTTATAACCATTATAAATATCTATGCACCTAACATAGGAGCACCTAAATATATAAAGCAGACTTTGATGGACTTAAAGGGTGAGATCAACAGCAATACTATAATAGTAGGGGATTTCAATACCCCATTAACATCATCAGATAGATCCTCAAGAAAGAAAATTAGCAAAGAAACAGCAGAATTAAAGGACATAGTAGATCAACTCCATTTAATAGATATCTTCAGAATCTTTCACCCTAAAACGGCAGAATATACATTCTTTTCAAGCGCTCATGGTACATTCTCTAGAATAGACCACATGTTAGGGCACAAAAGCAGTCTCAACAAATTTAAGAAGATTGAAATCATATTGAGCACTTTCTCTGATCACAGTGGCATTAAACTAGAAATCAACCACAACAGAAAAACTGAAAAACATTCAAACACTTGGAAACTAAATAGCATGTTATTAAATAATGAATGGGTTAACAATGAGATCAAAGAAGAAATTAAAAAATTCCTAGAAATAAACGATAATGAGCATACATCAACTCAAAATTTCTGGGACACAGCAAAAGCAGTCCTGAGAGGGAAGTTTATAGCATTACAGGCATACCTCAAGAAGCTAGAAAAAGCTCAAATAAACAACTTGACCCTACATCTAAAAGAACTAGAAAAAGAACAGCAAGTAAAGCCCAGAGCTAGTAGAAGGAAGGAAATAATAAAGATCAGAGCAGAAATAAATGACATAGAGGCTAAAGAAACAATACAGAGGATCAATGAAACCAGGAACTGGTTCTTTAAAAAGGTAAACAAGATCGATGAACCTTTAACCAGACTCACCAAGAAAAAAAGAGAGAGGACTCAAATAAATAAAATTAGAAACAAAAGTGGAGGAATAACAACTGACACAACAGAAATACAAAATATTGTACGAAAATACTATGAAGAACTGTACGCCAAAAAACTAGACAACCTAGATGAAATGGACCAATTCCTTGAAACATATAATCTCCCAAAATTAATCTGGAAGAATCATAAAACCTAAACAGGCCAATTACAACAAATGAGATTGAAACTGCTATAAGAAAACTCCCAAAAAAGAAAAGTCCTGGGCCTGATGGCTTCACAAGTGTATTCTACCAAATATTCAAAGAAGAACTAACTCCTATCCTTCTCAAGCTATTTCAAAAAATTCAAGAAGAAGGAAGACTTCCAAACTCCTTTTATGAGGCAAGCATAATTCTGATTCCAAAACCAGTCAAAGACAACACAAAGAAAAAAATTATAGGCCAATATCCCTGATGAATTTAGATGCAAAAATCCTCAACAAAATATTAGCAAACTGGATCCAGCAATATATGGAAAAAATCATACACCATGATCAAGTGAAATTTATTCTTGGGAGGCAAGGCTGGTACAATATTTGCAAATCAATCAATATGATTCATCACATAAACAAAAGGAAGGAGAAAAACCACATGATAATTTCAATAGATGCAGAAAAAGCATTTGATAAAATCCAGCACCCATTCATGATCAAATCTCTCAGCAAAGTGGGAATACAGGGAACATATCTTAACATGATAAAGGCTATCTATGACAAACCCACAGCCAATATAATACTCAATGGGCAAAAATTAAAAGCAATACCCTTAAGATCAGAAACAAGGCAGGGGTGCCCCCTTTTACCACTATTATTTAACATAGTTCTTGAAGTCCTAGCCACAGCAATCAGACAAAAAAAAGAAATAAAAGGCATCCAAATTGGAAAAGAAGAAGTAAAACTATCATTATTTGCAGATGATATGATATTGTATATAGAAAACCCTAAAGTCTCAATCAAAAAGCTACTGGACCTGATAAATGAATTCAGCAAAGTGGCAGGATATAAAATCAATACGCAGAAATCAGATGCATTGTTATACACTAACAATGAACTGTCAGAAAAAGAAATCAAGGAATCAATCCCTTTTACCATTGCAACCAAAAAAATAAAGTATCTAGGAATAAATTTAACCAGGGAGATTAAAGACTTGTACTTGGAAAATTGTAAAACATTGATAAAAGAAATCAGCGAAGATACGAACAAGTGGAGGCATAATCCGTGCTCATGGTTAGAAAGAATAAACATTATTATAATGTCTATATTACCCAAAGCAATTTATAAATTCAATGCAACACCGATTAAAATACCAATGACTTACTTCAAAGATATAGAACACATATTCCAAAAATTTATATGGAACCAAAAGAGAACACTAATAGCCTCAGCAATCTTGAAAAAGAAAAATAAAGCGGGAGGTATCACACTTCCGGATATCAAGTTATATTATAAGGCCATTATACTCAAAACAGCATGGTACTGGCATAAGAACAGGCATATAGATCAATGGAACAGAACTGAGAACCCAGAAATAAACCCACACTTTTATAGACAACTGATATTTGACAAAGGAGATAAGAGCACACATTGGAGTAAAGACAGCCTGTTCAATAAATGGTGTTGGGAAAATTGGACAGCTACCTGCAAAAAAATGAAACTGGACCACCAACTTATACCACTCACAAAAATAACTCAAAATGGATAAAAGACTTCTATGTAAGCTGTGAAACCATAAGCATCTTAGAAGAAAACATAGGCAGTAAGCTCTCTGACATCTCTCGCAGCAATATATTTGCTGATTTTTCTCCACAGTCAAGTGAAATAAAAGACAGGATAAACAAATGGGACTTTATCAAACTAAAAAGCTTCTTCACAGCTAAAGACAATAAGAACAGAATAAAAAGACAAACTACACAATGGGAGAATATATTCGACAATGCATCTGATAAGGGGTTAATAACCAAAATTTATAAAGAACTTGTAAAACTTAATACCAGGAAGACAAACAATCCAATCCAAAAATGGCAAAAGAAATGAATAAACACTTCTCTAAAGAGGACACACAGATGGCCAATAGGCATATGAAAAAATGCTCAACATCACTAATGATTAGACAAATGCAAATTAAAACCACAATGAGATATCACCTCACACCTGTCAAAATGGCGCTCATCAATAAAACAACACAGAATACGTGCTGGCGAGGATGTGGAGAAAAGGGAACCCTCATGTACTGCTGGTGGGAATGCAGACTGGTGCAGCCACTGTGGAAAACAGTATGGAGATTCCTCAAGAAAGTAAAAATCGAACTGCCTTTTGACCCAGCTATACCACTGTTTGGAATATACCCCAAGAACACCATAGCACTGTTTGAAAAGAAGAAATGCACCCCCATGTTTATGGCAGCATTGTTCACAATAGCAAAAATCTGGAAACAGTCCAAGTGTCCATCAGAGGACAAGTGGATTAAAAAGCTTAGGTATATACATACTATGGAATACTACTCAGCCATAAGAAATGACGACATCGGATCATTTACAACAACATGGATGGGCCTTGATAACATTATACTGAGCGAAATAAGTAAATCAGAAAAAACTAAGAACTATATGATTCCATACATAGGTAGGATATAAAAATGAGACTCAGACACATGGACAAGATTGTGAGGGCTACAGGGTGGAGGGGAGGAGAGGAAAGAGATAGGGGGAGGGGAGGGGCACAAAGAAAACCAGTTAGAAGGTGACAGAAGACAATTTTATCAAGGTCACCCCATCAAAATTAATCAAAAAAAAATAAGAATGTGTCTCACGGCTATTTCAGACAGTTAGAAGAATAGTATAAGGATGCTAATTCTGCTTCTCAGGCCATATCCTGCAAAAGAGGCCTGAAGCAAATTGGTGATTTGGCTCCTCTGATTTTGCCAATTGGATTTAAAAAAAAAAAATAGGTCAGGAACGCCCTGAAATGGAACTAACAATACATGAGCATAAATTTAAAGGACTTTTAGATACTGGAGCTGTTGTATCTGTTATTGCTAAGCTACATTGGCCTCCTTCCTGACCCACTCATGCAGCAGCCACAGAATTACAAGGTATAGGGCAGGGTAAATCCCCTCAACAAAGCTCTAGTTTTCTACATTGGGAAGATTAAGAAGTCATTCTGGATTTTTTAAGCCTTATGTGCTCCCTGAATGGCCAATTAATTAGTGAGGTAGAGATGTTTTGAAAAATATGGGAGTGTTGCTTGTCAGTCCTAATGGTTTAGTCAGTACTCAGATGCTTGATCGGGGATTTGTGCCCACCAAGGATCTAGGGAAAGAACAGTGAGGAATTCTCACCCCCATAGAAGTGGCTCCCAATACCAGAAGGTGTGGATTAGGATATCAAAATTTAGCATAGGGGCCTTGGCAGCTCCTGCTACCTTAATAATGCATTGTGCAGACCCAATTACTTGGAAATCAGATAATCCTGTATGGGTAGACCAATGGCCCCTTTCTCAGGAGAAACTTAGGGCAGCTACTCAATTGGTACAAGAGCAGCTACAGCTTGGGCACATTGAATCATCTAACAGCCCATGGAATACACTTACATATTTTGATCTTGTGGCCTCCTGGATTATCAAGGGGCATAGGCGACCCTTACAGTTTATAGGTTTTGAGGCTCAAAATTATTGTTGTTCCTTTTTTCAAAGGATCAACAACAATGGCTCTGGGAAACTTCCACTAAATGGCAAAGCGCTCTTGCAAATCAATGGACAACTTTATACTGAAACTCTCAACTTAAAATCAGCTCAAAGTCTAGAATTATATGCCATGATCATGGCTTTTCAGCATTTGCCATATTCCCCCTTTAATCTATATACAGACAGCAAATATTTACTTATGGTGTTTCCACTATAAAGACTGCTGTCTTAGGGACAAATGCTGATGAACTATGTCAGCAGTTCCTCCTTCAAAGACTTGTATGTCAACATAGAGCTTCATGTTTCATAGGACATACTCGAGCTCACTCCATGCTCTCTGGAGCTTTAGCACAAGGGAATGACCTTTTGTGTGTGTGTGTGTGTGTGTGTGTGTATGTGTGTGTATTTTTCTGAAGTTGGAAATGGGGAGGCAGTCAGACAGACTCTCACATGTGCCTGACCGGGATCCACCCGGCACGCCTACCAGGGGGGAATGCTCTGCCCATCTGGGTTGTGGCTCTGTTGCAACCAGAGCCATTCTAGTCCTGGGGCAGAGGCCACAGGGCCATCCTTAGCGCCCGGGGTGGCTTTGCTCCAATGGAGCCTTGGCTGCAAGAGGGGAAGGGAGAGACGGGGAGGAAGGAGAAGGGGAGGGGTGGACAGGCAGATGGGAGCTTCTTCTGCGTGCTCTGGCCAGGAATCGAACCTGGGAATCCTGCACACCAGGCCGATGCTCTACCACTGAGCCAACTGGCCAGGGCCTAGGAATGCCCTTGTTGATCAAGCTACCCAAAAGAAAATTATTTGGAGCAACCATGACAGTTCGAGCAATTCAGTCTCTTACTATTCATCACCAGAATGCTGCAGCCCTATGTAAACAGTTTCAACTTTCTTGGGAAGCAGCATGGCAGATTGGGGAATCCTGTCCAAGGGGTCCTATACTACAATCTGCCCCTTCATTTGGAGTTAACCTTCAAGGACCCCTACCAGGACAACTTTGGCAAATGGATGTTACTCATAACCATTTGGCAAACAGTCCTATGTCCACATTACAGTGGATACATATTCTGGATCTATAGTAACCTCTGTCAGAACAGGAGAGGCTGCTAAGCATGTGAGAGCTCATTGTCTGTATGCATTGTTCTATTATTTGATTTCCTAAACTGGTTAAACTGAAAATGCTCCTGCATATGGAGCAAAAGCATTTACTGTATTTTGTCATTCTTACAATCTTCAAAGTTAAGGTATTATTAAAGTGTACGCAGAAAATATTTTAAGGTCAACTTAAAAAAAATTTTAAAAGGGGGGAGTCATATCCTGGAACTCCTATGGGTCTACCATATCATGCTTTTTACCAAAAAAAAAAAATTTAAATTTCTTTTGAATGCTGATGAACAGGAGATGCCAAATCTTTTTCGCCTGCAAACTACAACCTGCTTTATTTGATCCAGCTAATAACACTGTTTTGTCTTTTTCCAAATCGCTCCAGATATATGGAAAAGATTTATATAGGTGAAAGGGGATCCTCAAACCCCTCAGCGAGATCTTCTGAGCATGGCTTTTAAGATATCTACAGGCAGAAAAAGCCCAATAGAGATCAGGGGAACTACCAGCTTTTAGGATACACCCTTAAAGGCTCCAATACCCCAAAGGGGTCTCATAGGATGCCATCTGGGTCCTGCTTCAATAGTGGAAAGGAAAGTCATTGAGCTAAAGCCTGAAAGACTTACATGCCTCTGCTGTGAGGAAACAGGGACACTGGAAGGTAGGCTTTCCCTTCGCTCCTCTAAGGGAGGGTTCAGTCTCTTCCAGCCCTGCTCCAGCCACCTATGACCTAACCTTGCCCAGAATGCTGGGGTTTGCCACTGAAGGCTGAAGGTGCCCAGAGCCGTCAGCCCCATCTACAACATTGTGAATGAGACTAGGGTATTTCTTCCAAGAAGCAGGTAAACTGATCTCATTTGCACAAGGGCCACTTAACTATGTCTTGCCTGAATAGTCAGGTTTTTAATTCTTCCCTCAAAGATCTCTGTTGTGGGTGTTGATAGTCCTATTTTCTGCTGCTTTGCTTAATATATAGTGTTTCCTTTATCCCTCCTACCTCAATGCCCCACTCATATTTCAGGCTGGGACCTACTCCTAATTTAGAGCTCTCTCTCCCCCTTTTGCCAACTTCTATTATGAATCTACCTTTGCCACCCAGCTTAGTGTATCCCAAGGTTCTCTTTACCAAGCCACAGTCACAGAGCTCCAGGGAAAAGCAACCTGGTCTCATCTCTCCAGGCAGAGGAGAACAGAAGCTCCACATCCACACATGCTGCAGATGGCTTTTGCAGTCTACCTGAATAATTAACAACCAGAAGCAGCGGTCATTGGGACTTGGACGTGAGCTGCAAAGTATAGAATTGTGACAATTCCAGTGCCATGTGGACTTTTCCTGGATGTGGACTTTTCCTGGACTCCTGCTCCTCGTGACAGCTCCTAACAGACTGAACTGGGGTTGGGTTGCTTTTTTCAGGGATTTGGCATGGTGTTGGGGCCAACTTGGACTTGGTGAACATGTTAAGGACACTACTCTTTTATTCTTGCTGTATTGGCCAAGAGTTTGCTTTAAGGCTTTAATCACTGTAGAAAAAAAATAGAGGACTGGATAAAGAAGATGTGGTGCATATACACCATGGTATGCTGTTCAGTCATAAGAGATGATGACATTAGACCACTTATGGCAAAATGGTGGGATCTTGATAACATTATACGGAGTGAAATAAGTAAATCAGAAAAAAACGAGATCTGCAGGATTCCATACATTGGTGGGACATAAAAACGAGACTAAGAGACATGGACAAGAATGTGGTGGTTACAGTGGGCGGGGGGAGGGAGGGAGGGAGAGGTGGAGGAGGGGTACAAAGAAAACTAGATAGAAGGTGACAATCTCTCTTTGGGTGATGGGTATTCAACAGAGTTGAATGACAAGATAACCTGGACATGTTTTCTTTGAATATATGTACCCTGATATATTGATGTCACCCCATTAAAATAAAAATTTATTTATAAAAAAAAAGTAATTTTGAAGAAAGTCTTCCAGCCTATGGGGTCCTAATTAGGTTTACGTGTACTTAACTTGTGTTAGCTTACATTATTTTGTCACTATGTCTTATATCCACAACTATTTTTTAAGTTCTATAGAGAGTGTGAGGGGTATGGAAGGAGGACCAGAGCTTCCTCAGTACCCCACATGGCCACCTGCACGTGTGTAGCAGCATGTATTCATGTAATCCTTACTTTGATGATAATTATGGTCACTCTGCATCATTGCTGCCATATATATTCCTTATAATATTTTGGCATGCCATGTAGAAAATCACTAATAGGAGAAAAAAGCTCTCAGTCTCTTTAGAGCCTCTCTTCTTTCTTTCAAAATTTCCTGGATAAGTTGAAAATAAACACATTTTTCTTAGAGGCACAAACTCTTTGTGATCCTATTTACAATTATCAAAGAACAGAGAATAATACCTTTAGAGCTGAATCTGATGCAATTATGACTACAGGACCCCTCAGTCTATTCAGGGGTCAACCAGACATCCCTACTCAGATTCAGACCCTGACTGCTTCTTCCCAGCTCACCTGGACACCAGTATGTGTGGTCATCCAGGCCAGGGAGGGAACCTGAGGCATATGTCTTTCTTTTGTTGGCCCAGTGGTACCCACACCTCATTCTTGGAAATGGCTAGGAATGGTTTTGCTCTAAACACCTGCACTGGCATAAAGAAAAGGAGAGGTTCATTCTAGGAAGGAAGGACGTTTGATTTCAGAGGAGCAGGTGCCCCACTGAGGAGTTCACAGTGTTTTTGTCATGGAATCTACTCATCTCATATGGGATGAGGACACAGCTAATATTTTGCACAACTCACCAAGGAACATTGCTTAATTAGGGTATGATTTGCTTTCTCTCCTGTGTGTGTGTTTTAGTCATGGCTGTGCCTCACCAACACCCATTTCACCATCAATTTCTTTCTGGCCATTGGCTGCACCTGTGAGAGTGTCACATTCTGGCTCTTAGGTTCTATTGCACACCAATTGAATCTAAATCTTTGGTGATAGAGCCCGGCCTCTCTCTTTTTTAAAAATTCCATGTGTGATTCCAACATATAATCAAAGGTAAGAACCAGTGTGATAAATCAGCTGTGGTTGTCGCAATCCTCTTTCTAGCGATCGGTCATGCATATGACTCTATCTTAGCCATTGAGACATGAGGAGAGGTCCACTACAAGCTTTGGGAAATGATCTATCTCTCTTGAGGAAACACTGCTTCCTCTGCCTTGTCTGATGTGACACCGGGCAGAACTACTAAATAAAAGATACTAGAGTCCCAAAAATCACAGCATGTGCAACCAGATCCTGGTGTATGGTGTCCAGACTCTGACTAACTCTGGGTTAGGTATTACAGGTTGTTATATTATTTATGCCTTTTTGAGGCATGGTTTGAGATTATTTTGAAAGAAAAACATTCTAACCAATTCTGGGAATATTTTCTCTGCTATAGAGGAAAACTCTGGTGGACAAGTTTTTAGTTCAGGCATACACTTCCTGTCAAACCCTCAGTCCCTCCACCTGTGATATGGGGGAATAATGGCCCAATCACAATCTAAGTTTTAGAAGGTTTGTAAAGCCCTCCTGATGCAATCTAGATGAAAGGAGAGCTTGGTCGGGGGAGGGGGCTGGAAGTGAGACTCTGAAGGTTACACTTCTTTGGGGAGCTAATGTACTTTCTTCTAAGCAACCAGCCAGTTGAGTGCCTATGGCAGGGAGCCGACCATTTGTCAAGCCCTGAATTAGTAGGCACTGTGGACATGTGTGCTTCTTAAAACTTTACAATAACCCTATGAGGCAGGGTTGGAACACTGTTTCAGCATGGTAGGCGGATAAGTACTGGTACCCTCAGAGTACTCACTAGGATAGGGGATAAAAAGTCACTGCCTGCCTTCAGCATCAGGCAAACTAAAGGTCTCATCCCTGCTTTCGTAAGGTACCCCTAGCAGCCTCAGCACACTTACTTCGCCTTTGAGGGCTTTCTTAGATGTAAAATGGAGGTAAAAAAGATCTATCCCTTGTTTACCATTAGGAAGCCAGGAATAGAGGGCTTCCCTGGCTATTAATGCTCAGCAAATGTTAGCTGTGTTCTGCTCATCCCTCCATATTCCTGCCCTAAATGCAGAAGGTCTTCATACACAATTTACAGGGATAATGGTGGGGAAGTCGTTGAAAGGAAAGTGCGCTAACATGGCAGGTACATGGTGAGGGAAGACAGATGCATCCCCCATGGGGTTAATGAGAAGGGATGCAGCACATTGGGGTAGTGTCAGCAGTCTGAGCAGATAAAAGCCTTTAGATGAAGCCTTCCTTAGCCACTCTGCCAAGGAAGGAGAGACAGAGTGACCCATTTCAGGGGAAAGGGTTCCTCTGTGCTACAGTAGCTCATGAGGGCCTGACATGAGGAAAGCCTAATGGACTGATCACTTTACCATCTGTGACTCAGGCTTTTCAAACATTGCTGACCCTCCAGAGGGACAGCGGTGCAAAACAGAGACATATCGGGAATCACTCAGACACTCTGTCTTGAATCTGAACATTTTGACAAGGCCTTTCACAAAACAAAGGCTCAGGGACACAGGGCTGACTCACGTCACTGGCCCACTGCTTGCTGCACATCTGCTAGCTGGAGCTGCCACCAGCTGCCATCTCAGTAAGAGATGGTGTCAGAGTGAAAAAGAATTTGTTCTCTAAGGAAAAAAGAAACATAAAAGTTTTCCAACTGCTGATTTCTATCTCTTAGCTCCATTCACTGCATGGAATTTAAAAGGACTGCTGAATGATGACTATTCCTAGGGACTGGGTGACAGGAAAGCTGGGGTCCTAAATCAGAACAGCAGGAGTACTGGAGTGGAAAGCATGTTGTTCTGAAGTATCCAACTGTGGGGCCCTTTGGAAGCATCCAAAGACTTCATAGACTGGCATACAAACCATTCTTCCGAGAACTATTTGCACACATTTTCCCAACTATATGCACTGGGCATATTAAACATAAAGAATAAGTATTCCTGTATGAGTTGCTGCTTTGTGATTGTTTAAGGTTCTAAACCTGTCTTATTGCTACTTTCCTACCAACTCGAAAATGTATGTATGACTGTATCCATTATAGATATTAAAAACTAAGCAGAAGTAGAAATAGAAATTGGCAGAAGCAAGCTTCCAATGCAGGACTATCTTAACACATGTCTACCTTATCCTGCCCACTTATCTTTGGCTTCTCATCGACATCTGCTGCATACCTGCTTCCTTTCTCTGGCTTGGACAGAAAAGCACATCCCTTAGTTACAGCTTTGTATTTTCATACCAATTATCTGAACATTTATTGCCAGGAGTTACTACTGCCTCTGTTGAAAGAGTAACCATATCCTTCCTGGTCTGGCTAGAGCGGTGTTTCCCAACGTGGGGCCCACGCCCCACAGGGGGGCAATTCGATAGTTAAGGGGGGCAATTTGAAAATGGACTCGACACGATTTAACTCTTTCGCCCCGGGCCATTTAAATGCAATGCTAGATATCGGTGCCAAATTTAACAAAATGTGCAATTCTTAAATAATTGCGGTAAATAATTATTAAGTATAATTTCGTTTGATGAGACCAAAATATCAACTGGGTGATTGGCGTCGTCAAATAAACTTCGTCCTGGGTTCACCATGGAGCGTGCCGTCTGCTGTGGGGAAGCCCGGACGTTTTAAAAACTCTCTAAACAACGCAGTTATTCTCACCTAATTGGCCAATCGCAACTTCTGTAGTGTTTCACATCATTCAGTTGGTGTTAATTTGAAATAAGTGTCAGTCAAAACTGTTGTAAAAGCTCCTTGATTTAATAAATATACATATATATATTGTATAGATATAATTGGTAAGTATTTTATTTTATTTTTATCAATATTAAACTCTTTATTAAGTACTTCTTGCATCAGGGCTAGAAAGCAATAATATTTTATAAATATTATTGGGGCTATAATAGTGCATGCACGACAATTTTAATTTTAGAAGCATAACTTTCCAGAAAACTTTGTCAAGTGGAAAAAATATAGATACCTTTTGATTTGCGGTGGTAGTGTAGTAAATGTGTTATATACATTTAAATAAATATGAATTTTTAGTATATGTTTACTTTATGTCACATTGAATATATTTTAACACATATTTGAATATAAGTTTTTTTTTGTTTGTTTGTTTGTTTGTTTTTTTTCTTTTTTGAAGCTGGAAACGGGGGGGGAGAGAGTCAGATAGACTCCCGCATGCGCCCCACCGGGATCCACCCGGCACGCCCACCAGGGGCGACGCTCTGCCCACCAGGGGGCAATGCTCTGCCCCTCCGGGGCATCGCTCTGCTGTGACCAGAGCCACTCTAGCGCCTGGAGCAGAGGCCAAGGAGCCATCCCCAGTGCCCGGACCATCCTTGCTCCAATGGAGCCTTGGCTGCGGGAGGGGAAGAGAGAGACAGAGAGGAAGGAGGGGGTGGGGGTGGAGAAGCAAATGGGCGCTTCTCCTATGTGCCCTGGCCGGGAATCGAACCCGGGTCCCCCGCATGCCAGGCCGACGCTCTACTGCTGAGCCAACCGGCCAGGCTGAATATTAGTTTTTAATTGATCTTATTTTTATTTCTTATACCCCATAGTAAAATGAGTGGTGCAAGCAAGAAAAAAACTCGTCAATATTCGGAGGAATATTTAAAATTTGGATTCATACCCGCTGTTCACGATGAGCGGATTCCTTTTTGTCTTTTATGCCAGCAATGCTTGATCAACGAATCAATGAAACGAGGTCGTCTTGAGGCGCATTTGAAGACGAAACATAGTGCTCATATTAATTCAGATTTGAGTTACTTTAAAACTTTAAAGAAAAATTTTGAAAAAAGAACATTAAAGTCTCTATTTACTGCTCATACTTCAACTAATAATCGTGTTCTTGAGGCTAGTTATCAAATTTCTTTATTCATCGCTAAAACTGGAGAAAATCACACTATAGGAGAGAATTTAATAAAACTGTCAATATCAGCATTTCTTAAAACGGTTCTTGAAAAAGATGATGGCCCTGGCCGGTTGGCTCAGCGGTAGAGCGTTGGCCTGGCATGCGGGGGACCTGGGTTCGATTCCCAGCCAGGGCACATAGGAGAAGCGCCCATTTGCTTCTCCACTCCCCCCCTCCTTCCTCTCTGTCTCTCTCTTCCCCTCCCGCAGCGGAGGCTCCATTGGAGCAAAGATGGCCTGGGCGCTAGGGATGGCTCCTTGGCCTCTGCCCCAGGCGCTAGAGTGGCTCTGGTCACAGCAGAGCAACGCCCCGGAGGGGCAGAGCATCGCCCCCTGGTGGGCAGAGTGTCGCCCCTGGTGGGCGTGCCGGGTGGATCCTGGTCGGGCGCATGTGGGAGTCTGTCTGATTGTCTCTCCCTGTTTCCAGCTTCGGAAAAATACAAAAAAAAAAAAAAGATGACAAAGATGTAAAAGCTATGCCACTCAGTAACAATTCTGTTAGCAGAAGAATAGATGAAATGAGTGAGGATATTGAAAAACAACTTATTGAAAAGCTGAAAACAAGAAAATTCTCCTTGCAAATGGATGAATCAACTTTGAGAGACAGTGAGGCAGTATTGATAACTTACGTAAGATATATTGATAAAGGACATTTTGCTGAAGAAATGTTGTTCTGTAAAAGATTAGAAAGCACCACTACCTCCAAAGATATATATAATAAGCTAAAAAACTACTTAGATGTCAATGATATACCAATGAAAAATGTAACATCTTGTGCTGCAGATGGTGCTCCCAATATGATGGGCAAGAAAAATGGCTGCTTAAAATTGATGAAAGATGCGAATCCAGAAATGATTCTTGTGCATTGTGTTATTCATAGGGAAAACTTGGTAGCTAAAAACATCTCGCCTGTTCTGAATGAAGTATTACATACAGTATAAAGTGTGTTAATGCTATTAAAGCTAGTGCCCAATGTGAGCGTCTTTTCAAGCTATTTTGTGAAGAACAAAATGAAGACCATGTGAGACTTTTACTTCATACTGAAGTCAGATGGCTATCTAAAGGAAACTGTTTGAAAAGATTTATGGAACTGTTTGATACTCTTAGTGATTTTTTAAGTGACAAACCTGAAATGAAGTATCTGTTCACAATAGATGGTAAAGCATTTGTAGTTATTTAGCCGATATCTTTGAAAAACTAAATATATTAAAAAAGCAACTTTAAGGAACAAATAAAACTCTTGTCGATGCAAAAGCAAAGATATTTGGTTTCATTACCAATATTGAGTTATGTCAGAAACATATTAACAACAAAAACTTTAAACAGTTTCATTGGCTCCAAAAATGTGAAGTAACTGATACCGCTTTACTTGTTATTGTCAATCATTTGAATATTCTATCAGCTGATTTAAAAGAAAGATTTTCTGATTTAAAACAAATTGATTTCCCAATATGGATGATGCAGCCAATGTTAGTGGATTTGTCTGATATATCAAATATGCAGTATCAAGAAGAACTCGCAGAATTGCAAAATGATGAGTCAGTTAAAGCTTTATTTAATATCAAAGGAGCGATGGCATGGCTTTGTGAAGAAGCAGAAATCAAATACCCAAATTCAACCAAATGTGCAAGAAAACTATTGCTACCGTTTCCATCTTCATTTTTAGCTGAATGTGGATTTAGTGCTGTAAATGATTTACTGGTAAAAAAAAAAAGAAATTGGCTGGATATAACACAACGTGGAGACTTGAGACTAAAGCTAACCAAATTGGAACCTAATATAAAATCTCTGTGCAGCAAGCATCAAGCACAAGGACTACACTAAATTAAAATAATAAATTAATATAGAAAAATCTGTATTAAAATTATTTGGAATTTAAATTTCTGTTTTTCATTATATGTTTTGAAATTTTACTTACTGTGTTTTGTTAACAATTTCATAGTGATTTCTTCCTAGAACCTATCATTTATGTTTATTAAGTGAACAAATCAGTTTTTTAATGTTAAAAATTATGTATGTTACATAGGGGGGACATAAAAATTTTAGAAAGGTTAAGGTGGGGCATGGCACAAAAAAGGTTGGGAAACACTGGGCTAGAGTGACCAGTCTCTGTGACCATATTCCTGGGTTCCAAATTATACCACAAGTTAAAAAGATCAATCAATCCCTTCTCTCCTTCACAGTTTCAATTGGCCCTCAGCACTGAGTCCCATGATTTTATTAGCACACTGGTCATGAGAGGGAGATGAGAGGCAGAGATCACATTGAACCCCAAACTTTATTGACTTCAGACCCCATAAACTTATTTCCAGTATACAGCGATGATATAAACTATTAAAATTTATACCCATATGAAATCATTGTAAATAAAAATACTTATATCAGGTCCTCAGAAAATGTTATTTTATTATAATATTGATAAGATGCTATCAGAACTTAACCCTTGTTTCTATCAATTAGCCTAGAGTAAAACTGGTTTCATTATTTGTTTTTCTTAAAGTCACAAAACTTAACAATGTCATAAAGGAATATCTTACTGCATATAAAAATCTGTAACATTCCTATACACAGATATATGTCCCGTGTGTATATATGATTCAGAATCTTGCTTTTTCACTTAATGATATGACTGACAGAACTTTTCATATCAGCATATTTAGCTCTATTTTGTATTTTTTAATAATTGCAAAATATTTCATGGTATGTACATTCCTTAATTTATCAAGTCATTTATTTACGAATACAGAAGTTTTATTCTCCTCCCCCATTTTTTACCATATATGGTGTGTGTGTGTGTGTGTGTGTGTGTGTGTGTGTGTGTGTGTATGGTAAATTGCCTGGAAAAGAATATATGCATTTTAAATTTTGACAGAAATTTTCCACCAAAATTGTATAAATTTACCTTTCCATCAGTACTATAGGCTTACTGGGTAAGCCTCATCCATAATGGATTTGATCAAACTTCCTTTACTGACATTGTTATATAGATGGCCATTTATACTGTATTGTTATATTGATTTTCATTTCTTTAATTATGAGTGTAACTGAGAACATGTTTGATGATTATTTGCATTTTTATTGTCATAAATTTTGGTTGTTCACAGTCTATTTTTCAATAGAATTTTTCACCTTTTTCTTATTGATATGATAGAGCTCTCTGTGCAGTAAGGAAAAAGCCCATGGTTTCTCATGTTGCTAATTTTTCCCAGTATCCTGCTTATCTTTTGACTTTGTGTGTTTTTTAAGTAAAAGTTAAAAAAAAAATTTGCAATATTATTTACAGTTTTCTTGATTACTTCTGTCCTTCCTTTATCAAAATTACTTTTGAAATCAACCATTTTATTAGAACTTACTTACCATTTTAACTGCTTTTTAAACATGACACTGCTTTTAAAAGATGGTGGCTGTTAATTCATAACCTCAGCTATTTCTGCCTGATGTTACTATGAAACATTTGGCAGTTGCAGGTGAACTTTTGTCCTTGGCCTCCTTTATTCAAGGGTGACAAAATTAAGTGTCATTAGCTTCTTGTCCTTTCCATTAGATTGGTATGTGAAAGACTATTTGAGAAAGCTGAAAGCCAATTAAGTAATTACATAAACATTCATGGTGACAACTGTCAAGTTTCCTAATTTTCTTATTATGAAAGATTACAGTCCTAATTAAATCTACAATTTACCTCTTTTTGACTGTAATGTCATTTCTTTTTTATTTAATTAAGGTAATATTCTTTTTGTGGAAATACTTCAAAAAAAGTGTTGTAAAAGCTATAGACAAAATTGCTGCAAAAGAAATTTTGAACATACTTTCTGGGGAAAATGTTATTAAATAATAAAAAAAATTTAGTCATACTTTTTTTCAATATAAGAGATTTTAAAATACCTTACCTGGGTTCTAAAAATCTCACTACATGTTGTAAAGAACTAAAAGCTAACAGTAATGCTGTTAGCTGAAAGAAACAGAGAACATGAGTAACAATATCTTAAGAAATCAGGTACCTATAGCAGTTCACTAGGGCTGCTATGACAAAGTACCACTGACCAGGTAGGTGCATTCAACACAGAAATTTATATCCTCATAGTTCCAGAAACTGGAAGACCAAGATCAAGGTGCCAACAGGGTTGGTTTTCTTTGAGTCCTCTCTTTTGAGCTTGAAGATAGCTGTTCTCTTGCTACTCCTTCATGTGGTCTTTCCTTCATGCTCAAGCATCTATGGTGCCTCTTAGTGAGTCCAAATTTTATCTTCTTGTGAGAACACCCTTCACATTAGATTAGAACCCACTTTTGTGGCTTCCTTTTAACAAAATCACCTCTTTAAAGTCCTTATCTCAAAAATGAGGTACTGGAGGTTACAATTTCAACATATGAATTGTGTTGGGACACAACTCAACACATAACAATATTTAACTATTATACAGCATGAAGTTCTAAGGTAGGCATGCCAATGGTTGATGTAGGAGCTCACCAATGTCAGACCAGCATCTCTGTGTTACTCATTGCCTTTCCCTCATGCTTTCAAGATGGCTGCTGCAGCCCCATACATTGCATTTGCAATCAAAAGAAGAAGAAAAAGGAAACAGTGTTGCCAGACTTTTGTTTCTTTTAAGTGGAAAGAACTGTTATGGGATACTCCTTTTTCACTTCTTTGGCTAGGACTGTGCCACACAGCCATTTCTGGATGCAAGAGAGGCTGAACATGCTCGATACTTTTGTCTATAGTAGAGTTAGAAAAAGAAGAATGAAGGCAGGAATTGAATTATCCAATAATATCTGTCACATGGATTCTTCTCTAATGCCCTGGGTTCATGCTTTCCTTTCTTTGTGTGTGTGTGTATAATTTTGTGGTTCTGGTTCCTTTCAGAATTGTTCAAGTCATGCTAAGGGTTACTGTGATGAGAACATTTATTATATATCAAATGAGAAATTATTCTTCAGTCATTCACACCAAATCTAAATTATTTTCATTTACCTTTCTGTAATTCCAATTCTTATATAATAAACGTATTAATTTTATATTTTAAGGGAAAAATAGTTCTGGAAAAATCAATTAACAATAACATAGAAAATTAACTCTTGTTAGTGAACAGAAAAGACTCTTGAGTTTATTTGTTTTGACACCAGCGTGAGAGTATGAGGATATAAGAAATATACTGTGCAGAATAAATGAACTGACAGGGACCCCAGAGGTCATCTGATCTAACACCTTTTTTCAATCTGCAAGAAAACAAAAGCCATTCAGTAAACTAGTGGAAAATTCCTATTGAAAGCCCTAATTCTCTCATTCCTAATGTAGGATTCCCTATCCTACCATATTCTTTATTTTCCATAAACTAATACATTATTTAAAATATTTTTAGAGCCTGCAGTCCGTTGCATACCAGATGGTCCAGCTTTCTTTAAGGAAGTATTTCCCATTAAGGTGAAGGCTGGGACAACTTTCTGAAGGGACTTGTGGGCCTGCAGCAATGTCCCTAAGTCCCAGCTACACAGAGCCTATCTTGTACTTGGTATACTACATATCCCAAAGCAGGACTCACACAACAATCACAAAGGCTGCCATTCATTGAGTGCCTACTATATGTGCTAGACATGTAATTCCAATGTTTTTAATCCTTGTAGAAACTCTTCCAAGGAGAGTCATTTGCTCCATTTTATAATGAGGATATCGTAAAGGGTTGTGTTGTATTTCCCAAAAAGACCTGTTGAAATCCCACCCACCCCCACTATCTCAGAATGTGAACTTATTTGGAAAGAAAGCCATTACTGGTGTGATTAGTAAAGATGGTGTCATACTGGAGTGGAATAGGCCCCAAATTCAGTGCAGCTGATGTCCTTATAAGAAAAAGAGACAGACACACAGGGAAAAGATGGCTATGTGGTGACAGATAAACCAAGGAATGCCAACAACTCCCAGAAAGGGCCAGAAATTGGGAGAGAGAGAGATCATGAATTTGCCAACATCTTGATTTTGGACTTCTGGCTTCCAGAGCTGTGAATTTCTGTTCAATTAATTTCTGTTGCTTTCATCTATACTACATGGTGTTGGCTGTAAGCAAAAAGTAGACCAGGTAATCCATTAGTAAAAATGATTTATTCAAGAATATGAAAGGGTTGCAATTCAGTAAATGTAGCCATGGTAAGCCACATGCAGGTAAGTCTCTCTTTTATGGAGAAGAGGAAGTTAAGAGTAGGGGCTGTTATAACCATAGAGCTCAGTTGTAACCATAAAGTTCTTTCTGTAGGGCTTTGATGAGTAACATAAGATATGAGAACTCTTCCTACAGGTGCACCCAATTCTGTCTTGGTTACAGTCACTGTCATAGATTTTGACATTTCCTCCTTTCGATCAAGATCTTTCTCTGAAAGCACTGCTGATCAACAATCAGGTCTTTTGTCCCTCAATGCCAGAACTTCTTCTTGGTATTAAGTCTCATGTGGTAAAAAAGTTGCATCATCCAGAAACAGCTCCTATCCTAATTCAACTTTGTTCAGAGCTTAACAAACAAGAAAAATACAAAGCAAAACTAAACACAACAAAACAAACTTAGTTTATATCATGATTATCATGATTTTAAACCAAGAGTTCCAACCTGAAAGAAGTGGAAAATGGGGTCATACTTCCTTGGTTGTCAAAACTCTTGATAACAGATGCAACAACCAGAGAAATTTTACCCTTTTCACAGTAGATTGAAAAATGTAGGGGAAAGCCATTTCTTCCAATAAAAAGAAAGGGACATAAAGTAAAAAGCAACAGTAACAAAAGTTTGTACAGGGCAGATCCAACTGTTTGGGAAAGCTGTCTCCTTCAGATATGACCAGCTTCAATTGTTTTTTTTTATTTGTATTTATTGGGATGACATTGTTGATTCAATTTTTTTTACAGCTATAGTTTCAGTTACCAGATTGTGTCATTCTAGTAGGATTTGGTGGTATCTTTAGATGTGCCACATGAATCCAAGGTTATACTCCCTGGAGGTTAATAGCATATGGGTTAGTCAAGAGTACATGTAGGGGCCCTTTCAGCAAGGCTAGAAATAATTGGTTTTTCTAGTAAACAAAGTCTCCAGGTTGCAGAATGTGGTGTTTAAAGTTTCATCTTCTTAGAGCACACTGTGAGAACATTGTTCTACCAAACAGTGGTTATTTCCAATAGAAGCAATCAGGCCTTTAAAATACTGATATGTGTCTCCTTTTATCAACTATAGATCAAGAGAAGCAGGAGCTGTCAGCCTAGGGTGTCCTGTAATTATCTCTAAAGATAAGAGTTTCTTATTTCCAAAAGGGATGAATCTGAGATATAGGACCAATAGTCAATCTTTCATTCAAAGTATTTGGAGGGTCTCTACAAATTTTGCCAATTGAATCATAATAGGAGGTGCATTATGCGTTCTGCCAACATCAGTTGAAGAATTTGCCCATAAATCAGATGGCAACTGATTCTATTAGGACAACAATCAGTGCTCCCAGATTCAGATATAGTGCCATCAGAAATGGAACAAAGAAAACATATTTGAAGTGTCACTCATCTTACTTAATTGGCTATTTTGACAGCTACTGTCAAATTTTAGCATTATTTTCTGTGGACAAGTCCTGTCGGGGGTGAGGACGACGGAGACGCAAAGACCCAAATCCGGAGACCAGGTTCAGTGACACAGATCCACTTTATTCAGGAAGTAAACTAGCTTCTATACATGGGTTCAGCCAATAGGATGTTACAGTGTGTTCTTCATAGCCAACAGCTGAAAAGATCAGGGAGCTGCGTGGTTGGCGTAGAGTCATTTCCTTAAAGTGGGTGAGCTCTCTTCCTGGGTATGCCCAGGAGGGTTCTGGGAGCTGGAGTATTCTCACAGCATTGCATCAGCCACAGCTGCTAGGAATGTGCTCTGTGCTCCACCCACAATTTTCTCCTTTTGGGAGAAAAAAATTCTGGCATGCTATTTTCTGTGTTTTAGCCTAATCATAAATAGGGACTGAGGAACTAAGAAGAAAAGAATATGTCTCTCTTAAAGGGTCTAAGAAAGGGGAATAAGTTCAGAGACAGAAATTTGTTGAGGTCTATTTTAAATCCCTACTACTTGAACAGTTTTATTCATCTGGGAAAAGGTCTGTGTTATAGCATGGGGTTGAGCATTGAGAGTGTAGCTCCAATGTCAACAAGAAAAAAAAAGAGATTCACTCCCAATTTGAAGAAAGATTTCTCCGAGCCGATTAAGAAGACTTTGAGAAAATCCCTGTAGTTCTTCAGAGCCCTATTGTTGGAGATTGAAAGGGTCTTGGGAAACTGTTTAAAAGGCTGAGGGCACCTTTAAAAAGTGCTTAAACTTATGACAATTTATTTTCCAAAGTCTTCACTTTTTTGTATTCATAGAAGAAGCTAAAAGACTTTTTAGTTTTGCGTAGGAGCCTTCATTTGCTGTGGCTCACAATGAAAACTCTTAGCAGTCTTACTTCCTGGTGGCTCATCTACAGTATAAACAAACTTATTTGCTTAATTAACCAAATCTAGAGTGGACACAGTTTCCCCATTCTGTCCTGGTTCATTTGACAAAAAGAGAAAGATCTAAGTTCAACCCATTAAGAAACAGAGTTAAAGGCTACCTGAGTGGAATCAGTCATGAACAGATTTTTCTGGGCAAGTCTGGACTCTTTTCCAACCAACAGGTTCTGGAAAGGCTGAGACAACTGCTCAGTGGAGGTCTCCAGTGAGTTTTCTAGCATTTTGCTAAAAATCAGAAGCTTGTTTTTTATTTTTTTCCAGATCCCATATCAGGCAAGCCTCATCCAATGATGAGCCTGACCTTCACTCACCAGCATATAAACTAGTTAATATAAATTAGAAAACCCAATCTGGTATGTAAAATAATTATATTAAACTCCTCAGAATATCTATGAGGATCCTGCTAGCTTAGGAAACTTTTTTTAATTTATTTTTTATTATTATTAATTTTAATGGGGTGACATTGATAAATCAGGGTACATATGTTCAGAGGAAACATCTCCAGGTTATTTTGACATTTGATTATGCTGCATTCCCACCACCCAAAGTCCAATTGTCTTCTGTCACCTTCTAACTGGTTTTCTTTATGCCCCTCCCCTCCACCAACCCCCTCCCCCGCCCGTAACTACCACACTCTTGTCCATGTCTCTGAGTTTCATTTTTATGTCCCACCTATGTATGGAATCATATAGTTCTTAGTTTTTTCTGATTTACTTATTTCGCTCCGTATAATGTTATCAAGGTCCATCCATGCTGTTGTAAATGATCCGATGTCATCATTTCTATGGCTGAGTAGTATTCCATAGTATATATGTACCAAAGCTTTTTAATCCACTCGTCCACTGACGACCACTTGGGCTGTTTCCAGATGTTTGCTATTGTGAACAATGCTGCCATAAACATGGTGGTGCACTTCTCCTTTTGGAACAGTGCTATGGTGTTCTTGGGGTATATTCCTAAAAGTGGAATAGCTGGGTCAAAAGGCAATTTGATTTTTAATTTTTTGAGGAATCTCCATACTGTTTTCCACAGTGGCTGCACCAGTCTGCATTCCCACCAGCAGTACAGGAGGGTTCCCTTTTCTCCACATCCTCGTCAGCACTTTTTCTGTTATTTTGTTGATGAGCACCATTCTGACTGGTGTGAGGTGATATCTCATTGTGGTTTTAATTTGCATTTCTTTTTTGATTACTGATGTTGAGCAGTTTTTCATATGCCTATTGGCCATCTGTGTGTTCTCTTTGGAGAAGTGTCTATTCATTTCTTTTGCCCATTTTTTGATTGGATTGTTTGTCTTCCTGGTGTTGAGTTTTACAAGTTCTTTATAAATTTTGGGTTTTAACTTCTTTTTTTTTTTTTTTTTTTTTTTTAATTTAAATTTTATTTTTTTAATGGGGCGACATCAATAAATCAGGTTACATATATTCAAAGATCAACAAGTCCAGGTTATCTTGTCTTTCAATTATGTTGCATACCCATCACCCAAAGTCAGATTGTCCTCTGTCACCTTCTATCTAGTTTTTTTTGTGCCACTCCCCCTCCCCCTTTCCCTCTCCCTTTCCCCCCTCCCCCCGTAACCACCACACTCTTATCAATGTCTCTTAGTTTCACTTTTATGTCCCACCTACGTATGGAATAATGCAGTTCCTGGTTTTTTCTGATTTACTTATTTCACTTCGTATAATGTTATCAAGATCCCACCATTTTGCTGTAAATGATCCCATGTCTTCATTTCTTATGGCTGAGTAGTATTCCATAGTGTATATGTGCCACATCTTCTTTATCCAGTCGTCTATTGATGGGCTTTTTGGTTGTTTCCATGTCCTGGCCACTGTGAACAATGCTGCAATGAACATGGGGCTGCATGTGTCTTTACGTATCAATGTTTCTGAGTTTTTGAGGTATATACCCAGTAAAGGGATTGCTGGGTCATAAGGTAGTTCTATTTTCAGTTTTTTGAGGAACCACCATACTTTCTTCCATAATGGTTGTACTACTTTACATTCCCACCAACAGTGGATGAGGGTTCCTTTTTCTCCACAGCCTCTCTAACATTTGCTATTACCTGTCTTGTTAATAATAGCTAATCTAACAGGTGTGAGGTGGTATCTCATTGCAGTTTTGATTTGCATTTCTCTAATAACTAAAGAAGATGAGCATCTTTTCATATATCTGTTGGCCATTTGTACTTCCTCCTGGGAGAAGTGTCTGTTCATGTCCTCTTCCAATTTTTTTATTGGATTGTTTGTTTGTTTGTTGTTGAGTTTTATGAGTTCTTTGTATATTTTGGATATTAGGCCCTTATCTGAGCTGTTGTTTGAAAATATCAGTTCCCATTTAGTTGGCTTTCTGTTTATTTTGTTATCAGTTTCTCTTGCTGAGCAAAAACTTCTTAGTCTGATGTAGTCCCATTCATTAATTTTGCCTTCACTTCTCTTGCCATTGGAGTCAAATTCATAAAATGCTCTTTAAAACCCAGGTCCATGAGTTGAGTACCTATGTCTTCTTCTATGTACTTAATTGTTTCAGGTCTTATGTTTAGATCTTTGATCCATTTTGAGTTAATTTTTGTACAGGGGGACAAACTGTAGTCCAGTTTCATTCTTTTGCATGTGGCTTTCCAGTTTTCCCAGCACCATTTATTGAAGAGGCTTTCTTTTCTCCATTGTATGTTCTTGGCCCCTTTATCAAAAATTATTTGACTATATATATGTGGTTTTATTTCTGGACTTTCTATTCTGTTCCATTGGTCTGAGTGTCTATTTTTCTGCCAATACCATGCTGTTTTGATTGTCGTGGCCCTAAATAGAGTTTGAAGTCAGGTATTGTAATGCCCCCAGCTTCATTCTTTTTCTTTAGGATTGCTTTGGCTATTCGGGGTTTTTTATAGTTCCATATAAATCTGATGATTTTTTGCTCTATTTCTTTAAAAAATGTCATTGGAATTTTGATGGGAAATGCATTAAATTTGTATATTGCTTTGGGTAATATAGCCATCTTGATTATATTTATTCTTCCTAACCAAGAACAAGGAATATTCTTCCATCTCATTATATCTTTCTCAATTTCTCTTAACAATGGTTTATAGTTTTCATTATATAAGTCCTTTACATTCTTTGTTATGTTTATTCCTAAGTATTTTATTTTTTTTGTTGCAATTGTGAAGGGGATTATTCTTTTCAGTTCATTCTCAATTGTTTCATTGTTGGCATATAGAAAGGCTATTGACTTCTGTATGTTAATTTTGTATCCTGCGACATTACTGTATTGGCTTATTGTTTCTAGTAGTCTTTTTGTGGATTCTTTGGGGTTTTCGATGTATAGGATCATATCATCTGCAAAAAGTGATACCTTTACTTCTTCTTTTCCGATATGGATGCCTTTTATTTCTTTGTCTTGTCTGATTTCTCTGGCTAGAACCTCTAGTACCACATTAAATAACAGAGGAGAGAGTGGACAACCCTGTCTTGTTCCTGATTTAAGGGGGAAAGCCTTCAGTTTTGTTCCATTTAATATGATGTTAGCTGATGGTTTATCATATATGGCCTTTATCATGTTGAGATATTTTCCTTCTATACCCATTTTGTTGAGAGTCTTAAACATAAAATTGTGTTGTATTTTATCGAAAGCCTTTTCTGTGTCTATTGATAAGATCATGTTGTTTTTGTTCTTTGTTTTGTTGATATGGTGTATTATGTTAACCGTTTTACGTATGTTGAACCATCCTTGAGATTCGGGGATGAATCCCACTTGATCGTGATGTATTATTTTTTTAATATGTTGTTGTATTCGATTTGCTAGTATTTTGTTTAGTATTTTAGCATCTGTATTCATTAGAGATATTGGTCTGTAGTTTTCTTTTTTTGTGCCATCCTTGCCTGGTTTTGGTATGAGAGTTATGTTGGCCTCATAGAATGTGTTTGGAAGTATTGCTTCTTCTTCAATTTTTTGGAAGACTTTCAGTAGAATAGGAACCAAGTTTTCTTTGAATGTTTGATAAAATTCGCTGGTATAGCCGTCAGGTCCTGGACTTTTATTTTTGGGGAGGTTTTTAATGGTTTTTTCTATTTCTTCTCTACTGATAGGTCTGTTTAGGCTTTCTGCTTCTTCTTGACTCAGTCTAGGAAGGTTGTATTGTTCTAGGAATTTATCCATTTCTTCTAGATTGTTGAATTTAGTGGCATAAAGTTTTTCATAGTATTCTACAATAATTCTTTGTATATCTACGGTGTCCGTGGTGATTTCTCCTCTTTCATTTTGGATTTTGTTTATATGAGTTCTTTCTCTTTTTTCCTTGGTAAGTCTTGCCAAGGTTTTGTCAATTTTATTGATCTTTTCAAAGAACCAGCTCTTTGTTCTATTAATTTTTTCTATAGTTTTACTATTCTCTATTTCATTTATTTCTGCTCTGATTTTTATTATCTCCTTTCTTCGGCTAGTTTTGGGTTGTTTTTGTTCTTCTTTTTCTAGTTCCTTAAGGTGTGAAGTTAAGTGGTTCACTTGGGCTGTCTCTTGTTTGTTCATATATGCCTGAAGTGATATGAACTTCCCTCTTATCACTGCTTTTGCTGCATCCCATAGATTCTGATATGTCGTATTGTCATTTTCATTAGTCTGTATATATCTTTTGATCTCTGCACTTATTTCTTCTTTGACCCATTCATTTTTTAAAAGTATGTTGTTTAGTTTCCACATTTTTGTGGAATTTTTTTCCTCCTTTTTGCAGTAGAATTCTAGTTTCAAGGTTTTATGATCAGAAAATATGCTTGGTACAACTTCGATTTTTCTGAATTTGCTGATGTTGTTTTTGTGGCCCAACATATGGTCAATTCTTGAGAATGATCCATGTACACTGGAGAAAAATGTATACTCAGTCACTTTGGGATGAAATATCCTGTAGATGTCTATTATATCCAGGTGCTCTAGTGTTTTGTTTAAGGCCACTATATCTTTGTTGATTCTCTGTTTGGATGACCGATCTAGAGCCGTCAGCGGTGTATTGAGGTCTCCAAGTATGATTGTATTTTTGTCAGTTTTTGTTTTAAGGTCAATAAGTAGCTGTCTTATATATTTTGGTGCTCCTTGGTTTGGTGCATATATATTAAGAATTGTTATGTCTTCTTGATTCACTGTCCCCTTAGCCATTATGAAATGGCCATTTTTCTCTCTGAGTACTTTTGTTGTCTTGTAGTCAGCATTATCAGATATGAGTATTGCTACACCTGCTTTTTTTTTGGATGTTATTTGCTTGGAGTATTGTTTTCCAGCCTTTTACTTTGAGTTTGTTTTTATCCTTGTTACTTAGATGAGTTTCCTGTAGGCAGAATACAGTTGGATTTTCTTTTTTAATCCATTCTGCTACTCTGTGTCTTTTTATTGGTGAGTTTAATCCATTTACATTTAGTGTAATTATTGACACTTGTGAGTTCCCTATTGCCATTTTATAGATTGCTTTCTGTTAGTTTTGTGTCTTGTTTGATCCTTCTCTTTCATTTTTTTATCTTTTGTTTTTATTTGGTTGTATTCCATACATCTTTCCACTGTTGCTATCTTTTTTATCTCATGTGCTTCTGTGGTGGTTTTTTCAATGGTGGTTACCTTTAGGTAATGAAAAGGGTTCCTACCCTGTTCATTGTAGCGCACTATTTTGTGAGTACTTTTGCACTCCATTGTCCTTTGCTACTGTTAATCTCCATCCTCTCCCCCCTTTCTTTTTGTTGTTGTCACAGTTTAAATTTGGTTTTATTGTGTTCTTCTTGGAGCTTTTACTTGTGGCTTTATTTTTTTTTTGTTCTTTGTATCTGACTGGAGAACCCCCTTTAGTAATTCCTGGAGTGGGGGTTTTCTGATGATAAATTCCCTCATCTTTTCTGTATCTGTGAATGTTTTTATTTCTCCTTCATATTTGAAGGATAGCTTTGATGGGTATAGTATTCGTGGCTGAAAGTTCCTCTCTTTCAGGACTTTAAATATTGGGGTCCACTCTCTTCTAGCTTGTAGAGTTTCTGCTGAAAAATCTGATGATAATCTAATGGGCCTTCCTTTATATGTTGTATTCTTCTTTTACCTGGCTGCCTTGAGAATTTTTTCTTTGCCATTGGTTTGTGCCAATTTCATTATGATGTGCCTTGGAGTAGGTTTGTTGGGGTTAAGAAAACTCGGAGTTCTGTTTGCTTCATGAATTTGAGGCTTTAGTTCTTTCCACAGGCTTGGGAAGTTCTCATCTATTATTTGTTTGAGTATGTTCTCCATTCCATTTTCTCTCTCTTCTCCCTCTGATATACCTATTATTGTTATGTTATTCTTTCTGATGGAGTCAGATAATTCTTGTAGGGCTATCTCATTTTTTTTAATTTCTGAGTCTCTTTCTTCTTCTCTCTGTTGTGCCTCAAGTTGCTTGTCTTCTATTTCACTAATCCTCTCTTCTATCTGGCCTGTTCTATTAGCCAAGCTTGTTACCTCATTTTTCAGCTCGTGAATTGAGTTTTTCATCTCTGTTTGATTTTTTTTATAATTTCAATTTCCTTGGACATATATTCTTTGTGTTCATTGAGTTGTTTTCTGAGCTCCCTAAATTGCCTTTCTGTGTTTTCTTGTATATCTCTGAGTATTTTTAGGATTTCTATCTTGAATTCTCTGTCATTTAACTTCAAGGTTTCCAATATATTAAATTTTTTCTCCATAGATTTTTCCTCATGTAGCTGTGTTACCTCTCTTTCTTTTGTATCCATGATATTCGATTTTCTCTTCCTTAATGGCATCTGAGGGTGGTTTTGTTGATAGTATTAATGAGATTTAATAAAGAATAAAAAGTTAAAAAAATAAAAAAATGAAAAAAGTTGTTTTTTTTTAAAAAAAAATTAATAATGAAATAAAGAAAAATAAAATAAAATCAAAATTTAAAAAAAAGAAATTATTCCCCCCCCCTCCTTTTTTCTCTCCTCTCCTCTCCCTTCTTTCTTGAGAAAATCTTGTGGTGAACTGTGAATTATATTGTATTTAATAGAACAAACAATGCCTGTAATGGAGGGCCTGAATTGGGGAAAAGTAATAAAGGGGCAGGAAAAAAAAAAGTGGTGGGGGTATGGACCCACAAAAAGCAAATAATGAAAAAATTTGGATCAAGAATAAAATGATTTGCATTTAGATGTTGGTTGACTAAGAGTTATGATGAGATGAGTAAGAAGGAAACAGGAAAATGGGGGGACAAATTAAAAAATTACTATTGTATTTAGTGGAACAAGAGCTTGATAAAATGGAGAGCCAGGGATGGGAGTACTTCTAGTGAGTTAAAAAGGTGAAGTAAAAACCCCCCAAAATGCCACAAACATAAGTTTGAGTCCCAGATAAAATAATTTTTTTGTTATTGAGGTTTGAATGAGAGGAGATGTAAAGGAAAAAGGAAGAAACTAATATAGAGGGAGAAAAGAAGAGAGAGAGAGAAAAAAAAGAGGGAACCACTAAAAGAAGAAAAAAGAAAAAAGAGGAGAGAGAGAGAGAGAGAGTTAAGGGTTTTGGAGTGCAACCCTCATAGAGAGAAAGGAAGAGGAAAGAAAAGATAATGGGAGATGTAACACTTATGGGTAGTGTAGTTCAAGGAGAGGAGAGAGTAAGACCGGTAGGGAGTTAAACGACCAAATTGGAGGAGGAGAAAAAAAAAAGAAAAAAGAAAAACAATCAAGGATGAAGATAAGAGAAACAAACGAACAAATATAATAAAATGGGATAGGTTATAAAGTCTGCGGATTATTCTGATTTTGAGAGGTTATCTTCTTGCTTTTTCTTTTCTCTCCCTCTTCCTGGTCGGTGACTCTGTACCCCGGGTTCTGCCCCTTTGGCACGCTCAGGTAGAGGTTTGCAGTTGATAAGTCTCTATGGCGATGTCATGTATTGTGCTTCAGTCTCGTTCGCAGTCGAGGCTCATTAGCGTTTATAGGCTCCGACAGTGAGAGAGTCCGTGTTCCAGGAGCCTCTCTCCAAGTCTTTCCTTCCTCAACCAGCAGCCTGAGAATCCAGCTATGGGGTTGCTGCTGCCTCTGCCTGGATAGTAAGAGGCTCAAAGAGCGGGCAACTCCCCACTCTTATTTCCACTCAGCACAGGGCTCTGGGTAAGGCTCAGTCAGTCAGAGCTGCTAGCATAATCAGCCGGGGCTTTCGCCTACTCAAAGACCTCTGGCTCTGTCACTCTGTCCGGTAACATGGGCGGGTCTGCGTGCGCAGACCAGGATGTTAGACGGAAGTCTCGCCCTCTGAGTGAAACCCTCCGCCCGCACTGAAAAGTTCCAATGTTGGAATTGGCTCTCGCTCGTCCCCGTGTGCCGCTCTTTCAAGGCGCTGGGGTGGCCCGTGACTCCGCCCTCGGCCCACACAAAGGCCCCCGACTCTGCCCCTCTGTGGGACAACACGGGCTCCCACTCCGGAGGTGCTGGGAGGAGTCTCCTTCCCACTCTCCGTGCGCGCAGACCAGGATGTGAGGCCGGAGTCTCGCCCTCTGAGTGAAACCCCCCGCCCGCACTGAAAAGTTCCAGTGTTGGAATTAGCTCTCGCTTCCTCCCCGTGTGCGGCTCTCCCAGGGCGCTGGGGCAGCCCGGAGGCTTTCGGCCCACACAAAGGCCTCTGACTGCCTCTCTGTGGAGTAACACGGGCGCACCCTCCGGGGGCTTTGGAAGGAATCTCTCGCCCACTATGCGCCTACCAGGGGATCAGGTAAAATGGCTGCGCCGCTTGTCTTTCTTTTCTGGGTTTGGCGCGAGTGTTAGCTGTATTGCCCAGGTTGTCACAGGAACAGTTTTTCCTTGGCTTAGATCTCCGTGCCACAGCCTGGTTCGGCCGTTTGTGCCGCGGCCTAGATCTATTCACCCCCTTTGCCCGCCTTAGTTTCTATATTCTCAGTTTCCAGTGAAAATCGCCCTGTTTAGGTTAGTGAGGAAGGCGGAGCATTTCTTACTCCCTATTTCCTTCGGGGTTTGGTTATATATTTAGCCAATTTTTCGCTCGATCATACCTTTGGGTGTATTGCAAAACATCTGGAGGCTCCAAGGATAGGTTTTTCTGTTTCTGGTTGAAGATCTTGTTGAGGTTTGGGGGAGATTTATCGGTATCGCTTCCTACTCCGCCATTACTCTCGGGTTTTAACTTCTTATCAGAGGTATTGTCAAATATGTTCTCCCATTGTGTAGTTTGTCTTTTTATTCTGTTCTTATTGTCTTTAGCTGTTCAGAAGCTTTTTAGTTTGATATAGTCCCATTTGTTTATCCTGTCTTTTATTTCACTTGCCCGTGGAGATAAATCGGCAAATATATTGCTACAAGTAATGTCGGAGAGTTTACTGCCCATGTTTTCTTCTAAGATGCTTATGGTTTTACAGCTTAAATTTAAGTCTTTTATCCATTTTGAGTTTATTTTTGTGAATGGTGTAAGTTGGTGGTCTAATTTCATTTTTTTTCAGGTAGGTGTCAAATTTTCCCAACACCATTTGATGAAGGGACTGTCTTTATTCCATTGGATGCTCTTACCTGCTTTGTCAAATATCAGTTTTTGGCCCTGGCCGGTTGGCTCAGTGGTAGGGTGTTGGCCTGGAGTGTAGAAGTCCCGGATTCAATTCCCGGCCAGGGCACACAGGAGAAGCACCCATCTGCTTCTCCACTCCTCCCGCTCTCCTTCCTCTCTGTCTCTCTCTTCCCCTCCCACAGCCGAGGCTCCATTGGAGCAAAGATGGCCCAGGCACTGGGGATGGCTCCATGGCCTGTGCCTCAGGCGCTAGAATGGCTCTGGTCACAACAGAGCGACGCTCCGGATGGGCAGAGCATCGCCCCCTGGTGGGCATGCCGGGTGGATCCCGGTAGGGCGCATGCGGGAGTCTGTCTGACTGCCTCCCCATTTCCAGCTTCAGAAAAATAAAAAAAATTTTAAAAATAAAAAAATATCAGGTGTCCATAAGGTGTGGGTTTATTTCTGGATTCTCTGTTCTGTTCCATTGATCTATATGCCTGTTCTTGTGCTAATACCAGGCTCTTTTGAGTACAATGGGCTTGTAACTTGATATCTGGAAGTGTGATACCTCCCACTTTATTCTTCCTTTTCAAGATTGCTGAGGCTATTCGTGTTCTCTTTTGATTCCATATAAATTTTTGGAATATGTGATCTATATCTTTGAAGTATGTCATTGGTATTTTAATTGGTATTGCACTAAATTTATAGGTTGCTTTGGGTAATATAGACATTTTAATGATGTTTATTTTTCCTATCCATGAACACAATATATGCTTCCATTTGTTTGTGTCTTCCTTAATTTTCTTTAACAATGTTTTATAAGTTTCTAGTACAAGTCTTTAACCTCTTTGGTTAAATTTACTCTTAGGTACTTCATTTTTTTTGTTGTTGCAATAGTGAAGGGGATTATTTTCTTAATTTTTATTTCAGACAGTTCATTGTTGGTGTATAAAAATACCACTGATTTCTGAATATTGATTTTATATCCTGTCATCTTGCTGAATTCATTTATCAGGTCCAGTAGTTTTTTGACTGAGACTTTAGAGCTCTCTATGTGCAGTATCATTTCATTAGCAAAGAATGATAGTTTTACTTCTTCTTTTCCAATTTGGACGCCTTTTATCCCTTCTTCTTGTCTGATTGCTGTGCCAAGGACTTCCAGAACTATGTTGAATAAGAGTGGTGAAAGGGAGCATGCTGCCTTGTTTTGATCTTAAGGGGATTTCTTTTCATTTTTGCCCATTGAGTATGATGTTGGCTGTGGGTTTGTCATAGATGGCCTTTATCATGTTGAGGTATGATCCCTGTATCCCCACTTTGCTGAGAGTTTTGATCATAAATGGGTACTGGATTTTATCAAATGCTTTTTCTGCATCTATTGATATTATCATGTGATTTTTATCTTTTCTTTTGTTTATGTATTGAATCACATCAATGTGATTGTAGTGTCTTTGCCTGGTTTTGGAATTACTATTATGCTTGCCTCATAAAAGGAGCTTCGAAGTCTTTTTTGACTGAGACTTTAGAGCTCTCTATGTGCAGTATCATTTCATTAGCAAAGAATGATAGTTTTACTTCTTCTTGAATTTTACAAATAGCTTGAGAAGGATAGGAGTTAGTTCTTCTTTGAAAGCCATCTGATCCAAGACTTTTGTTTGTTGGGAGTTTTTTGATAACTGTTTCAATATCATTTGATGAAATCGGTCTGTTTAGTGTTTCTGATTCTTCTATATTGGTTTTTGAAAGATTATATGTTTCGAGGAATTTGTCCATTTTGCCTATGTTGTCTAATTTTATAGTATACAGTTCTTCATAGTATTTTCTTACAATCCTTTGTATTTCTGCTGTGTCAGTAGTTACATCTCCTCTCTCATTTCTAATTTTATTTATTTGAGTCCTCTCTCTTTTCTTGATTAGTCTGGTTAAAGGTTCATCATTTTTGTTTACCTTTTCAAAGAACCAGTTCTTGATTTCATTAATCCTCTGTATTGTATTTTTAGCCTCTATGTCTTTTATTTCCACTCTGATCTTTTTTATTTTCTTCCTTCTACTTTCTCTGGGTTTTATTTGCTGTTCTTTTTCAAGTTCTTTAAGATGCAGGGTTAAATTGTTTATTTGAGCTTTTTCTAGCCTCTTAAGGAATGCCTCTAGTGATATGAACTTCCCTCTTAGGACTGCTTTTGCTGTGTCTCATAAATTTTGAGTTGTGTTTTTTTTCATTTGTTTCAAGGAAAATTTTTTATTTATTCTTTGATCTTATTGTTAACCCATTCGTTATTTAATAACATGCTATTTAGTTTCCAAGAGTTTGAGTATTTTTTAGTTTTTCTATTGTAGTTGATTTCTAGTTTCATGCCATTGTGATCACAGAAGATGCTTGATATAATTTCAAACTTCTTAAATTTGTTGAGACTCATTTTGTATCCTAGATAATGTACCATGAGCACTTGAAAAGAATGTATATTCTGCTGCTTTAGGGTGAAAGGTTCTGAAGATATTTATTAGTTCAAGTGTGTCTTTTAAGTCTTCTATTTCTTTGTTAATTTTCTTTCTTGAGGATCTATCCAGTGATGTTAGTGGGGTATTAAAATCCCCTACTATTTTAGTATTGCTGTTGATCTTGCCCTTTATGTCCATCAAAATCTCCTTTATGTATTTAGGTGCTTCTATTTTAGGTACATATATATTTATAATGATTATATCTTTCTGTTGGATTGCTCCCTTTATCATTATGTAGTGACCTTTTTTATCCCTTACTAGAGCCTTTGTTTTAAAGTCTATTTTGTCAGATATAAGTATTGCTACCCCAGCTTTTAATTTTTTCATTTCCATTTGCATGAAAATTTTTTTCCCATCCCTTTACTTTCAGTCTATGTGTATCTTTTTTTTTTTGAGGTAGTTTTCTTGTAGACAGCATATGTATGGGTCCTGTTTTCTTATCCATGCAGCTACCCTATTTCTTTTGATTGGAACATTTAATCTATTTACATTTAAGGTTATTATTGATATGTAGTCATTTAATGCCATTTTATTCTTTAACTTTACATTCCTCTTTTACTACATTTCTCCCCTTTTGTTCTGTTACTGCAGGTCCCTTAACATTTCTTGTAGCATTGGTTTGGTTATAATAAATTCCTTGAGTTTTTTTTGTTTTGTTTTTTTTGTCTAGGAAGCTTTTTATTTCTCCTTCAGTTTTAAATGATAACCTTGCTGGATAGAGAAGTCTTGGTTGTAGGTTCTAATTTTGTAGTACTTTGAATATTTCTTGCCATTTCCTTCTGGCCTCTAATGTTTCTGTTTAAAAGTCAGATGTCATTCTTATGGGGGGCTCCTCTGTAGGTAATAGACTGCTTTTCTCTTACAGCTTTTAGTATTTTTTTTATCTCTTAATTTTTTGTATTTTAATTATGGTGTGTCTTGGTGCTGGCCTTTTTGAGTTCATCCTTATGGAACTCTCTGTGCTTCTTGAACTTTTGTGACTTTTTCCTTTATCAATTTAGGGAAGTTTTCAGCTAGGATTTCTTCAATCAGATTCTCTATTCCTTGTTCTTTCTCTTCACCTTCAGGAACCCCTATGATGCAGATGTTATTTCTTGTCATTTTGTCACAGAGCTCTCTTAGAATTTCCTCAGTCTTTTTGAGCCTCTTTTCTTTTTGGTGCTCTGCTTCTATGCTTTTGTTTATCTTGTCCTCTAACTCACTGATTCAATCCTCAGCTTAATTCATCCTGCTTTTAAGTCCTTACAGTGTGGTCTTTATTTCTAATATTGCATTTGTCATTTATGACTGATTCTTTTTTATTATTTCAATGTCCTTTTTTATACTTGCTATCTCTTTATTTAGGTGCTAGTTATGTCCATCTATTGCTGCTCTAAGAACTTTGAGCATCTAAACAATCATTATTTTAAACTCTGCATTAGGTAATTTGGTTATTTCCAACTCATTCAAACCTTTTTATGAGGATTTCTATTGATTCATTTGGGTGCATTTCTCTGCCTTCCCATTTTGTTTGTGTATAAGAAGGGTGTGGCCACAAGATTCTGATGGGTGTGGTTCTTTGTTCCCTAGTTGTGGTTTGTCTGCAGGCCCACTATCCCCTCTGCTGCTGCCTTGGGCATTCGGGCACGGGCGTAGCCTGCGCCGGTTCGCTGCAGTGGTCACTGTGGTTTCAGGCTCGCCTCTTCAGGCAGGACTGTGTTTCCATACCCAGGCTGCATGTCTTGGCCTGTCCAGCCTCCACACCTTCCCCAAGGGTGGGACTGTGCTTGTGTGCCTGAGCTGCAATCCCTGGCCAGCCCCCTGTCTCTGCCTTGCCCCTGCGTGCAGGACTGTGCTTGTGTGCTGGAGCTGCAAGCCTCAGCCCTGCAGGCAGGGCTGCACTCCTGTGCTCAGAAGCTGGTCTCAGCCCTTTCCTTGGCTTTCACCTTGCCCCTGTGGGTGGGACTGCAGGTGGGACTATTCTTGCTCACCAGACCCTCAGCTATGTGTCAGACCATTTTCTTGCACCCCTCTGCCATTGCTAGTGCGCTCAGCCTTCGCCCCCACCAGGCGGGACTATGCTTGCACTAGGCCTTTGTTGCAACTGGCACCAGCTTCTGCCCCCACTGACGGACCATGATTTTGCGTCTGGCCACTGCCCACCCTCCAGGGAGCACTCAGCAGTGTTGGGGGGGGGGGGGTGTCGCAGCTCAGACCTTAGGACCTTAGCACTAATACTGTATCCCTGATGGGCTCCCTGCTTCTAAGTGACTCTGCTCTGAGTGCAGCAGGAGAGCTTCTGTTTGACTGGTGACCTGCTTCCCTTTGCTGGTATTGCTGGTTCCAGGTAAAATATTCAGTTTAGATTTGGGGAGTGACTCAGCCCAGGGGTTAGGGTGTCTGTCCTTCAAAGTGTTCCTCCCTGTGCCTCCTAGATTACACTCTCTTCCTGCTACTCAGGT
Organism: Saccopteryx leptura; assembly: GCF_036850995.1. NCBI lineage: Eukaryota > Metazoa > Chordata > Mammalia > Chiroptera > Emballonuridae > Saccopteryx > Saccopteryx leptura. The sequence goes on from NC_089505.1 coordinate 174,582,009, forward strand.
CCTCTCAGCTCTCCCCATGCCCTGGAGCCCTGGTGAGTGGTGAAAAAGGTTTTCTTTACAGTCCCTTTAAGAAGAATCCTGGGTTTGATAAATCTGTCTCTTTCTTGAAAACAGTATCCTCACTTGTTTTGCAGTTAAATACTGTCTATATGCCTTTTCTAGGCTCTGGGGCTGAAGGCTGTGGCTTTTTTCCTGGGGCCAAGGATCCTCCCCTCTCCACTAAACTCACTTCCCACTGCATGAGTCCCTCTGGACTGCCTTTTGCCCCCAGGAGCTGGGCAGCCCTCTCCACATTTCTACTTTTTCTACCAGTCTCAGTGTGGCTTCTTCAGTGATCATTGATTAAAGAGTCCTCTTAGTTTAATCCAAAGTTGGTTTTTCCAGATGATTGTTCTTAAAATTAAGTTGTAATCTACTTTGGTTCTGTGAGGTGGAAGTTGGTACATCTGCCTACTTCATCGCCATCTTACCATCCCCCCTTTCAGGTCCTTTTAAAACACAAAATATTTGGCCCTAATACCCACTTAAAGTCTATAAGGATTTCCTCCCACCATTAGTTGTGCCTGAGGTTCCTAGGGGAAGGGTTATGTTGATATGTAATCCATCATTCATCTGATTCTTCATCTTTCCCTAGCCTTGTCTAATACCAGCTGGCATTTATTCCCAGTTAACATAATGTTATGTCTTATTAGGATGATTAATGTTAAAAATGAGGTAATTAAATCAGTCATTTTGTGGGGGTCATCCCTATAGGATGGGTTTGAGCTTTTCCAGTTTAGCAAATCAGAGGTAGAGAATAGTGTCCATTCTGGATAGCATCTAGCAGGCTTCCCACCCTGTCTGATTCCCATAGACACACTCTCCTTCACTTTTAGAGGAAATTGCCTTGCTACTGAGGGGGCTGACCATGTGTAAATTTAGGCACCCTCTGTGGTATAAGGGGGGATGCCATTCCAGAGTGCTCCCTGTCTAAATCTGCCAAATATGGAGGAAGCACCAGTTTCACTTAGAACAGCCAGATCCCAGAGGAGACAAGCCAATTACTGAACAGTTCTAGTAGAGATAGCTTGGTTTCAAAAGTGTCAGGCCAGAAGCTGAAACACATTTCAGTGCGTCAGTCAGGTTCAAGACAGAATCAGACCAAAGGCTTGCACTATTTCTGTCAAAACAACCTGCTTTCAGGTAGAATCAGACTAAAGTTATCATGGTCCATAAGGAGCAGTCTGACCCGCAGGGAGGCAGCCAAAGTGCAGAACAAGAGCTCATAACCAAACAAGGCATTTTATCAGAAAGAAAGAAAGAAAGAAAGAAAGAAAGAAAGAAAGAAAGAAAGAAAGAAAGAAAGAAAGAAAGAAAGAAAGAAAGAAGAGAGAGAAAATAGAGAGAAAGAAAGAAAAGAAGGAAGAAGAGAAAGCAGAGAGAGAGAGAGAGAGAGAGGGAGAACTTTCTAAACAGTTCCCAAATAATGTCCAGAGATCTTCAGAACACAAAAGCAGACATTTGGATCCAGAAGTAATTTTAGCCTCAACCTCCCAAGTTGGGAAGAAAACAGTGTGCTCAAATGGTTCTGTGGAATCTGACAGCTATTTTGCTCACTGAACCCCAGATCTGTGAGAATATTCTCTGGATCTTGGACAAGCCCCCAGATATGCCAATCATAAACCAAAAGCCAACCAGGTATTTCTTCAGCATAAGAATTCATTTGGGGAGCCCTGGCTGGTTGGCTCAGTGGTAAAGCATTGGCCCAGCATGTGGAAGTCCCGGGTTCGATTCATGGCCAGGGCACACAGGAAAAGTGCCCATCTGCTTCTCCACCCCTCCCCCTCTCTTTCCTCTCTATCTCTCTCTTCCCCTCCACAGCCAAGGCTCCATTGGAGCAAAGTTGGTCCTAGACACGAAGATGGCTCCATGGCCTCTGCCTCAGGTGCTAAAATGGCTCAGGCCACAGCAGAGCAACTCCCTAGATAGGCAGAGCATCACCCCCTAGTGGTCATGCCAGGTGGATCCCAGTCAGGCACATTGGGAATCTGTCTGACTGCCTCTCTGCTTCTCACTTCAGAAAAATATGGAAAAAAAAGAATTTATCTGGGAAAAAGGAAAGGAGTGCAGTCAGGTCTGTGCTGCCATGGTGAGCTTCATGTAAGTTCCTGATACAAAGAAAGAAGTTCTTTACAGAAGATAAGAGGAAGGGCTCGGATGGGCTGTTAGAATTTTTCCTGTAGGATTTTCATGACTAACTTAGTGAGAGTTCCTCTCATAGGCTTTCTTGATTCCTGTCTTGGTTAAGGTCTCCGTCATGAATTTTGACAGTGGTCATTTGTTACAACAGCCCTAGGAAAATAACACAGATACCACAGCTTATTAAGGAAAAAGCATGCCTGAATCCACTCAGCTAGGGTTCAAAATGGGGTCTACCTGGTTCCAAAGTATCGTGTTTCTTCTCTACTCCACATTGCCCATAAAAGCCCAAATGAGTGGTGGAACTGCATGATGGCCCATTCTCAACCACTACTGAACCAACAAAGACACATGGAAGAATGAAGTAGACTACTCCACCTTTCTTAGCTAGGCAGTTATGCAGCCTGGCTTGCTCAAAGCAATAGCTATCACACGTAATAACCACAACTCCATTGTTCAGCTAAGAAATATTTATCCTAGGAATACAAATCTGGTTATAAAAACCTTAATAGTAATTAATAATAATAATAATAGTAATAATAATGGCAGAAGAATAGATCAGGACAAAAGCTTTGCCATCATCTTGTTTATGAAATCTCACATTGTGAGGTGCACAAGATGATGCTATATTGCCCCCCAAAAAACACTGCTCCTTGCCACTATTTCTCATATGAGGAACTGGAAACTCAGAGAATACAAGTGGCTTTCTTAAAGTTATGCAACAGAGGAGTGAAAGTCTGAGTTTTAACCCTAAAAACTGACTCTATATCAGGGGGTGCCCTGATATGAAACCATTAGAAGGGCTAAGCTCAGGAAACAGCCCCACAGTGTACAATAGGTTACTTTTATGAGGGCTCCCACACCAAGGTCTCACTCTTAGCCTCTGGGGAAGACACATTCATTCTTTTAGACTCTGGGATCAAGGATTTTTATTAGCCAGAATGACCAGAAGAAAATGAATATGATGAATTAGAGGATTGCTTAGGAGGATCTTAAATTTCAGGGAAGAGAGAGAGAGATGTGTAGGGATTGTGGGAAGCAAAACAGGAAGGAGACAAAGGTGGTGACAAGGCATACATGTATATTCAAAAATAACTAGTCTACAAAAGTCTCACCTATTGTCAAAATATCTGCTGTTTGTTGCTTGGTATCAAGTACCCCAATTTTCTCTCTTTTCTTCCCCCCTCCTATTTCTATAAACCTTGAGTTATGTCAAAAATAATACATGGATAAAAGTACTGGTGGACAGCAGAAGAAGATGTCACAAGTATACTGACAAGCAATGATAGAGGAAAACTTGTGAGTGTAGAAGAGCTGCATCCCTGTGGATTTGCACTTTATGTACCTTTTCAATGCGTTGGTAAGTTGTTTCCAAAGCCTTTGTCAGATTTTCATGATATCATCTTAGGAAGATTCCATTTCATTCTTATGCTCTCTACCCTTTCCCATAGTGAACTCATTTAAGCCAAATGAAAAATTTAACTCAGGGTTTCTTCTAAAACCTTGATTAGAGACCATAAGTATTTTCACATTCAGAAAAAAAAATAAAAGATTTTGAATTTTTCTCTGATTAACTAATTTTTCCACCACTTGTTGTATTCTCTCTTGAGACCTTATTTTTCCCCCCCCCCAGACATCACAAAGCAGAAAAGAAACTTATCTTATATAGAATTATTCAGGATGAAACATACACCCACTCAGTGAAAGCTGTAAATGGGAGTGTGGTTAATTTTTTCACAGAGAATTCTTGAGACTGACAAAATAAAATTAGAAAATTGGGGTCCACAAGACCAAAAGAGAAAGAGAGGCCCTGGCTGGTTGGCTCAGTGGTAGAGCATCGGCCTGGCGTGCAGGAGTCCTGGGTTTGATTCCCGGCCAGGGCACACAGGAGAAGTGCCCATCTGCTTCTCCACCCCTCCCCCTCTCCTTCCTCTCTGTCTCTCTCTTCCCCTTCCGCAGCCGAGGCTCCATTGGAGCAAAGTTGGCCCGGGCGCTGAGGACAGCTCCATGGCCTCTGCTTCAGGCACTGGAATGGCTCTGGGTGCAACAGAGCAACGCCCCAGATGAGCAGAGCATCGCCCCCTGGTGGGCATGCCGGGTGGATCCCAGTCAGACGCATGCGGGAGTCTGTCTGACTGCCTCCCATTTCTGACTTTGGAAAAATAGGGGAAAAAAAAGAGAGAGAAATAATAAAAAGGACAGCCACTTAGAATATACCACCAGCCTATATCTTTCACAACCTACTGCATTTTCTCCATGCTCCTGGAAACCTAGTTCGGAATTTTACCTGGTGTAGTGATGGGAAAAAACCAGAGTTCTAGAAAGAATAGTTACACTCAAGTAGCAGTCTTGCATTTCTGATTTCAAAGCTGTGTAGACAATAAATAAAATTTCTTGCTGTAAGTAGAAATCAATTTCTGTTTGAGCTTTCATTTCATCTGTTGGCAGAAATTTGTTTTGAGCCAAGTCAGGCTTTCCACCCCCTCCACATACCCAGGGTTGTTTTTAAGTAGAAAAGGCAAACTCACTGGCTATAGCCCTGCACTACTTCTAAACCACTCTCTATGTACAGGAAATCCTTCTAATGGTACCGCCCAGAAACCCTGTGAGCTGCCTTGGGTCATCTTCTCAGACACACCACTTCTATTTTTGCTTTCTTGGTAATTCCCTCTTATCCTGTGGTCATCCCCCCACCCCCACTGTCACTGCACTAAAGTCCCTAGGGCTTCTGAGGAAAATTATTCCAATCACGTAAGTCTTCTTAGGGTATATTCCCAGAAGTGGGATAGCTAGGTCAAAAGTTGGATCCATATTTAATTTTTTTAGGAAACTTCATACTGCTTTCCACAGTGGCTGCACCAGTCTGCATTCCTACCAACAGTGCATGAGGGTCCCCTTTTTTTCACACCCATGCCAACATTTGTTTATTGATTTGTTGACAATAACAATTCTGACAGGTGTGAGGTGATATCTCATTTAATTTGCATCTCTCTGATGATTAGTAACGTTGAGCATTTTTTTCATATGTCTATTGGCCATCTGTTTGTCCTCTTTGGAGAAGTGCCTGTGTAAGTCCTTTGCACATTCTTTAATCCTGGTGTTGAGTTTTACAAATTATAAGTTTTGGTTATTAACCCTTTGTCAGATGTATTGGTATGTTCTCCCTTACAGTGGATTGTCTTTTCATTTTGTTGATTATTTCTTTTGCTGTGCAAAAGCTTTTTAGTTTCGTGTAGTCTCATTTGTTTCTTTTATCCTTTGTTTCAATTTCCCAGGAGATATATCATCAAACATATAGTTATGTGAGATGCCCAAGATTCTACTGCCTATGTTTTTCTCTAGGAGTTTTATGATTTCATGACTTACATTCAAGACCTTTATCCATTTTGAGTTTATTCTTATGTATGCTCTAAATTAGTGGTCCAGTTTTATTTTTTTTTATGTACCTGTTCAATTTCCCCAACACCATTTAGAGACTGTCTTTACTCCATTGTATAGTCTTGCCTCCTTTGACAAATATTAATTGACCATAAGAGCGTTGGTTTATTTCTGGGTTCTCTGTTCTGTTCCATTGATCTATATGCCTGTACTTAAGCCAGTACCAAGCTGTTCTGATTAAAATGGCTTTGTAGTATAACTTGATATCAGGAAGTATGATACCTCCTATTTTATTCTTCATTTTCAAGGTTTCTGAGATTATTCAGGTTCTTTTTTCCTTTCATATAAATTTTTGCAATATTTGTTCTAGATCTATGAAGTATGCCATTGGTATTTTAATAATAATTGCACTGAAGCTATAGATTGCTTTGGGTAGTATGGACATTTTATTTTACTTTTTTTAATGTTTATTTTATTGATTTTAGAGAGAAAGGGAGAGAGAAACAGGAACATCAATCTAGTCCTGTATGTGCCCTGACCAGGGATCAACCAGCAACCTCTGCACTTTGGGACAATGCTCTAACCAAATTAGCTACCAACTGAGCTATCCAGCCAGGGCTGGGTAGTTTAGATTTTTTTTTTTGACAGAAACAGAGAGAGAGTCAGAGAGAGGGACAGATAGGAACAGACAGGGAGGGAGAGAGATGAGAAGCATCAGTTCTTCATTGCAGCTCCTTAGTTGTTCAGTGATTGTTTTCTCAGATGTGCTTTGACTAGGGGGCTACAGCAGAGTGACCCCTTGCTCATGACAGCGACCTTGGGTTCAAGCTGCAACCTTGGGCTCCAAGCCAGCAACCTTTGGGCTCAAGTGAGCAACCATGGGGTCATGTCTATGATCCCATGCTTAAGCCAGCAACCCCTTGCTCAAGCTGATGAGCTTCTGCTCAATTCAGATGAGCCTGTGCTCAAGCTGGCAACCTTGGGGTTTCAAACCTGGGTCCTGCCCTGGCCGGTTGGCTCAGCGGTAGAGTGTCGGCCTAGCATGCAGAGGACCCGGGTTCGATTCCCGGCCAGGGCACACAGGAGAAGCACCCATTTGCTTCTCCACCCCTCCGCCGTGCTTTCCTCTCTGTCTCTCTCTTCCCCTCCCACAGCCAAGGCTCCATTGGAGCAAAGATGGCCCAGGCGCTGGGGATGGCTCTGTGGCCTCTGCCTCAGGCGCTAGAGTGGCTCTGGTCGCAACATGGCGACGCCCAGGATGGGCAGAGCATCGCCCCCTGGTGGGCAGAGCGTCGCCCCTGGTGGGCGTGCCGGGTGGATCCCGGTCGGGCGCATGCGGGAGTCTGTCTGACTGTCTCTCCCTGTTTCCAGCTTCAGAAAAATGGAAAAAAACAACAACCTGGGTCCTCTGAGTCCCAGTCAGACACTCTATCCACTGTGCAACTGTCTAATCAGGCAGTATAGACTTTTTAATGATGTTAAGTCTTCAAATCTATGAACATGATATATATTTTCACTTATTTATATTTTCGTCAATTTCTTTTTTCAACTAATTCAAAAAAGATAAACTGTTCATTGCAGTGTTATTTATAATAATCAAGATCTGGAAACAGGCAGCCCAAGTGTGCATCAGTGGATGAGTGGGTAAAAAAGTTGTGGTATATTTATACAATGGAACACTATACAGCTGCAGAAAAAAGGAAAGGAAAGAAAACCTTACCTTTTGTACAGCATGGATAGACCCGGAGATTATTACACTAAATGAAATAAACTGGTCAAAGACAAATACCATATGATCTCATTTATATATGGAATCTAATGAACACTATAATCAGAGGAACAAAGAAGAAATAGAAGTATGTATACATGGAACAGATGGACAGTTTGAGAGGGAAGGGTTGTGAGGGATTGTATAAAAGAAGATGAAGGGATTAACCAAAAATCACATATACATAACACATAGACACAGACAACAGAGTGGGAATAGTCAGAGGAGAAGGGGAAGAAATGAGGGTAGAAAGAAACGTGGCATGGAGCAGGGGATGCCCAACACGATGTGTAGATTATGTTACATTGAGTTATACATTTGAAACCTGTACAGTTTGGTGAATCAAATCATCCCAATAAATTAAAAATAAATTTAAAAACACACACAGTGAAAACTGTGTGCTCGTGTTGCTCTTTCATCTTATAAAGAGAAGAAACTCTCCTAAATTGCTGTCAGCCTATTTGATTTGTGCTCTTCTCTCATGTTACCTCAGGTCTCCAAAAGATCAACTAAAAATAAGAGTCTTAGTACAGAATAAAAGTGAAATGCCATTTTTTGTCCGGAATATTTTGTCCAGTTTTATTCATTGTGATGTTGATAACACACACACAGACACCACCAGTTCTCAGTGTTGGACATGCTGTAGGAAAACAGATGTTTTCATTCACTATTTGGTAGAAGTATAAATGGTACACAGCCCTAGTGTTGAGTAATTTGGTAGTAGGCATCAAAAATCTTATGCATTTTGAACACCCACCAGTTCTTCTAAGGAGAACTTTAATCCTATATTAAAAATGACATGTATACCAAAAAATATACTGTGCAATAATTATTAAAGTATTGTTTAAATAATAAATAATTGAAAAAAATCTAAAAATTCAAAAATTGGGTACTCAATATATTAGGGCAACTTCCATACAATGGAGGAAGTATGGCACTAGGCAGCTATTAAAATTCATGGTAGATTAATATTTAACCACATGAAAAATGTCAATGATAATTGGAAAGTTGATAATACATGATAATATTTATATCATTGTTTTAGTAAAAATATATATATATTTACATACATATATTTTATTTCTACTGAATATAACCATCTCCAGCCTCTGGCCTTGGAAACACTGCCTGCTGTGTTTCACTGACTAACAGACTCTGTTCTCAGGAGCAACCATTGGTAAAATCTTCCCATGTCCTTACAGAATTTCATTTTACTTGTTCATGTGTTCTCTATTGGTCTCACACTGTTTTCACTGTATGTTTAATTGGTAGAGTGAAACGGTACATTTTCATTTCCTCTTGAGTGTGTAAAGGTTTGTTCTCTAAGGGTAGTTTTCTGAATTGAATTGATTTAATAGTGCCGACCCCCCACCCCCACCCAGAAGCAGATGTGAATGGGGAATTGGTAAATTGGGGCCATGTCAAATTTATTTAAATGTTTTTCATTTGTTTTTATCTTTCACATTTTTTCTTCTCAGAATCATACTAAATTGAGCTGAAATGCCCAACTCCTCATTTCATATGGAGAAAACAGTGTCAGAGAAATAAAGCAGCCTATGTACTAAAAAGTTACATAACAATTTAATACCAGAGCCACGGCCAGAAATCAAAGTCTTCAAGTGAAAACTGCTTGCTTCCACCATACTCTCTTAGATCACGTCTGAGAATAGTGACAAAACTCCCTCCCCCTGGAAGTGCTTGCTTTCTTACATTGGCCTAGGCTCTTGAGGTTCTTGACTACCTACTGCTTCTCAGAACAGGAAGTGGAATGATGCAAGAAGCCACCCCACTCAGCTCAGAGCTTTAGACTGCAGAGGAGTCTCCGTGGGAACAACTTCCCTATGTACCCTGGTTATCTCTGCGGTCACTACAGCACCCAGCTCAGTGACTGCACTCATTGCTTTGTTCAATATTATGAACATTGGCTTATAACTGTGTGTCATTTTAAGAGCCATCCATTGAGCTCCCTCTGTCAATCCTATGGTCCCATTTTTACTAGTTCTTTGTAGACTTTGACCAGGAGTTTTGAAAACAATATTAGAAACAAACAAGCTATTCTTATCTTTGGAACAGTTCCAAGAACTGTGTTTTTCAGAGTTGGAAATTGGGATGGGTTGGTTTAGCCTAAGTCAGGGGTCTGGAACCTATGGCTCGTGAGCCAGATGTGGCTCTTTTGATGGCTCAACTGGCTCGCAGACAAATCTTTAATTAAAAAAATAATAACGTTAAAAATATAAAACATTCTCATGTATTACAATCCATTCATTTCCTACTGCTCATGTTCATGGTTGCGGGTGGCTGGAGCCAATCACAGCTGTCCTCCGGGACAACACCAAATTTTTATTGGATAATGCATAACGTACATGGGTCGTTGTATGGCTCTCATGGAATTTCATTTTAAAATATGTGGCATTTATGGCTCTCTCAGCCAAAAAAGTTCCCGACCCCTAGGCTAAGTAAAAATCAGTGAGCTGTATGGGGCGTAGGGCAAGCATATCCTTAAATAAGAACAGGCATCCTTCATGGATGTATTGATACAATAAAAGAATTTGGGTTAGGTTCATTATTACATACTCATCATTATTACACTTACTATTTCTTCTGATTTTTTAAATTCTATTTTTAATTATGGTTTATATTCAATATTATTTTGTACTAGTTTCAGGTGTATAGTATAGTGGTTAGACTATCATATACTTTACTAAGTACACCTCCCTCATATTTTCAGTACCCACATGGCACCATACATAACTATTATAATATTATTAACTATATTCCTTATGCTTTGTTCTACATCCCCATGATTATTTTGTAACTACCAATTTGTACTTCTTAATTTCTTCATCTTTTTTACCCAATCCCCCAACCTCCATCTCCTTTGGCAACCATCAGTTTGTTCTTGTATCTATGAGTCTGTTTCAATTTTGTATGTTCATTTATTTTGTTTTCTAGATTCCACATATAAGTAAAATCATATAGTATTTATCTTTCTCTGACTGACCTATTTCACCTAACATAATACTCTCTAGGTCCATGCATGTTGTCACAAATTGTAAGGTTTCATTCATTTTTATGGCCGAGTAATATTCCATTACATATATGTACCACAATATTTCTTTCTTTTTTGTGACAGAGAGAGACAGAGAGAGGGACAGATAGGGACAGACAGACAGAAAGGGAGAGAGATGAGAAGTATCAAGTCTTTGTTGCGGCACTTTAGTTGTTCATTGATTGCTTTCACATATGTGCCTTGAATGGGGCAGGGGGGCACTACAACAGAGTGAGTGACCCCTTGCTCAAGCCAGCAACCTTGGGCTCAAGCCAGTGACCTTGAGCTTCAAGCCAGTGACCTTTGGGCTCAAGCCAGCAACCATGGGGTCATGTCTATGATCCCATGCTAAAGCCAGTAACCCCACACTCATGCTGGTGAGCCTGCGCTCAAGCCAGCAACCTTGGGGTTTTGAACCTGGGTCTTCTGCATCCTAGTCTGATGCTTTATCCACTGCACCACCACCTGGTCAGGATGTATACCACAATGTTTTATTCATTCATCAGTTGGGGTTACTTTCATATCTTGGCTATTGAAAATTATGTTGAAATGAACATAGAGGTGCATATATTCTTCTGAATTAGAGTTTTAAGATTTGGGGATACTTATATACCCAGAAGTGTTTCATTTGATGATAATGCAGTTCCATATTTAATATTTTGAGAACACTTCATATTGTTTCCCCTAGTAGTTGCACCAATCTGCAATTCCATCATTAGTTCGTGATGGGTCCTATTTCTCCCCATCCTTGCCAACACTTGTTTATGAATTTATTGATGATAGTTTTAGTGTTTTACTTTTCATTTGTCTCAAGATTTTTTTTATTTCATTCTCATTGTTAACCCATACATTCTTTAATAAAATGTTGTTTAGCCTTCATGTCTTTCTGTGCTTTTTTTTTCTTGTGAATGACTTTTAGTTTCATACTATTATGGTCAGAGAAGATGCTTGATATGATTTCAATCTTCTTAAATTTATTGAGACTTGTTTTGTGTCCTAACATGTGGTCTGTCCTAGAAAATGTTCCATGTACACTTGGGAGAATTTATGTTCTGATGCTTTGAGGTGAAATGCTTTGATAATATTAGTTAAATTCACCTGATTTACTTTTGTCATTTAAGGTCATTGTTTCCTTGTTGATTTTCTGTCTGGAAATCTATTCATTGATGTCAATTGGGTGTTAAAATCCCTGTGATGACTGCATTACTGTTGACCTCTCTTTTTATATACATCAATATTTGCTTTACATATAAATTTTTAATGGTAATGCCTTCTTGTGGATTGATCCCTTTATCATTCTTTTGTCTCTTATTATTGCCTTTGTTTTGAAGTCTACTTTGTCGGATAAAAGTATTGCTAGTCCAGCTTTTTCTTTGTTTTCATTGCATAAAATATATTTTTCTATCCTTTTAGTCTGTTAGTATCTCTCATTCTGAGATGGGTTTCTTCCAGACAGCATATATTGGGTCATTTTTCTTATCCATTCAGCTGTACTATGGTTTTTAATCCATTTACACTTGAAGTAGTAATTGATAAGTATATATATATTGCCATTTTATTCTTGAATGGTTGGCAAATTTGCTGGTGAAGGCATCAAACCATCCTTTAAATGATTGATAAAATTCACTGATGAAACAAAAGTTCTAGGCTTTTTTTTTGGAGTTTTTATTATTGTTGTTGTTGTTTTGACTTTACTAATTGTAATTAGTCTGTTCAAATTCTACATTTCTCTTTTCTTCTTTCTTCTTATAATTTATTATAATACTGGTTTGGTGGTAATAAACTCCTGTAACTTTTTCTTGTCTGGGAAGGCCTTTATTTCTTCTTCAGTTTTTAAATGATAACTTTGCTGAGTAAAACAGTCTCGGTTGTAGTTTCTTGCTTTACATCTCTTTGAATATTTCATGCCAATCCCTCTGGCCAGCAAACTTTCAGTTGAGAAATCAGCTGACAGTGTTATGAAAGCTTCTTTGTAAGTAACTAACTGCATTTCTCTTGCTTCTTTTAAGATTCTCTCTTTGTCTTTAACCTTTGCCTTTGTAATTGTGATGTGTCTTGGTGTGGGCCTCTTTGGGTCCATCTTATTTGGGATTCTCTGCACTTCCTGTACTTATGTGTCTTTTTTTCTTCACCAGATTAAAGAAAATTTCAGTCATTATTTTTTTCAAATAGGTTCTTAATCCCTTGCACTCTTTCTTCTTCTAGTACCTAATGATGCAGATGTTGTTACAGTTACATGTCTTCTCAGATGATGTTTTCCCAGAGGTCCCTTTACCTACGCTCTTTTTAATGTTTTGTTTTGTTTTGTTTTGTTTTTTTTGCTTTGAGTGGGCGTTTTCTGCCCTTTTGTCTTCCAAATCACTGATTTGACTGTCTGCTTCATCTAACCAGATATTGATTCCTTCTACTGTATTCTTCACATTAGATATTGTATTCTGCATTTCTGGTTCATGCTTTTTTATGGTTTCTATGTCTTTTTTATGATTACTATCACTCTGTTTAAGTTCTCATTGAGTTCATTCATTTTTCCCCTAAGTTCCTTGAGCATTCTTATAACCATTGTTTTGAGCTCTGTCTGGAAGATTGCTTGCCTCCATCTAAGTTCTTTTCCTAAGAATTACTTCTGTTCTTTCATTTGAGGCATGTTGTTTTCTCTCCCTATTTTAGTTATCTTTGCTTCTGGATATTAAGTAGATCTATGACCCCAAGTCTTGGTATGGTGGCTTTATATAGCAGGTGTCCTATGGGTCTCAGGGGTGCAGTCTTCACGATCGCCTGAGCTAGGTTTTCCAGAAATGTTCTTTTTGTGGATTATATGAACACTCTTGTGGTAAGTGAGTCTTGATTGTGGTTAGCCTGTGGGTGGAGTTGACCATAGGGCTAGTTGACTGTGAGTATCCACCACTACCACTGTATTTGTCAAGCTGCTGTGTGGCAGCTAATACCATGAAGCAAAGTTTGCCACAGCAGGGTCTGATGTCTGCTGTGATCTGTCTTGGATATACCACTTGTGGAATTAATTAGGTCATGCTTTATTGTGGTATGAATCCTGCCACCACATATGTTGGTTCTGGGGGCTCTATGAGAGGGACCTTAGTCTAGTTAAATTTCAGGCGCTGCCTGATGGCCTTGAGCTACTTGTTTACAGCTACAAAGTGATCCAAAGTTTGTGGCTGCCTCTTTTGGACTTAGAAGTATATGGGAGAGGCCAAGGTAAACACCAAGGCTGGCCTCCACCAGCACCAAGCCCAGGACCAGACCTGAAAAATGCCCAATGCTTACTGAATTCTACCTCTGCCTGCTGGCTCAGTTAGGCTCAGGCAGTACCTGAGTTGTGTGAGGTATGTTCTCAGTGAGTCACCAGGTAGGGGTGAGTGATATTTACCAGACTGATACAGACTCAAACTCAGCACCAGTGCTGGGTCTGACCCACCCAACCACAGCTTCAAGGTACGCTAAGGTCAGCCACCACCCATTGGGTTCTAACAATCCTTTTTCATAGGTTAGGATCTCAGAGAGTTATCAGTATGAGACCAGCAGACTTTAGCAGGCCAAAACAGACCAAGATTTAAACATGCGAAGAGAGGGTTCTCCATAGGAACAGTAGCATTGGTTAAACCAGTGAAGGAAATGGTCCCCAGTCTAGAGCCACACAACTCAGTATCTCTTTGAGTTTGCTTGGACCTCCTAGAGAATTTTCCAAAAGAGTCTGCACCAAGATCCCAGAATCACTATAACTAGCTTACTCCTCTGCATTGCATGAGCTCACAAGGCAAGGCAACTAGGGTTTGGGAGGATGGGGCTAGGATATCTTCCCTGATATGGCAACACTGGTAAGGCATTAGGGGGGATGGAAGGAGGTAAAGGTTCTCATCCTGGAGCCACAAAACTCAGTTTGTGACACCCCCTGAGTTCTTCCTCAAGAGTTCTCCAAGAAAGTCTACACCATGGACCCAGGTAGCTGACTTCCTTCTTCACAGGGCATAGAGGTGGTAAGGTGAGGTGACAGATAGTCTGGAGGGTGAGACCAGTGCACTCCCCCAGGCTGATGCAGTATGAAGGGGAATACTTAACCCAGAAAAAATGGTATATGTGACATAGGGAGTCAGCACAAGGCCCCTGGTGTCTATCTCTTCAACCCTCTCCCCAGAGTCACACAACCCAGTCTGTCTTGTCAGGTGGCCAGTTCATTCCCATCTGCCATCCCTCTGCCAGACCCCAAGATGAGTGATGATGAACAAGATTTTGTATATCGGCCTTTTAAGAAGGTGCCTGTGTCTCTAGCAGACTTCCTTCTCTCTCTGGCAGACAGAATCCTGCTGATTTTCAAAACCAGATGTTTATAGGGCTTACTGGCTCTGGTGTTCCAGGCTGGGGAATCTGATGTGATGTTAAGATCCCACACTACTCAGGGTGGGCCTTTACAACTGATATATCCTTCCAGATTCTTGTTAGTTCTGGTTTTTAAAAGAATTTAATATAAACATTTTTGAGGACTCTAAAAGTAGCTTAATGGAAAAGTTAACCCTCATCAGAATGAGATGGGCTGGGACAAATCCTGCCTCTGTTGTTTTTGCTTCACAGCATCCTGAGCTCCCAAAATCACTGTTTTCCCTTTTTGATAAAACAGGGTGATCTTCAATATTCTGTACATGGCAGCTGTGAGGATGGAATGAGATTAATGCACATAAAAGGAGTCCCTCCATGTTCCTCCACTTCTTTCTTTTCCTTAACAGACTGATGGGCAGAATTTTGTCCTGGATTTCTCCTCTCTGAAATTATAGACAAACCACTGGTTTGTGGCACAGCCATGAGCAGGATTCACTTTTCCTAGACATCAGATCATTTTCTGCACTGTATGACACTCCTTTTGCTCTTGTCAATGAGTTCAGAACATCAGTAAAACTTTCCTCTGGTGATGTCCACTTCACTTGTGCCCCACTTCCTATTATTG
This sequence comes from Saccopteryx leptura, assembly GCF_036850995.1. NCBI lineage: Eukaryota > Metazoa > Chordata > Mammalia > Chiroptera > Emballonuridae > Saccopteryx > Saccopteryx leptura. The sequence goes on from NC_089505.1 coordinate 174,597,336, forward strand.
CACAAACACAAGCTAACCTTCTGTCTAGAATAATTCACCTTGACCATCTTTTAAAACTTATGTTAAATAATAGTACTACTCTAATTATGGACAACAGAGGAGGAATATGTATCCAGTTAATCGTGAAAATAACCAAGATTGATGCATCATATAGTATCTTGAGACCAGTCTTGCTCATCTATTTATCTGTCATAAACAATTGTAAAAGACTTTGAAGTGCTAATATATTTATATAATTTAATATATATTTAATTATGTATGATTCAAATGATTCTTGTTCATACAAATGTAAATTAATTGGTCCCAACTGATCATTGTCCTATTAAAAAAATTTTTTTTAATTTTTAATATTAACTTCTTTTCTGATTGAGCTCTTTCCACCAAAGAGGAGAATAGCAAACCCAAAGTCGGGATAAGATTCCATTTAGCAGGGCTCCAGTTATTCTGAGTTTGCTTCTCCTACATTTTGTAGAACACATCCCCAACCACAAATTCACACCCTTTTATATCCATCATGGTGAGGGTGCCACCCATTCTGATGACTCATGCATAATAGAGGAGTGCCATAGTGACCCCTACTCATGCCCTTGGTTCCAGCTGTGGCAAATACTTGTGATTATGTCATCTTTATGTTCTCACCTTCTTTTCGGCAATGTATGTGACTTTCAAGCAGAAGCTTTAGAAATATATCAACCCATTAAGATCTTTCTGGGAAGAAAAGGAAGTGAAGGAGTAATCGCCTCTTGGCATAAAACATTATTGGTGAAATGTATTACTGTGTACAGAAGAACTTGAATTTTTTACAACCATTAGAAATAAGTGAAAATGCTTCTTATGGAGTGACTATAGTGGAGACATGGGGAAATACAAGAAATATACATATAAGGACTAGGGCAAGAGAAAGGAGAAATGGTATACACATTTTTGTAAAATGGCTTTATTGAGATACCATTTATATATCATAAAATTCACCTTTCTAAAATATAAAATTTGGTGGTTTTTAATATGTATTCAAAGAGTTATGTAACCATCATCACTATCTAATTTAGAATATTTTTATCATCTCTCAAAAGAAGAGGAAAAAAGAAACCTCTGTTACTCATTAACAGTCATTTCTTATTCCCCCTCCCCTTCTCCTGGCAACTACTTTCTATGTCTACAGGTTTACTTATTCTATGCATTTCATATAAATGATTCATACATAATGTAGCATTTTTTTGTCTGACTTTTTCAGTTATCATTTCTGAAGGATTCATTGTAACAAGAACCAGCACTTTATTTCTTTTTTATGGCTGAATAATATTTAATTGCATGGATATACCTTTTTTTTTTTATCCTTTCATCAGATGATAGGCATTTGAGCTGTTTCTACTCTTTGGCATAATGATGAATGTTGCTGCTATGAGCATTATGTATAAGTTTTTTTGTGTAGACATATGTTTTAATTTCTCTTGAGTATAAATCCAGGATTAAATTTTCTAGGTGTATGCCTAATATTGTAAGGAACTGCCAACTGTTCTCCAAAGTGCCTATATCATTTTATATTTCTAACAACAAAATAAGGGTGTTCTAATTTCTCTATATTCTTGTCAACACTTTTTATTATTTGACTCCTTGATAGTAGTCTTCCTAACAGGTATCAAGTATTTCATTATGGTTTTGATATTCCTTTCCCTAATACTATGCAGTTTTGAGCATCTTTTCATGTGCTTATTGATCATTTATGTAGCTTGTTTGAGGAAATGTCTATTCATATCACTTGCTCATTTTTTTAAAAATTGGATTTTTTTTCTTTTCATTACTGAGTTGTAAAAGTTTTACATTTATTCTGGATACAAGTCCCTTATTAGACGTATAATTTGCAAATATTTTCTTAATTCAAGGATATAAATATTTACTCTCATGATTTCTTTTGAGGGTTATAGGTTTAGCTCTTACATTAAGGTTTATGACTCATATGGAGTTAATCATTTTGTATATAAGGAAGGAGTCCAATTTCATTCTTTTTGTATGTGGCTAACCATTATCCAGGCACCATTTGTTAAAAATATTTTTTTTTCCTATTACATTATCTTGGCACCTTTGTCAAATACCAGTTTACCATATATGTTATGATTTGTTTCTGAACTCACAAGTTTTTTCCATTGGTCTACATGTCCATCTTTATACCACACTGCCTTGCCTTTTGTAGTTTTGTAATTAGCTTTGAAATCATGAAGTGTGAGTCTTTTAACTTTACTCTTGTTTTATGAGATTGTTCTGGCTATCCTGGGCCCCTTGCACTTCCATAGAAGTTTTTAACAAAAGAGGAAGAAGAAGGAGAAGGAGAAGGTGAAGGAGAAGGGAAAGGGGAAAGGGAAGGGAAAAAGGAAGGAGAAAGGAAGGAAGGAAGGAAGGAAGGAAGGAAGGAAGGAAGGAAGGAAGGAAGGGGGGAAGGGAGGGAAGGAGGAGGAGGAGAAGAAGAAGGAGAAGGAGAAGGAGAAGGAGAAGAAGGAGAAGAAGAAAGAGAAGGAGAAGAAGAAGAAGAAGAAGAAGAAGAAGAAGAAGAAGAAGAAGAAGAAGAAGAAGAAGAAGAAGAAGAAGAAGAAGAAATGGCAGCCAGAAGAAGAAGAAGAAGAAGAAGAAGAAGAAGAAGAAGAAGAAGAAGAAGAAGAAGAAGAAGAAGAAGGAGAAATGGCAGCCAGAGGGAATTTTGATAGGAATTGAAAAAAACCTATAGATAAATTTGGGTGTATTTTTTATCTTAATAATAAATATTAATTATCTCAATTTATAAACATGTTGTTACAAGAGTTTAGGTCTTGAATTTTTTACAGTTAATTTTTGTAGTTTTCAGTGCAGACGCCTTACTTTTCTCATATTAAAATTAATCTTTAAGTATTTTATTTTTTTTTTATTTTTTAATGTTTATTGTATTGATTTTACAGAGCGAAGAAGGGAGAGAGAGACAAGAACATTGATCTGTTCCTGTATGTGTCCTGAAAAGGATCGAATTGGTAACTTCAGTGCTTTGGGAAAATGCTCTAACCAACTGACCTATCTGGCTAGGACTTTGATATTATTATAAATAAAATTTTTCTTTATTTTCAAATTGTTCATTTGAATCAATTAACTGTGTAGAATCAATTAACTGGTATATTGCAATCTTGATGAACTCATTTATTAGTTCAAAGTTTTTTGTGTGTGTATTGCTTCATTGCAACTCCTTGCTTCATTGCAACTTCAGTGATTAATTTCTCATATATGCCTTGACGGGGGGGGGGGGGAGGCTATAGCATGTGACCCCTTGCTCAAGCCAGTGACCTTAGGCTCAATCCAGTGACCTTGGGCTTCAAGCCAGTGACCATGGGGTCATGTCTATGATCCCATGCTCAAGCTGGTGACCCCTTGCTCAAGCTGGTGAGCCCATGCTCAAGCCAGATGAGTCTATGCTCGTGCTTGCACCCTCAGGATTTTGAACCTGGGTCCTCTGCATCCCAGTCTGATGCTCTATCCACTGCACCACCATCTGGTCAGGCTGTAATTTTCTTTCTGATATTTTATCAGATGTGGTATCAGTGTAACACTGGATTTATAGGATAAGTTAGAAAGTGTTCCCTCTTCTTTTTTTTATTAAGAGTTTTATTATGAAGAAGCTGACCAGGCAGTGGCACAGTGAATAGAGCATCAGACTGGGATGCAGAGGACCCAGGTTTGAAACCCAGAGGTCACTGACTTGAGCACAGGCTCACCAGCTTGAACACAGGGTCGCTGGCTTGAGTGTGGGATCTTAGACATGACCCCATGGTCTCTGGCTTGAGCACAAAGGTTGCTAGCTTGAAGCCCAAGGTCACTGGCTTGAACCCAAAATCACTCGCTTAAGCAAGGGTCACTCACTCTGCTGTAACCCCCCCAGTCAATGAGAAAGCAATCAGTGAACAACTAAAGTGCCACAATGAAGAATTGATGCTTCTCATCTCTCTCCCTTCCTGTCTGTCTGTCCCTATCTGTCCTTCCCTCTGTGTGTTTCTCTCTGTCTCTGGCACACACAAAAAAAACATAATAAACTTAACAGAGTTTATGAGGGATTGGTGATCATTAAATATACTTTAAATATTTGGTAAAATTTATCAATAGAGCCATTAGAGTTTGAATTTTTCTTTGTGGGAACTTTTTTGATTACTAATTCAATCCCTTTGCTTGCTATATGTCTATTCAGATGTTTTATTTCTTCTGTCACTTTTGATTATTTATATCTGGTGTAAAGATGTTAAAATATAAAAAGATAATCTGGAACTTCTTTCCCTCACTCTCATCTACTTATTCTCCTTATTAATTTAGTTCATCTTCCTGACAATGACTGTAGGAAAAATAAGAAAGGAAAAATATTATCTGTTTACATCTTGCAGAATCCTTTAGATTTTGCTATCCTAGTTTCTTTTCATATATCTGGTCTCCTTCTAGTTACTTTTCTTCCTCTTGAAAACTTCCTATTGAACTATAAAAGAGTGAGAAACATAAAAGAGTGAGAGGTTGGAAGAGAGGGTGGAAGACTGATTCAGTAAGATCTCAGTCCACTTCACAGGGCCACCTGGATAAAGGGTGAACATATAAAATTTCACAAATGGGACTGGTTCATGTAGGCATCTTACAGCCCCGACATTGAGTAACTGTTGGTAACTTCAACAGAATTTAGAACATAAAATTGAACATTTTCTTCCTTAGAATTGTTCAGAGGAAGAGAAATACTACTTCTTCTAAGAAAGTTAATTGTGTCCTATCTGGGTGGCTCAGTTGTTAAAAACACCCTTGCAATACAACGTTACAGATTTAATCTCAGGTCAGGGCACATACAGGAATCAACCAATATCTGGATGGTTGAAACAATGGGCCAATGTCTCTCTCTCTCTCTCTCTTTCTCAAATTAATAAATAAAAATTTAAAAAATTGAAAATTTAATTGTGAGTTTCTTAACTGTGCAACTCTGAGATAATCATTTAAACTCAATTCAATAATTTCTCTTACAATACTCTTTAAAAACTGTTGTTCTTTTATTTTTATAAAAATAAGTCTTTGAATCAGCTTTTCAAATTGATTGCCAGTCTTGCTTTTTTGACATTACAATGCCTATGTTAAACTTTTGCTTTCTTTATTTATTTAAAATCTTGTTATATTGAAATAATTTTATGTTTATAGAAAAGTGACAGTCCAATGTCACCCCATTAAATTTAATTTTCTAAACAAAATTTAAAAATGGCAGAAATAACATAAAGGATCCTTATATTTCCTTCACAGGAAGTCCTCAAATAATAATATTTTATCAGATTTGTTTTATTTATGTTAATGCTTTTAACAAAACAGTGATCACTAGGGTGGATTATATAACATAGATTCTTATTTCGTAAAGTTGTAGGCAATCAACTACTACTACTACAGTCAAAGCACTAATAAGATAGCTTTGTTGATATTGAAAACTCATCTCCACCTTTCTTTTTTTTTTAATTTTTTTTTATTTATTCATTTTTTAGAAAGGAGGGGGGGGAGAGAGAGAGGAGAGAGAGAAGGGGGGAAGAGCAGGAAGCATCAACTCCCATATGTGCCTTGACCAGGCAAGCCCAGGGTTTTGAACCGGCGACCTCAGCATTTCCAGGTCACTTTACCCACTGCGCCACCACAGGTCAGGCCTCATCTCCACCTTTCTTAATTCATTGATTCTTCTTTTCCTTCTTAGTTTTGTTTGTTTTTTGAACTCGGTTTCAGGAACCTTAAAAATATATGTTCTTGTTCATTAAAAAAAATACTGAAGCACCTGCAAAGCTTGTTCTCATTTTTTTTATAACTGAAGTAAGTTTTAGCATATCAATCTGATACTGCATGCCACAAATAGGAAACCCATGTTTATCATACAATGTGTTAGTCTAGAATGATAGGCAAGGTATTATTGCTTCTAATAAAGTATTCTATAAAGTAAGGCTGATACTCATTTATCAGCATAATAGCTCAACACAGATAGTAAACAAGTTAAAGAAACTTTAATTTTCTGCCTGACTGTGACAAAGTCATTCTCAGAACAGGCAAAATAACAAACTTAAGATAGGCATGTCATGAAAAGCTTGTTTTCTAGTTTGAGGAGAAAAGTAAGAAAATTACTTTGATATCAGAGTTACTCTTTCTTTTTCCTTTTCTTTCTTGTTCATGGCTCCTTAGTGCACAGAATTAGATTGTTCATAATCCTAAGTTAATGACACATTCTCACCATTCATCCATATGTGACCCTCTTTTATTAATTTAGTCAATTTATTATTTTATGAATGTAAAAAGCATCCATAAACCCAGCACCCATCACCACCCATACAAGAGCCAACATTTTGGCAGTAATTTAATTCTAGTGTTCTGGTCCTCTCTTTTCTTATATCCTCTGCTCCCTCCTACCCCAACTTAACATTTAGAATAGTAAATCCTGTGTTCATCTTTCCCTTGCCTTCCTTTTTAATGTAGTTTTTTAAATTGTGTCTTAATTAGCAGGTTTATTTATTTTGTCTTACTTTATCCCAGGTCCCACTCAAATATGCCTTTCACATCATTGTAGTTGAGAGAATGTTTTTGCTTATCAGTGTTTGGGTAATTAATTCTTTCTTTATTTTTTTACTGGTAAGAACAGAAAACAATTTCCTCTCACCGAATAATAAAACCAATAAATACTCTTGTGGGTTGTCTTGCTTACCTCATGTTGGGTCTTTTCATGACACATTCGCTTTGGGCAGCAACTCATTCACTTGTTGAATAGTGCCTGTGGCTAGCCAAGCCCCATGATAGTCAACACCATGAGTTTCCCCTTTGAGAACTTTTACTATATGATGGCTGAATTATGAACCAACATTGAGGAAGTTTTAAAGAGATGGAACTAACTTTGGGGGCTTTGGACTGTATTATCTATTGAGGCCAATGGAAATTGATTCAGCAAGAAGGGAGTACTGTATATCATATGATAGTAGAATGAATACTGGCTTCAGAGTTTGGAGACGTGAATTGTAGTTTCAGTTCTGTTAATTAGCTGTCTGACCTTGGGCAAATGGCTTTTTGCTTTCTGGGCCTCAGCTTCCTCTTCTGTAGAATAAACACTTAAACCAAATAATTTTTAAGGGATCTCTCATATAAGAAAACTGGGAAAGAGTGTTTATGTAACCTGTGTAAGATTTCACTGCTCTTCCTTCACTCATTTAGTTGAAAAGTTAACGCACACTTCACTGGACCCTACAATGTGTCAGGGATACAGGGATGAATAAAACATTTACAGTTCCTCCACAGAAATTCAGAGTCCTACCATACTGAGAAGTATTGTATAACGTATTTTTCAGTCTGTCTTACTAAGTTGAGATCTGCTATGGTCAAGGACACCATGTTAAGACTCTTGTGAGCAATAGAAGCATACTTGAATTAAGTCAAACAAAGTGGGAGATCTGTTGTAAGAACAGAAGGGCAGGGAGTATTTCATGAAAAATTATAAAGTGGGGTACAATTTGGATGCAGTAAGAGACTAAAAACATTAACTTGAATGTGGAAGGAAAACCAAGAGGTCATCTTTATCTCACTTCTTCTTGCTAACCTACCTCATTTTTCAAAAACATTTTTTCAAAAAAAAGCAGTACATGCTACTTGGCAGAAAATAGCTCTGACTACCACACTGTTTTATATGAAAGGAGGAAAACTTTTTTTTTCTCCCTCAGTCTCAATTCTAAATTCTTAGAAAAGAACTGTGATTGGCCAATTTTGTGTTAGCCACTCCTTCCCCTCCACATAAATCCAACAGGCTATGGCCAAGTTGAAGTTAATGTTGAGAAATTATGTCATACAAGTAAAATCTCCTGTTCTTCACTATGAGAATACAACGGGGGATACACATGCCAACAAAAGGTATCCTGGTGTCCATCTCTGACAGAAGCCCATAGTTAATGCTGGTTTATCCATATTTAGTCAATGCATGGTTTTTGAATAAATTCACAAATGAACATAATAAACTAAAGGTAAAATTGTAGAGACAGGCTCAGCAAGTAAACCACATTTTTTACTTTAAAAAGAAACTAAAAGAATATTAGCCCAATAGAACAAACCACACAATTTTGAAATAGAAGTTCCTAGAAGGCAATGAAACTTGACACTAAACCATATATTTACAATCATATATTAATACAATGTGATAGGAAAGGCAATCATGACTCTGATAACAAACATATTTTTTCATGAGACATCAAATAAGAAGAAACTTTATTTTTGAGATTTCAGTGACTTAGAGTTCTCTCTAAGAGCTTCTCATATTCCTTTAAAAATACAGACTAGACAAAGAATGACCAGGCAAACCTGGAGGGCCTTTTGCACTCTACTTTGTACTAATCATGACCTTAACATCCAGAGAAAGCTTCTAATAGAGATCTGTAGCTTCTCAGAGCTAAAATAAGCCTAAGCCAGCATCTCATATTTGTCCTAATTTTACAGAAGCTCCACTATTCACTCTAGCTAAAGGCAGAGTGAACTGTAGTTCAATATCCTGAAGAACCACAGTCTTTAGTTGGCACTAATGTTATGTGTGTTCATCTCAAGGCTGTCCTACCACTCAGAGATAAAGAGGAGAACAAGAGCAAATGTCTAAAGTAGGGCAGTTTATGGTTAATATAGTAAAAAAAAGGTGGGCTCTGGTCAGACACACTCATAGCTGAGCTTTCTGTTAGTGCCTCAAGTTACTTGCTCTTTATTATCTAAATCAGTGCTACTAGCCTGACCAGGTGGTGGCGCAATGGATAGAGCATCAGTCTGGGACACTGAGGACCCAGGTGTGAAACCCTGAGGTCGCCAGCTTGAGAGTGGGCTCATCTGGCTTGAGCAAGGGCTCATCTGGTTTGAGTGTGGGCTCACCAGCTTGAGCGTGGAGTCACCTGCCTAAGTGTGGGATCATAGACATGACCTCATGGTCACTGGCTTGAAGCCCAACATTGCTAGCTTGAGCCCAAGGTCACTGGCTTAACTAGAGCCCCCCAATCAAGGCACACATGAGAAAGCAATCAATGAACAGCTGAAGTCCTGCAACTACGAGTTGATGCGTCTCCTCTCCCCCTCCCCGTCTGTCCCTGTCTCTCTCGCGCGCTAAAAATAAATCAATAGATAAATAAATAAATCAGTGCTACTGTAATGATATTTGATCTGATTCTGCTTGAGTACACTCCATTCTCCCAGGTCTGGCTAACAAATGCTACATCAAAGCCAGGCTGTGCAGGCCTGAGTGAGCCCTCTTGGCCCCCAGTGTGGGTGCCCATAGCAGGATCACAGGTCTGTATTTATACTGTTAGCCAGCTGGCCAGCACACTAACATAACATACAATGGAAGAAGAGCTAAAATATTTTACTTTAAATTATATGTATATATATGCGTAATATATATATAATTTTTAAAAATACATAAATATATATTTGATCCTCATGTAGTCTTTTTAGATGAAAGCATATTTAGCAATTTTTGAAAGCTGATTAGTTGAACTCAGTAATTACAAATCTTAACTTAGATCTAAAATTCCTTGTGGAAAAAAGTTTATAAGAAATTTTTCAGCATGAGAATATTACTTTGCATTATTGATGGACAGCATACCCATTTACAATATCTGTAAGTTCTAAAACATGTGTTTTAGAAAAAGGTATTTCCTGGAGAAGTAATTTTCTTTGGAGAATTAATTTTATTTTTCTCTCACTGTTTTTGTTTGACTAATCATGAGACATCTCCAATTGATGAGGTCATTCTAATTCTGACACTGCTACCATGAGAGAGAAAAACTTTCAATTTCTCTTAAAGAGAAAGCCAGTGCCTGGGACAGATAATCACTTCCCTGAAAGAATAACATCTTTTGATTGGTGGAAATTTTCAAGCTTAAAACATTAATTATTTCATGCTTAATTTGTAACTACTGCTAAAATTGATTAAGTAGATACCATTTAAAGATTACATTTGGGCCTTTGCCAGTTGACTCAGTGATAGAGCATTGGCTTGGTGTGTGGATGTCCTGGGTTCAATTTCTGGCCAGGGCACACAGGAGAAGCACCCATCTGCTTCTCCAATCTTCTCTCTCTCTCTCTCTCTTCCCCTCCTGCAACCACTGCTCAATTGAAACAAAGTTGGCCCCGGGCACTGAGGATGGCTCAATGGCCTCCACCTCAGGCACTAAGAAAAGCTTGGAACAAAGCAATAACCCAGATGGGCAGAGAATCACCCTCTAGTGGGCTTGCCAGGTGGATCACCATCAGGGTGCATGTAAGAATCTGTCTCTGCCTCCCCTCCTCTCACTAAATAAAAAATAAATAAGTAAATAAATAAATAAAAAATAAAGATTACCTTTGTAAGGTAAATGCCAGTATGGCAGTTTATAACTGGAACTGAGAGTTGATGGTGTAAAACTGAATTTTTTTTACATTCAAAAATTTATCTATAGTCTTGGATATTAGGTACTGGGGAGGGCCTCTATGATATTTCCCTGGACAGTAGAAGGTATGGGTCAAGTCTTTAAACAGCATTCTAGCCTGAAAAGGCAGTGGTACAGTGAACAGAGTATCAACCTGGGATGCTGAGGACCCAGGTTCAAAACCCCGAGGTCACCAGATTGAATGCAGGCTCACCAGCTTGAGCACAGGGTTCCTGGCTTGAGCACAAAGGTTGCTGGCTTGAGCCCAAGGTCTCTGGCTTTAGCTCAGAGTCACTGGCTTAAAGCAAGGGGTCACTGGTTCAGCTGGATCCCATCCCCTCCATCAAGGCACATATATGCAAAAGCAACCAATGAACAACTAAGATGCTGCAACTATGAGTTGATGTGCTTCTCATCTCTGTCTCTTCCTGTCTGTCTGTCTTTCTCTCTCTTTCTCTCTCTCTCTCTTTCTCTCTCTCTTGCTAAAAAAAATGCAGTACATAAAATGTTCTATATCTCAGTCTGATGGTGGTTATCTGAGTATCTACATTGCGTACTTTTCTATTGGAAGTTACACCTTATTGTCAGAGTGAGCTAGCAAGCCAGCTAGTGAGCAGTGTAGAGAACTTCTCTCCACACTTTTCATTTGCCTCATTGTGCCTAGATCTAGCTCCTGGCTCTGAACCAGCCAAGTACTCAGCTCAGTTTTGAGTTACCTAGAGAAGACTGGCAAATGGTCTCTGCTACTCCTCACCTCCATTTTTGTTGTTGAAGGGGGAAGCTTATTACCCCCTCCTAATGTCACCTTCCAGCTGGATGCACATCTATTAATGTGACACTCTGGGTCGCCTTCTACCCATTTGAGTCATCCTCACATGGTAGTTTAGAAAGAGAAACTGCTGATGCACAACTCTGTCCTTCCACCTCCTTCCTTGGAACAAGATGGTCACAGGAAGTTCAGATTCCTTACTGTTCTTCCATGCTGTAAATCTTGCAGAGACAGAGCTCCCATAAGAAGAGCCTCTGATATTGCCCATGACGGGGTGGAAGCCCACACTTACCTGCAACTATAAGGATATAAGCTCTCTCTTTATTAATATTAACAATTTGGCTATCTTATTCTCTAATTGTTTCAAGTCTCAAGTGAGAATAAAAGACACCAATAATTAGGCTTCTGAAAAGACACCAACACTTGCCTTCCAGAAAAATAAAATATGTAAAAGATTCTTGCTTCTATGAAACTAAACCTGGCATGCCCTGATTTAAGCCTCACTAAAGCCTTGAAGAATTATTATGTAAAAATATTGGTTGAACTTTATTTGAACTTTTAAATGTCTTTCATTTTTTGTGAAAAATCAAATGCATTATTGTTTTTGGAATCTGAGAAAGTTACTTCATCATACCACTCTCTTGGTATTGCTTTGTGTATTTGTTGATAAACAGATGCAGAAGCCAGATATGGGATCAACGTATTTACTTTATCACTGGAGTAAAGTTAGATTAAAAATCTTGGCTTGAACCCAAGTTCGAAATGGCCTTTAATTTGACTAACTGCTCATCCACAGACAAGACAGCTGTAGCCTCCCCCTCCCCCTGTCCCCGCAATGGCAGCACCTGGCCCCTTGTGCTTACCCCAGGAGGGGAGAAGGACAGGTGCATCCTGTGGCCAGGCTTCTTTATAAATGCTGAGAGAGACACCAAGGAGGGGGGGAGTGGAGAGTAGTCACCTTTATCAATTAACCCTGACCTGTAATGGATATCACAAGTAGTCATTCTTGCTGATGAGTTAAAGAGAGGATAAAGAGAAGAGGGGGAGATCTCTTCCCAATACTTCTACAAGGTCAGAAGTCCCCTTTCCTGGGGCTGAGGCAGGAGCAGGTAGGGACAGAGATGTCCTCACCCTTTGATCATTCCAGTAGGTCACTGAGAATGTTGTGGGCTAAAGCTGAAACTAGGCTTTCTCTAAAGGGTCTTTGCCTGTAAGGCACCAAAACTTAGAAGCCCAGCATGTTTTAAATAATAATTTGAAAAGACTGTACATGCAAATGAATCCCAGTTTTTCAACAGGTGTTCTGCCATCAGCACTATGGCCTCACCAGAAGAGGCCATAAGACCAGCGCCAGCCTCAGGCCAGTCTGATCACCAGTCAGGATAATAGGACTAGAGATTCAATATCCTTCTTTGGGCATAAGGAATATTTTCCTTTTCCTGCCACATACCCTAGGGCTTCATTTAATTTGAGGGATTTTTTTTTTTTTTGTATTTTTCTGAAGCTGGAAACGGGGAGAGACAGTCAGACAGACTCCCGCATGCACCCGACCGGGATCCACCCAGCACGCCCACCAGGGGCAACGCTCTGCCCACCAGGGGGCGATGCTCTGCCCCTCCGGGGCATCGCTCTGCTGCGACCAGAGCCACTCTAGCGCCTGGGGCAGAGGACAAGGAGCCATCCCCAGCGCCTGGGCCATCTTTGCTCCAATGGAGCCTTGGCTGCAAGAGGGGAAGAGTGAGACAGAGAGGAAGGGGGGGGGGGTGAAGAAGCAAATGGGCGCTTCTCCTATGTGCCCTGGCCGGGAATCGAACCCGGGTCCCCCGCACGCCAGGCCGACGCTCTACCGCTGAGCCAACCAGCCAGGGCCGAGGGATTTTTTTTCATGTTCCTTTTTTCTAGCACCAAAATTGCTAGTTAAGAAGCTAAAGACAGAAGAGTGTTTCTCAAATAAGGAATAGAAGTCTTTCAACAGTGATTTATTGAACACTTACTATGTGCTATCATCGGTGCTAACTATGTGGTACTGAACAAAACAGTTTACATTGTACGAGACAATGGTGTACAAGTAATTAATGTTTGAAGGTCATTTTATTTATGTATATATGCCTATTACATGTTTTTACATAAACCAGGACATTAATAAGGCATATTGTAGCTACTTTGTGGGTATATACTGAGACAGTTCTTCAATGGGTGATTATTGCAATAAGGTACGAATGACTAATCAAATAACAACACAGACATACATAATTGATTCATTGATCATTCAGGCCGCGCAACGGACACTTTCATTTTGAAGCTTCTATTATGACAGGAAGTATATTCTAACCACAAACTGATTTATTTTTAATGGTTAACGATAAACCTTGAACTCATATCTATTTTGTTTTACTACTGTATAGCCAGTAGCCACAGCCACCATCACAGCCGCCTGGCCAATGCAGGTTCACATTTGATTTGACAGTCGGTAATAAAACAACGAGCCAAGAACTGGTGGGCCATTACCTTTAATCCTAGCTTGCACCTGGCGGGCAAGTAATACACATAGTGGGAAAACACTTCCCTTTCCATTCAGGGCTCCCAAAGCCACTCATTCAGTGCTCACAAAGCTAACTGAGTTTCCTAGAATCTAAGGTTTCTAACCTCACCAGCCTTATTCACCTCTGTTCCCCATCTCCTTCTCTCTGTACAAACTCTGCACAAACTGGCTTCTCCTCCAGCACTCTGCCATCTTGGCTGCCTCTCCTCTCCTCCACGTGGCCTTTCTCTGCTCTCCTTCCTGCTCTCTGCCCTCCTCCTAGAACATAATCACTCTTCTCTTAAAACAAGGTGATCTCTCTTCCTTTTAAAATCTTTTGGCATAAAAGCCCTCCCCCAACACATATTAAACATAATCACGTCCATCCCAAGCAATCACTTGGGTGACAGGCTTCCATGTGGGCAGCGCCATCTTTAACAAAGTGAGCATAATAAATTTTATCTGCCCAATACTCACATAGCCAAAAAAATAAAAAATAAAAATCAAAGACAACTTTGAAAAGGAATGTTTTAAACTTATTCATATTTCACTGGACACTGAACTCTGTTCAATGATAACTGTTTCTTATAGCCCACATCCCCTGGCTACTTAGGAGACTCTTTCTTCCTTACTGGTTCTTCATAAGGAGCCATCTATTCATTTGTAATTCAAATGAAAGACACTTTTACCAGAGTGCTGCTTGATGTATGTATGTAGACGGGGAGGAGGGTAAGACACCATCCAGTCCAGCCTTGGCCACAGCACAGCTGTGAGACTATCATCTATGCTGGCTGCGGGTCTCTAGTGTGCACATGCCCATTACTCTGGGAAGAAACAACCTGTAAGGCAGGTGGCCATGGCCATGCAGGCTCACATTGGATTCGGGCAGTTGAAGAAACTGCGGAGCTGGAGGATGGTGGGCCGTTCCATTTAATATTAGAGTCTCGCAATGGCAGACAAGAAAGCAAGCAAGGAAAACTCTCTCTCTCTCTCTCTCTCTCTCTCTCTTTCTGGACTTTCCAGCAAAAACTGGCCAGGGGGAAAACCCTTTCTCTAGCAAACAATGGCAAACAATCACCCCTCCTAATGGCAGCAGGCAATCCACAATTCGTAATCTGCTGCCCTGAGGGCAAGCACCCTCAGCCTTCCATAGACTATACACACATGGCGCTGCCCCCTGCTCATGCACCAACCAGGCAAAATAAAGTGAGCAAGACTAACACATTTGTTACACACTTGTTTGCTCAACACACAATCTCTGGCATTGTTTTCCAGAAGTCATTGTTAGAAACTTCCTCTTGTAAGAAGAGTCTATCTCCATGCAGCTTCAACCCCTGGATGAACCAAGAACCTGGCTATGTTTCCTTGAGCCTGCGGGCTGTCAGATATTTAAATAGAGCTGAGGTTACAAACTGACCCATGCTGGGGTTTCATATCTTCTGCACAAGGTTTCAAATTTTAAAATAGTTGCCAACATGTGGAAATTGGAAGATTTCATATAATAATCAGATTTCAAGCTACTCATTAAAAACTAGAAAATTTGGTAACTCCAGGACTTCATTTTTTTCTTCTTAATTTTGGCCTGCCCCATGAATACTACCTGCACCCACATTGTCTCTCTTAGATCGGTTTCCCAACTGCCCTCAGCCATTTCTCAGGGGTCGTAGCTTCCAGGCTCCTCCTAAGTACAGGTATCCTCCTGTGGACATTTAGCAGTCATGCCAAGAACTAAACATAGGCCTTCAGATGTTGTCAGGGAGCAATCCTTTCCAGGTGGCTATTACTCTTCTATTAGTTCAACTTAAGGTCATGTTCCTTTTTCTGTTGTTTCCATTATTGACTTGCTGAGAACTCTGGGCTAGTTTAAACCCCCGGTTCTTATTTACATCCATACTGTTCCTTGAATTCCCCACCATTTATATATATTTTTAATATAAATGCTGGGTTTTTTATTCTTCTATATCATCTTGTTGATTTAAGGATGTAATTGCAGCCTATCAGAAAGCATCTATAATTTCTTAATCTGTCGTCCAAAGTATTCTTATTCTGTCTTCCATACATTTCATACAATAAATTATCACATTAGGCCTATGTGATACAATTATCACATTAGGCCTATGATACAATTTATTGATTAAATACTATATGAAACCATTCTCATGGTTTTCATTAATTCATCAATCAAGACTCTTACGGAAATGAATGTTTAATATTGGGGACATGTTTTGCATGTGTGTGTGTGTAACAGAGAAAGAGAAAGAGAGAGAGAAAGAGAGACTGCAAACTTAATTGACCAGTTCCATTCTGATGAGAAAGTTCATGTAAACTATGCTGTAATTGGATCAAAAACAAGTATGTAAACTCTGGGTTTATATTACACCATTGAATTCTCATATTAAAGATTCAACAAATGACCTGCTCCATTTCCAACCTGGGCTGGTTCACGCCACCTTAGGCAACCTGGTGGTCCCCCGCTCCCAGGAGGTCACCATATTGACTGAACTTAGTTCAAACACCCAATTGGTATAGCTCACTACAGCCCAAAACTCCTGGGCTCAAGCGATCCTCCCGCCTCAGCCTCTAAAGTAGCTGGGACTACAGGCGCGAGCCCAGCCATCCCACTTTTAGAAATATATCCTAAGAACACCAAATCACTTATTCAAAAGAAGAAATGCACCCCCATGTTTATAGCAGCATTGTTTACAATAGCCAAGATCTGAAAACAGTCCAAGTGTCCATCAGTTGATGAGTGGATTAAAAAGCTGTGGTGCATATACACAGTGGAATACTACGCTGCCATGAAAAAAAGGAAATTCTACTTTTTGCGACAACATGAATGGACCTGGAAACTATTATGTTAAGTGAAATAAGCCAGGCAGAGAAAGAAAAATATTATATGACCTCACTCATTTGAGGAATCCAATGAACAATGTGAATTGAGGAACGAAATAGAGGCAGAGGTGGGATCAAAGGGACCGGGCGAAAGCAGACAGAGGGAAAGGGGATGAAAGGATGGGATCAGAGAAGGGAAAAAGATTGGTGAACTTATATACACATAACACAGTGTTATAGAGAGCAGAAAAGCAAATCCTGGAGGGAAGGAAGGAGGGCGCTGGGGTGAAGGAGGCAAAGGGGATGTTGAGGGGAACACAGGGGTTGGGGGGATGTATTCAGTGGGATTCACTTGAATCTAACTATGTAAACACAATAAATTAAAATCAATTGAAAAAAGATCCAACAAATGAAAAATAAAGAAATAAATGTTGTTGGGGAGTCCCCAAGACCACCCTCAAATTCAACAATTTGTTAAAAGGACTCACTGAATTTGAATTTAGCAAAGGTGTTATGTTTATAATTTATTACAGCAAAAGAATATAAATTAAAATTAGCAAGAAAAAAAGGCACATGGCTCAAAATGCAAGGCACCAGGCATAAGCTTCCAGGTGTCCCTTCCTGGGGCAGTCTTACTGATAGCTTTTTCTTTTCTTTTTTTTAATCAAAAAGATCCTTCAGGAAATTTATATAATTAAAAAAATTTTTTATTACCGTTGACAGTTAATTTTATATTAGTTACAGGTGTATAACACACTACTTAGAAATTTATTTAATTTATGAAGTGATCACCTCAATAATTCTAGTACCCACCTGACATTATACATAATTATTACAGTATTATTGACTATATTCCTATACTTTACATCTCCATGACTTTTTTGTAACTACAGGTTTGCCTATACTTCTTAATCCTTTTATATTATCATCCAGCTCCTCCCAAGTACACTTCCATTTTTCACTTAGCATAATACTCTCTAGGTCCATCCATGTTGTTTTTAACAATAAGATTTTATTTTTTTATAGATAAGTAATATTTCATTGTATATGGTCAATGAAAGAAGCATACAAACTGGTAGAGAATTTTTATGAGTTTATTTGAGCCAAACCAATGACAATTACTGGGAAGCAAAATCTCAACGGATGGAGAAAATACTCTAGAGAATGGCTATTTTGCACTTTATTTTACACCTTACAATCAAAGGAGCGGATGCAAGGGAGTTACAGGAAGTCCACTGGTGGTAGATTAGGGAGACAGGATAAAGTAAAGCAGGGAAATCTGAGATTGGCTAAAGAGTAAAATAGAGACACAGTATACTGCTCATAAAAATTAGGGGATATTCTATAGCTTCATATTCTTTTTTGAAATATCCCCCTAATTTTAGTAAGCAGTATACTTCTTCTACATTGGTGGGTATGGGATAGTTCACAATTGTCATTTACAACACGATATTTGGGCAACAAGACAACAATGAGGGCTTTCATAGTCTTATGGGAGATTTTGCCCTGAGAGGTCTGGAAAATGGGGACTGCTCTGACATTCCAAAAGTGTGTTATCATTCATGCAAAAGGACCATAAAAAGGCTAACTGAAGATAGACATTAATCTTTGTCAAGGCAGATAATGGGACATGACTACCCACCACAACCTGCTTTTAGTTAGGAAGTTTGTATTTTAAACCATCCTATGTGTTACTTTAGATCTCTGAGTTTGTGAAATTTGATATGCAGGCCTTCCCTGAGCTTGTCAAGTTTAGCATGTGGCACCCCTTTCATCCACAATGCACACTATTTCTTGTTTATATATTTGTCTATTGATGAACACTTAGATTGCTCCATATCTTGGCTACCATATATAATATTAAAACAAACAAAGGACTGCATATATCTTTTCATAATTAGTGTTTGGGATTTCTTTAGAAAAATACTCAGAGTGGAATTTCTGGGCATATTATAGCTCTAGTATTTATTTATTTATTCATTCATTTATTTTTCAATTTATTGTGTTAACATGGATTCAAGTGTCCCACTCAATATAAAACCCTCACCCCCAACCATGTGTCCCCCATTATATCCCCATGTCCCCTCCCCTGACTCCCTCACCCCTTCCCCTCTGGGATATACCATTCTCTTATCTGTATTTCCGTGTTGTGTATATGTAATTTCACTAATCCCTTCACTTTCCCTCTGACAGCTGTTCCTCTGCTTCCTGTGACCCTGTCTCTGCCTCTCTTCCATTACTCAGTTCACATTGTTTATTGGATTCCTCAAATGAGTAAGGTCATATATTTTTCTTTCTCTGTCTGGCTTATTTCACTTAACATGATAGTTTCCAAGTCCAACCATGTTATCATCAAAGGTAAGATTTCCATCTTCCTCACAGCTGCATAGTATGCCATTGTGTATATGTACCACATCTTTTTAATCCAATCGTCCACTGAAGGACACGGGCTGTTTCCAGATCTTGGCTATTATAAAAAATGCTGCCATAAACCTAGCAGTACATTTCTTCTTTTGAATCAGTGATTTGGTATTCATAGGATATATTCCTAAAAGTGGGATAGCTGGGTCAAAGGGCAGTTCCATTTTTAATTTTTATTTATTTATTTATTTTCTGAAGCTAGAAACGGGGAGAGACAGTCAGACAGACTCCCGCATGTGCCCGACCGGGATCCACCTGGCACGCCCACCAGGGGGCGATGCTCTGCCCCTCCAGGGCGTCGCTCTGTTGCGACCAGAGCCACTCTAGCACCTGGGGCAGAGGCCAAGGAGCCATCCCCAGCGCCCGGGCCATCTTTGCTCCAATGGAGCTTCGGCTGCGGGAGGGGAAGAGAGAGACAGAGAGGAAGGAGAGGGGGAGGGGTGGAGAAGCAGATGGGTGCTTCTCCTGTGTGCCCTGGCCAGGAATCGAACCCGGGACTTCTGCACTCCAGGCCGATGCTCTACCACTGAGCAACCGGCCAGGGCCCCATTTTTAATTTTTTGAGGAATCTCCATATTGTTTTCCACAGTGGCTGCACCAGTCTGCATTCCCACCAGCAGTACAGGAGGGTCCACTTTTCTCCGAACCCTCTCCAGCACTTATTATGTGTTGTATCGTTTATGAGCACCATTCTGACAGGTGTGAGTTGGTATCTCAATGTGGTTTTAATTTGCATTTCTCTAATTATTAGTGATGTTGAACATCTTTTCATATGCCCATTGACCATCTGTATGTCCTCTTTGGAGAAGTGTCTATTCATTTCTTTTTTGATTGAATTGTATACCTTCTTAGTGTTGAGTTTTACAAGTTCTTTATAAATTTTGGTTAACCCCTTATCAGATGTATTGGGAACATGTTTTCCCATTGTGTGAGTGTCTTTATTTTGTTAATGATGTCTTTTGCTGTGCAAAAGCTTTTTAGTTTTCTATAGTACCATTTGTTCATCCTGTTCTTTATTTCACTTGCCCGTGGAGATAAATCAGCAAAAATATTGCAAAGAGAGATATTGGAGAGTTTACTGCCTGTGTTTTCTTCCAAGATGTTTTTGGTTTCATGACTTATTTTAAATCCTTTATCCATTTTGAGTTTATTTTTGTGAATGGTATAAGATGGTGATCCAGTTTCATTTTTTTGCAGGTAGCTGTCCAATTTTTCCAACATCATTTGTTAAAGAGACTATCTTTATTTGATTGTATGCTCTTACCTCCTTTGTCAAATATCAATTGTCCATAAAGATGTGGGTTTATTTCTGGGTTCTCTGTTCTGTTCCATTGATCTGTATGCCTGTTCTTATGCCAGTACCAAGCTGTTTTGAGTACGATGGACTTGTAGTATAACTTGATATCAGGAAGTGTAATACCACCCACTTTATTCTTCTTTTTCAGGATTGCTGAGGCTGTGTTCTTTTATGTTTCAATATAAATTTTTGGAATATGCGTTCTATATCTTTGAAGTATGTCATTGGTATTTTAATAGGAATTGCATTGAATTTATAGATTGCTTTGGGTAATATAGACATTTTAATGATGTTTATTCTTCTTATTTATGAACACGGTATATGCTTCCACTTGTTTATATCTTCCTTGATTTCCTTTAACAATGTTTTATAATTTTCCGAGTACAAGTCTTTAACCTCTCTGGTTAAATTTACTCTTAGGTACTTTATTTTTTGTTGTTGTTGCAATAGTGAAGGGGACTGTTTTCTTAATTTCTCTTTAAGAAGAGAAATTGGTGTATAAAAATGCCACTGATTTCTTAATATTGATTTTATATCCTGCCACCTTGCTGAATTCATTAATCAGGTCCAGTAGTTTTTTGACTGAGACTTTAGAGTTTTCTATGTACAGTATCATATCATCAGCAAATAATGATAGTTTTACTTCTTCTTTTCCAGTTTGGATGCCTTTTATTTTTTCTGCTTGTCTGATTGCTGTGGTTAGGACTTCCAGAATTATGTAGACTAAAAGTGGTGAAATGGAGCACCTCTCCCTTGTTCCTGATCTTAAGGGGATTTTTTTTAATTTTTGCCTATTGATTATGATGTTGGCTTTGGGTTTGTCATAGATGGCCTTTATCATGTTGAGATATGATCTCTGTGTCCCAATTTTGCTGAGACTTTTGATTATAAATGGGTGCTGGATTTTATCAAGTGTTTTTTCTGCATCAATTGATGTTATCATGTGATTTTTATCCTTTTTTTGTTAACATGTTGACTCACATTGATTGATTTGTGAATACTGTACCAGCCTTGTCTCCCCAGAATAAATCCCACCTAATCATGATGTATAATTTTTTTTTTATGTATGGCTGGATTCGATTTGCTGATATTTTGTTGAGAATTTTAGCACCTAAGTTCATCAGGGATACTGGTTTATAATATTCTTTCTTTGTAGTGTCTTTGCCTAGTTTTGGAATCAGTATTATGTTGCCTCATAAAAGGAGTTTGGAAGTCCTCCCTCCTCTTGAATTTTTTGAAATAGATTGAGAAGGATAGTAGTTAGTTCTTCTTTGAAAGCCATCTGGTCCAAGACTTTTGTTTGTTGGGAGTTTTTTTATAACTGTTTCTAATCTCATTTGATAAAATTGATCTGTTTAGGTTTTTTGATTCTTCTATATTGATTTTTGAAAGATTATATTTTTTGATAAATTTGTTCATTTCACCTAGGTTGTCTAATTTATAGGCATACGGTTCTTCACAGTATTTTCTTGCAATCTTTTGTATTTCTACTGTCAGTTGTTACTTCTCCTCTCTCATTTCTAATTTTATTTATTTGAGTCCTCTCTCTTTTTTTATTGGTGAGTCTGGTTAAAGGTTCATCTATCTTGTTTACTTTTTCAAAGAATTAGCTCTTGGTTTTATTGATCCTCTATATTGTTTTTTAGCCTCTATGTCATTTATTTCCTCTCTGATTATTATTTTCTTCCTTCTACTTCCTCTAGGTTTTACTTGCTGTTCTTTTTCTAGTTCTTTTAAATGCAGGATTAAATTGTTTATTTGAGCTTTTTCAAGCTTCTTAAGGTGTGCCTGTAGTGCTATGAACTTCCCTCTCAAGACTGCTTTTCTGTGTCCCATAAATTTTGAGTTGTTGTATGTTCGTTTTCATTCGTTTCAAGGAAATTTTTTATTTCTTCCTTGATCTCATTGCTAACCCATTCATTATTTAATAACAGGTTATTTAGTTTCCAAGTGTTTCAGTGTTTTTCAGATTTTCTATTGTATTGATTTCTAGTTTTATTACATTGTGATCACAGAAGATGTTTGATATGGTTCCAATCTTCTTAAATTTATTGAGAATTGTTTTGTGTTCTAACATATGGTCTATCTTAGAGAATGTATATGAGCACTTGAAAAGAATGTATATTCTGCTGCTTTGGGGTAAAAGGTTCTGAAGATATCATTAAATCAAGTTGATCTAGTCTATCATTTATGACTGCTGTTTCTTTGTTAATCTTCTGTCTGGAGGATCTATCTGTTGATGTTAGTGGGTATTAAAATCCCTTACTATTATAGTATTGCTTTTAATCTCGCCCTTTATGTCCATCAAAATCTGCTTTATATATTTAGGTGCTCCTATATTAGATGCATAGATATTTATAATGGTTATATTTTCCTGTTGGATTGTTCCCTTTATCATTATGTGGTGACCTTCTTTATCCCTTACTAGAGCCTTTGTTTTAAAGTCTATTTTGTCTGATATTAGAATTGTTACCCCAGCTTTTTTTTCATTCCATTTGCATGAAATATTTTTTCCATCCCTTTACTTTCAGTCTATGTGTATCTTTTGTTTTGAGGTGGGTTTCTTGTAGACAGCACATGTACAGATCGTTTTCTTATCAGTGCAGCTGCCCTATGTCTTTTGATTAAAACATTTAATTTATTTACATTTAAGGTTATTATTGACATGTAGTTGTTTATTGCCATTTTATTCTTTAAATCTACATTCCTCTTTTACTAAATTTTTACCCCCTTTGTTCTGTTTACAGTAGGCCTCTTAACATTTCTTGTAGCATTGGTTTGGTTGTAATGAATTCCTTGAGTGTTTGTTTTTTGTTTTTGTGGGTTTTTTGTCTGGGAAATGTTTTATTTCTCCTTCAATTTTAAATGATAGCCTTGCTGGATAGAGAAGTCTTGGTTGTGGGCTCTTGTTTTGCATTTCTTTGAATATTTCTTGCCATTCCCTTTTGGCCTCTAATGTTTTTGTTGAGAAGCCAGGTGTCATCCTTATGGGGATTCCTCTGTAGGTAATTGATTGCTTTTCTCTTACACCTTTTAGTATTTTTTCTTTATCTCTTAATTTTTGTATTTTAGTTATGATGTGTCTTGGCATAGACCTCTTTGGGTTCATCCTTAATGGGACTCTCTGCACATCTTGAACTTGTGTGACCTTTTTCCTTCATCAATTTAGAAAAGTTTTTAGCTATGATTTCTTCAATCAGATTCTCTATCTCTTGATCTTTCTCTTTGCCTTCAGGAACCCCTATGATGTGAATGTTGTTTCTCTTCAAGTTGTCACAGAGTTCTCTTAAAGTTTCCTCAGACTTTTTGAGCCTCTTTTCTTTTTGGTGCTCTGCTTCCCTGCCTTTGTTTATCTTGTCCTCTAAATCACTGATTTGATCCTTAGCTTCATCCATCTTGCTTTTAATTCCTTCTAGTGTGGTCTTCATTTCTGATATTGTATTTGTCATTTCTGACTGATTCTTTCTTATTATTTTAATGTCCTTTTTTATACTTGTTATCTCTTTATTTAGGTGCTCATTATGTCCATCCATTCTTGCTCTAAGATTGTTGAGCATCCTAACAATCATTATTTTAAATTCTGCATCTGATAATTTGGTTATTTGCATCTCATTCAGATCTTTTTCTGGGGATTTCTTTTGTTGGTTGATTTGTGTTGCATTTCTCTGCCTTCCCATTTTGTCTGTGTATAAGAAGGGTGTGGCCACAGGAGACTAATGGATGTGGCCTCTGTGTTCCCTAGTGTGCTCTGTCTGCAGGACTGCCACCCCCTCATCCACTGTTTTGGGCATTCGGGCACAGGCGTTGCCAGCACTGGTGCACTGCAGTGGTCGCTGCGGCTTCCACCTCACCTCCGCAAGTAGGACTGTATTCATACGCCTAGGCTGCAAGCCTTGACCTACCCCAGGCCTCCACACTACTTCCGCTGGCAGAACTGTGCTCACGTGCCTGTGCTGCAAACCCTGGCTGGCCACCAGCCTCCACCCTGCCCCTGCGGGCTGAACTGCATTCATCCATTTTGGCTGCACCTGTCCCACAGCCATGGGTCAGACCACTTTTGTGCGCCCCTTCTGCAGCTGTGGTTGGCCCCTGGCTTCTGCCCCTGCCAACTGGACCACACTCCTGCATCCCACCGCTGCCTGCCCTCCAGCAAGCACTCAGCAGTGTGGGTGGGGGCAATGCAACTCAGACCTCAGCACTCAATATTGTATCCCTGATAGCTCCCTGCTTCTAAGCTATTCTTCACTCTGACTGCAACAGGAGAGCTTCTCTTTGGCTGGTAACCTGCTTCCCTTTGCTGGTATTGCTGGTTCCATTCCAGGTAAATATTCACTTTAGATTTGGGGAGTGACTCAGCCCAGGGGTTAGAGTGGCTGTTCCTCAAAGTTTTTCTCCCTGTGCCTCCTAGATTACACTCTCTTCCTGCTACTTGGGTCCTCTCAGCTATCCCCGTACCCCAGAGCCCCGGGTAAGTGTTTGTGAAAAAGGTTTTCAGCGTGGTCCCTTTAAATCGAATCCTGGGTTTGATAAATCTGCCTCTTTCTTGCAAACAGTATCCTGGCTTGTTTTGCAGCTAAATACTGTTCATACGCCTCTTCTAGGCTCTGGGGCTGCAGGCTGGGGCTTTTGTCCTGGGGCCCAGGACCCTCCCCTCTCCAGAAACCTCCCCTCCCGCCATTCGAGTCCCTCCAGGCTGCAGCTTGCTCCTGGGAGCTGGGAAGCCCTCCCTGCGTTTCCACTTTTCCTACCAGTCTTAGTGTGGGTTCTTTGGTGATCTTTGGTTATAAATTCCTCTTGGTTTAGCTCAAAGTTGTTTTTTTCAGATGATTGTTCTTAAAATTAAGTTGTATTCCACTTTGGTTCTGTAAGGTGGAAATTGAAACATCTGCCTACTCCATCGCCATCTTGCTTCCCCTCTGAAAACTTTTAAGTAATAAAAGCATACTGTTCCTTGTTACCCAGAAGCCCAACCCCTAGGGTTGCGAGATTTGGCAAATATCTCAAACAGATACTTTTATAACAATGTTTATTGCAGCATTATTTACAATAACCAAAGGTGGAAAACACTCAAGTATTCACCAAATGATGAATGGATACATAAAATGTATATGCATAAAATAAAATCTTATTTGTCTGTAGAAAGGAATGAAGGTCTTATATATGCTACACAATACAGATGAACCTTGAAAACAATAAGCTCAGTGCTATAAGTCAGGCACAAAACCCAAAACTCATATAATTTTTATTATTTAAAATATCTAGAATAGGCAAATATATAAATATAGACAGTAAGTTAGAGGTTATCAAGGACTGGGCAGGGGCTGGAGGGCTATAGAAAGTTTTTGCTTACTGGGTACAAAATTTCTTTTTGGAGTGATGAAAAAAGTTTCAGAAATAGTGGTAATGATGGCACAAATTGTGAATGTAATCAATGCCGCTAAATGTTTACCTAAAAATGTTTAAAATGATAAATTTCATGATATATATATTTCACAGTAAAAAAGAAAAAGAAGAAACAGTGAGTTCAAAATAAAAAAACCATAGTGAATAATCTGTGTAACTTTTCCACTCACAACTCTCAGCTGCCATTTGTATTGGAAATTTCAAACATGCACTTCTTGTTTGTGTGTCATTGGTCGATCATACTAACATTGCCAGACTTTCTAGGGACTGAATGATCCACCATTATATAGAGATCTGAGGGTTTTCTTCATCATCTTTCTTGTTCTTATCCATCTGCCTCACAGTTGGTGATCAGATGTGATCCTTTAAGATTCTCACTATTACTCTTGGATGTAATGGGTGGATGAAAAGCTTCAGAACACTTGTTTTTCCATGAAACACTCAAGCTGTCTCCCAGTCCCAGTTAAATCAAGTAGAGAGATAAGAGTCACTTACAGCTTCCCTAAACACTAGCCTACATGACCTATTTTTATGATTACAAATGATATTCTAGAAGACATATTCAATTCTGGTAGGATGCACTAGGCCAAGAAAACTTTCTTGAGAGAAAGAATGCATAATAGCAAACATTTAGAAACCAAATTAAGAAAAGTCAGAATTTCTGGAGCTAGCTACAAATATATGCAATAACAAGGAGAGTTTACCCTAAACCTTGAATAAGAAATTCTGGCTGTGCTGCATTATTTGGATACACCATGTGCAGAAAAAATATATATAATGAACTTAAATGTTAACTGACACTTAACAGAGCTTCCTGCAAGGCAAGGATGCTTAGAAATGTACAAAAATGGGAGAGATAATGATGTGGAAGTTACTGTATCTACCATTTTAACAGAGAGAAAAACTTAGAAAAGAACATTTAACAGGCACAATGATGATAAGGAGAGAGAAGAAAAATTGAAAAAGAGAACACAAATATAAAGTGGGTGAGTGCCACTGCAGAACTTATGGCTAAGACATAGTGTTCAGTAGAGTTCTAATGTTATCTTTGTGCTCATAGGGTAAAATTGAAGAAAAGGTCAAGAAAGTAAAAAGAAGAAAAGTTAATCTAGAAGTTGATTAGTCTGAGAAATAAAATTCTACTTTGATGTTTGAACTAATTTAACCCTTATCAAGATTTTATAAAACTTTACTAAAATTTATTCTCCACTGAGAAAATCACCAATGTTTTTTCATAGAGTGTACAGAAGGAAGCAATTTTCTATATTGCTGATGGGAATGTAAATTGTTAACTATAGAGGGAAATTTGGTAACAGTTCTCAAACTCCAAATGCACATATCTTCTGACCCAGAAATTGTTCTCTAGAAATCTATGTTAAAGAGATATTTTCAGAGGTGTAAAAAAATATTCAGTGGGACAAAAGTAGGTTTTCTATTGTGAGTGTGCAAAACATAGAGTTTATTCTTTTATTATATATTAATTATTACATAATTTCCATGTGAACAACTGTTAACCAACTTTTGCCTCACCCTTTATGTATAATACCATTTATTGAAACAATATTTGTTCCAGTAAATGATTTGGCAAATACCTGATGCCCATTAGTTAAGGTCTACTTAAATAACTATGGTATCTATGTGTACAAATACATGCATAATGAAAAATTATGTAGCCATAATAAAGAATAAGAGCATTGATAGAGAAGGATTACCAATATTGTTAAGTTAAAAAAAAGGAAAGGAATGTGTATAGTTTTCTAACTTTTGTAAAGAAAAGAGAGAAGAGTATACAATACAGTTTTGCTTATATATGCATAAACATCTAAAATATCTCTGGAATTAGAATTTTAGAACATTGTTTTTGGGAGTGGAAATAGAGGTGAGAGGAGTACTTTTAATTGTAAATCATGTTATGTCTTTTGAATTTTTAATATATTATTTATTTTCTAATTAAATAAAAATGAATCTAAGTGAAATTGTTGAAGTGTAGGACTATCCTCTGTGTAGTAAGGCATTAAGTTAGTAGGCCTAGATCATCTAGACCTGTACTATACTTTACAAAAGAAGTCAGACCTTTGCTAAACTCCTATGAGATAATCTCTAAACTCTTGGATTATTTTGTCAGTTCAGTTAAAACAGTTTTTTTTTAACCTGAGACCACACAAGAAAGTTTATGCTGATACTTCGATTTATGGTAGGGGTATCAGGTGAGAGGCATGACCTCTTTGACCTCTTGAGGGACTGGAGACCAACATCAGAACATGGCAGTCAGCCATGCCTGCATGATTGACCTTCAGTAAAAAACCACAGCCCTGGCCAGACAAATTGGTTGGTGTTGTCCCAATTGATAAAAGTTGTCAGTTTGATCCCCTATCAGGCCATATACATGAACAGATCAATGTTACTGTCTATCTGTTTTGCTCCTCCCTTCCTCTCACTTTAAAATCATACATAAAATTAAAAAGACTCAAAGTTTATTAAGAACTATGAACATCAAAGTTTGTATGAACTTCCCTGCTTGGCAATATTTTATGTATGTTGTAACATAAAATTGAAGGGATAATTAAAAATTATTGACTTCCAGTAAAGGTGACAGAGAAGGTAAAAATAAACGGGATTTGGCCAGTTTTCTCAGTGGATAGAACATTGGTCCAACATATGGATGTCTCAGGTTCAATTCCTGGTCAGAGTACACAAGAGAAGTAACCGTCTGCTTCTCTCTCCCTCTCCTCCTTCTGTCCTTCTTCCCCTCCTGCAGCAAGTGACTTGGTTTGAACATTGGCCCCTGGTGCTGAGGATAGCTTGGTTGGCCTGAGTGTGTCAGCTTCAGGGGATAAAAATAGCTTAATTGATTGAGTATTGTCCCCAGATGGGTTGCTAGGTGGAACCCATTTGGGTCAGGTGTGGAGTCTGTCTCACAATTTCTCCTTCTCTCACTTAAAAAAAATTTAAACAAATGAGACTACATCAAACTAAAAGAATTTTACACAAAAAAGAAAATTATCAATAAAACAAAAAACAACATACTGAATGGGAGAAGATAGTTGCCAATGACCTATCCAATGAGCAGGTTAGTATCCAAAATAAATAAGAAACTTAAACTATAGCACAAAAATAATCTAATTATAAAATAGGCAGAGGAACTTAATAGACATTTTTCCAAAGAGGCCAGACAGATGAACAATAAACATATAAAAAGATGCTCAATGTCACTAATAACCAGATAAAAGCAAGTTAAAATCACAATGAGATATCACTGCACACCTGTCAGAATGGCTATCATAAAAAATTCAACAAACAACAAGTGTTGGTGAGGATGTGGAGAAAAGTGAACTCTTGTGCACTATTCGTGGGATTGCAAATTGGTGCAGCTATTATGAAAAACAATAGGGAGATTTCTCAAAAAATAAATACTAGAGTGATTCTAAGATGGTGACAGAGTAGGTGGATGTTCCAACTGCCACCTCCCAGGACTGAATTTAATAAAAATCATCTTGAAAAAGCAACTTTGAACTCAACAAAGAGGAGTCTATAACCAAAGATCACAGAAGAAGCCACACCAAGACAGGTAGGAAGGGCGAAGATGTGGAAAGAGCTGCCCCATTCCCAGGAACTAAGTGGCTGAGGATCTGGAGGGACTCTCCTGTGGGGAGGTTTGCCCTGAGGGGGAGGACCCTAAGCCCCAGGACTGGTGTCCCAACCTAGAACCCCAAGGCTTAGAAGAGGTGCCCAAATAACACTTGGCTGTGAAAAGAGCCAAGGTTTCTGTCTGCAAGAAAGAGATAGCAGCTCTCAGAGACACAGGCTCTGCCTTAAAGGGCCAGCACAGAAAATCTTGTTCATTGCCACTTACCCAGGGCTCCAGTGGGGGAGAGCTAAGAGAACCAAAGTTGTGTGAGGAGGGTGTGAAGTTGGTGGTCACCAAAACCCCTGCACTGAGTCATTCTCCAATACTGCAGTTGCCATCTTTCTTGGGTAGAGAAGTCCCCTCTGAGCAGCATCAGCCTGGGAAAAGGCAACTGCCCCACCCTTGGGAATCTTTCCTGCCCTAACTATGGAGAGTGGGTTGTTCTGAGATGCTAAGAAGTAGGGGGGCCCACCAATGACTCAGTTTACTGGATTTGAGGCCAGAGCTTTCCTTCCACACACTCCAAACTCTATGACTGGTGCTTCTGCCCCATGGGAGACTCAGTAGAAACTGTCCAGAGGGCAGGCCAACCACACCTCTGAGTCTCAGAGGCCACACCCACTGGACTCCTGGGGCCACAACCTACTGAGGTCTGTGAAAAAGTCCGGACAGACTGACACCTGTGGCCCAGGGGCAAACCAAAACCCATACCCTTCCTAATTTGGGGGAATTGCCCAGGCTCTAGACTCTACCAAATGTTTCTTTCAGTGGCCAAGCCCAATTAGCAGCCAGCAGACAGAGGCTGCAGGAGGCGGGACTCAGGAAACCTTGGCCTTCTGTGCGCCTTCCACCAGGCTCAGTGTGGGTAAAAGCCAGCCTAGGTGTGTGGCTTGGTATTTCCATGGGCACCTGGACCCAGCAGAGGCAGCCAAAACTCTGGATTTCTTGTAAATCCAAGAAGGTTGCAGAAGGCCAGTCACAGGCAATGTCCCTCACTGTTCTGTGTCAGGTTCCCTCCAGGAAGGCCCAGGACTGGCACATCCAGGGGCCAGCTGTGGAAAGCATCAGTTCAGGACCTAAGAACCCCAGCTAGTGCAGTATCCTAAGGAAGGGTATTTCACCTCTGGTCCAGCTGAGGTGAGTTCCATTTTCTGTGATCAGCACAAGTATAGCAGCTCATGTGCACTGGATAAGAGGGAGGGAGAGAGGCTTAGAACACGGAAATTTAAAGTGTGGGTCCCTGTGAGCCTATTGTTGGGTCTGGTTGAAGGGCTTAACCACTTTCTGGGGGGACACAGTCAGCCCCAGAGAGCACTCTCTCAGTCGTCCTCCCTAAGACCAGGGTCTTATCAGCTGTAAGAACTTCTGCAGAGGGAACTGTTGGCCCCAGTAAATATGAACCTGCTGCTCAACTTGCTAGAGAGAAATAAAATTTGAGTATCAAGCAGTGGCTGAGAGATTAGACTCTGGAGTAGAAACCATGCTCCCTGTACTGAGCTCCTGACCAAGAGAGACCTGAAGTAGCAGGTCCCACTATTGTTGTATTCCCAAACTCAGCTGCCCTAAGCCACCAAGCTTGTAACCTGTAGAGGGGTTGGTTGGATGAAGCTAGTCTGAACCTATGCTATAGTCTTTCTACAGAAGACTCTGTGGGAAGATCAAGCAGCTACAAGAGGAGGTGGAGCCGCTGAAAAATGGAGACAAAGCTTACAGAGCTTGGGGCTTTAACAGAGCAGCCATCATCTCTAAGCAGAAGAAAGTTGATCCTTATACACAGGTTGGCCCCTCTCACACTTCCCATGCACAGGAAACACAAACAAAAACAGTGAACATAGCAGTAGTTCCAGACAGGTAGCCCATGGCAGGTTACAAACAAGAGCTGATGCCAACCCAAAAAGACCTAGAACCAGCACAACCAGTAGTGAGTGGCAGACAGCACCAACCCTAGACTCAACTAACTACACAAGCAGCATGCACAAAGGAGGAGTCCAGCAGGCACAAGACACTGTGGAGAATAAATATGCCCAAAAGGGCAGACACTGTACAGTGTCTAATACACATGATCAAGGTTGACCCTTAAAGCCAACCATCCTGAAGGAATAACCACACCCATGAAAAGACCAACTGTATTCAATACTCACATACAACAGGAGGGAAAATACTACTACTCTCAAGAAGCATTCCAAAGCAAGGAAATCAGGTGGCCTGGAGGTCAGTACCACCAAGCCCATCTTCCTCAGAAAAATACCACAACAAATTATAAAATCAGATAGTGCTACCTAATACATAGAAAAAATGGGCAAAGAAATTTGACCCAAATGAATCAACAAGAGAAATCTCCAGAAAAAAGAACTAAATAAAATGGAAGTAGTCACACTACCAGACACAGGGTTTAAAATAATGATTTTAGGATGCTCAAGGATCTTAGAGCAATAGTGGATGGTCATAATGAGCACCTAAATAAAGGGACAGCAAGCATCAAAAAGGACATTGAAATCATAAAAAGAATCAGTCAGAAATGACAAATACAATATCAGAAATGAAGACTGCAGTAGAAGGAATCAACAGCAGGCTAGATGAAGCAAAGGATCGTATCAGTGATTTAGAGACAAGATAAATGAAAGCACAGAAGCAGAGCAATAAAATTTAAAGAGGCTCAGAAAGACTGAGGAAACTCTAAGACACCTCTGTGACAACATGAAGAGAAACAATATCTGCATCATAGGAGTTCCTGAAGGAGAAGAGAATGAACAAGAGATAGAGAATCTGTTTGAAGAAATCATAGCTGAAAATATCCTTAAATTGTAAAGGAAAAAGTCACACAAGTTCAAGGAGCACAGAAAGTCCCATTAAAGAGGAACCCAATAAGGCCTACAAGCTCCACATCATAATTAAAATGCCAAAGTTAAGAAACAAAGAAAGAATACTAAAAGCTGCAAGAGAAAAGCAGTTATTTACCTACAGACAAGCCCCCATAAGGATGACATCTGTCTTCTCCACAGAGATACTTGAGGCCTGAAGGGATTGGCAAAAAATATTTAAAGTGATGCAAAACAAGAAACTACAACCAAGACTACTTTATCCAGAATGGCTATCATTTAAAATTGAAGGAGAAATAAATGTTTCCTAGACAAAAAAACCCAAAAAAACTCAAAGAATTCTTCACAACCAAACCAGTACTGCAAGAAATGTTTAGGAGCCTGCTGTAAAAAGAGCAAAAGAAAAAATAAATCGAGAGAAAGAGGATTGTAGATTTAAAGAATAAAATCGCAATAGATAAGTACATATCAATAATAACCTTAAATGTAAATAGATTAAGTGCTCCAATCAAAAGACATTGATAGCTACATGGATAGGAAAACAGGACCTGTATATATGCTGTTTACAAGAGACCCACCTCAGAACAAAAGATACACCTAAACTGAAAGTAAAGGGATGGGAAAATATATTCCATGCAAATGGAAACAAAAAAAAAGCTGGGATAGCAACACTTACATCTGACAAGCAAAGCCTTAAGACAAAAGCTATAGTAAGGAATAAAGAAGGTCACTACATAATAATAAAGGGAGCAATCAAACAGGAGGATATAACCATTGTAAATATTGATGCACCTAATATAGGAGCACCTAAATATATAAAGTAGATTTTGATTGACATAAAGGGTGAGATTGACAGCAATACTATAATAGTAGGGGATTTTAATACCCCACTAACATCAATAGATAGATCTTCCAGACAGAAGATTAACAAAGAAACAGTGGCCTTAAATGATAGACTAGATCAATGGGACTTAATTGATATCTTCAGAACCTTTACCCCAAAGCAGCAGAATATACATTTTTTCCAAGAGCTCATGATACATTCTCTAAGATAGATCATATGTTAGAACACAAAACAAGTCTCAGTAAATTTAAGAAGATTGAAACCATATCAAAACATCTTCTCTGATCACAATGGCAGGAAACTAGAAATCAACTACAATAGAAAAACTGAAAAACATTCAAACACCTGGAGGCTAAATAACATGTCATTAAATTACAAATGGGTTAACAATGAGATCAAGGAAGAAATAAAAAATTTCTTGAAATGAATGAAAATGAACATACAACAACTCAAAATCTATAGGGCACAGCAGAAGCAGGCTC
This sequence comes from Saccopteryx leptura, assembly GCF_036850995.1. NCBI lineage: Eukaryota > Metazoa > Chordata > Mammalia > Chiroptera > Emballonuridae > Saccopteryx > Saccopteryx leptura. Next base: position 174,630,773 of record NC_089505.1, read on the forward strand.
GAGAGGGAAGGTCATAGCATTACAGGCATACCTTAAGAAGCAAGAAAAAACTCAAACAACTTAACCCTGCACTTAAAAGTGCTAAACAAGGAACAACAAATAAAGCCCAGAGGAAGTAGAAGGAAGGAAATAATAAAGATCAGAGCGGAAATAAATGACATAGAGACTAAAAAACAATACAAAAGATCAATGAAACCAAGAGCTGGTTCTTTGAAAAGGTAAAAAAGATTGAAGAACATTAAACCAGACTCACCAAGAAAAAAACATAGACAGGACTCAAATAAATAAAATTAGAAATGAAAGTGAAGAAGTAATAACTAACAGCACAGAACTACAAAGGATTGTAAGAAAATACTATGAAGATCTATACACCAAAAAAATTGTACAACTTAGGTGAAATGGATAAATTTCTAGGAACATACAATCTTCAAAAACCCAGTCGGGAAGAATCAGAAAACCTAAACAGACCAATTACAACAAATAAAATTGAAACAGTTATCAAAAAAACTCCCAGCAAACAAAAGTCCTAGACTGGATGGCTTTCACAGGTGAAATTTACCAAACATTTAAAGAAGAACTAACAGCTACGCTTCTCAAACTATTTCTAAAAATTCAAGAGGAGGAGGACTTCCAAACTCCTTTTATGAGGCAAGCATGATCCTCATTTTAAAACCAGGTAAAGACACTATAAAATAAAATAAAAACTATAAGCCAATATTCCCAATGAACATAGATGCTAAAATTCTCAAGAAAATATTAACAAACCAAATCCAGCAATGCATCAAAAAGATCATATATCATGCTCAAGTTGGGTTTTATTCCATGGAGGCAAGGCTGGTCCAATATTCACAAATCAATAAATGTGACTCATCACATAAACAAAAGGAAGGATAAAAATCACATGATTGTATCAATAGATGTGAAAAAAGCATCGATTAAATCCAGCACCAATTTGTGTTCAAACTCTCAGCAAAGTGGGAATACAGGGAACACACCTCAACATGATATAGGCCATCTGTACAAACCCACAGCCAACATCATATTCAATCAGCAAAAATTAAAAGCAATCCTCTTAAGATCAAGAACAAGGCAGTGGTACCCCCTTTCTCCACCCTTATTCAACATAGTTCTGGAAGTTCTAGCCACACCAATCAGACAAGAAGAAGAAATAAAAGGCATCCAAATTGTAAAAGAAGAAGTAAAACTATCATTATTTGCTAATGACATGATATGGTACATTAAAAACCCTAAAGTCTTATTCAAAAATCTACTAGACCTGGTAAATAAATTTGGCAAGGTGGTAGGATATAAAACTAGTATTCAGAAATAAGAAGTATTTTTATAAACCAACAATAAACTGTCAGAAAGAGAAATTAAGGAAACAATCCCCTTCAGTATTGCAACAAGAAAATAATGTACCTGGGAATAAATTTAACCAAGGAGGTAAAGACTTGTACTCAGAAAATTATAAGACATTGAAAAAAGAACTCAAGGAAGATACAAATGTGTGGATGAATATACTGTGTTCATGGATAGGAAGAATAAACACCTTTAAAATGTCTATACTACCCAAAGCAATCTATAAATTCAGGTCAATTTCTATTAAAATACCAATGGCATATTTCAAAGATATAGAAAAAATATTCCAAAAATTTATATAAAACCAAAAAAGAACTCTAATAGCCTCAGCAATCTTGAATATGAGAATAAAGTAGGAGGTTTCACACTTCCTGATATAAAGTTATACTACGAGGCCATTGTAATCAAAACACCTTGGTACTGGCATAAGAATAGGCATACAGATCAGTGGAACAGAACAGAGAACCCAGAAATAAATCCATGTCTTTATGGCCAATTGATATTTGACAAAGGAGGTAAGAGCATACAATGGAGTAAAGACTGTCCCTTTAATAAATGGTGTTGAGAAAATTGCGCAGGTACATGCAAAAAAATGAAACTAGACCACCAACTTACACCATTCACAAAAATAAACTCAAAATGGATAAAAAACTTAAAACTCATGAAACCATAAACATCTTGGAAGAAAACATAAGCAGTAAACTCTTGGATATCTCTCGTTGCAATATTTTTGCCAGTAAATCTCCATGGACAAGGGAAATAAAGGACAAAATGAACAAATGGGACTATATGAAACTAAAAAGTTTTTGCAAAGCAAAAGACACCATGAATAAAATAAAAAGACAACTCACATAATGGGAGAACATATTCGCCAATACATCTGGAAAGGGGTTAATAATCAAAATTTATAAAGAACTTCTAAAACTCAACCCCAGGAAGGTAAACAATCCAGTTTTAAAATGAGCAAAGGAACTGAGTATCCACTTCTCCAAAGAGGACATACAAATGGCCAACAGACATACGAAAACATGTTCAACATCACTAATCACCAGAGAAATGCAAATTAAAACCACAGTGAGAGCCCTGGCCGGTTGGCTCAGCGGTAGAGCATCAGCCTAGCGTGCGGAGGACCCGGGTTCGATTCCCGGCCAGGGCACACGGGAGAAGCGCCCATTTGCTTCTCCACCCCTCCGCTGCGCTTTCCTCTCTGTCTCTCTCTTCCCCTCCCGCAGCCAAGGCTCCATTGGAGCAAAGATGGCCCAGGCGCTGGGGATGGCTCTGTGGCCTCTGCCTCAGGCGCTAGAGTGGCTCTGGTCGCAACATGGCGACGCCCAGGATGGGCAGAGCATCACCCCCTGGTGGGCAGAGCGTCGCCCCATGGTGGGCGTGCCGGGTGGATCCCGGTCGGGCGCATGCGGGAGTCTGTCTGACTGTCTCTCCCTGTTTCCAGCTTCAGAAAAATAAAAAAAAAAAAAAAAAAAAAAAAAAAAAACCACAGTGAGATATCACCTTACACCTGTCAGAATGACGCTCATTAACAAAACAACACAGAATAAGTGCTGGCGAGAATGTGGAGAAAAGGAACCCTCCTCTGCACTGCTGGTGGGAATGCAGACTGGTGCAGCCACTGTGGAAAACAGTATGGAGATTCCTCAAAAAATTAAAAATCGAACTGCCTTTTGACCCAACTATCTCACTTTTAGGAATATATCGTAAGAATGCCAAAACACTGATTCAAAAGATGATATGCACCCCCATGTTTATTGCAGCATTGTTTACAATAGCCAAGATCTGGAAACAGCCCCAGTGTCCCAAGTGCATTAAAAAGCTTTGGTGCATATACACAATGGAATACTACACGGCTTTGAAAAAGAAGGAAATCTTACCTTTTCCGATGGCATAGATAGACCTGGAGATTATTACTCTAAGTGAAATAAGCCAGGCAGAGAAAGTAAAATATTATATGATCTCACTTATATGTGGAATCTGATGAACAAAGTGAACTGAGGAATGGAATAGAGCCAGAGTCAGGGTGACAGGGACCAGAGGGACAGCTGTCAGAGGGAAGGGGGGATGAGGGGATGGGATCAGAGAAGGTGAAGGGATTAATGAAATTATATATACATAACACGGAGATACAGATAAGAGTGTGGTATATCCCAGAGGGAAAGGGGGGAGAGAGTCAAGGGAAGAGGGCAGAGGGGTATAATGGGGTCACGTTGTTTGGGGGTGGGGGTGTTATATTGAGTGGGACACTTGAATCCATATTAACACAATAAATTAAAATTAATTTTAAATGAAAAAGTAAAAAATGTTTATTTTCTAAATAAAAATTTTAAATTTACTAACAATATGACTAAGATCAACTCTTTTTCTTCTCATGTTGATTTCTCACGAAAAAAGAAGTGAATCTTTTCCTTTTCCCGTGTAACACTTTGCTCTCGGTATTTCTAACGTAAAATCTCAAACTTTTCTAGTTTAAATATGATTTATAAATGTTTTCAACCTGAAAAATAAAATTCCATAAAGGGAATCATTATGGGGCCAGTAGGGGCATAGTGAACTGGTTGTGGCCCCAGAGATGCAAATTACCTTGATAGAGTTTTCCACCTGGGGAAAGAAACCTGAGAATAAAGGTACTAGAAGGCCTTATACCAGGACTGAAGGTCTGTGAATGAGCTCCACTATCAAAAATAAAAGCTGAGAGTACAAGTTTTTGAAGTTCCCTGCTGATGTCTTATAAGTCTCCTTGAAATATCATAAAGTTCCCATATTCTGTTTTCAAAGAACTTTAAATATTTCATTGTTTTGCTCTGTGAATATTTAGCTAACATTGGCTTTCCCAACTGGACTATCAAACTCCAGGAGGGTAACTCTCCTGCCTATACCCTCCCCCACTCCTTTCAACCTATTCTGGCCTGGTACAGGTATGATTGCACTCAATAAATATTATGTATTAATTTCTGTCATTACCACAAACTTTATGACTTGAAACACAAATTACATTATATATGTAGTTCTGTAAGACAGAACTCTGACATAGGTTTCACTGGGCTAAAATTAAGGTGTTAGCAGGCTACTTGCCTCTCTAAAGGTTATAAAGGAAATCTGTTTCTTATTTGGTTTGTTGGTAGAACCCAGTTCCTTGAAGTTGTCGGTCCTAGGCTTGTGGTTTTGTGAGGCTATAAACTGAGGGCTAGTCCTAGCCTCCAAAGGCCACTGGATTCTTTGGTTCAAAACCCTCTTCCTCCATCTTTAAAAAAATGGCAAGGGGAGTCCTCACATTGCATCTTTCCAATACACTCTTCCATTGTCACCTTTCACTTTTAGGATTGGGCCAGGGCAATCTTGCATCTCAAGGTTCTTAGCCTCAATCTTAGCAAAGTCCCTTTTGCCATATAAAGTAACATATTTACAAATACCAGGGATTAGGATATAGATATCTTCACAAATGAGGAGAGTTAGGCCTGACCTGTGGTGGCGCAGTGGATAAAGCGTTGACCTGGAAATGCTGAGGTCACCGGTTCGAAACCCTGGGCTTGCCTGGTCAAGGCACATATGGGAGTTGATGCTTCCAGCTCCTCCCCCCCCCTTCTTTCTCTCTGTCTCTCCTCTCTCTGTCTCTCCCTCTCCTCTCTAAAATGAATAAAAAAAAATGAGGAGAGTTATTATTCTACTTACCACACATTTATTGAGTAAAAAAGCCAGAAACTCTAAATTGGTAGATTCTTTCTTCATACATTGTGGGCACTTTGTAAGCTTTTGTAACTAGTTTTAAAATTTGTTGTTACATCATTTCTGTTCCTTTTAAAGAGTATTCTTACTATAATTGGGGGTGACACCCTTAAAAACAAAAGATGAAAGTGTTCTGCTTTAGAAAATCAAATGATAAAGCATTTATTAAACTAAGATATACCAGGTATTTGGTAATTCTTCAGTTGCATCACTTCATTTAAATTTCACAAACCCTAGGAAATGAATACAAGTATTATGCCCTTATTTTGCAGATGAAGAAGCCAAATTTTAAATGTTTAGTAAGTCTCTTAAGTTCATACAGCTAGACACTAGTTGAGGAACTAGTATTCAAAACCAATTCTGACAAAGCCCAGAACAGAAGCATCTACCCAACGAGCAATGCGGTCTGGCAAGAAAGAGGTTATGTAGGGAACTCCAGCATTAGCCCTTGGTTAGTCTTTTTGAACTAATAGCCCCAAGAGATGCAACGGATGATATCTAACTACCAACAGAGAATAAAGAATCCTCTGTGGCCTGAGAAAATGAAAAAAGAAGAAGAAGAAGAAGAAATGAAACAAGGCTGAAACTGGGAGTGAACAAGAGGAGCTGAGCATGAGAAAAGACCCAGTAACTGACATCTGCCTCTCTATTGAAATTTTATATATGTATTAAATTTATTTTTGTCATTTTAAAATCTTCTTAGCACTTATTCACCAGCATTATTGAGATATAGTTTATATGCTATAATATTCACCTTTTAAAGTGAGCCATCCAGGGGACATCAGCATCATGGCAGAATGAGAAGACATTTTTGTTTCTCCTTTTAAATTTACAAGTCAGATAATTATAATTCAATAAAGGATCCCCAACTCAACAGATAAGCACATCTGCAAGACCCATGCATCAGAACATCTGAAGGTGGGTGCACTGCCATGAGGAGGAGAGGCCAAATGGGAGGAGAACAAGGACAGTGGTCACAGATGCAGTTAGGGACCCACTGCAGCAACACAAGCATGTAGCAGTTGAACAGGCAGGCTACAGCCCTCACACTGTATCCTATAATGTAAGAAGGGCTGAAGCACTGTTCTTTCAGAAAAAGCCCCCCCCCCCTTCCCTCTCCCTATCATGGCAGACACAGAAAGAAAAGGTTGAGAAGCCTGAAACAGTACACAGCCTTTTGCTGGCCAGGGACAAAGCTGCAAGACTGTGAACTTGTCCCCTTCGCCACACCAATCATAGCAGAGGCAGTAAAGATGACTCCAAAAACACAGTGGGGTCAGCAGCCATTAGTGAAAAGAAGATAGCACCAGGAGATAGCAAAACCAGAACTGAATTACCCACCACACTCCCCCACCACAGTGGTGCTGTCCCATAATCAAAGTGAGCTTGTCACAGAGGGGTCACTCACCATTCCAGTGGGTTTGCAACATTTTATTTAACTAAAGTGACTCCAATCTATTGCAATCACAGAGGCACAAGTTGTGTAGGTATGAGAAAACAAAAACTTGTCCTCTAACACTACTTACTGGAAAAGAAATAATAAAAGTACCACACCTATCAAAATGCTGAGTTGCTGAGAGCAAAACTGTATGTAAGCAAGAAAAGAGTTCACTACGTCAAATGTGCAGACAGAGAAACAACCCATCAAATACCACAAACAACCAAAGTAACATGGAGCACAGAAAGAAAGTGAAAAGTCTCCAGATACCAAATTCAAAGTCATGGAGGACTGTGACTTCAATTTAAATTTTCAGTTATGAAGCTCTTCTTAGCACCTGAGTCAGAGGCCATGGAGCCATCTTCAGTGCCTGAGGCCAACTGGCTTCAATTGAGCCATGGCTGCAGGAGGGGAAGAGAGAGAGAAGCGAGAGGGGGAGGGGTGAAGAAGCTGATGGCCACTTCTCCTGTGTGCCCTGACCAGGAATCAAACTTGGGACATCCACACACCTGGCTGATGCTCTACCACTGAGCAAAACAGCCAGAATCTAAAAATTTCTTGGAAAAACATCATTAATCCAAATTTGAAAGAAAACAGATTTTAGCCAAGCAGAAGATTGAGTGTTTTCTTTGTTTGTATTCTTGCCCTTTGTCTTGTTTGAGAGTATTTTAAAATTTAATGCTGTATTGTTTTGTCCTCTGACAATTGAGGTCTAATTACAATTAAATTGCTAAAATTCTATTAAAGAACTTCTGTCTAGAAATGAAAAATCCTTGTCAAATGATATCAAATAAGTGAACAAAGTAGGATGTAGGGCTTACAATATCTTGAGACAAGTTTTGTCCCACAAGATTTACTTTTTTGATAATGTACTCCCCATTCCCTCTAAATAGCCCTTAGCCTTGACATTTATGGTGAGCTGCAGGAAGTGTCTCCCACTTGCAGCGTGTGAGCTGAGGTAGTTAGGGTTGAACCTCAGAACTGAGCTGGGTCTTTTGACAGATCACAAGACACATCACAGGGCCTCTGCAGTCATGGTGACTATTCTCAACAGAGCTTTGAAGTTTAGAACCCTTACAGGATAGACATCTTCTCTTGTGCTGTTGGGACTATCGGGTCCTAGCTCCTGGTTTCTCACCTTCAAGAAGCAACTACGTTAAGTCCTAAATTGCTGTCCTCTCCAGCGGCTCCCATATTGCTTTGTGTTGGGTAATAAAACATCTACTTCTTCCTTTCCATCTTTCACCTAAGTTACCTCAGTGGGTCCACAGAAGACTTGGTAGTACCGTAAAAATGGCTACCCATTACTACAAGCATAAGTTTTCCATAGGCTTGTGCTTGTAAAAAAAAACAAAAAAAAAAACCCTAGTTCAAGGTCTTTAGGACTGGAAAGGCAGCCCTGGGAGATCTGGAAAGGCAGAAGGTCACTGTGAAGCCATGAGTCTTAAAAGTGCATGAGTATGACAAATATATGCTACTCATACACTCAAGAACATCCAACTTCTTTCCTAAGTGAGCTATTTCATAAGGTTCACCTTGTTCAGATCATTGAGTTGCTGTTCAGGCACTAAAACTCTAATCATTTTAAACAAACCCTTTAGATTGCATTACAAGTTTTCCTGCCTTCTTAAACAGAAATGATGTATTGAATATGATTTGAACATTTAATTAATGGCTTGAGGTCATCAGTTTCATTACCGCTACCAAAACCATAAAACTTTTTGTTTATCTCAGGAAAAAGGCCTTTGTTTTATTTGTAGGCAGAATCAAAGTGTATTAGAAAAGTAATGTTCAGATCTGTTCAGGAAGAACTTTGGGGATGTCATGAAGTACTTGCATAATTATTTCAATTATATGAACTAAGCAGTCCCATTTGTATAGAAATGGCCTCATCATGTGAGAAAGGAAAGAAATGTTACATGCTGTCTCTTCAACTTACTGTGGGCACTTCTAGAGCAAGGACCATGTCATACTCTGCTTTGCATCCCTGATACAGTACATGAAACATCATAAATATTTAATAAATGTGGTTGAATGGATAATGATTACTGTTATTTATAAATTAGAAAATCATGTTTCTATTTAAATAAGCCATAAAATATATTGAATATTTACTGAAAATATATGTTAACATAAAAAAACACTCAGAAGGTGTGTGTGTCCCTGGTATATTATTATGTTTATAAAAATAATTCATTTTGGTTTCAGGAGAATAATTAGAAAAATTAATTATTTTGAGGATTTGAAGAAAGTGTTCTTTTTGTGCTGTCACTTTGTTCAACAGTAAAACTTTATTTTCAATGTCTCTACTCTGCAATGTTTACATTTTTGAGGACTTTTTAAAATCACCTGCAATCTGTAAAGAATGTATATATTCTCTGCGGCATCTCAGTTTGAAAAGACAAGGTTAAACTTGACCTTTTGATAATCACTGTCTGTTCTAAGGGTAAATTGTTAACGTGTACTTCATGAATGTGTGGCTCTCAGTCCTCAGTTTGTCCTATGGTATTTATTGAAAGTCCATATAGTAATGGTGCACAGATATTTTTTTCCATAAGTCTTATGATTGTGCTGTAATTCACTCTTAGGATTTAACTTGAAGATTGCTGGTATGTGATGTTTAGCAATAAAAGAATAAATGTGTACTAGCACTCTATACCTTATCATCAAAAAAGAAAAATAAAAGATATATAAAAAATTTCCTTTTTGTAAGTAACTCTTTTATTTTTCTGGTTCTTATATTTACCAACTCCTTCTCCACTTCTTTGATCTCTTTTTCCCTTCAGTTTTATTGATATATAATTAACATATAACTCTTTTTTTTAACTTTTAGGTGTACAGCATAACAATTTGATATATGTATATGGGGTGAAACTATCAATACAATAAGTTTAGTTAACATCTATCACTTCACATAATTATTATTTTTCTTGCGACAAAAACAAATATTTTTAAGATTGTATTTATTGATTTTAGAGAGAGGAGAGAGAGAGGAGTGGAAAGTATCAACTTGTAGTAGTTGCTTCTTCTATGTACCTTGACTGGGCAAGTCCAGGGTTTCAAACAGGTGACCTCAGTGTTCCAGGTTGATGCTTTTATCTACTGCACCACCACAGGTCAGGTGTGATGAAAATTTTTAATCTATTCTCTTAGAACTTACAAATATGCAACACAAATTTTTAACTATACTCACCATGTTGTACATTACATCCCCAGAACTTACGTACTTTATAACTGAAAATTTGTATCTTCTGACAGCCATAACTCATTTCTTCCACATCTATTCTCTGTTGCTATGAGTTCTGTTTTTTAGATTTTTACACATACATAAGATCATATAATATTTGTTTTTCTCTGTCTGACTTATTTCACTATATCCTCAAGGTCCATCCATGTTGTTACAAAATTAGTATTCTTTCTTTTTAATGGCTGAATAATATTCCATTATATATAATGATTAATATATATAATATAATATATAATGAATAATATTTTATTATACATATATTTATATGTATATATTTACATATATACACATATGTTCTTTATTTATCTATCAATGGACACTTAGGTTGTTTTCAGGTTTGGCTATTTTTAAAATGCTACAATGAACATGGGGTGCAGCTATCTCTTCTAGATAGTGATTTTATTTACTTCAGCTATATACTCAGAAGTAGAATTGCTCAATCATACAGTATTTCTATTTTTAATTTCTTGAGAAAACTCTATTCTGTTTTGTACTCTGGTTGCACCAATTTATATCCCACCAGCAGTGTATAAAAGTTCCTTTTCTCTACATCTTTGCCAGCCTCTACCTCCCCCCCTTTTTTTATGACAATCATGCTAATATGTGTGAAGTGATATCTCATTGTGGTTTTGATTTGCGTTTCTTTAACTATTAGTGACATTGAGCATCTTCTCATGTACCTGTTGGCCATTGGAATGTCTTCTTTGAAAATAAAAATCTGTTTCCTCTTCCCATTTTTTAATTCAGATTGTTTGTTTTATGCTGTCGAACTATATGAGTTGTTTATATTTTTTGAATATCAACTCTTTATCAGATATACTATTTGCAAATATTTTATCCCCTTCTATAACTGCTTTTTTATTTCATTTCTATGCCTAGAAAAAATAAATTTACCATGCATTTTGTATATCACTCTAGAGTTTATAAAATTAAATAAATATAAAATATGAAAGCACCAGAGTCAGAATAGATTCAATTTTTCTTCAACAAAACATTCCAATGAGAATAGATTGTGATTTGTTGTACAAGTTCACATGTTGATAAGTGCACTATGTTAATACCCCACAGCCAACTTACCAACTGGATCTCTGATACAGACCCTCTCTCCAGAATCCCCTGTGCATATAACTGCAGTTTTCAGTGATAAACTGGCAATAATAAATTTTAACATTTTTCAAGTACTAGTGTAAAACTTTACTCATACTCTTTATATTTTTTGGTAGAGTAATCACCAGACATGCCTCGCATTGACACATTAATTTTAGTCCTCATCAAATGAGTTAGTTATCCAAGATGAGAACATTAATTTAGTGAATGTAAGTCAATATCATTTCAAAAATCTTCTACCAGTGCAGTGTGTTAGCTAGTATTATCACATAATAAAATCATGACACAGCCACTTAATCACAATTTTCATTTTTAAGTGTCCTTCTTTAATGTAACAGACATCTCTTGGCTAAAGGTCCATCTCATAATTATTTTTTCTCTGAGAATAGTCCCCAGTACACAAAGTTAGACTTTCAGAGTTAGTCCTTGTATGTACTAACTGTCCTTGACCTCAGGGTCAGAGTTGATCATCCCAGAAGTGGGCACCTGACCTAACCTCAGCCAATAAAATGGTTACTCAAAGGGATCTAAAAATCTGGAAGTAAAAACCCAGAGATGAGGATGAGGAGTTGGAAGAGAGCCAGTTCATTGCAGTAGCTAAGGAGAAGCTTCACGAACACCTGCTGCTCAGGTTGTTGGAGATTTGTCGGGTATTTCTATTTCAACTTTTGGTTGCTTTATTTTCTCTTGGATTCTGTGATATAACCCATTATACACTGCCTACTAACTGAGATTCTTTGCTTCAAAAACCCAGGTATTTTTAATGATGTTCTCATGAGATAATGTAATTGCTAAGACTTTCAAAACAATGTAGTTAATCTTTGCCAGTTACTTTACTTTTTATTTTTTTCTTGCACCAAGGGTGGCCATATGAGCCACTTAAAACTAAAGATACATAAGAGAAGTTTGGGAGAGGAATTCAGGACTACCTCTCCCTACTGGCCTTGAATTCAGATATAGTGCTTAGAACTGCAGCGGCAACAAGCCAACACATTAAATATGGTGATGTAGAAAGAAAAAAAACAAACCAGATCGTTGATGGACCACCCAAACCTGATTTCACTGTCTCCAGATTTTATTTCATCATAGAAAAAAAAACCTTATTTCTTTTTTCACTATCAGTCAAGTTTTCTACTTTCAGCTTCAAACAATCTGAACTAATGTTCTATATGGTAGGCAAAATAACATTCTTCAAAAACAATTACAACTTAGCCCCTAGTACCTATGAAGAGGTTGTATTACATAGAAAAAAGAACTTTGTAGATGTTTCTAAGGTTAAGGACTTTTGGATAAAGAGATTAATTGTCCTGGTGCAATCTAAACACATGAGTGGAAGATGAAAGAACATTGGGTCAGAGAGACGCAATGTACAAAATACCAACTTGCCAATGCTTTGAAGATGAAGGAAGAAATCGAGAAAACTCTAGAATCGGAAAATGATAGCCAGCAAGACAACACAGGCATAAGTCCTACAACTGCAAGAACTGAATTCTGCCAACAAACCAACGAGGAGGAACAGATTCTCAACTGCAGTCTTCAGAAAGAAATGCAGCCTGCCAACATCTTTTCTTTTCCCCACTGATGAGTGGGAGAGAAAGTATCAACTTAGTTGTTTCATTTAAGTGTGCACTTATTGGCTGCTTCTCATACACGCTCCAACCAGGGATCAAACCTGCAACCTCATTGCATCAGGAGGGTGCTCTATCCACTGAGCCAACTGGTCAGGGTCCCAACATTTTCATTTTACCCTGGTGAAACCCATATCAGACCTCTAACCTATAGAACTGAAAACTAATAAATTTGTGTTGTTTTAAACCACCAAGTTTGAGGTAATTTGTTAAAACAGCAATAGAAAGCTAATATATACATATATTATCATTTTATTAAATTTAATTTATTCTCCCCTAGAACTAAAAGAATATTCAGTAATTGAAGAAATTAGGTTCTTAAAATTAAAGCCATATAGTCTCTGAATGAAAAAAATATATAGGTGTTGGCTGGGTGGCTCAGTGCATAAAGCATCAGTCAAGCTTGCCAGAGGTCATGGGCTCAACCTCTGGTTAGAGAAGTAGGAGGAGCAATCTGTAAGTATACAACTAAATGGAACAAAGACTTGATGCTTCTTTCTCTCTCTCTGCCACTCTAAATCAATGTAAATTTTTTTTTATTTTCTTTGTTAGTCCATACTCTGAGAAGACAAGTTTATATTGCTAACTATTCTTCAGAATTATAACTGGAGTTGTGGTTCCTCTTTGTTGTTTCCTCCACCGACTCAGATAAACTTGGCAAGCAAAGACATATTTAGCAGGTGTTCCTCCTTTAACAGAATTAGAATCACAGTAGATGTCTAGAAATGTAAATATATGAAATTTAAAAAAACTCAAAAAAATTCTAATTTTTGATTTTATTAATCAGTTCAACATATGGAAACTTTGTTAATACTATTAAAAATTTAAAACAATTTTATTATTCAAATAATAGTTATAAGAATTCTATGTGGGGTTGTTCTGTGGTTATTTTTAACAAAATACACTATAGTGAGTAAGTATGCATAATACAGAGAGTTCACATTAGAGTAAGGTTAAGTGCTGGTGCTCTGAAGTCACATGGCCTAAGATCAAATACCACTCCTTCCACTTACTCAGTTCATGATTATGAGGAAGTATCCTCTCTTAACTTTCAGCCTTTGATTAGTTTAGATGGGAGTATAGTACTTGACTTGTAGCACCATAAACATTGAATAAGTAAATATATTTAAGGCACTTAGAAAAGGTCTGGCCCATAGTAAATACTTAATAAATGAGATTATTTATTACACTGGGGAACAAATTTTTTTCCATTTTCTATTGTTTTAGAACTGTTTCTATATATTTCTGCATCGCTGATTCCAAATCTGAAATCTGTTTTTTGGTGCATGCTCTAGTTTTTATGCAATTTTAATTTCTTTTTGTTACAGTGAATGGCATGCCTTGGTTTTTAAATTGGAGTTAAAGGGCAATGATTCTTGGATTGAACATAACCACAAAGCAATTAATGTTTTACAAACATCACTTTTACATAATTGTAGTTGTTTTTAAATGTAAAAAATTGTTATCTGATAAAAACACCCTCTTATTTTGTTTTAAGATTGAATCGTGGCTTCTTCGAGTAGGCATAAATGTAAGAATAGTTCTGACACCTTCTGTTATATATGTGGCTGTTACACACTTCAACGTCAAAGGCACAATATCTCATCATTTGTGACACGTGCATATATTGCCTATTTTCAAGTTCCCCTTGGTGATCAAGACAAGAATTGGGTTCCTCATATTGTGTGTCATAATTGTGAGGAAATGCTTCATGACAGGACAAAAGGAAAACGCAAAGGAATGCCTTTTGGTGTTCCCATTGTTTGCAGTGAACCTAAGGACCACAGCAGTGACTATTATTTCTGTTTGATCCATACAAAGGGCAATGGCAAGAAAAAACGGCATATGATCGCATATCCTAATATTCCTTCAGCAATACAACCTATCCCGACCACTCCCGGTTCTAGTTTTCAATGGTTTTATTTCTTCTAAGGTTGAAGAAAGTGAACATGGTGATCAAGTGTATTTTGGTAAGATACATGAGGAAATGGTTGTAGAATCTGAATGGTCTTCTTCTGATGCCAAGTAGTCATTAACCCCTCAGCAGTTTAGCCAACCCGAATTGAATGACTTAGTAAAAATGACATAAAAATTGTCCTCGACTTTCTGAAGTATGAGGAGCATAACTGGATCATTTGTGTGGATCTTAAAATGGTAAATTTCCTGCTAGGACAACAGAGAGGATTCACGAAGTATCCTTGCTTTCTGTGTTTGTGGGACAGCCGAGCTTGGGAGAAACACTGGACACAGAAGGAGTGGTCAAAACGTGAAGCTCTGGAAGTAGGGATGCAAAATATTGTGAATGAACCTGCAGTTAATCGAGACAGGATCATTTTTCCTCCACTTCACATCAAACTTGGCTTAATGAAGCAGTTTGTTCAGGCTTTGAATAGAGAAAGTGAATGCTTTCAACATATTATTTCTGCTTTTCCTGCCTCATCTTTCGAGAACATAAAAGCAAGTGTATTCGATGGACCTCAAATTTGAACCCTCATACATGACGAAGAATTTGCCAGAAAGATGAATAAGGAGGAGAAAGCAGCATGGCAGTAACAAAGAACTTCCTTGGCAACAAAAAAACAGAAAACTATGAAATTCTGGTTCAAAGGATGCTGTTGGCTTTCTGCGACATTGGATGTAACATAAGTGTTAAGATTCACTTCCTGAACAGTCACCTTGATAAGTTTCTCGAAAATCTTGGAGCTGTGAGTGATGAATAGACTACTGCTGGAGCATCAAATGAGATTGTCCTCAACAAGTACACAACACAAGAGCTACAAACACAAATTTTTGCCTGAATAGAATTTAAATACATTTCATGCAAATTTTATGATTAAAATAAATGTTTTAATATGTTCTATTTTGAAATTGTAGACAAATTCTGATGCAATCATATCTTTTATTGTATTCGTGTATTTACTGCATTATATAAATTATTATATTTTCACAAAGATGATGCCCAAGAAGACATTCTACTTCATTATTTTAAACTAAATATTGAAAATTTTACAATAAGATGAAAACCTAAAATCTTGAATTGCAAAAAAACTGTAGCTTATAGAGAAAAACTAATGTCAGATTTGAGATCAGCACACTCGAATTAGGTAAGAACAAGTGTTTTTGTGGATGCAACAAAAAAATTGTTCCCCAGTGTTATTATTCAATGAACATCTTATGAAAAACATATTTTAAGTGGATATTTCAAGTATCTTCAATGAGCTTTATCATCCTGGATTGATAAAATTATTTTATTTTACATTTGGACATCATTACGGAATATTGTTGTCAAAACTGTAGCTTTCCTATTAGTTAGGATGCTTTTAGCTATAAGTGACATAAAATCCAACTACATGTGCTTAAACAATAAGGAAATGTATTCTTTATTCAAGAATGCTAGTTCCTTTGTCTTTCTATATAAATTTTAGGACAAGCTTACTGATTTCTACAAAGACTCCTTCAGGGATTATAAATGGAATTGTATTAAATCTATAGATCAACTTGGGAGCATGGGACATTTTAACAATGTTGGGTCTTTCAATTTGTGAACATGGTATAATCCTCCATTTACTTAGGTATTATATGATTTCTTTCATCAGTGTTTTGTTCATTTTAAATACATAGGCCTTACACATATTTTACTAAGTTTACATCTAAGTATTTCTTGCTTATTGGTGCAATAGTGTAAAAATACTATTTAAAACATTTTTAATTCCATTTTTTCATTGTTATTTTATAAAATAACAATTAATATTTTATACCAGTCCTGTTTTCTATAGCCTTATTAACTTTGCTTACTAATTGTAGCATTTTTTTTTTGTATATTATTTGAGATTTTCTACATGGGTAAGTATGTTTCCTGCAAGCAGAGACAGTTGTATTTCTTCCTTTTCAATCTGTACTCTTCCCTTCTACCCCCACCCTTTTTTTAGTGCACTGGCTAGCAACTTTAGTATGACGTGAGTAGGATTGGTGAGAGTGGACATTTTTGCCTTTTTCCTGATCTTAAAGGAACAACATTTGGTTTTTCACTATTAAGCATGATGTTAATGGCAGGTATTTAATAGATTCCCTTCTTCAAATTGAGAAAGTTCCCTTGTATTCCTAGTTTGCTGAGAGTTTTATAAGAAATATTTGTTGAAGTCTTTAAAAAAAATTCTGGGCCTGACCTGTGGTGGCGCAGTGGACAAAGCGTCGACCTGGAAATGCTGAGGTCGCCGGTTCAAAACCCTGGGCTTGCCTGGTCAAGGCACATATGGGAGTTGATGCTTCCTGCTCCTCCCCCCTTCTCTCTCTCTCTCTTTCTCTCTGTCTCTCTCTCTTTTCTAAAATTAATAAAAAATAAAAATAAATAAAAAATAAATTATATAAAATATTTTTTAAAAAATTCTGGATCTATCCAGAGGGTCCCTTTATTTTCTTTAGTCTGTTGATGTGGTGAATTATTTTGGTTGATTTCTAATATTGAACCAGCATTGTCACTTATGAGGTAAATCTCAGTTGGTCATGACATACTTTTCAAATATCAGCAGATTTTACTTGTTAATATTTTGTTCAGGATTTTTTCATTTATATTTATGATAAAATTGGTCTGTAGTTTTCTTTTCTTATATTGCCTTTGTCTGGTTTTGGTACAAATGCAACACTGGCTTCACAGAATGTTGAGAAGTGTTATTTCTCTATTTTTCTGAATACTGTGTGTAAACTTGGTACTACTTTTTCATTAAATGTTTGGAAGTCACCTGAGCCTGAGAAGTTTTTTTGAACAATATCAAAGCTTATTTTTCATGATAAAATATACATAAAATTTACCACTCTGACATGAAGGAGTACAACAGGTAGACAATAAGACCATCTTGGATGTCCCTAGGGGCCAAACTTAGATATGCTTTAGACAGTTTAGTAAGTTTCCTTTATTTCCTTTATTTAATGTTAAATGACATTTAAATGTAAAATTTAAGTAATAAAGTTATATATAATATATAATAAAAAATTAAGTACATTCACAATATTGTACAACCATCACCACCCTCCACCCCGACACTCCACCCCAACGTTGCTCTTGCACCTCACAATCTACACATGACTCTTTCACAAGTACCCCTGTGTGGGAAGAGAGTTGGCAGCACATTGCATCCAGATACCACCAAAACAATATAAGCTGTGAGCACAAACAAGCAAAAGAAAAAGGAAACTTACTAAACTGGCTAAAGCATATCTAAGTTTGGCCCCTAGGGACGTCCAGGATGGTCTTATTGTCTACCTGTTGTACTCCTTAATGCATGAGCTGGAAAACTTGCCTCTTAGTCTGATTAAATGCCAGTTCAGTGGTGTTTCAGAGACTAAACCAGGACGAATTCATGTGCTTCCTAGGATGAGTCAATGGTAAATGTGGGGAATTCAGAGTATAGGTAGCAAACACATCGATTCTGGACACCCACAAAAGAACAGCCCACTGCAGAAAGGAGCTGTAGGCACCTGTATAAGTGTGGTAAGACAAATGAGAGAAAGGAACAATGAGTGGAACATCTTTGCTTCTGGCAGGATGCACACTGTTGTGCATTTCTGCATCAAAAGGGTCACACTATGTGGGGCCTGGCCAGGCTTACAGTACCAGGCCCATGCCTGCCTCCTCCCTATCCTGCTTCCCTGCAGAGAGAGAGAGAGAAAGGAGGAGCTCTGATTTGCCATACAGAGGCAATATAAGTGCCCCTCAGTATTATGTCTGAACCAGGATTATGACACCAGATCATGGTGGGACATGTCTCTGAAACAGTTGGCTGTAACTGCAGGTGTTATGCCAAACCCTCTCCTGAGGGGGAGACCAGAGAGCACCACTTGGGGCTGCTTTGCACTGTCCAATCCCAAGTCAGAGTGAACCACCTGGGGAAACATCCTGAGTAGTGGGTAAGAGCATGTTGTCTTGTTGTCCCTGTCCCAGTGTGAGGTCTGGACTGGCACAAACCTGAGTACAAATGGGCACCACCCACAGTTGGGTTAGCAGCACTAGTGTGGCTGCCTGTCCTCCTCGTGGTTGTTCATTTAGCATCTGAATGGCATCTGTCAGTCATGCTGTCCAACCCTGGAAGGACTCAGTGTCAGTCTGTAAGGCATTCTACAAGAGGCCATTGTAACACTGTATGAGACCGGCCCCTGTTGGGTTGAATGGGAGGTAGAAATGCCAGTCATTGTGGAGGGCTTGAGCCCATTCTTGTATTAGATGAACTGAAGTGGGAGCCTTGGTCACTTTCAATGACTTGTGGAATGCCATATGAGGTACACAATCCCCCAAATAGTTGCTCTTTGGTTAGCCTTTCCATTTGGGTAGGCCTGTAGAATACCCGTGCTGATGTCAACACAGGTTAAAGCAAAATGAGGTCCCATGCTATGCAGTAAGGGTCCAATGTAATCCACCTGCCAAGTGGTTAGGGGTGTCCCACTCAGTGTATCTTCCCACTGTCACAAGAGAGGTGGCATGGCGCTTTGTCAGCACACCATGGGCTTTACTGACAGGTAGTCATCACCTCTGTGTATCTTAGTGGGAGGTGTCAGGCCTTAACACATGGTTCTTTGACCATGTGGCAGTTTCCCAGATAGCCACCCAGCAGTGTCTACTCTTGGAGCGTCTTCCAGTCCACGAACTCAGGCCAAAGCATCTGCTTCGTTGTTGCCTTGTTGCCTGGACTCTGCAAGGGTTAGTGACCTCTGATGCGGAATATAGTCACAGTCTTTTTGTGGCACATGTGCCACAGGCCCGCCCACGTGGCCTGTGCACAAAGGGGTTTCTGCTGTATTTTCCATCCTGCGCATTCCCAGGCAGGGGGCCAAAGTGTCGGTTCTCAGTGTACTGCTCAACTGTCAGTACAGATGGCTAGTGGTCCGAGCTCCCACGTGATGATATCTATGCCACTTGGAGTTCAGCCTTTATGTTTAATACTATTTTCTACTACTGACAATATGACTTGACTGGGATTTATAAATAGTTCACATCACCAAACCTGTTCAAGTTGAGAATTTTGAGATATACTATGAGCACATTTTTTGTATACTTAACACTTCCATCCTTTTTGGGTTATGCCTTTGTCTTATTTTTGGTACTCTGTCAACTTGTCCTGGAAGTCTCTGTCTTATTCAGCTTTTTCTGTTACCTTCCCATCTCCCAACACTTATTTTGGTACTATATGCAAAATTAGAACTTAATTAATGGTTTGTTTAAAAAATAATTAAAATAACATGCCTATAATATGACTTAACCATGGTGGTGTTTGCTTATCTCTTATAAAAAATGTAGGAAAAATATAATTTTTTCAAGAGCAATCAACATATTGCAATTTATGCTATAAGACACTTAATAAAATTTAAGTCATCATCATTGGGTTTTCTGGGTTTTTTTGTATCACTTGGCTCTATATTTTCTACTTAGATAACCTAGAGGCACCTGACATTCAGCTTGGTTAGACAGCAAGGATCATTTTCCCACCAAGTCTTTCCTCCTCTTGCATTCCCAGCCTTTGTAGATGACATGCATGCAGTTTCCCAAGCTAAGAATCTGGGAGTAGCCCTTTGCTCTTCTCCTCATTTCTCATATCCAATTAGTACTCAAGTCCTATTAACTCTCTCTCTTCCCTTTCCTCCAACCAGCCCTGAGAATCTTTATTTATAGCCTTTATTATTTCCAATCTAGCTTTGTTCAAAAACCATTTAACTGATTTTTCCTATCTTCAGTCTCATTTACTAGAATGTGGCATCTTCCACAAAGCCAGCCCTCAAGATGCTTATTCTAAAATCAAAAACCTTCAAAAGTTCTCCAAGTTTTCCAAGATGTCCAAACGACCTGGCATAGCATATGAGGATGTTTTTCATCCTGCCCCGCCCCTTTCTGCTCACATCTCACCTCTCTCTCCCTTTGCACTCTATACTCTCAGTTTGGTAAACCACTTCATGAAAAATGCCTTTGTGCCTGTAACATTCTCTTTGAAAATGTTCTTTGTCCAGGCTTCATTATCTGGCTGATGACTATACCGTCAGGAATGCCAGGCAGCCCTGAGTGTGAAAACTAGCTTAGCCATTTACTTACCTTTTGGAGCCTAATTTTCTTATCTGTAGAAATGGGGAGAATAATATCAGCTTCCCCAGATTGCTAGGAGGAACTAAAAATAATAAATAAAAATGGGTCTGGAGGTGAAGACAATAAAAATACCATACATAGCTCTTATTGTGGGCTAAGTAAGATTATGAATGCTTTATTCATGTTCACTTCTTTGTTATCCTAGATTCAGTTCAGGAGTCGCTTCCTCTGTGTACCGTTCTTGGTTTCTGAAGACTACATGGATAGCTTTGTTGATTATTTTCTATTTATCACCTCTCCTAGCCTGATCTAGTCATACACTTCTCTGTACTACAAATGACCTGGGAGACTACATACACAAAACACATCATATGGGCCCCTTTGCTGGCAGGTGGTTTTAGCTTTTGAATGATATCAGAGAGTAATTGGGGAGAGAGACCAGAGCATCTCTTCCATATGGTCTCCCTGATCAAGTCATGTTTCTGGGAGAGTGGTGATTTCTTTCTTCATGTTAGTTTGCTAGTGCTGCTACCTTAATAAAGTACCGTATTTCTCCATGTATAAGACACACCCTTTTCTGAAAAATTTGGAATCTAAAAACTGAGTGCGTCTTATACAGTGGTTGTAGATTTTCTACTTGCATTTCCTGCTTTTTTGACAGTGATGAAGAGTTGTATAAATTTTATGATGAATAAAACTTGAGTTCAATAACTTTATGTAATACTTTTTTTCAAATTTCAGGCCCCAAAATGAAGGTGCATCTTATACATGGGAGTGTCTTATACATGGAGAAATACTGTACCATAAACTGGGCCAACAACAACTATTCTTTTTCATATATATATTATATATAATTATAATTTTTATATATTATATATAATTATAATATAGTGTGTCCGTAAAGTCATGGTGCACTTTTGACCAGTCACAGGAAAGCAACAAAAGATGATAGAAATGTGAAATCTGCACCAAATAAAAGGAAAACCTTCCCAGTTTCTGTAGGATGATGTGGCAGCATGTGTGCATGCGCAGATGGTGACGTAACACCATGTATACAGTGGAGCAGCCCACGGCCATGCCAGTCAAGATGTGGACGGTACAGAGAAAAGTTCAGTGTGTTCTGTGGCTCACTAAATTTGAATCCATGACCAAAGTGCAATGTGAACATCAGTGCATTTATAACAAAGCGCCACCACATAGGAATAACATTACTTGGTGGGATAAGCAGTTGAAGGAAACCGGCAGTTTGGTGGAGAAACCCCTTTCTGGTAGGCCATCAGTCAGTGACGAGTCTGTAGAGCTATACAGGATAGCTACCTAAGGAGCCCTAAAAAATCTGTGCGTGAGCCCACATCAAACTGCACTGAGTAGGTATGAAACTGGGAGAGGCCCTGGCCGGTTGGCTCAGCGGTAGAGCATCAGCCTGGTGCGCAGGGGACCCGGGTTCGATTCCCGGCCAGGGCACACAGGAGAAGCGCCCATTTGCTTCTCCACCCCCCCTCCTTCCTCTCTGTCTCTCTCTTCCCCTCCCGCAGCCAAGGCTCCATTGGAGCAAAGATGGCCCGGGCGCTGGGGATGGCTCCTTGACCTCTGCCCCAGGCGCTAGAGTGGCTCTGGTCGCGGCAGAGCGACGCCCTGGAGGGGCAGAGCATCGCCCCCTGGTGGGCGTGCCGGGTGGATCCCAGTTGGGCGCATGCGGGAGTCTGTCTGACTGTCTCTCCCCGTTTCCAGCTTCAGAAAAATACAAAAAAACACACAAAAAAAAAAAACCCAAAAAAACAAAACAACAAAAAAAGAAACTGGGAGAGTTTTCCTTTTATTTGGTGCAGATTTCACATTTCTATCGTCTTTTGTTGCTTTCCTGTGACCGGTCAAAAGTGCACCATGACTTTATAGACATACTGTATTTTATATATAATTATATATATATAGTCTCACAGTCCTGGAGGCTGGAAGCCCAAGACCAACATGTCATCAAGGTGGGTTCTTTTTGAGGCTTCTCTCCTTGACTTGTAGATGGGTGTCTTTTTCCTATGTGTTCACAGGGTCTTCCCTCTGTGTCTGTGTCCTAATTTCCTCTTTTTATAAGGACACCAGTCAAATTGGGTTTGGCCCACCTCAATGGCCTCATTTTACCTTAATTAAAGATCCTATTTCCAAATACAGTCACATTCTCAGGTACTGGGGGGTTAGGGATGCAACGTATGAATTTCAGGGGACACATTTCATCTCATGCCACTCGTCAACTACAGTTCTGGCCATGACTTCAGCTTCTACTGGGGTCTGATCAATCTATTCTTCCTCTAACCACTTCAGGGCTAGGGTTGGCAACAGTTTTCCACGATAGTCATCTCCTGCTGCTCAGCAGCTACTCTGGGTTTTCTCAGTCCTGACACGCTGTTTTTCATGAGATAATTCACCATTGCAGTTACCTAAACTATTTTGTTGGATTCAGTTACCTGTTAGACCCTTTTTGCCTGTGTTCCCTTAACCACTTTATGCAACTGTTCCCAACACTTGGGATACAGTATAACAATTATCTGACTCATTGCCCATGTTCCCTATGGGATTACAAATTCCTTGAGAGGTGAAAACTAGGTCTTTTTATTTTTGTATCTTTAAGGCCAAGCCTGGTATCTGGTGTATAGAGGGTGTTTGAAGTTTGTGATACAATTTAGTCTCCTTGCCCCATGGTCCCCATCCCCTTTACCCAGTCTTACTTCTTTGGATATCTAGTGCATCACCTCTAGACAATGGAAATAGCTTCCTAGTAAATCTCACTGTTCCCCGTTTTGTCCATCTTCAGTACTAATAACAGATTAACTTTCCTAATAAGTGATCTTCAGAGAGATGGTGCATTCAAGGCCTTAACCTCCCTTCAATTTCTCGTGGTCCCACTATAGCCACCATCACCATTCACTTTCTAATCTGGCACATACCTCTGCTGCCAGCCTTTGTACCACTGCTCACACACATCCCTCCACCTGAAGCAGTTGTTCTCCTTGCCTTTGGTTGGAATCTCATCCTGCTTTCTCAGGGTCAATGGTCAAAATACTATTTTATCATGATTACCGACCCTCCCAAATAAAAGCAACTTGAAGTAGGATCAGGGTTTTAAATCCCAAAGGCTTTGACTTGTGCTGACAGTTGGTTATCTAGTTGCTAGACGTTGGGATAATCCAGAAGAGGGTCCTGAATAATAAGGGGAGAACTCGGAACAGCAAATATTTTCTGATACTTACTGGGTGGCCCTAAAAAAATTATTTAATGCTTTTGTGCCTCGGTTGCCAAGTGGCTTAGATTAGAATCTTATGATCTTCTAAGTGTTTCAAGATCTGCAATTCAACTTTCTTCTATATATGCCAAATTGATTTGCTGATTTAGCTCATTACCAATCATCTATCTCTTGAGGTCAAGTTTTCCTCAAGAAATACAGGTGAAAGTTTTCCCTTCAGAAGGCTGAATGTTTCCCAACTGCGTATGAGTGTAATTATATATAATTATACTGATTTTATTTATTTGCAACTTTTCTAAAGTTGAAAGCTTTCCTTGAAAGTGGTATCTTTGAGAATCCCATAAAGGGCAAAGGGAGGGGAGGGATGGTGAGAGGTAGGAAGCCACTAAAATCAGTTTTGACTAATAAACAAGAGCACATTCTGGTATTGCCTTTATTATGTCTAGGATAAAGTGCATACATCATTCCCTACATTACAACACTCTTGGAAATGATACCCTATGAACCAAAAGTCCCAGAATGTGGTACTAAGACAGGCTGATCTTATATTCCTGCCTTGAAATAACCGAAATCATATTTGAAACACATGATTGTATATTTTGAAAATAACCTGCCTACCAGAAATGCAGAAATATAAGGATGCCTACTTTTACAGAACAGAAGAGCTAGCTGAGGAAGTTCGAAGAGTATCCTCCCCTAAATTCTAAAAGCAAGGTTTATATTCAGAGTGTGCCACATTACATGGAAGTTACTTACATAAAATCCTTCTTTCTCACTGACTTATAATAGATGTGAGTTAAGTGTGGGGAGTTTTATTTTTATTTCTGTATCCTCAGCTTCCAGAAAAGGCCCAGACATAATAGGCTTGCAATCAATTTTGGTTAAGCAAATAAAAAAGCCAACCTCAATGCTCGGAGATGAGGAGTGTGCATCAATCATCCAAGACAGCATTACCTGAAGAACAGTGACTGGGATGCAGGACAGTGGGCAGGAAGTGGATTGAAGATGAGGAAGGATTAATATATTTATGTACCCAAACCTTACACACTATGAAAATCTAACCACTTTCTCCATTTCCTTGGAAATAAGCACTTAGTCTTTCAAGTACTGTGATCTCTTCAATCTAATATTATAAGAAAAAATCTATTAGGCTGTCATGGTTATTCTGAGATAGTTTCTAAGGAAGATATTCAAATAGAACCTAACACAACTATGACTTGGTTGAGGAGAGATCAAACTGTATTTTTCTCCAGGGAGAAATACTGACATTGACTTTTCTGCGGCCAATATTTTCCTTCTGGGAAAGTATCAGTTCCCCATTACAACATTTTAAGAGGGAATAGTTCCTGCTTTGTGTGCAAGGCAGCTGAAAACTGCCTGGTCCTGCCCAGTAATGAGAGGCACCTGCTCCTTTTTGATATTTCATTCACAGAACCATTTGCAAATATAGAGGAAGGTGCTTTAAATAATAATTATTTTTCTCATTTAAAACTGATGCATATTTCCCCCCAAATACACCCTAGCTGTAGGCTAATCAGCTGTCCTGGATTGCTCAGGACTGAAGTGCTTCCCAGGGCACAGGACTTTCAGTTTTAAAACCAGGAAAGTCCTGGGCAAACTGTGACAATTTGGTCACCCCATATAATATATTGTACCATGTGAAAGAATCAAATTGCTTCCTCTTTTTATATAATGAGTAAATATCTTAGAAATAAGAAATTCTACAAAATTAAAAAGAATAGAAAGTGATTGATTCAAACAATGACTATATATTTCTTTAGGAAATAGGTAAAGAGAGATGAGGAATTATTATCTTAATTCTGTAAAACCATTACACTTAATTGATAACTAGAAGGAAGAATGGTCTGTTTCAAAGTAGTTTTGCTGACCATGTGCTGAGACATTTTACTTCTGCAGCTTATTTATGATAGTCAGATATGTAACTCTGGCAATCAGAATCAACACTTACACTGACTTGGAAGTTTTACAGTTGCTATTACTCAAAAAAAGAAGCTTCATCAATGGCTTAAATAAAATAACCACAATGCAGAGATCCTCCTGCTTCATTTGTTTAATTGTTATGACTGCAACAAAAATAATGAGACTTTAAAAGCAAAAGTTCATTTTAAGTTGTATATATTTTAAAAAGCATTGCAGTGGTCCTGGCTGATTGGTTCCATGGATAGAGCACTGGCCTCAGGTGCAGAGGATGGTTTGGTTGGTCTGTCAGCCTCAGGCACTAAAAATAGCTTGGTTGATTTGAGCACTGACCCCAGACAGGGGTTGCTGGGTGGATACCGGTTGGGGTACATGCAGGAGTCTGTCTCACTATCTCTGCTCCTGTCAATTAAAAAAAAAACATTGCATGAGAAAAGATGTCCACATATCACATTGATTTATATGCCTTTCTTTCTATAAATCCACAGCATTTGCTCACCTGTGAGGCTGCCAGAGAAAACCTTCACAAGCAAGAGAAGGAACTGTCACTTAAGACACCAGTTTTTTGCCTGGCCAGTGGCAGCGCAGTGGATAAAGCATCGACCTGGAATGCTGAGGTCTCCGGTTTAAAACCATGGGCTTGCCCGATCAAGGCACATATGAGAAGCAACTACTATGAGTTGATGCTTCCTGCTTCTCCTCTCTCTCCTTCTGTCTCTCCCTCTCTTTCCTCTTTCTAAAAATCAATAAGTTTTTAAAAAATTTTTAAAAGAGACACCGGTTTTTCTTTCTGTAGAGATAGAGATCTCATATCACCTTTTAGACAAACTGCCTTTCATAGGGAAAAAGCACCTGCATGGACCCTTTAATTACAAGAGGTAAAATAAGCACTCCCTTGTATTATATTTTGAAGCAGAATGGGGGAGAAACTGACATAATTATAAATCCAAATACAAATGAGTTTAGATTGAGACATTGTTATAGACTGTCCAGTGTGCAAGTTATGCATCAGTGAATCAGAGCAAACTTTGGCTTAGATTTTCTACCGCCTTTTAGGGTTTACTGAATATGAGATGTGAAAGAGAAATATACCCTAACTTCCTGTGAACCAAATATGTGCTCCAGTGCTTATCTTCTTTGTAGTTGTTCTTGTGTTCTTGTTTGCACACAGATGTGACTAAGAAAGTCAAAATACAAGCCAACTGGCACTTAGAGGATGTCAGTCTTTGAATACTGACATGTAGCTCTGGGTGAGACGTCTTGTCTGGATAGGGGGAGGTGGTCTCCTATAGACCAGTGAGAAAAATACAAGTGCTCTGGTGTGGATAAGAAAGAAACTAATCCTGGTCTGTGGTCTAGCCTAAGAAGCACTTTATTAATGATGGCTTTCTCATAATTCACAGGGTTTTAATGATCAATGATTAATCAAAATAATGGTAAAGAGTAACAACTGTAAAATCCAACAGAGTGTTAAATAATGACACCATTATGTCATATAAAATGGGCTTCCCCTCTCACAAGTGAAATTTCTCCTGGGGCATTCCATTCTCTGAGGAAACCCCCCTCTCCCAGCAGCCCCCTACCCAGACATTTTTTAATGTCTTCAGATATAGTTCAATATATTTTACAAAAAACAAAACAAACCAACATAAACTCTTCACTAGGGAACAACTCTAAACAACATTTAGCAGATGGTTGTTAGGTTGTCTAAGGAGAGCTGCTCTTGACCAATCATTCCCCGAAGCTGGGGCTTCCCTTGCTGTTTTCCCTTGTGTCTTCACTTCTGGGCTGCCCCCTGGCCCTTGCAGGCATTTGAAGAAGCAGAAGTGCGCCTCTGAAAGAACATCTGGTCTGTGCAGGTGTGGTGAATGCAGAGAGATGAGATCCTCCGACCAAGGATACTTAGGGACTATCCCACTCTACACTAGATTGCAAGCCATGTGGTCACTTTGAATAAGGTTTTATAAATCTTTGGAGACCATGATCATGGTACTATACAGAAAGCAACTAGCAAGGGTTGCTGGGTGTGTTTCTTTGTGCCCAGGTGAATTAGGGAAGGAAGCAAGGCCCAAACTGTATCTTATACAGTTCTGTCAGACCTAAATGAAAAAGATGACTATTCTACTGAGTCCAAAAAGATATTACTAGTTCAGATTTTGGCAGCTTACATCATCAACCATGAAAAAAAATTTTAAACCATGAAAAGTTTTAAAGGCCCTGTTTGCTATCCCTGGTAGACCTTCCTTGGCAGAGGTAGGGAAGTACATAAGTCAAATCAAACTACTCCAGACAAGGAAAATAACCATAGCCAACCTACAAGATGGGTGTTTATAAACCAGGAATGGTTTCTTAACTAAAGATCAAAGCACAACATAATGTTAAGGATACAATTACAGAAAGTACTGGGCTCTGCCAATTACAGCTATGGCTGCAGTCAAGGGACCAAGTGCAGGAACATGACATACTGTGTGCAAAGTCTCTCTCTCTCTCTCTCTCTCTCTCTCTCTCACACACACACACACACACACACACACACACACACCAGGGTACACTGCATCAGTTTTAAAGAAAACAAAGAACAACAGAACTTTGGTCACTCCTAGACAACAGAGCCATCCCACGTGGACATTGCATTGCTCTAGAAAAGTAAAGGTAAGTCAATGCAGTGTTGATGTAATACCTGGCGTGTAAAAAAGGATGAATTACTGGTGAACTTAACTTCACACCTGGACAGATGTAACAACTTCCCAGCTGAGTGCTCTTTCCTCAAGGAACCAACATCTGAATATTTCCCCACACTGCAGGAACTATTTTAGGGGCTGAGTACAAAGGCTGATGACAATTGGCCTTGCCCTGTTGATACTGATGATTTTGGAAACTAAGTATACTGATGATATAAAGGAACGTTATGACCTGTAAGCTGACAAAAATGTCACCTTCCACCCAACTTTTAGGAACAAGGGTTATGCCTTATTTCCCCTTTGATACTCTGCTCTAAAATCTGCTTAATAACTTCGTTCCTCCCAGACTGGTCTGGCTTCTGCAAACTCTCCCAGAAACTCTACATACTGACAGACCTTAACAACTCTCCCACTAAATGCTTGCTAGCATCTCTCGATTCACCTCCTCCCAGATTGTCCAACCCCATAACTGCTCTGCTGGCTTACCTAGATATCTACTCTTCTTGCTGTTCTTCTCTGTCCCCACCATCTTCAGATTTCTGTGCTCTGACATTCAAGCTCTCAAAACCTCTCATATATATATTTGGGATATATATATATATATATATATATATATATATATATATATATATACATATATATATTAATATATATATCCCAAATCTCTTGAATGTAAAGAGGAAATCAACTTCATAATCAGAAGATACCTTGGAGGGCTGGAAATTGGTGGGTGGTCTTTCAAAGGTTGAGGTCATTGAGAGGCCCATCCTCATGGTTAGGCTGCTCTGCATGGCCTGAAGCAATCAACTTGGAGCCCTCTTTCTGGACAGTTCTGGGGAAACAGAAGATGTGTTATGCTTTTACTTTGGTACTTCTAGACACTGCCCTCTTTTCTTCTTTCCACATTCATTAGTTTCTGGCTTTCTGTTACTTTCAGTCATGCTTTGGCTAGATTAGCTCTTCATTTCTTTTTTTTTTTTTTTTTTTTTTTTTTTGCTTAGCAGTCCAGTTACCTTGGAGTTTATTTAAACTAAGAAGAAAAGGTCATAATGTTTTCATGCAATACATACTTGGTTCTTTAAATAACAATTGTGACAAATAACAGAAAGAAGTAAGGAATGCTGCACTTGTGATCCATACAAAACACCAAAAATTTGGGTTGTACATAATTTAAAATGTTTCAAACACTTTTTGAAATACTGTTGTAGCCAATGCTTAGAGGCATGCCTTAGGTGGGCATAGGAATGCAGTTTAGAAAAGAAAGAAAAAAATCACACTGAACTACTCAATTTCTTCAAAATCACTGAGCAAGAAAAACAACATTGAACCATCATACTGATTTCACACAACTTCTATACAGTACCTTGACTTAAATCCAAGAGCAAAAGTTAAGACTCTCCTCCTCTATTTTTGGTAAACAACTGCATGGTAAACTTAGATGACTTTTCCCCCTGGATTTCACCTGGGAGTGGCCTTTAAAATTATTTTATTTAAAAGAGGGCAGGTTTGGCACTTTTATACTGATGTCACCAATGTTAATATTTCTTGGGATCTCAGGAAGATTCATATTCTTTACAGCTGATACAGCACGGGCTGGAGCTCCCGCTAAGCCAGCCTCAGATTTCTCCAGTTTATTTTGTGCATCAATTTGTGTAACAATCTCATTCATGTTGGTCTCTAACACCATTCCCCCCAACACCATTTCTGCAAGAATATTGTGAACCTTGTCTACATGGAAAATTAAATCCATTTCACAGACATTTTCTAAACACTTGTCTAATGTTTTCACAAATACTTGAATTAGATCTAAAATGCCAAGTTCACTTTCTGAAGAATCCAGACAGAAGACAAAATATAACGTTGCATAATGTCTATAAGTCAGTTTGTTGTCAGATCTGCCGATTAATAATCCTCCTTCTAGGAAATTACAAATATTTTCATCTCTCTTAGATACCAAATGGAAAGTCTCCCTGATGATCTGTTGTTGTATATCTTCACTGTAAGGCTGGTAGAACTTAGCCGCGGCTTCCCGCGGTTGTTGAAGATAAGGATCGCTTTGATCAAAGCTGAGCGGGATTGACCCGGTGGGCGCTGGGGGCCAGGGCGGAGGCGGGAGCTAGAGCCTGGCCTCGGGATCTCGCCAGCGATCCTTCCCCGCCCGCCCCTTCCCGCGCGCGCGGCCCCCTTCGTTTCAATTTATTGTTCTTCATTTGTTTTTATTGGATAGTGTAACCTAAAAATTTTGCAAAGAACTAGTGTCTGTTAGTGTAGATTTAACTGGCTATCAAGTGAGAAAAAGATAGAGGGAAAGAATCACAGAGAGAAAGCATGAGAGATTTCATTTCTGTGGCCCCATTGTACATTAATACAACATACAGGTGGTACAGTTTGCTCTTCAAGGGCTGAAGAAGACATTTCTGGTTGTCATAATTGAGGAGTGCTACTGACAAATAGTAGTAGAGGCCAGAAATACTGTCAAATATCCTACAATGCAAAGGACAACCTCACAATAAAAAGAATAATAATTATTCAGCCCAAAATGTCAGCAGTGCTAAAAGTTGAGAATCTCTGGATTACAGTATGTTCAAGGGGCCAAGAAAAATTACATAACTAATTCTCACTTGGGCAGAAACTTATTTCAATTCTCTGAAATTATCAGTAACACCCCTAATGATTTGGCTGACTGTAATGGTTAAGCTTCTGCTTGTGGGGTTTCACACATTCTCACCTTAAAGTTCAAAGAATTGCTCACTAACTAGTTATCCTTTACCACATATGTATAGACCTGGCCCACATGACTGACAGATCACTTCTCACTGGGCACATAGGAAGGCTTAATTCTTTAGGAGTTGTTGCCAAAAATCTGTAGTGTTGGGTGTGCCGAAAGACATAAAAACGGCAGGAAGGAAAGTGGAAGTAAAAATCTTACATGATGTAAAATTTCACTAGGCTTATCATTTCTTAAAAATTTTATGAGTGAAGAAATGCAAATATATTCTCCTTTAAATAACTCTAAAGGAGATTCATGCCAGCTTTGACTAGGAGATGCCTTCCTTCCCTACTTTCTATCACCAGGAGCTATGAAAGAAGAAAGAAAGGAGCTTGGAAGTGGGTAGGCTATCAGGTCAGCAGGAGCTTCAGCTCCAACTGGGTACTGTGAAAAGAGAGACAACCAGGAAAAGTTGCCAAATTGAATTGGACTTTCCCTTTTCTTTTTAAGTCATAAAAATGAAAGACTTGACAAGCTGATAACAGTGAGGAACAAATTTTTTTTCATTTTTTATTGCATGAGGTTTTAGAACTGTTTCTATATATTTCTGCATTGCTGATTCCAAACTGAAATCCGTTTTTTGGTGCATGCTCTAGTTTTTATGCAATTTTAATTTCTTTTTGTTACAGTTAATGGCATGCATTGGTTTTTAAATTGGAGTTAAAGGGCAACAACTCTTGGATTGAACATAACCACAAAGCAATTAATGTTTTACAAACATCACTTTTACATAATTGTAGTTGTTTTTAAATGTAAAAAATTGTTATCTGATAAAAACACCCTCTTATTTTGTTTTAAGATTGAATCGTGGCTTCTTCGAGTAGGCATAAATGTAAGAATAGTTCTGACACCTTCTGTTATATATATGTGGCTGTTACACACTTCAACGTCAAAGGCACAATATTTCATCATTTGTGACACGTGCATATATTATCTATTTTCAAGTTCCCCTTGGCGATCAAGACAAGAATTGGGTTCCTCATATTGTGTGTTATAATTGTGAGGAAATGCTTCATGACAGGACAAAAGGAAAACGCAAAGGAATGCCTTTTGGTATTCTCATTGTTTGGCGTGAACCTAAGGATCACAGCAGTGACTGTTATTTCTGCTGTCTGATCCATACAAAGGGCAATGGCAAGAAAAAACGGCATATGATCGCATATCCTAATATTCCTTCAGCAATACAACCTAACCCACACTCTGAGACACTCTGGTTCCAGTTTTCAATGGTTTTATTTCTTCTAAGGATGAAGAAAGTGAACATGGTGATCAAGTGTATTTTGGTAAGATGCATGAGGAAATGGTTGTAGAATCTGAAGGGTCTTCTTCTGATGCCAAGCAGTCATTAACCCCTCAGCAGTTTAGCCAACCCGAATTGAATGACTTAGTAATAATGACATAAAAATTGTCCTCGACTTTCTGAAGTATGAGGAGCATAACTGGATCATTTGTGTGGATCTTAAAATGGTAAATTTCCTGCTAGGACAACAGAGAGGATTCACGAAGTATCCTTGCTTTCTGTGTTTGTGGGCCAGCCGAGCTTGGGAGAAACACTGGACACAGAAGGAGTGGTCAAAACGTGAAGCTCTGGAAGTAGGGATGCAAAATATTGTGAATGAACCTGCAGTTAATCGAGACAGGATCATTTTTCCTCCACTTCACATCAAACTTGGCTTAATGAAGCAGTTTGTTAGGCTTTGAATAGAGAAAGTGAATGCTTTCAACATATTATTTCTGCTTTTCCTGCCTCGTCTTTCAAGAACATTAAAGCAAGTGTATTCGATGGACCTCAAATTTGAACCCTCATACATGACGAAGAATTTGCCAGGAAGATGAATAAAGAGGAGAAAGCAGCATGGCAGTCTTTTATGGCAGTAACAAAGATCTTCCTTGGCAACAAAAAAACAGAAAACTCTGAACTTCTGGTTCAAAGGAACTTCTGGTTGGCTTTCTGCGACATTGGATGTAACATGAGCGTTAAGATTCATTTCCTGAATAGTCACCTTGATAAGTTTCCCAAAAATCTTGGAGCTGTTAGTGATGAATAGACTATTGCCGGAGCATGATAGGAGATTGTCCTCAAGTACACAAACGCAAGAGCTACTAACACAAATTTTTGCCTGAATAGAATTTAAATACGTTTTGTGCAAACTTTATGATTAAAATAAGTGTTTTAATATGTTCTATTTTGAAATTGTAGACAAATTCTGATGCAATCATATCTTTTATTGTATTAGTGTATTTACTGCATTATATGTTATTATATTTTATCATTCACAAAGATGATGCCCAAGAAGACATTCTACTTCATTATGTTAGACTAAATGTTGAAAATTTTACAATAAGATAAAAACTTAAAATATTGAATTGCTAAAAAACTGTAGCTTACAGAGAAAAACTAATGTCAGATTTGAGATCAGCACACTCGAATTAGGTAAGAACAAGTGTTTCTGTGTATGCAACAAAAATTTTGTTCCCAGTGTATTGTTGTGATGGAGGGAGGTGGGGTTAGGTCTAGGTTAGCATGGAGGGGAATGCAGGGGGACCCCTCACACACACACACGCACACACACACAAAATAAGAAATTTACAAAATCTGAAAATTGACAATATGAAATCTAAAGTTGAGCCTGTGGCTCTTATAGGGCCATACTGAACACAGGGCAGAGTGCCACTTTGACTATTAGAAAATAGCCACAGCAGTTTCTGAACCTCGAAGAGATTACTACACTGTCGATCTGAATTAAAGAAACACATTGAGAAGAACTGAATAAGAGAAAGGACATGCTCAAAATAAATGACAAAAGAAAAGTTGGAGAGGGTTTGTCACTTATGGGCATGTACCAACTTAAGAAGTAGTTGTGTTCTCGAAAGTTCTACTGGCTACTGGAAGCAATAACAGCACACGTAGAGTGATGGAAAACAGAAATCGTTCAACTGATCCCTGGATTGGACATTCAAAAATTCATTGTCCAATGCCTATATTAAGGAATAAGAAAATGGTCAGAAAAGGTGGTCATCTTTCCCACGATCACTCTGAGATTTGGGAACAAAGGTGAGTCTTGAAATTCCGCTGGCAGTCAAGAAGGAAGCCAGTAAAAGTAATGACAGTGGGGAGCAGAGGCGTAAGAGGTTGGCTGCCCAAGTGAAGAGGAAGTGAAGGTGGTAGGAAAGAAACACTCCAAAAGCAAGGGGCACAAAGTATGATGCCTGGTCTGGGTCCCATCTGACCAATAGTAGACAATTTGGGTACACTCTGAGTGGCAGCTTCCTACATGCAAGGATTTGGTACCTGTTGTTTCGTACCTGTTGTTTGGTACCTGTATGATGTGGCATACAGGAGAGAAATGGCCAAGCTGGAGTCTGCAAGTTCTTTTCCAAATGTCAGCATTTCTCACTGCTGTTTTCTCAGCCCCCGAAATGTATTAATTTATTCAACAAATATTTACTGAACTCCGTTTGACTAGGTACTGCCTATAGTAGTGATAAGATGGGCACGGTCCATTTTCTCTGGAGTTTGCTTTCTAGTGAGGCAGAGAAAAAGTAAGCAGATAAATATGATGCTGTCTGATCACATTAAGTGCTATGAAGAAAAGACTACAGGGTTAATATGGTGACTGGAGAATCTACTTTAGATGGGGGGAGGGGGGTGGTCAGGAAAAGCCTCTCTGGGGAGGTGACATTTGGTGGTATGCAGAGGTAAAGATTGAGATGTCTAGGTAGAGATCACAGCAAACACAAAGGTCCAAATATGTGACGAAGCCTGCTAGTTTCAGGGAACACATAAAAGCCAATGTGGTTGTAACTTTGGGTGAGTAAGGAGGAGCAAATGAAATGAGGTCATCAGTGGTGAGCTTAGACATAGTAGAGGGATGCACATGTTCATTTAACAAATATTATTAAGCACCTGCTATGCCCAGGGCATTGCTGAGTATATAAAAATGAAATTGAGAAACCCCAATATCAAGGATTGTCCCCAGAAAGTTCAAGTTTAGGAAGGGTGACGGAACACTCAAAACTGCTACAGATGGAACGTGCTCCATTCTCGACAGACACTATGTCGCTTAGAAAGGACAGGGGCTTTCCAAAAGCAAGTGTCCCAGCACGACCATCCACCTAGACTAGAGACACTTTATAATCTAAAGAAGGGGAAACACGGAATCCAAAGCCAGGGTCTGAGATCGGCCCTCTGCTCCCCAGCGAAAGGACGTAGGGTCATTCCAGACATGACTAAGCGAGCCCCCCTTTCCTAAACGGGTGCGCTTCTCGGTCTCCGTGGGTGGGGGAGGGCCACAGGAATCCCCCGATCAGGGCCTAAATCTGCGCTTTCAGAAAACCCGGGGCGGGCGGCCGCGGTGATGAGCACCTGATTCACCCAGGCAGCCCGGGCGGGGCGGCGACTGCCCGTAAGAGCCGCCGCCGCCGCCGCCCCCGCTCCACAGGCCCACTCCAGGGGAAAAGGTCTCCCGGGAGCCGGCCCGCTGACGCTCCGCCACCGGATGGGGGCGACACCTGCGCGACCCCCGCGCCCCGCCCGCGGCTTCCCGGAATGCGCGTGCGCGCGCGCGCGCCCGCCCCGCCGCCCTGACTCCAGCCCGCGCCCTCCCCTCCCCCTCCCTCGCCCCCGCCTGGCCGCCAACCCCACGTCCCGCGGAACCGGCCGAGTACTGCGAGCGCCGCGACCGGGTGTCCGGGTCAGCGCGACATCGTTTCCCCGCAGGGACGCCGCCGTTCCGTCCGCCCGCCCGCGCCGGGAAGTCCGGGGCGACGGGCGGGAACCCCTGGAGTCTGTCCCGGGCTCCGGGAGCCACCCCGCCGCCCGGACGTCCCGGATTGTCGTTGTTGTTGTTGTTGATACTTAGCACGACATTCCTGCCCAGCCTCCTCCCTCCGCCCCACCTGCTCCTCTTCCTCCTTCTCCTCCTCCTCCTCCTCCTCCTCCTCCTCCTCCTCCTCCTCCTCGGGTGGTAACGCCATCGGGGAGCCTGCGCCCTCTCTGCCCAGGGTGCCGAGCGCGCACCCCGCCACCATGGGGAATGGGATGAACAAGGTAACGTGTCTTTCTCTCGTTTCTGCCCTTTCTGCCTCCACTGTCAGCCTTCCCTCCGGCCGCTGCGTGTGCGGGGAGAGCCAGGCCCTCAGTCGCCCGGTGCGCGCCCCCTCTGCCTCGCGGGGTGACCTGGCCGTGGGGGAGGGGCAGGCATGGGGGGCGCCGGTGAGGCTGTGTTTGGAGGCCCCTCCGGCCCCGCCGCTTCCGGGCGCGCCGCGCTCTGGGCTGGCAGCCCGCCGTGCCCTTTAAAAGCATTGGGAGCTGCTCTGTCGACACGTCGGCTTTGCTCAGAGCACTGCGGTTTCTTCTTTCTCTACTCCCCGCCCCTTCACTCCCAGACGGGGCTCTTGAAGCGTCACCACCCATGCACTGGAGTAGATAGGTGTCTTCCAGTCTAACTTCCTTCTCTCCTCCAGATTTTGTTTTCCCCTGTGTGTCCAGATACCTCTTTCTGGTGGACAGAGAATTTGACGAGAGACTTAAGTCCTAAGGTGTTTTTAAATACCTGAGGTTGGTGGTGGGGGCTAGGGGACAAGAGAAGGGATTCAGGGCTAATTTATCCTGGGTTAGGTGGCTTCTGCAGCAAGTGCAGCCTGTTGGCCGACTTCTTGTGCTGATGATGCGTTCTAGAAAATGCAGCGCTCTTTGTTCTGGTCACCACCCTTTGCTCTCATTTCTACAGACACCCCCCCCCCCATACACACACACACACACACACACACACACACACACACACACACACACACTTTTTAGGCTTTGGGATAGTCTTTTACTTTTCTTGCCACGGGAACGTACCAGATTCCAGCTGTAGCAGTTGTGAGTTGCCTGGAATGTATGTATTCCTGTAAATCACAAGGTTAAAGGGTTTCTGATCTGATACTGCTGATTTAAGGGAACAGACTTAGAAAACTTTTTTTAAAGCCCTCAACAAAGACAAATTCACAGGTCTTTGAAATGGTTCTTGGCCAGAGATTAACTTCTGGTCTTCTGCTTCTGTTCCCTCATTGAATTCCACTCACCCACTTCTTCACATACGGTGAAACTTGCATATTGGGTGGATGTAACAGTGGGCTTTCTATTTTGATTTGTCTCAGCACAGGGATCAGCACTGATTTGGTTCTTTCAGCTGGAGGGTTAGATGTGGAGTAGGAAGTGTTAGGCGACAAGGTGGGGAAGGAAAAAAGTGCAGTAGAGATCATCCTGCGTACTTACTTAACTCTTTTAACTTGCCCAGTTTGTATTTCGTGTGTTCTGCAGATCCATTTCATGAAAGAACTATTGTGTGTTTTGGGCCTGCATAAGGTTTTTTGGCAACCAAAATCATTAATTGTGTGTAGGGTGTTTTCGTATAGTGGGGGTGGGCATAATAGGTGGGCCCTGATCAAGTTTGGAAACAGACTATGTGTCTTTTGGATAAAGACTTGCATCATGTCCCCATTATTAGTATGGGACTCCATCAGCACCGTGAGTCTTCTGCTTTTCAATCAGAACAGAACAAAAAAACTGCTTTCCCAAGTTTGTGGGCCATATCTGCTTTCCCATTAATGGTGGTCATACCTCAGCTCTCCTTTGGTTCTTTCTACCGTTTTTTTTCCCCACTTAAATTGTTCGCGCTCCACTTCTTTCAATATTTAATTCATTACGTTTATATTGTAATTCATAGAACATATTTCAAAATACAAATGATTGATTGCCCAGGGGTTCAAAATTAATTTCAGGGTTTTCAGCAAAAGCCATCATAGTCACATAATAATCTTACCTTTCAGAGAAAATAATACATTCCTTGATGGTATTATTATCCTAACCACCTTGTATTGTAAATGGAACCACTGTCTCCAATGTAGAGATGGAGAAACAGATGTGCAGACAGATATAGAGACATCCTTAATTCAACAAATATTTATTGTGTACTTGCTATTACAGTGGTACCTTGAGATATGAATTTAATTCATTCTGTAACCGAGCTCGTAAGTCAGTCAACTCATATATCAAACTGCTGATACTGGACCCATGCGCCAATGTGCCAACTAGCTGCAGCTTCCCAAATCACGACTCGTATCTTGGAATTTCGCTCGGATCTCGAACAAAAATATGGATGGAGTCGCAGCTCATATCTTAAAAATATTTTGTATGTTGGTCTCTTCGTATCTCAAGGTACCACTGTATAGTCAGGTGCTGTGAGAATATACTGGTAATGACACAGAACTGGTCCTTCACAGAACTCCAGTATAGACCTGCAATTGCCCAATAGAAATATGTGAGCCAGCCTGACCAGCCAGATAGAACATTGGACTGGACTCAGAGGACCCAGGTTCAAAACCCCAAGGTTGTTGGCTTGAACGTGGGGTCGCTTGCTTGAGCGTGGGATCATAGACATGACCCCATGGTCACTGGCTTGAACCCAAAGATTGTTAGCTTGAGCCCAAATGTCGCTGGCTTGAAGCCCAAGGTTGCTGGCTTGAGCAAGGGGTTGCTGACTCGGTTGTAGCCCCACCTCCCCCATCAAGGCACATATGAGAAAGCAATCAATGAACAACTAAGGTACCACAATGAAGAATTGATGCTTCTCATCTCTCTCCTTCCTATCTATCTGTCCCAATTTGTCCCTCTCTCTGTCTCTCTTTGTGTCTCTCTTTCTAATATATATATGTGAGCCATATATTTAATTCAAATTTTTTAGTAGCCACATTTAAAAAGTCAAATTAATTTTAGTAATTATTTTATGTAACTGAAATATATGCAGAATATTGTCATTTCAACATGTAACTAATATATAAAATTATTCATAGAATGGTTTACATTTTTTTGTACTAAATCTTTAAAGTCTGGTGTGTATTTTTTACTTAAATCATATCTCATTTGGGAATAGTTACATTTTAAGTACTCAGCTACTGTGGCTAATGGCTACTGTATTACACAACACAGGAGAAAGAGAGCGAGCATGCTGACACAGGGTGGGGAGGAGTGGAGACAGCAAAGGATAAGACAGGCAATTTCAGGATCCTGGGGTATGTAGATGTGATGAGAAGAAACTAGCAGTGTCATTCAAGCCAGGCCAAGGATCCTGCTGGGGTACAGATGTTTAAGCTGAGATCAGAATGAATTGCTCGAAGTTAGAAGGTTAGTGGCAAAGTAGGCTGCTGGAAGCCAAGAATTAAAGTCTTCACTAAATTTGTTCATGTATTACTGTGTGACTTGGAACTAGGCTTCATAGTTTCCCTGTATGTAAAAAAAAGAAGAAGAAGGGCTGATTTGTATGTAGAATCAGTGGAATTATTATATGGTGCTCACTATAGAAATGCTTTTCCGAGAACTTTTTATGAGCTACATACAATGCCCTTAGAAGTAAACACATAATTACAGTATGTGTGTCATGATGTTACTGGAACAAGATTTCTTTCCAACCTTAGTCAAGTTGGTTATCCTTGCAAAAGGAAACTTAAGAACTAAACAAAGCAGATGCTGTCCTGACTGCTTTGAGTGTAGCAGTTTTTATATCTATTTCATGCCCCCCATGGATCTTATCCATATGTTCAGTCTCCTGTAGGAGAACGTCATGACTGTCTCAGATAGGTGTACACAGTGTGTTATGCAGAGATTGTAAGAGAAAGAGGCTTCTGGAATTCTCGCCAGTTGAAGGTAATGACATACAGAAAAAAAACAAAGCAGTTGTGACCTATTAGTTTTATAAGCCTCATATTATGTGCCTGCAGTTTATAAAATCTAAGCCGCACCGCAGCCCTGGGAGATCAGTCTGTCTTTCCTTTTTGTACAGATTGGGAAATGGAGAAGTGGAGAGATTTAATAGCATGACTAAGGTCTGTTGGGGACCGAATAAATAAACGGTATTTTTGCAATCTGGACAGAGGTGCTGGGCCCAAACCCCACCTCTTTTGCCTAGTTAACAAAGAGCTACACCTGATTCTCATTTGTCTCACCCATGTTCTCCGGAGGAGGCTGTAAGCTAGTTTCTTATTAGTGTAAAGTAGATTTGGATGGTATGGTGGGGGTTGTCTTTGAGTTACCTTGGAAACTTAATTGAATTGCTGATGGACTATATTTTTTCTATAAATAAAAGTGGATGTGTTTATGGGAGCAGGCGTGTTACGGCTAAGGAACAGTAGAGACTGTTTGCCGTGGCGTCCTCTTGAACCCATCTGTATATATATATATATATATATATATATATATATATATATATATATATCTTTAAGTCCCTGTCTATCATTTATTTCAATTCCATACCTTTTCCTGTTCGAAGACCCCGTAATAGACTCGTCGTGGCTGGACTGTGACAAAGGTCCTAATGCTAGGAAGTGTCAGAGCTGGGTTGGGAACCCTGTTCCCACTGATTTTAAAGATGGTAGAAGTCTTTCCTTTGAGCTCAGATGCAGGTTCATCCCACTGCTTTCATAGGGTAAGGGAGCTGGAAGTCAGACATCTTTGTGCTATCAGATGCTGCTGTTTCTATCTGACTTGGCTTCCTTTATAGTTCATTTGGTTGTCTATACACCCATTCATGAAATTATGTTATTGAACACCTGATATTGTCGAAGCACTGTGCTAGATCCTGTAGTAGGAAATAAGTGTGAAAGACAAGAAGTTCCTGCCACCCAAATTAGTCCTTCTGTGGGAGGTGAGTGTAGTATGAGTAGCACACCTATGCAGTTGTGTCTGACGGGCTAATGGACACATGGCTTCATGACAGTGGTCTCCCAGGGTATGTTCTTTCTCCAATGTTGCAGTTTTATTTAGTATTGAAGAAACAGATGCTTAAGGCATGTAAGTGTACAAAGAGTAGTCTCAGATTCTTACTTTTATAAGTGCAAATGGGTTAAGTCTATAGCCAAATGGCATTAAGCATTTGTGATATTTAATCCTTCAGGAATCCACCAAAGTTCTTCCCCTCACCCCTGGCTTTAAAATTCAGAAAGTCCTCCCTGACTGCTGGAGAATGACAGGCCCTCCCACCCCCATTACCTTGTACTGCTACTTGAGCAGGAATTTTCTCCCTTACATCTGTTTGGGTGGTGGTCTTAGATTCCATGGCACCCTGAAATACTAAGAAATATTAAGAGAAATGTTTAAAAAGTAAACTCAAAATATTCCTTGCCTTAGAAGCAGTATTCTTTGTGCTTAAGAGCTTTTTTTGTGGCTAAGGGTGACCAGTGTTAGGAAAGTGTGGATATGAATGATGTTGATCAGGGGGAGCCATCAACCATGGAAAGCGTTTAGCATAGTCGCAAAGTATTATTACTTTTCATTATCTATCTCCAGATGGTCTTTTAACAGAAAATAATCTTTTTTGACCAGCGGTGTCAGAGAGCATCTTCCTTCTGTGATAATCTTTTCATGTGGCAGGTTTTTGGTCACAGTAGGGCACAAGATTGACATGCCCCCTGCTTCAAGGTCAATCAGAAAAGTAAACAAATAAAATAACTTTAGGCACTGATTAATGTGAAGAAAATAAAACACAGTGATGTGATAGAGGAGGGTGTTAGGGAGTTCACTGGTTGGGTAAGACCTCCTTACAAGCTGTCCTCTTATGGGAGACCTAAGTGACAGGGAGCCACAGAGGTAAACAATGGGGAGAACATCCTTTGCAGAGGGAAGAATTGTTTCTAAGGCTCGGAGGTGATTAGGGACCAATTCTGAGCTTATTCTTTTATAGTCATAGAACATTCCCGGGTCGTATGTGCGAACTTCTTCGTTTGATCTATCTTTACTTCCTACCAGGTGGTGATTATTTCACTCCTGCTGTGTTCTTGCTTCTGGCTTGAGTTCAGATGCTGTGAATTCATTGGTCAGCCATGTTGTCCCAGATGAATATTCACCTCTTCCCCAGTCTCCTCTATAAGCCATCTCTTTGCTGGAAAATTATTTTGTTTCATTGTATTTTCTCTTTTTCTGTATTTGGGAATTACTAACCACAATAAAATTGGAGAAGTCAAGTCAAATTTTTTTTTAGTTTTAAGTTTGAATTAACAAGCTGATTGGTGTAGAAGTTTAACTATTCATGGTCTTTTTATTCTTCAAAACAAAAATGTGAGGTTTCTCCCTGCCAATGGCCAATTCTCCAGCTTTTCTTGATCTTGTTTTGTAATGTTATACGAAAGAAACTGAGATTGAGCAGTTTGCTTTTTATTTCCAGTCTTTGAAACTCTAGCTTATTCTTCTGGTCTGGAAAATGAAATTAAAAGTTTACACAACTCTGTCCTCTCCTTGTACTGTTTGGAAATATGTTTAAATGCATACAAAATGTCCATCTTAAGTAATTTTTAATAACTTGATGTCTTGATTTTTGTAAGTTCAGACCTCTGTCTTTGCCAGCTGTCAGCCTGGCAGTACTCAGGGTGCTCCCCCGCAGGGAGCATCCAAATGGAGACCTGGCCAGGGCAGAAAGAGGCAAAGTTTGAGCTTGTGGGTTTCATTCATCATTGTTTTTCATATCTCTTCTTTACTTGCCTCCTCCTACCCTATTCACATTATTTACATGTTTATTGAAAAAACCATTTACTTGAGTACCTACCAATCAAGATAGAGAAACCATATTCACAGATATGATGCAGGCAGCAGATAAATTAGACTGGCATGGGCCATAGTTAGTCTGCAGATGTGTTTATTTAGCTATTGCAATATTTAAGGGTTTGTTTTTTTAAATATAGTTGACAGTATTTGAAAATTGGGCTGTTTCCTTTAAAACCTGGGGGCTGGAATTGGAGGGCCTCACCTGTCTTTGCGTCCATGGATGTGGGGAAGATTGGGAAGGCGGTAGACATAGGGCAGAGGCTGTAGCACCTTAGTCCTTGAAGGTGTCACTTGCTGAGGTATTGAATTCGGGTGTCATCCTGATATTATTTGGAACCCTAAGAAGATTTTAACCTGAAATACTATATGATCGACTTTGCATGTTGGTGGAGGCAGGGTGAGGAACCCTTTGAAGCTGGCAAGCCCAGAGGCAGGATGACATCTAGTAAGCTGTTGTAATAAATAAGAGGGGAGAGCGTAAGAAACCAAACAAGGGAGCTGCACAAAAGTTCCAAGAGGAGCAAATAAATTGAGGGGATATTGAGGAGAAGAAAGTGCTTAATGAGGCACAAGTGGAGGCCAGAGGAGAGAGGAATCTCCTGTCAGAGTGACTTCCAACTGCTTCTTGGAGTTCCGGTGGTGCTGCTGCTTTTGGATGGGTAGGACTTTGCTAGTCTATGACTTATTTGATGTCTGTTAAGCTTATTTGCATTTGTGTATTTTTTCTGGATTGGAAGGTCTCGACAACAGCATGTGCAAGCATGGCTGCTTTAGGTAGAACAGGTAAGAAAGCCCCTGCAGTGATTTGCACACAGGCCACTTTTTAATAAGGGAAAAGGTGCTTGAAGAAGTCCATGCCCATGAAGAGCATTACATGAGCTGCTTTCAGATTTCTTGGTGTGAGTGCACAAAAATAGGAAGTGTGAAGTAGAGGGGGGTGTGGGCGGGT
Organism: Saccopteryx leptura; assembly: GCF_036850995.1. Lineage (NCBI taxonomy): Eukaryota > Metazoa > Chordata > Mammalia > Chiroptera > Emballonuridae > Saccopteryx > Saccopteryx leptura. The sequence continues at coordinate 174,674,503 of NC_089505.1, forward strand.
GACGCTGAGGTAAGATGTTGCCTGGGCCCTGGGGTCTGCAGTGAAGTATCATCAAGGCTGGTATGCTGCCTGCATTTGGAAATCATATCAGGTGCTGTAGCTTCCAAAGCAGTGTCCATGTTTGAATTTCAGAGTTTCCATACAAAGTATTGGCAAGGCAAGAATTAGTTTCTAGTTTTATATTTTACAAACTGTTTTATATTTTGCAAATTGATGGGTGCTTGTTAAAATACAGTACCTGGTTCTCATCTCCAGTCTACTGAATCATTCTGTATAAGGGTTGGGGGCTTATCCAGAAATTTGAATTTTTAACACATTCTGGTGATTTTCTGATGGATAGTTTGGTTTGAGAATGACTGTGTTAGGAGAAGTAGATGTTTAAGAGCAAATGTGTGTTCTTAATTATTTATTTAATTGAGAGGAGGGGAAGATAGACTCCTTCCTGCACATTCCTTGACCAGGATCCACCTGGCAACCCCTGCCAGGGCTAATGCTCTGCCCATCTGGAGCCATGCTTGCAGCAAAGCTATTTTTAGCACCTGAGGTGGGAGCTTCACGGAACCATCCTCAGCACCCAGGGCCAACATGCTCGAATCAGTCGAGCCATGGCTTCAGGAGAAAAAGAGAAAGAAGTTGAGGGAGAGGGGTGGAGAAGCAGATGGTCACTTCTGTGTGCCCTGAGCAGGAATCGAATCTGGGAATTCCACATGCTGGGTTGATGCTCTACCACTGAGCCACCATCCAGTACCTATATGTTCTTAATTAACTTGCACATTCGACAGTCCATTCATTCATTTAGTGCAGGGGTAGTCAACCTTTCTATACCTACCGCCCACTTTTGTATCTTTGTTAGTAGTAAAATTTTCTAACTGCCCACAAGATTCCACAGTAATGGTTATTTATGAAGTAGGAAAGTAACTTTACTTTATAAAATTTATAAAGCAGAGTTACAGCAAGTTAAAGCATATAATAATAATTACCAAGTATTTTATGTCGGATTTTCGCTAAGTTTGGCAGAATAAATCTTTCTAAAACAACTTACTATAGTTAAATCTATCTTTTTATTTATACTTTGGTTGCTCTGCTACCACCCACCATGAAAGCTGGAACGCCCACTAGTGGGCAGTGGGGACCAGGTTGACTACCACTGATTTCACGCATGAATGATAATCATGAGTTAGGCCCTGAGCCAGGAGCTAGGTATGCAGCTGTGAGCGACAGGATGTGTTTGCTGCCCAGAGAGTTTTCCTGTCCAGCAGGGGGGACGGACTTTCATCTCGTAATGCCCTTGTGATGGTATCAGTGTGAGGGTTGCACAGCAGACCGGGCACTGAAGCTGGGTCTATCCCAGACTTGGGATCAAAACAGGCCTCCTTTGAGCATGACTCAGAGCTGCCTAACAGTGGGAACAGCATGGACAAAGGCCCTAGACAGCAGAGGGCAGGTTTGTTGGAACCGTGAAACAAGCCTGGGAAGTGGAGGAGGTGTGTAGGGTGGTGGAGGGGTGTGTAGGGTGCAGTGAGAAAAGGAGGAGTCATGGGGAAGGGGCATGCAGGGAATGCTGGAGGCACCTGGGTTTGGGGCTAGATTCAGGATGCCAGAGAGCAAGCCTTTAAGGGGCTTGAAGTAAGAAAGGAACAGGAATCCGTGAGGTCTTGTGATGGTTCCTGGTCCTCCTAGTTCTGTGCATTGATGGGCACCAGCCTGCTTCTATCCTTAGGTTGTTTGGGCAGGCTGACTACTGGCCGTGGACAGGCCAGAGCCCTGGAGACAAGGATACTTAGTTTTACATGCTGTTTATCTAGGGAGGTTCTGGAAGCAGATGTGCAGGGGGAAGGCCTGAGCTATGCTCTCAACTACTCTGGTGAGGACCCAGCTTTTGTGCTGAAACACCGTCAGCTTCAGGTTGTGACACTCATGTCTGGTCTGTGTCTCTCCCCTAGATCCTGCCTGGTCTGTATATTGGCAACTTCAAAGGTGAGTTCTCTCTCTCTCTCTCTCTCTCTCTCTCTCTCTCTCTTTTTTGGTTGTTGTGGTAAAATATGTGTGATATAAAATATGCCATTTTAATCATTTTTAAGTGTACAGTTCAGTGGGATTAACTACATTCACATTGCTTTGTAACCATCACTACCATTCATCTCCAGAACTTTTTCATCTTCCCCAACTAAAAATTAGTATTGATACTTTAATCCCCATTTGGTACTAATGATCATGCCTATTACACACTACCTCCTCATCCCCAACCCCAACCCCAACCCCTGGAAACTGCCATTCCACTTTCTGTCTCTATGAATCTGACTACTCTTAGGAACCTTATATAAGTAGAATCATGCAGTATTTGTCACTTTCTGTCGGGCTGATTTCACTTGGTATAATGTCCTCAAGGTGCCTCTCTGCAGTAGCAGGTGTCAGAATTTCCTTCCTTTTTAAGGCTGAATAATATTTTATTTTATATATGTACCATATTTTGTTCATTTATTCATCTGTGGATGGACATTTGGGTTGCTTCCACCCAAAGGTAAGTTTACTTTTTGAAAGACCAGCTTTAGCCTTTTCCTCCTCATGCATGAGAAAGCCGAGGTGAAAAATTCAGCTTATACAAAGGCTGGGCTGGATGTGGCCACCGCTTGTGTCCAGGCCCCTTGCTGGACCCTCATTCTCATGCCCCAACCCCTTGGCCAACGCTGATGGAGTAGGGCAGAACATGCACATTCCAATTTGACCTCTGATCTTCATTTTAATTCTACACACATGTTGGAACATGATCTAAAAGAGATGGCTGAAAGACACACTTAGCAGCCCTGTCATTTATTTATAATCTTTTATCAATTTTTTCTAGTTATTATTAGTATATTTCCAGAAACGTATTTTTTTAATCACCTGAGAAAAATAAGTGGCAGTTTTATTTTTGCCACATTATGAGCTGCAGTCAAAGAGGTGAGTAGAAACCCAAGGAGCAAAGTGCATGGTAGCAAACAGGTAGGTTGTTTGTTTTGTTTTTTAATTTTTGTATTTTTATTGAATCACAAGGCATTGAAATAATCTAAACAAATCAATATTTAGGCTAGGCTGTGAAACAGGCTTTTGATTTCCCAGGAGGGGCTGGGTTCCCATGCTGTGTGATGCTTTCAGTGTATTTAAGTGGGAACACCAATTCCTTAGCATGGAGACAGGGTGTTGTACTTAATAGGATGGAATGCACATGGGAAACTTGCAGACACAGGTCCGCCTGTGCTGGTTTGAGAGAGCCAAACTCTGTCATAGGCGTCTGAAACTCCGCCCTCCTCAGACAAGTCAGAACACACTGCTTGCTGTCAATTTTCTGGTTGACTAAATTTGGGAGTTCAGATTTAAATTGATTACAAAAGCAGTGTTTATGATTTCTCTGCATAATGTTTATTCTTTTCTCTGGAAGGCTCTTAGCACTGCTAGTTCACCTCAGAGAGAAGTAAGCACAGAGAAGTAAGATAGCTAGCTGCTAATTGCTACTAGAAGTTGTGAACAATATAGTACTGGAGTTCCTAAATGAGTAGCTCTGTAGTTCTGAAAAAACACCAGTGTTTTGTGGTGGGTAGCCAGTGGAGCTGTGTACATTAAAGACCAAATGTCTTTAGGGTCTTATTTAGTGCATTATTGTTAACTGCTTTCATGAAGGAAATATCTTTGTGTTTGAAACAGAATATAGAAGAAATTCTTACAAGTAGAATTACTAGAGGAAGTGTTTACAAATTAAAAATTGTAGCAAATACCAACAAAAAAAAAATACTTCTGCCAACAGTTTGTGAGAGTTTTATCCTTCCACATAGGCGGTTCCTTTCCTATAGAAGAGCATTCTGCACAACTTTAAGGGATACTAAATCTCTTTTCATACTAACATGTAGACTATTTTCTAAGTGTTCAGTGACATCGGAATCCTTCACAGTTTCCGGATTCTTGCTCTGCAGGTTTCACCCATTAGAGAACTCTGTAGCACTCACACCTGTCTTTATTCAATGGTCCGTGTTTGGCCACTGACTTCAGTTATTCTAACATTTATCTGTGGTTGGTTTTATTCACACACTAACTCACAAGCATGTCTTCAACACTTGTCACATGTCAGGCTCATCTAAGACAAAGGAATCAGAGTGCAATGAGTACATAAGAAGCTGGAAGGAGGTGTTGTGTCCATATATGTAATTGCCTGTGAATTAACCCATTTGTTCCACAAACTTGTTGCAAGCACCCAATGTGCAGGGCACTGTGCTAGGAGTCTGATGTTGACATGTGTTCTGGCCTTCAGTGGTTCAGCGTCAGGAGCAGCAGGGACAGAACAAGAGGGCAGGTCCTGCAGAATGGAGAGAAGCTGTGGGGTGGGCTTGTCTTAGAATTCACTTACCCTACAGCCCAGGAGCTAAATGTTTGCCCTTGACACTTTAAGCAACCTCTGTGTGAGCTGGGATAAAAATGTCAGCCCTGGGGCTGTGATGAGGTTGAGCCAGACAGTGCAGCTGAAGCACTCACTGCATGCCTGGTCCACCATAGTTCAGCAGGGTCAGGCCCTCCTCACCCTGCTGTCTGTGAAATGGGAACCATACACCTACTTTGGGCTGCTGCAGGAAGGAGGTGGATACTCATAAACCCACTCCATGCCAACTGGGCAGTAGGTGCTGGTCAGCATTAGACAGCAAGTATGGAAACCCAAAGTTCAAGGATCATGACTCCTCCTGGAAAATTACCCTAGATGTCATCTGTGCTTAGTATGATGTCTTATTTAGTCATTCCCTTCGCTTTTTAAATTGCAAATAAACACGCACAACCACCAACATAGAAATGGATGGACCTTGAGAACATTATACTGAGTGGAATAAGTAAATCAGAAAAAGCTAAGAACTATGTACTCTTATTGCTCATTATCACCCTGTTAAACTTAATTTTCTAGATAAAATTTAAAAAAATATTATGGACTTTTTTTTATTACTCTCTGAGAGATCTTTATTTTTCAAAGAGTATGACTCAACACTACCATTCAGGCCTTCGGTCTAGTGGTCATCAAATGGTCTTTACCCTCTCCTTCGTCCCTTCCCTCCCCTCCCCTCCCCTCCCCTCCTCCCATCCTCCCATCCTCCTTTCCTCCCTCCCTCCCTCCCTCCCTCCCTCCCTCCCTTCTTCCCTTCCTTCCTTCCTTCCATCCATCCATCCATCCATCCATCCATCTATCCACCCAGTGGAGTCCTTCACATGTCACTCTGCAACTTCTTTGTTGTTGTTTTTTAACTTAGCAACAAATCACAGTTTTCTATCACTTGGTGATTTTTCCACCTAAAGAAAAACCCACAGACAAACCCAGCTTCTTGTTTCCCATCTTTGATGAGAGCCTCTCACTTGAGATGCCTATCACTGGCTCTGCCCAGACACGAGGAGTACAAGGCGGGGCGTTGAGACTCAAAGATCAGCCCCTCCCTAGGCCAAGAGGGTAGGGTTAGCTGCTTCCTCAGAACTTAGCAAGTGCAAAAGTGGGTGTCAGTAGAAACAGGAAGCCCTCATTGTTTGGAGATGTCCACAGAAGTACAGAAAAGTGGGAAACAGGTTCGGGCACTGCCTTGCAGGTGATGTACAGAGAGACGTTTGAACTCTCAGAGCTTTGTTCCATGAGAATGCCTGTTGTTCCCTAGTTCAGACGAGACAGAGATGGTGAGCCACTGGGCACTGGCATGGTGTGGTCTGCTGTGAGCTTAGCCAGGGAGAGCTGGGTGTTGAGTGCTAAGCTCCAGGTGGTGCAGTGAGAGCTGGGAATTCGATGTCTTTGAAGTAAGCATGTGTTTGGAATCATTCAGAAGTGATGGAAGTTGCAGCCTTGGGACCTAATCTGGCCATGATGATAATAATAATGATAGCAACAAAAACATTTACTACATGCCAGCCAGGTACTGTTCTATGCATGTTGTGCCATTTAGTACTTCTGACTACCCTTCAAGGTGGTACTGTTACCATTTTCCCACTTTATAAGTGAGAAAAGTGAAGCACAGAAAAATTTGCCCAAGTACAGGACCAATAAACGTCAGAGCCAGAATTTGATAGAGAGGGGAACATGTAAGAACCGCTCCATTTTGGCCCCCAGACCAGTTTGGAAATGTATCCACTTAAAGGTAGAACCCACTACAATAATAGCTAATTGATAAATAGCAGGTCTTACAATGCATAGTAATTTATAACTTTAGAAGTCATGCAATTTTGCAGTGGGAAGTGTAACTGAAAAACTGGTTGGGATCTCTTGCCCATCACTTAGCGGATTTCAACTTGGGAGGGAAAAGTTGGTTTGGAAATGACTGAGAACATGGCTTGGGGTCCGTTGCCAGAGCAGAGGGAATTTGGTCTCTTTAAAACAGAGACCTTCCTTCTCCCAATCCACCCATCACAGCTGTCCTTTCAAGCCCACAGATCAGTGCGGCAGGTGCTTTGAGTATTGGAAGGGTATTACCAAAGAAGCTTTTTCTTGAGCATGTGTGTTGATAGTGTTAATTTCTAATTCTTCTTGACTATATTTTTGTTAATTTTATTCAGAGGATATTCTGCTTGACTTTGCTGGACTGGCTTGTTACCCCGCCCACCTTCCGTATCAGTACAGAGTGAAGGCTTCCCTTCCTCAGGAATCGAGTGGCTGTCACTCTGCAGTTTAGGGTAGCACCTTATAGGAACCCGCTGGCTACCTCAGTGAGATGTGCCCAGTAATGGGTGGGGTCTTCCTCCCCGCTGAACAGGGAACATTCTATAGCAGAGGACAAGGATCTGTTTGGTATTTCTGCTTCAGTGCTCCCATTCTGTGAAGGTGACATTTGCTTTTTAGAAGGCAAGCTACAGCAGAGCAACAGGGTGGTGACCGGTGATGGGGCAGGTAACAGGAAACAGGACAAGAATCAAGGAGCCAAGAGAGATGTTGGCAGAGAGAGGGAAAGAACATGGTTAGCTGATTTTACCAATAAGGGGTTGTCTGGTCTTTTTACTTATTAATGCAGTTTATGTTGAATGAATATGTGTGTGTGTGTGTGTGTGAGAGAGAGAGAGAGAGAGACAGATAGGGACAGACAGGCAGGAAAGGAGAGAGATGAATAGCATCAATTCGTCATTGTGGCTCCTTAGTCTCCTTAGTTGTTCATTGATTGCTTTCTCATATGTGCCTTGACCAAGGGGCTACAGCAGAGTGAATGACCCCTTGCTCAAGCCAGCAACCTTGGGCTTAAGCCAACGACCTTGGGTTTCAAGCCAGTGACCTTTGGGCTCAAGCCAGCAACCATGGGGTCATGTCTATGATCTCACGGTCAAGCCAGCGGCCCCGTGCTCAAGCTGGTGAGCCCGTGCTCAAGCCTGATGAGCCCACACTCAAGCCAGTGACCTCGGGGTCTCTACCCTGGGTCCTCCACGTCCCATCTGACACTCTGTCCACTGCACTACCACCTGGTCAGGCTTGTGTTGAATTTTATGAGCAGTAATTTTAACTTTTGTTTTTCTTCACTTTAGAAGAAATGCAGACTCAGCAGTTAAAATAAAAATAAAAATTCTAAATCCAAGCATGATGGAAATATATTAGAATGAAAAATTCCTAAAACCTCACATCCTGAGATAACCATGGTCAGCAAGTTTTCCTCTAGATTTTTTTTGCCATTTCAATTCTGACCTGTAATCTTCCCATTAATTATATTAACAGTGACTTGTGTTTGTGATGGTAAATGGCTGTGAATTGTTTTCTAACTCAGAAATGGCACTAACATGCTGCAGTGGGGAAAGGGCACCATCCAAGGCTGTTACCTGGAGGCCCTTCAGGGCTCCCGACAATTCTTCTAGGATTCCTGTTCACATGCAGGTCGTGAGTGTGTAGGTATGTTGTGGGCTGGGAGTCTGTATTTCTAGCATGCTTCCAAGTGATGTCCTACTTCTTCTGCTTGGCAGACTTAGTTTGAGCAGCAAGACTAAGTTCTGCCCTGAGACTCTGCTGATAGCCAGCCCCATAGCCAGCCAGTCCTACAGACAGACGCATTCATCACTCATTGCCACGGTTGTAGGCAGCCAGCCAGAGACATCAAGAACCTGTAGTCCTGAGGAATAAAAGCTCCTGTGTCATCCATCAGCTTTGATTAAACATTGTATGCACTTTCAGATAGGTGGACAGAGCATGTGCTTATGGGAAAGGGTGACTCCAAAGTGATATATCCGTGTAGACAGCACTGTAATGAAACAGAAAGGAGCAGAGAGCAGAAGGAGCTTTGTCTGCCAATAACGCCATTTTCTATGGAGTCCAACAGTCCCTTGTCTCATTTGTGGTACTGAGTGGTCTTCTGTATTCACATATCTATCATCTTATTCCCAAACCACTTTTTTGTTGTTATCTTCATCTGTGCTACAAAAGTATATTTATGAGATGATGTAAACATTCTAAAGTAGACCAGTAATAATTGAACAACTCTGAATGTGCTAAACTTGAATTGTACACTTTAAAAGTGTGATTTTTTTTGTCATATGAATTATCCCACTAAAGCTGTTTTTGAAAGAATAGAAGGGAGAGAGGGAGGGAGGGAGAGAGGGAGGGAGGGAGGGAGGGAGGGAGGGAGGGAGGGAGGAAGGAAGGAAGGAAGGAAGGAAGGAAGGAAGGAAGGAAGGAAGGAAAGGAGAAGAGGAGAGGAGGGGAGGGAGGGAGGGAGGAAGGAAGGGGAAGGGAAGGAAGAGAAAGGAAGAGAGAGAGACAGAGAGGAAGGAAGGAAGAGGGGAGGGGAGGGTAAGAGAGGAGAGTATATTTAAACAAATGGCCTTTAAAATCCAAATCTTGGGCAGGCTCAGACTCTGAGTGTCCCAGGCTTGTCTTGCAGAGCTCCACTGCTGCCCTGTCTCTGCCTCTTCTGCCCCATCTGCCTGGTCGCCTCGGTGAGCAGTGGAAGCTCCAGCTTGCTTTTTCTTTACTTCTGAATTCACACATATACTTACTGGTGGTGACTAAACAGTCACTTTTTGGTGAGAAAGTGGAGGTTGACTGCCTGTGGGGTCTTAAACATATTCACTTTAGTTCCTGCCCAATTCAAACCTCACTTGTGCTGTAGCCTGCAACTTGGTATTCACTGGGTGGGAGAGGCAGCTGGACTTGAGTCCCTTGTGAGTGAGGTCAGTGGCTACCATGCACGTTGGAGTGGGAAGCTTGAGATGGTTGGAACAATAAAGAGAGCCTCAAAACCAACATTTTAATATTACTTGTAAAGATTTCTTTTTCTTACTCTGAGTGGTGCATGCTTATTGAAGAATATTTACAGCAGTGTTCTTAGGTTTTGCTTGATCATCAAAGCTTACTAGAAATGCATGTTCCTCAGCCCTGTTATAGACCTTGAACTAAGTTGGATTCCAGGAACCTGGTGCCTTTTTAACAAGCCCACTAGAATCATGCTCATAGGCATGTTAACCTTTTAGAACCACTCATGTTGAATATACACAAAAATATGTAAAAAAGAAAAAAATTGAAAACATTTGTAATCTACTCTTAAAGATTACCACTTTGGGGGGCTAATTCCTTATAGCAGTTTTACCCCAGTGTGTGTGTACATGTATCTGTCTTTATGTGTTTTTACAAATTGAATTTGTATTATATTTATAGTTTGTACTTATTTTTATCTTCTGCTTAACATTATATTCAAGTATTTTCCCATGCCACTAAATATTCTCCAGAAATGTGATGATTAAACATTTACCTTCTGGTCCATTTTAGCCTCTCTCATTTTAAAAAGCTCATCCCAGGCCAGGACAGGGGCAAAGGGCAAATGACCACCTTCTTTCTTGCTGGACGCCTGTTTTGTAAATTAGCAGAGATTCATGCAGACTTTTCTTCTATAGGTGGGCACATTGGAAAGGAGGGTAATTTGGGTGTCTTTTTAGTTTCATATGCAGATAATTTAATAGCCAACTCATAACTTATGAACAGTTCTTTTTGGAATTCTAGAAAATGTTCCATTTTTACTTTTGCCCTAAAGTGAATATGTTGTGAACCACAGTCTTGTCTACACCTGAACCCACCGTGCTTTTGACATAAGGGTAAAGTCACATCTGGCAGGTTCCTATTTCTTATACAGTAACGAGTTTCTTGTACATAATTTTAACTTAGATTATTAATTATCAAGAGGTAATTTTTAAAAGTATTTTAAACATTTTTATTGTTTGCAATTTAACAAATGTCAACCACAAAATGATCCCACTGGTTCACTTCCTTTAAATAGCAGTACTAATGATTTTAATGTTTATTAATCTAAATACCTCTCAAATTGTAGATCACTACTTTCTATCAAAAGATGTGCCAATTGAAAATAATCTTAGTTATCTGGAAAATATAGGAAAGAGATAGCTCTAAATTCTCTAGGTATAGATTTTTCTGGGTATGGTCAATTAGGAAGTTTCAAAAAAGAAAGATGTAAGTCATTTTGTGTTTGTTTGTTTGTTTTCTGAGTAAACTTTGAGAGTCATTCACTTGCAGAGAATATTTAAATGTCCATCCTCTTTCTTCTGTGACAGATGCCAGAGACGCAGAACAGTTGAGCAAGAACAAAGTGACACATATTCTGTCTGTCCACGATAGTGCCCGACCTATGTTAGAGGTAAGAGAGCTGTGTTCCTGTGGGGGTGCAGAGGACACAGGTGAAGGCAGCCATGTTCTCTCTGACACCATTGCTGGCTGCATTAATTTTGTGCCCAGGCCAGATGTAGGTCCATCCTCTGTCCATGGAGTGGTGGAAGGGTATGTTGTTTTTCAGATTGTATTCCTGTTGCACTGCTAGGTTGGCTTCCTGGCTGTGTGCCAAAGAATAAGCTGATGCTGAATTTATTCTCCTCTGGATTTTAAGAACATTTAAAACCCATTTTATTCCTTTCAAAATTTTCTCTGATTTAAGAATCCAAAGGAATCTGGGCTGCTCATTTCCTGATTTTTTTTCTATTTCAGCTCAATTATATACGGTTTACATTTGAAAATAAAAGACAATGAAAGAAAAGTTGTCAGTGGAGACTTCCCAAGGCTTCTCTGGTACAGAGGTGATCAGTGTAGGCACTGTTGTTTCATTTTTGGTTTTTAAGTTAGCAAGATGTATCTGCCTAGACACTCATTTTGAAAACATCTTCAATATTACCCTAATGGACTATTTGAGTTGTTGGCCACAAGCAAAATCTATTTCTGTTCATTAGCCTTGACAGAGCCCAAGTTCCCTCTCTTTAGAAAACAATGCATGTGTGGTTGTCATATGTTTCGTGTTTTTTATTTTAGGGTGAGCTGTTGGAGACAATGGAGTGACTTGTTTTGAAAGAAATAATCCTAATTCAAGCTGTTTCCATTTACATTTACATTATACATGGATAAATAATATATTTTTTCTTTTAAATCTATTTTCCTTAGCCATCAGATCTGCCATATCTGCCATATTTCAGTTAGTGTAGAGCAAATGAGGACATGGGTTAGTAAGTGATTCCGTTTAATGTTAGGGTACCAGAAACCCATTGGTGGTAATCAATGCTCAGTTCATTTATCCAGCTCTGTGAGCTCATACTTCCTTCTGTTGTCTAGCTCATGGTTTCTTGTTAAGGTGCTATAATTTGTGTGCAACAAGATTTTATTGAAAACCACAGCAGCAACAATAGCACATTATTTTTGGAGCAGAAAGGTGCTTTTGAATATGGCCACTTCATTTTTTTCATCTACTAATGTCAATTTATATTTAAAGTATAGTCAAGCTATGGCCATGATGATACGTTAAGTATAAACTGGTCATGATTGATTTCCTCTTAAATCATAATATGTCGCTTGATGTTTCCTTTATTTTAATAAATGACATAGATGTCACCATGCAAGCCTGCCTCCCAACTTTATACTCCATTTAATGGAGCTTGTGGTCGTGTTTGAGCATGGCCCTTAATTAAGTCTGTTTGTATTGTGACTCCTGTCTAGTTACAAGATCTTCAAGGGTTAGAAATAGAAGAGCTCTAGCCCCTGCCTGTCCAACCTCTTTATTTTGCACATGGGGAAATGAAGGGCTAAAAAGTAAACAAGCGGGGCTGTAACCTGACATAGAGACCACTGTTTATGTAAAATCCTCAGAGCTGTGGGCAGTGTTCCCATCGATAATACACTACACATTTCTATTTATTCCCTCTATATCTCAGTCTATAAAGACAGATTATGCCCTAAAAAATGAAAGAGAAACTGCACCTGCTCTTCACAGGGATGGCTCTTACTCAGTGACATCCTGTTGTATCTTTGGTACTATTATTACCTCAGCTTGATAATAAGCACTTTCCCATGATCTCATATTTGTCATGATTGGATCACTATTTTATAGCATAACATAATTTAATGTTGCCACTCTTACTGTATTCATTTTTTTAACTTCACAATTGACTTATTAATACATTCTTATAAAAACTGAGGCACCGAAAGTTATTGCAACTGACATGCTCATATCAAGTTATTGGAATAGAGGAGACTCATCAGGCAGGGATCCTGACGTTTCAGGCCTTTGGTTGGCCCTTGCCTGATGCTACCCCTATTTTAAATTCCACATTTAGTTCCAGAAGCTGCAGTCTCACTCAGCCTGAGAGAAGTCAGGGACATTGTTTGTTTAGAGTAGGTCGGGAATTAAATGGATTTTATTCTGTAGCAGCTTCATGTTATGCTGACCTTTTGTGACATCCTGGTATAGATAGAATAGGCAGTATGGAAGATTACACAGGTTTTGTGCCTCTTACTTCCTCTTAGGTGTAATATGTTGCAACACCTGGCCAATAACAATACTATTGAATTCTATCCACCATGAAAATCCTCCTGAATATGCTGAAGACATTTCTGGTTATTATGCATTTATTGATTTTATTTAGGAAAAACTTTAAGGAACATGGTTTATTTTAATTAGATTAGACTGGGTTTTCTATTATTTGGGTTATATTTGGAGGGGTTTTCCAATATATATTAGCAGGGTCTCACACTCTTCCTAGCAACCCGATAGGCAGAAGAAAATGGAAGACATTGTTCTTGGACCTCTAGAGTGGCTAGGCCTTGCTTGCCTCTGGTCAAGTGGAGCCAGAAAGTCTTTGATGCTGTTTTGGTGGATGAGACAAGATTTCTTTATCTTCTGAACCGATGATATGAAGCGAGGTTGTCAATTAAGGGAAAAAGGTCTGAAGCTTCAATTATTCTGTCTTCTGAAGAGTGTTGGAGGAGCAGATCCTCCAGAATGAAGACTGAGAAACTTGGTAGACACTTGGGGAACTTCATACTCCCTTGAGTCAGCCCTAAACCACCATATGATATTCTGAAGAGCTCTGATCCATTTTTATGCCAGCTGAACAGGGTCCTAGAGATTACCTACTTCATCACTGTGTGCACAAGAAAGCTGAAATTCAGAGACACGAAGAGACTGGCACTTGATCCTGTAGCTGGTATGTGGCTTCATGGAAACCTAGATCTTCTCTCTCAGGCTGAGATTTTCCCAGAGTGCCTCAGTGCCTTGGTCCTCTGATTCCCCTGATTTTGCTACCAGTATAGTAGATATTGCCACATCAGATTTGGGAAGATTGTACCATTTTCACCCTTATTAGCAGTATATGAAAGTGTGTGGTTCCCCAAGCCATCACTAACACAGAGTTTTATTCTTCTTTACTTTTTATTAGCAACATTTCTTTCCTCACATTGTTGAATCACTTGTCTAGACATTTCTTCCCTTTAAAGGCAGGGAGTTAAGGATTTATTGTTTTCTTGAGCTCTTACTACATGCCAGGCCCTGGGGTAGATAACAGTAAGACTCAACATTTGACCTGGCAAAGTCCTTAGTGTATAAACAAGATATGTATTATGGTTGTTTTACATATGTATGTGAATAACAATGACCGGCACTGAAAAAGGAGCTCTGGCTCTGGGCAGGCACTCGGAACCAAGTAGGACAGAGGTTGTGGGAGCTCTGAGCATGAGGCCTGTCTTCTGCCATGTGAATCTGGAAGCATTTGCAGTGACCAGCCATTTGATTGAGTCTTTGGAAATAACTGGGATTTTGGGAAATCTGGTTGGTAGCATTCCAGCCAGGAGAGGCCGGTGGACAGTGACAAGACATAACTTCTGGTGAGGGCCCTGACTCTGCAAGGTCACACCTATTTAGTTCAGTCCTCTCAGAACTCTGTGAGCCCAGCAAGGCATCATCCTGGTACCTTCATAGCATAATTAGGTCTGACAATTTGCTCACATCACCTGCTAGCCAATGGCAGAGCTAAGAGGAAAAAATTATCATTGCCACACACATAATTTCAATAGGTGTTAAGCCTAGACCTGTAATTGCCGTATTCTTCGCTCCATAAGTCGCATCTGACCATACGACACACCAGGGTTTTAAGGAAGAAAATAAGAAAATTATATTGGAACCAAATGATGTGTTAAAATATTTAATAAAATACCGTATTTTTTGCTCCGTAAGATACACAGGCATTTTCCCCTTCACTTTTTTGGGGGAAAGTGCGTCTTATGGAGCAAAAAATAGAGTATAACATATAAGTGGGGAAACCCTTTTCTGTTTCTGTGTGTAGGACTCGGTGGGGAAGTTGCATTTGGTCAGAAGTGTTTTCTTATTTGTGAGCCTAGTCTTGAGCACCTACTGGCTGCTTCAGATTTGAGAAGCAGCGGAAACTCCTGTCACAAAGACAAGGCTTTTTAAAATCAGAAGCCTCACATTGTTAAAGCTGCTGAGGAAGTAATATTGAGTAATGAAAGGTCTCTCCCTTCCCCTGAAAAAAGAAACAGAACTCTATCTTTCTAATGTAAAAAATTTCAGAGTTTGTTTCATTTTTCATTATGGGTATTTAACCAGAACACCTGCAGGAAACAAAACTATTTTTCACTATTCACAAAAATGCTTCAAAAAAGTAATCTCATTCCTTTACTGGCCTAATAAGCCATGGATTTTTAATTTTTAATTAATGTTTATTTTAGGATCAAATTGAACAAATATTGTTTGGTCTCTTCATGTGTGAAACAGTGTCTCTTGATGTGTGAAATAGTTAACCCCTGTACATGTAAAGCAAAGCATGGTATGTATACAGAGAGGATTTTGAGCTTGAATTCAGCTTGGATATTCTTTTCATTTTAAATTGAGACTTTTATATTTTGAACCGTTCAAGTTGCAGTTTTTTAAGTCATAATCTTTTAAGGAATAAGATGTTTTCATTGGTGGGCATTTATTCCTGGTGATTCTATTTTATATTTCCTTGAACCCCAAAGACATTCCTTTTTGGAGGTGTCCAGGTTCAAAATTTAATTTTAACAGTTTTGTTTGTAGTTGGCCACTTGTCCTGGTTCTAATATTTACTGTTATCTATCTGTCCGCATTGCTGTTTTATTTGTGAGGAAACACCAGTCTGCTCAGGCTGTGGTCTGAGAGTCTGTGAGGCTCCTAGAAGGACCTCATTCACCTGCCACATGGCTGTTGGCTGACCACCCCCATTTCTCTCCTTCCACCTGCAAAACAAACAAGAACCAAGTTTTTAAAAGGCATTTGAAGTATAAGAAACTGTCCTTCTTTGTGCAATTTTTTTCTCTCATCCTTGTATTGCTCACCCAAGCACTACCCTCCCCTCAAAGCCAGTCCAGCTCTCCTTCTGAGAAGGACACTCCCAGTGCCCTTCAACCTCGGGGCTTCTTCCCTTTTTTCTATAACCTGTGTGTTTGTACCCTGTTGGGTTGTGATCTTTCTTTGTTCTGTGGCGGCTTCTTTCTTCTTTAATACATCAAGTGGCCACTTGACCCCTGTTTGATTATCCGACTCTTCACTGCCTCTATCCAGGCTCCTGAGCTGGTCTCAGGGCTCCTGCTGGCCGGTGCTCCATCAAGGTCCTCCTGCCCACCTCGAGGACTCAGCCTGGTCTGGTGCACAGGGTCCCTCTTCAGATGCTTCCTGAGAGTAAGAGCCACATGCACTTTCAACTCTGTTCCAAAGTGAGATACTGTGTCTTTGGTGACTTGTAGCTCCCTGGGATGGAGGTGAGGGTTGAAAGAAGACATATGCTAAGAATGATATATTAATCGCAAGTGATCTATGAAACCAGAGGGTCTGCTTAACTTATTGTAGCTTTGTTTATGTGGATTGTTTGTGCAGTTTCTTGCTTACAAGCATTGGCAAATGCAGATGTCCTGCTTTATAGAGCTGCTGTGTCCTATGTATGTTCAGGATTACCTTGTGCTAAGTTATTACAACCAAGAATCCCCTGTGAGACTTCTGTGACCTCCTGATTGATCTCTTAAGTGTTCTTCAGCTACCTTTGGTTGACATTAGAAACATGGTCCTTTAAAAAGAACAACACTACATCAAAGACACAGCAGGTGAATAAGAAATGAGAAGATGTGCCGCAGCAGTGTGCTCGAGGTAGAGGCAGAGTTGGTTGAAATGTTGTCTCAGGTTTCAGGGAGCTTATAGCCAGATCATGAAAAGCTAAGAGAACATTCAGGGCACAGGGGCACATGTTCTGGCTCACAAGCGAGAGCCTCCGTGCCTATGGTCCTCCTCTGGTGGCTACACAGGCAGACTTCAGGACCTCACCCCAGGCGTGCCTTTCTTACTGGTGACCACATAGTCTTCAGCTCTCAGGACCCACAAGTTCATTCTGTCCATGACCTTCAAGTCACAGGAGCTATAGACCACATTTCCCCTGGCACAGAAAGATAACTGCTGAAAGCTACATGTCTTATCTCGTACACAGAGAGGTATGGGCAAGGATGTTCATTCACTGAAGCTCTATTTATAATAGCAAAAAATTGTAGCCAACCTACTTGTTCAGCAGAAGTTTAAGTTCTGTTATAATATATCCACATTAAGAAATAGTCTGCAGAGGCCTTGGCCCTCATCTGCAGTAGAGCATTGGCCTGGTGTGTGGATGTCCCGGGTTCAATTCCAAGTCAGGGCATACAGGAGAAGCGCCCATCTACTTCTCCACCCCTCCAGCTCTCTCTTTTCTCTCTCTATCTCTCTCTTCTCCTCCCGCAGCCATGGCTCAGTTGGAGCAAGTTGGTCCCGGGTGCTGAGGATGGCCCCATGGCCTCACCTCAGGCACTAAAATATTTTATCTCACTTGCCAAGCAACAGAGCTTCTGCTCCAGATAGCAGAGCATCGCCCCATAGGAGGCTTGTCAGGTGGATCCCGGTTGGGGCTCATGCGGGAGTCTATCTCTCTGCCTCCCTGCTTCTCACTTAAGAAAAGAAAAAGAAATGTGCAGCAGAAATTCAAAAAGAAGGGTAATGTTTATATGTGTGTACAGAAAAGATTAATTGTCAAGCAAAAGCAAGTTGTAAAATAATATCTACAATGTGATCTCATTTAAATGGAATTAAGTACCAATTATATATTTCTGATGGACATATGAAAGGGTGTAAATGCACACATAAGTGTTGGAAAGAACCTTATCAAACTTCTAAGATGGTGAAGAAGAAGTAGATTAGAAGGAGAGAAGAGGGTGGAAAGGATGAGTTTCACTTTTTCTCTATTATTATTTATTTTTTGTAATGGGAGTGTCTTCATAGTATCTCTCTAAATAACAAAAGGTGAGGACGGAAGATAGGCAGGTGAGTGGCCATACTCTTGGTGTCAAAGTAGTGACAGGAGGTTGCATTTGGTTGTTCAGACATGGCTAGCATGGGTTCTGTGTTTGGTTAAGAGTGTTCCTGTGGATTCATGTGTGAACATGTGACATCAGACAAGCTACATCCTTGTCAGTCATGGTCAGTAGGTACAAAACATTCATTTCAGTCATCTTAATTGTTAGAGGGATAAGTTAGCACAAGACACAGATTTTGAATATATCAGTCATGGTCAGTAGGTACAAAACATTCATTTCAGTCATCTTAATTGTTAGAGGGATAAGTTAGCACAAGACACAGATTTTGAATATATAGATTTTATTTTCAATATTAGTTATGTTCTATTTCATTGTTCTAGTTAAATAAGTTTATGACCTTTTTTAGGATTCCTAATTCCCTTAGTTATGTAGTTTGAAGCATTGAGCAAGATTTCCTATTTGGATTAGCCATTGTTTCCAGTGTGGATGAGTTCAGTTATTTTACTGGCATTGCAGAAAATAGCACACTATGCAATCACTAATGAGGTGCAGGGCCCTTGAAAACAGATCATTGTGTAACCTGGGATGGTTTCCAGATTGGCAGTGGTTTCCAGTGAGCCTCAGGTGTTCTCACCTCTCTAGGAAATTCTCTTTGATGACACCCAAATATCAGTGGTACCCACTATATACCAAAAGCTCACAGCACCTTTCATGTGCTGAGGTAGATTTGTTTGAAACCAACCTCAGACTTAAATAGAAATGACTCAAACAGAAATGATCATGGTAGGTATCGAAAACTATCTAGTAATTGCTCTTTCTTGAATCAAGCTGTATCTGAGTTCCTTGTGTGTGGGCGTAAAGTGCATGAGAAGGCAGCTACATCTCGCTGCTGACCCTCTGTCACAAACTCATTTACAAGTGGAGTCCTGAAGCCAGAATCGCAACAGGAATGGACTGGAAAGGGCTTTAAATCTTCTGGTACTTCCTTGAGTCTAGAGATGAATTGTTATTTTATTTTTGTCTCTAAATTAAAGAGATCTGTGTTAACCTTCCTTTTGCCTGACTTTCTAGAGCACCCTGCACTTTAACTGTGGACCTTTATTTAGTATTCAAACTTACCAGCGTCTCCACGTAACTGAAGACTTCCTCAAAACATGTTTCTTACACTTTTTCTTTAAGTCAAGTCCCAGTTTCTTCCTCATTCCCTGCTGAGGTCCCTCTGGTCCCACCTCTCCTGCCCCCCGCCCCCCATGTAATTGAGGACAAACACATGGTGTACAAATGCTGTGTTCCCAGAATGTGCTTACCTAGTGTGCATTCCTCCCAGCAGCAAGACCTGCCAGGATCTCCAAACCAAAGTCTCAGGAGAAGCATGTAGCACATGGTCTGTCCTCTGTGTGGCGCTGCAGTGGTCGTAGACACTGACTAGGTTGCCATAAGTACTGAAGTGCATGGTGTGGGTGGTATGGTAGTGGTCCATGCCCATGGCCTGGGGGATTTGGGAAAGACTGTGAAGAGGGGTGTTTAGGCAACCTTGTAGGACGAATATGGTTTGGTTCAGTGGGGAGCTATGTCTCAAGTAGGAGGAATCATTTCAAGCTGGTCAGGAAGGGGAAACAAGACCAAAGCCACTGGAGATGCACAGAAGTCAACCACTTATAGACTGAAGAAGGCCTGGTAGGGTGAGGTGGTGCCATCGTCAGTTCTCCTTTCAGCAATACTGGGGATTATTCCTTCAGATCCAGCAGAAGTTTATTAACTACTTATTTATTAAGTAACTACTGTGTGGTAGGAGTTGGGGATAAAATACGGTACAAATAGGGGTAAGACGGGGTCCGGTGTTAAGAAGGGACAGGCACAGATTTCCTTACAACTGTGTCGAGTTGCAAATATGTAACAGGTGAGGGTCCATGGGGCACTCAGGAGAAAATGGCTAACTCTTCCAGGTCAGCCAGGCTTTGCCAAGGAGTTGACACTTTTGTGCCATACTAAAAGATAACAGGTTAGCTAGGTAGTAATGGTGAGAAGGGGGTAAGAAAGCAGTGCGTACGGGGCATGCGGGAGCACAGGCACACAGAGGCAGCGTTGTTCTGGGACTCGTGACAAGCTCCTTGGAGCAGGTCTGCAGGTGGCCAGGCTGGAAGAGGAGGCCCAGAGCAGGTTAGGAAGGGTTTTACTTGTCAGGTTGAGGCTAAACTTTATCTGTGTGCATCAGAGACTTAGCAAAGGTTTGTGAACAAAGTCAGGTAACATTCAGATTTTTTACCAGGATTTTGACTAGGGAAAGAGATGGAGTGAGAGAGATTGATACCGAGGAAGCTGTAGGGACGCCCTTACCCTTATCCTGGTCAGAAGTGATGATGGTTTGAACTGGGATGCTGGGAGGTGGGATATTTTCCATAGAAGTAATTTCCACAAAATGACTCAGCAAGGCTGTCAATAAAAGGATGGAAAAAGATTCCTAGCATCCATGAACCAAAAGAAAGGTGAAAGCAGTAATCGTATCAGCTAAATAGAACTGAAAGCAAAAGAAAAGAAAATCATTGCAATCAGGGGAACAGTTCATCAAGAAGTTACAACAGCCATGAACTTGTAGGTACTTCATAAAGCAGCTTCAAAATATAGAAAGCCATTTCTCAGGTGGGACAAATAGGAGTTGTTCACTGGTTGGACATGGGGAGTGTAGCGGGGGGGATGTTAAGGATGTCTGAGGTCACAGCTTGGTGGACTGAAAGAATAGCTGTGCCACTGAAGGATGTGAGTACTCCAGGAGGCAGAGATGGCATTGAGAAAGAACCAAGCTCAGTTCTGAGTGAGATGCTCATGTGATTCCCAAGCAGATAGATGTTCGTTGGTACAGGGCTCAAGAGAGAGACCTAGGCTGGCAGTGAAGGCCTCGGCATCATCAGCTAAGCCGTTGGGGTTGAATAAGACCATGCAGGAAAATGCTACTACACCATGACCAAGAGGTTAGGCGATGAACAGAATCCTGGGAGGCTGGAAGCACCTGTCTTTAAGTGGTGCTACAACATTCAAACCATGTAAACATGGGATCCCATCAGTCACCATATGTTGTGAGGTGGATACATCTTGATTACTATTCCTAAGACCATACCTCTTGATGGGTTTTATTTGATCTCAGATCTTTGGAGTATATTCCTTGGGGTTTCCTGCATAGGGCACTGCAGGACACGAAGACACTGGAGAGGAGTTCTGGGGCAGATACTCTGCAGCTCTTTCACCATTAACCGTTAACAAGAAGGCTCTTGTGGATGGCCATATTGAGTCTGTGGACACTAGATGGGACAGAGTAAGTGACACTGGGGCAAATATGGAAAGCTTTAATAGGGGATGCATTTTGCCAAGGAGTTTAAAAGGGAAGAGCAGCCTAGTGTACTGGAAAGAACCAAGGAGAGGGTTGTGTTTGGGACACACTGCCCAGCATGTGACTACAGAGCAGCAGGACCCCCGAGTATCCTGGTGGGCTGGCATGGCAGAGGCTGTCTAGCCCCGGAAGACTGAGTTGGTGTCAGGCTCCTTGGGTGCATGTCCTTCCAGTCTGCAATCAGATGTTTGAGAAGTTATAAGTGGCTGGTTGGTTAATACTCAAAGCACTGTTAGTGGCTTTATCATTGCCATCATTGTTTTTAGCCATAAGAAAAAAAATGACTTAAATGTAGCCTGGTTTACTGAAGTCTGGTTTAAGCAAATTTGCCATTTTCAGGTGCTCGTAATAATTCAGTGCTGGTAAGGACTGCAGGTGGACTTTGTGCCCGCCACACCTGCAAGGGAAGTGATCCAGTCTGACTTTGAAGCCGAGAGTGAAGCAGTGGCCCCGAGCTGGTGTCATCACTTGGTGCAGGCTGAGAACAGCTCGTTCCCACACTGCTTTTTTGAAGTATTTTTCCTTCTCTTTCTCTGTGGTCTGACTCTTGGGATGTTTTGGAGACCTTTTTGTGTGTGCTGTGGCAGAGTTTAGTGTCGAACCCATGTTTGAATTGAGAAATTACTTCTCTCCTTTCAGTTATCACCACAGCTAGTAGGGATGTTAAATTTCAGCGTTCATTGAGCAGGGCTCCTGCAGAAGACGGGGAGTGCAGGTGACAGTTCAGGGTGGCCACTGCTGTGCACAGCATAGGGAGGGGGAGAGAAAGTGCATGTATCTGATCTGAGTTACAGCCTCCTCCTCTTGAGGGCCCACTTGTGGACATGCTTATTTAGTCCTCAGATGTTTTCCCCATTAAGGGGGTGAGGTAACCTACAAGTATTCTTAAGCAAGAAACACAGCCTTCTGCCAGGAAAAGGAGAGGGCATTTGGGAAAGCTGCCCTCAGGCCTACCCTTTATCATTCTAATGTCTGCAAACAGACTTTCCTGACAATTGTGTGATCACGAGGTGAAATGTCTCAAGCCCAGACTTTGTCTTCAGCCTCCTGGTCTTGGAAACTTTTCCTAAGCAGAGTATCTTAGAGATCATTGCCAAGTGCACTGGCCTTAAGAGCAGGCGGTCAGGGCCTAGGAATGGGTCACTTGAATTGACCTATTTAATGAAATACATTGTCGGAGACCAGCCCCTCTGCACCCAAGCAGAAGGCAGTTCCAAATCTACTGTGAGTGATTGCTAATTTTTTTTTATTTTTTTAATTTTTCTGAAGCTGGAAACGGGGAGGCAGTCAGACAGACTCCCGCATGTGCCCGACCGGGATCCACCGGCACGCCCACCAGGGGGCGATGCTCTGTCATGACCAGAGCCACTCTAGCGCCTGGGGCAGAGGCCAAGGAGCCATCCCCAGCGCCCGGGCCATCTTTTGCTCCAGTGGAGCCTCGGCTGCGGGAGGGGAAGAGAGAGACAGAAAGGAAGGAGAGGGGGAGGGGTGGTGAAGCAGATGGGCGCTTCTCCTGTGTGCCCTGGCCGGGAATCGAACCCGGGACTCCTGCACACCAGGCCGACGCTCTACCACTGAGCCAACCGGCCAGGGCCAGTGATTGCTAATTTAAACTGCAATATAGCATGCCCCAAAGACAAAGTAAATCTCATAGCTAACGAAGTAAGAATTACATTTTCAAGCCTTTGATCTTTCTAAACGTTCCTTTAAACCGAGGCTTTGTACCTTTTCTGATGGAAGCCTCTCTTGCTGCTGCTCCTACATGTGCAATGACACCATGGTTCAATGGTTTCAACCAATCATCTCAAGGTCCTACAGACCCCAGTGAGAGACCTCTGACCTCCTTGGTGGCCTGTGGTGTGTGTGTGTGTGTGTGCCTCTTTCTCTCTCTCTCTCTCTCCTTGTGAGTTCCCCTTGCACAGGCTCTAACCAAGGTGGCTTGGGACTTCCTTCTGTGCCCAGTGCAAGAGGATGCAGCTGTCAAAGTAAAAATAGCCCATTGGATTGCTTTCAATGGCAGCCGTTGGGGAAAGAGGATTTCATGAGTGCTGCCCCTTTGAAGGAAGGACCTGGAACACTGACCATCCAATACTTAGAGCAGAGCAAGGAAAGTGATTCCCTTTCCTGTCACGTTTGGGAAGTAGAATACCTCACACCTGCTGTATGTGAATGTACCATGAAACTTAGAAGTTTAGTACAATCTCTAATAACCCACATTCACCTGCATTGTCATGGAATGCTTTTCCTTATAATGAGGAGAAATGAGAGAGCTCCTATTCTATGCTTTACTTCTCTTCACCCCCGGCTCTGAGTTCCGTAGCTCTTCCTATGCAGCTCACACCTGACCTTCACCGCGTCCACCTTTTGCATGTTGTTTGCCAGCCCGTGGGGGATTGGTCGACTCTAGAGCAGTGTCCTGATCTGTGTCAGTGTGTGCTTCATTCTCGAAACCATTGCCAGGGTCTGATCCCAAATGAAGGATGTGACATTAGGCCCAAGGGATCGTGAATGTTATTTAGGAAAATCTTAAGTTATGTGAATTGTGTCCAAGCCTGAAGACAGTCTACAAAGCCGATAGCTCACCTTGCAGTAGGTTTATCATTCTGTGTCCAGTGAGGGGGTCTGCTTGTGTTTGTGTTTGGTCATCTGTGTGAGAGACTACAGTGCTGTACTGCGCCCTGAGTAGAGAGCTATATTTAAGAAGGAAAACAGTCACCCTGACAAGATAGTGAACGCGGCTCAGGCATGCGCACTTCTCCAGGTCTCAGGGACAAACTGAAAAGTGAGCGTGGCTCTCTGTGCTGGCTTTCCTGGCTCACCTGCTCTCAGCATTCTGCCACCTGGCCTGTGCAGCCCGTGTGTGCTGATAACAGCGGACTGCCATCAAGTGGAGGCCATGACAACAAACTTGCCTTCCACCATCTATTTAGCACCTACCAACTGCACCTAATATATTGCATATAATTTCCTTGTTTAAAAAGTTCTATAGTAGAGGGAAATTCCTCTGTCTCATTCTCTTGCAGAGTAGGAAGGGAACTAAACACAACTAAGGATTGAATGTTTCTATTCCAAGAAGGGGATGTGCTATATCATATTTAAACATAGAGGGCACACAGTAACTTTGTCAGATATCAGTGTCTAGATCAGGGCTTGGCACCCTCTTTCTATCAAATCCCAGACAGTAAATATTTTGGGCTTTGTTGGGTCGTAAAGTTTCTGTGGTAACTGTTGTCCCCTGTAGTGCAAAAGGAGCTCAAGACGATGTGTCAGTGGCCATACATGGCTGTGTCCCCAAGGTCTCAGCTGGTCAGCTCTGCTCTTCATGGCCAGGTGGCTGGGAGCATAAACTGGAATAGATCTTACTGACCAGGCCGGCATTGCCAGGGGTCTGTGATAGGCCTAAAGCTTGCATCTGCAATGTAATGCCAGTCTTGAAAATTTCTTAGCATTTTACATGCCTTCACCTTAGTTACAATTGTCCACTGTTAGTGAGACCAGTCACAATATCCTGCTGAGACCATTGAGAAGAGTGGTTTTGTATGAATATTACAGAACCAACATTGGGGTGGTTAACTCTTTTGTGGATCTGTGCAGACCAGCAGTTGAAAACCACTGATTTAGAGCACGTAGAAAACTAAAGATGGAGGCCTAGCCCTTTAAGGTGACTCACACCTGGCCTGCATCGCTCTGGAGCCAGCTCTAGGTGCCTCTGCCCAGCCAGGGACAGTGCTTTGAGGGCACGCTGGATTGGCGGCCATGTACTTAAAATTGTAAAAGTGAATCTCCCTTCCCATGTATTCCTTCCTTTACTTCACAACATTAATGGATGGTCTTTGAAGAGAGAAGAGCTAGGATACTGAGAGAAAGATGACTAAGATAGAGTCTGTGCATTCGAAGAATTTGGAGTCTAGAGAGACTGACCATTCACCAGCAATGACTACCCTCTGTCCTGGGTCCCTGGTGCATTTGTGCTGGCTTTGTGTTGTGCTGTGTGTTGAGGGGGCATTTAGAACAGGCAGCTGGAGTCAGTCTGAGGGGAGGGAGATGAGGTCAGGGGAGGTTTTATTGAGGAAGTGTTACTGGAAAGAGTTTGAAGGACAAGGGTACTCCAGAGGGAAGAAACCTCAGGAACCCTGAGGAGGGTGGGCAGGAAAGTATAAGACATTTGGAGAGGCTCACAAGCAGGTCAGGATACCGAGAGTTTGGTGAGTTGGGGGGAGTCACAGGGGGCAAGTATGAAGGTGAGGTCAGGTCAGCTGTGGACAAGTATTAAAGGACTGTGGACAGGATTATTTTTATTTTGCAGACAGGAAGGATGCACTGTTGTTGAGAGACCAGATGACAGTGTACCTTTGTATCAAGTTTTATAAGGAGAATCTGTAGAATGCTCCTGAAGTTTCTACTGTTGACTTCTGATAATTGCTAAGCATCAGTGTTCATTCACAGTAATAATTTTAAATAGTCATTGAGCATTAACATTTATTAAGTAATACTGTGCAGTTACTTGGTTTGGAGACTGCTGAAACTTGAGTCACATTGAGTACATCAGCAAGTCCCCAGATAGAACTGAAATCACAGAAGAGGGCTTTCAGTGGTAGGTTTGAGCTGGTGTGAACCTTCCTCACTGTCTTCCTTCCCATAACCCGCCCTTGTTGGCTCAAGGAAATCTGATGTGCTGACTATGCCCACTTTAGCCTTTCATTGAAATAGCTTGAGCAAAAATAAGCATTTGGGTCCTCATCTGTTGATCTGACGAGTCAAATGTATGTCATTTTTTGACTAACCTGAAAGAAGTTAACAGGTGTTAGAGGTTTCTCATTTGCATTTTTTTCTCACAAAATCAAACTAAGAGCTAAATCTTATCTCTCCACTCTGACCTTACCACCACTCTCCACCCCATCAAGCACCACAGAGTTCTTGGAAGTTGTTATTTGTAGTAGTGTTTCCTAAATTTAGCTGGTACAGGAAGAATCAGTGGCAAATAGGTACCTTAGGAAGATTCATCTTCAGTTTAGAACCTAGACTTAAAATAAGAATTATGTATCACAGTTGAAAAATGGTATTTATCCTCTGTGGTCATTTTCTAGTTAGTTATTTGAGATTTTTGTTACGGTACAAATAGTTAAAAAGAGAGGTAGCTGAGAATCTCACCCATTAGCCCTTACTAGCTTTTGTGTTTTATGCTAACTTCCAGTTTTTAGTCCACAGACATACATGTTTTGCAGATGTAATCTTACTATGTATATACTTTTGTATTCTACCTTTGCCCTTTAAAATGTGATTGGCCATGTGAAAATTCTTAAACTCAGAAATAATAGTCAAAATGCATGTGCCAGACACTGGGTTTGGCTCCCACACACATAAACTAGATGGGAACTTTCATATGCTTTCTTTGGAGCGCAACACTCTGTGAGCAAGGGGCTTGATAATGGAGACTAAGGCTGTCAAATCTACCATTTGTATCTGAAAACAGCTTCAAGTCTGTGATGGCCATTTCCTGGGTCTTTAAGAGTGTGGCCAAACTGATTTTTTCAGGGTCAAATTACCTGTAGGGTTATATAGAGGTACAGGAGTAGTCAAATTCAGAGACAGGAAGGTGAAGAAGTGTTATCAGGAGCTGGGAGGAGGAAAATGTGAAGTTGGTGTTTAATGAGTACAGAATTTTAACCCGGCAAGATGAAACATTTAGGGAGGGGGTGGATGATCGAGATGTAAATGTGAGTATTCTTTTATGCACTGAACTGTATACTTAAAATGGCTAAAATGTTATATATATTTTATAATATGCTATGTATATTTTTACCACAATAAAATAAAGTATAGAGAGTGATTGTCTCAAGAGGGAGTGGCTTTTGTTTTTTGTAATAGTACACTAATTCCTGGGGGATACATTCCAAGACCCCAGTGGATGTCTGAAACTAGATTGTACAAAGTACGTTTATCTTACATACACTTCATCTCTCCTCACTGGCATATTCAAATTGCCAGCATCACTACGATTGCACTTTGGGGCAATTATTAAGTAAAATAAGGGTGACTCGAACACAGGCACTGCGATACTATGACAGTCGATCCAATAACCCAGACAGCTACCAAGTGACTTAACGGATGGGAAGCGTCCACAGCGTGTGGATGTGCTGGATGAAGGGGTGATTCCAGTGCTGGCTGGGATGGTGCAAGGCATTGCAAGGTTTCATCACACTATTCAGAAGGGCGTGCAATTTAAAGCTTATGAATTGTTTATTTCTGGAATCTTCCATTCAATATTTTCGTACTGTGGTTGACCGCAGGTAACTGAAACCGCGGACAGCAAAACCTCAGATAAGGAGGGACTACTGTATGAGCTGTGGCCTTGGTCAGGTGTGGGACAGGTCCACATTTAAATTTATTTTAATTTTATGTTTCTTCTTTTGGAGTCAGATTTTTTGCGAGTATTGTGAAATTAAGCTCTTGCTAGGATCCCTAGTGTATTTTGCTCAACTCGCTAATGGGTGTTAGATGATCAGTGTTAATAAAGAGCTCTGTATTTGGGAACCTCAGAGTTCAATTCAGCATGCCACCCTGAGAACTCGTAAATGTGATGGTCAAAGAAAAAATAACTTTGAAGAGGACCTCACCTGTGTGCACACCCATGTTGCTACTGGTACCTGATGGGATAAGATGAAAACCAAGGTTTCTATATGTGTCACTTTTATTAGCAGCTAAAATAGTTCTTCCATTGCAGAGATTTCTCAATTCTTGCCACTTCTTGAACTCCCTCTCCTTTTAGTATTTTCTCTTACGTTTTGGTTGGTCAGAGAGTAGAATTATACTCTGTAACTGGTTTCTGCTAGCTTTCCCAGAAAACAGGTTCTGAAGGGCTTGGTCTTTCTTTTGAAAAGTAAAATATCAACTAAGCCCTTCAGATGACTCTTACTTACAATGTTTCAGAAAGAAAAGACCAGTGAATTTTAGAAATTGTACTTGAAACAAGCGAGAGTTTGATCTCTTTACTAATCCTGAGATCAGATCTTCACCTGCTTTTAAGTACTTGCCTACATACCATTTTAGGTGTACACTTTAGTTTCAGGCCCAAAGAAAGGCTAAAACTTACTTTTGGTGGTTACTGGGCTTGTTGAAACAGAAAACTAAACAATATTAGAACTTTTGAGAATGTGCACTTAGAAAGCTTTAACCTTTTGTTCAAGAAGAGCCCCTGGGATACTTTCTAAACTCTCATTTCACCCAAGTACTGTCTATTGTTTCTTTCAAAGGCCGATACAAAAACTTCTTCAAAAAGTTTTAGTTGGCAGATCTCGTATAACTCTTACTTTTCTGTATTTTCCTAATTTTTTTCCACATTATGTAATACTAATTGATGTGTTGCTTGGTATTATGAATATTCAGTGTGTATGAGGTCAGTGCATATAAGAGGCTTTTTCATAATCTCCGCCTTTTTTCTCCCTCAGGCCCCCATCACATCAGTGTTGGTGCGATTCTCTAAACCTGTTCGTCCAAGCAAATGGCCTTACCATCGAAATAAATTAGCTGCTTGTTTCCCCCTAGAAATCATGATGGTCTTAAAGAAGCAGAGACTCAGTTTCTGGGGGTTTTGTTTGTTTGTTTGTTTTTATATTTCAGTGCAGTCTTGGGCCAACTGGTAGTTGTAACTTGACATTTATTAGCTCCATAAAAGTTTAATATTAGTTGGATTTATTTAGTAAGAATTTTATTTCAAAAAGAAGATAACCAATTTTAGTTTTATGGATTTTTTAATATTAGAGATAATATAAAATAGTAAGTTCCATAAATGCTATACTAATAGAAACACTGCTACTATTTTTTAAATTAATTAATTAATTTATTTTAGAGAGGAGGGGGGAGATAGAGAGAGAGAGAGAGAGAGAGAGAGAGAGAGAAGGGGGAGGAGCAGGAAGCATCAACTCCCATATGTGCCTTGACCAGGCAAGCCAGGGTTTTGAACCGGCAACCTCAGTGTTTCCAGGTTGATGCTTTATCCACTGCGCCACCACAGGTCAGGCGCTACTATTTTTGATAACATGAATTTTTCAGATTGTTATAGAATGTTCTTTTGTGTTACTCTAAATTTGCTATACTTGCCATAATTGAGCCGAAGACAGATATCTCATCCCTTTTCTCTGTCTCTACGAAACTCAGCACTAGAGAATGGTCTTCTGTTTAGGTCCAATTGATGAAAATTGACTGCAGATCACATTAAAATATTTGCAGAACCCAATCTCTTTACTAGTAAGATCATTTTAAGTTCATCCAGATTTCTTGTAGCACTGAGGTCCTTCATGCTGCCAGCACTCTTGCTGCTTTCTGAATTAGTAATTAACCGCCATGAATTGCACACGTGTGCAGGCATCGAAGCATTTTTTCAGGTACCTTATGTTCTACAGTCTGTAGCCTCCAGGGAAGATATTTTTCGTGCTTTGTTAATGACTAAGCCAAGATAAATAGATGTTCTTAGGTGGCGAGCAGCTGAACATTTCGACAGTTTTGACTCCTTTCTTTGCTACATTTGCATAGTTTGTCTCCTTATGATTGTAGTTCAGAGTGAGCTGCTCCTCAGCGTGTCCCGTGGAATAGACAGTCAGGAGACTGGTGCCTGGAGCAGGCTGTGCAGGTGCCCGTCACACAGCACGGCCACAAGTTCAGCCTTGGTTCTGGGGTCACCACAATACAGCGTGGGCACTTGACAATATTTCTCTTCCCTTGCTCTAGTCTTGTGTTGTGATCTTTATGCTCATTGTTTTTCATCTTGTTCTCATCATTCAGTATACATTTAGGGAGTGCCTACCAACTCCGTACTAGGCACCATTTCAAAGAAGGTTAGTGTCATATCTTTGAGAGGACATGATCTTTTTTCTGCCCTGCATAATCGTTCGGGATCCCCAAACTTGTGGCTAGGAGCTACTCTGTTCCTTAGAAGCTTAGAAGGCTCACAGAAAGGAAGCCGTAGATGCCACACACCGATCCCAGCTAGTGAAGGTGAGGGGCCCACCATGGACCAAAGTTGCCTGCTCACCCTCTGTAGCTCAGGAAGAGAGGAAGTCTCCTCTGCCATTTTTGTAGTTTCTTCTACTTCTGGGGCTGGCCTGCTTTTCTTTTGTGCACCAGGCACCACAGAGGGGAATGTGATTCCATTTAGGGTCACATTGATGCCTGAAGAATGCACAATGCTTTGCAATCACACTGCTGTTGACAATTATCGTGAATGCTCTTAATAAGCTAAGAGTTTTTTTGCCTTCCCTTCTGGCCAGTCTCTTCCTTTTCTTATTCTTTTTTTTTTCTCTTTCCTCCCAGTATATGGGCTGGGCTGACTTTAGATCCTGCTAGAATTAAATGGCTGTTAAGTCAGCCTGTATGACAAGCAGGAATTTCTATTCTGTCCTAGAGGAGATCACCTCAGCGTCCTTGATTAATTTATGTTGCTCAGACTGATGATCACAATGGAAGGGAAGGTGAAGACCTGAAAGCCCTCTCATCCCCCTGGAGGTATCATTCTGAAAGAGGTTGGAGGAAGTGTCCGGGAGGAAGGGATTTCACAAGCTCTGGGCCTAATCTATGGACAACTTTCACTTAAGAGTAAATGAAAAAAGTGAGTCATTTCAGTGGTGGCTGTCAGAACTGGATCAGACTATGTTTCTACACCAACAAGCCTGTTTGGAGCAAAGGAGTAAAGTAACCTTTTTTTACACTGTATTTTCCTTTTCCATTTTCTTTCCCTTTAAATCATTGCTCTAGCTCTGGCTGGTTTGCTCAGTGGTAGAGTGTCAACTGGTGTGTGAAAGTTCCGGGTTTGATTCCTGGTCAGGGCACACAGGAGAAGTGACCATCTGCTTCTCCATTCTTACCCCTTCTCTCCCTCTCCCCCTCGTGCAGCCATAGCTCAAATGGTTCGAGCAAAGTTGGCCCTGGGCACTGAGGATGGCTCCATAGCCTCACCTCAGACACTAAAATATCTTGGTTGCCAAGCAATGGAGCAGCTGCCCTAGGTGGGCAGAGAGCATCACCCAGGTAGAGGGCTTGCGAGGTGGATCCTGGCCAGGGCACATGCAGTAGTCTGTCTTTCTGCCTCCCCACATCTCATTTAATAAAATAAAGTAAAATAAAATCACTGCTCTACTACCTGAGTTTGGAGGTGCTTGAGAACTTCAGACAACTGCCTCAGTGCTTCCCACAGAGCATGGCACCCAGAATCCAGGGAAAACGAGGGCAGAGACAGAAGGGGGCAGTTACGAATGATGAAGCAAAACTTGAAAGAGGAAGAATCTGCTGCTTCACTTTCTTCTGCTAGCAGCTGATCCTTAATTTTTATCCTTGGCATATGAACGCCCGTGTGATCTCATGTGAAATGTTCCCATCTGGATAAGCAGCGGTAAAACGTATCTTCTTCACAATCCAAAGGATCTTTTGTTGGGAGATGAAATGATTGGCTCAAAGCTGAAAATATATGTATATATCTATATCTATATACGCGCGCGTGTGTGTGAACTAAATAGGAAAAAAAAATTTTTTTCTGGCCCGTCATAATGACAACAGATTTCGTCTACACCACTGTCAGCAGTAAGGGGTGTATTGAGAGCTGATAATCTCTGGAGAAACAGGGTTTTAGCTGAAGTTCCAGGAGCAACACCCAGACCACACCATACAACCATCTTGGTGAGGTCTGCTGCTGCCTTTGCCACCGTCTGTCTGTACCTGCCTGCCAGACAGGTTCTCTGTACCATCTCACTCTTCTTTGCCAGGTTTCCAAATCTGCTGCTGTTGGTGTGTCAGGTACTGAAATCCAGTCTCGCATCTGCACCCTAATAGCAAAGGAGGCTGAGTAGTGTAGTTTGTGTGGGTCATGTATTGGGACATTGGGGTTCACCATAGGAGAGAACACCCATATGAACCTGTGACAGAGTTTGGGGGAACCACAGATTTAGATATTCCTTACAAGACTACATGAGTAAATACAGCACAGATATTCCTCTTGACAGAAGTTAATAGTAGAACTTTAGTGATCAACTGCAAAATTTTCAAATTTCTAAAAGACATTTTATGATTCTGTCTGCTGAGGAACCTATGGTTGCGTACGTCACTATGCTGTACATCTGCCCTCCTCTTACTCTCATAGGTTGGTGATTGTTCTAGTTTCTGATGTGTTCTCACACACATTTCTTATCCATTACATGGTGGCAGGATTGTTTGACATTCGTCTACCAAGAGAGGAGGGTTTTAAAAATGGTCCATCTAAGTCTTTATGAATCCATTTTCTTTTGCAAAGGTTGCTGAGATTTCTAGATTTTGTAGTTTTACTTGACATTGAAGACTTTTTAAACTATACTTTTAAGTCCCTTTGAAGAAGAAACAATCATGTTTTTAATAAAACAAATTTAACATGATTTTTGTGCAGCATGAACTTAACATAAAAATTTTTATAGATTTTTGTTCATAGAGAACTATTTGAAGTTTGCTGTTTTTCAAACTGTTCAGTTTTTTAAGCCTTTCAGTTTAATAAATAAACTCTTTTCTGGAAAAGAAGCAAAATCACATTATTTCCAATGTGTTGAAGCTCCTATCAAGTGTGTCAGTGAAATTGTAATCTCCGCATACTAAAATTTGGTATAGAAAACTGTAATGTAATACTATAAATCTTATTTGTCTTGCATCATAATATTATAATTTTTACTAACAGTGGTCCTAAATGAAATAGCAAAAAAATGTGAATAAGCTTCTAAAGTGATAGTTTTGAAACTTAACACTTACTGGAAAGTACTTAGTTATTTTACTTTTTTGTGTCCTGTCTACAAGCTGTTTCCAGACTAGAGCATGAATGCTTGTACATGTGATCATGGAACATAACCAGGAACCTAATTAAGGAGTTTTCCCCAGTTCCTTGGCAACAAAAGATGGGTGAAAAACTTCTGCTTTTTATTTGATTTGATTTGATTTTTGACCAAGTAAATAGTTCCTTTAAATATTTTTCTATACTGGGTCTCATCTTTTTATTTTATTCTTTTATCATTCTATAGGGGGTTAAATACCTGTGCATTCCAGCAGCGGATTCACCATCTCAAAACCTGTAAGTTTTTTTGTTTTGCTTTGTTGTTGTTTTTCTGTATTATTTGGAGATTTAATAATGAACGAAGGTCTCTAACAAACTAAGTAGAGTGAAGTCAAGGGGTCAGGGGGACCCTTGCTGCCATGCTCCACCGCTGCCTTCCGGGGGGGCCATGAGGCCCACAAAAGTTTGTGCTGCCACTTGGGCAGAGCTTAGCTGGGGGCCTGCTTCTTGCTCACCAGTCCTTCTCCACTAACTGGTGAGTGTCTGTAAGAGTCTAATTTTATAAAGAGTACCTCAGGCCAAACTTTTTGACATATTCACCCTTTCTCCAAAACAAACCCTTAAAGAAAGTGTTAGGTTTTTCTTTTTAATTTTTTTTATATTTTAAATATTTTATTGATTGCTTTTAGACAGAGAGAAAGAAGAAAGGGGAGAGAGAGAGAGAGAGAGACAAACATCGATTTGTTGTTCCAATTATGTTTGCATTCACTGTCGGGTTCTTGTATGTGTCCTGACTGAGGATGGAACCTGCAACCAGGGTGTGTCGGAATAGCACTAACCAGCTGATCTACCCAGCCAAGGAGAAGCTGTTAGGTTTTAGCTAAAACAGCACTGTCTGACAGAAGTAGAATATGAGCCACAAATGCATGTCCTCATGTAACTTTAAATTCCCTAGGAGGCACATTGAAAAAGGTAAAAAAGAAAGAGATGGGAATAATTTTAGTAATATGTATTATTTAACTGAATATATTCAAAATACTATCATGTCAACCATGTGCTCATTTTTTTTTTAACGAGACATTTTGCATCCTTTTTTCATATGAAAAAGAATGAAAAGTCAGGTAGCTTTTTTAACAGTTAAACAGCGCATCTCAGTTTGGATCAACTTTATTTCAAGTACTCAACAGCCACATGTGGTGAGTGGCCTCTTTGTGGAACAGCTTATCTTTAAAACCTGTCTGGGTTGAGTGAATAGATTTTTCTGGTTTGGGGAAGTCCAGTCCTCTCTTTCTTTCCAACTGAATACACCTTTGACACCATTTTGTCCCTAGAAAGATAAATTTGTAATTGCTATCTTTCCCAGATCACAGCAGTCATGTGGAGACCCATAAGATTGGGCTTTTGCAGCGTGGGGGACAGGTCTCCAGAGGCCCACAGCAGTGACAGCTCTAACATTCACACCCTTCAGTTTGAAGACGTGACCCAGAAAGACCATGTAGATTAATGTTTTACTGAAGCCTGAATTTGAACCATGCAGGCTGAGAAGCTGGGGGCAGAAGTCGAGTCAGCAGCCATTCAGTGTCCACTCTGCTTCACAGGCTGGCCATGTGCTGCCATTGGAGGTCAGATACCATGATCCTCGTAGCATTATGTATTACTGCTTTTCATCAGGGAAGTCATAAGCTATGGTGGTGTTTGTGAATTTGGAAGTCCATAGGCTTGTCAGGATTCATCCTTCATGATTCTCAAGTTCTATTGCCTACAAAATTTACATATCAGAAGTGCAGACCATGCAATCTTATATGCGGTATTCCAACTATCCAGCCTCTCTGGAAGCTGTCAAATTGGAACATTAGCCAACCATGAATTTTCACTGCTGCAGAGAAGAGATCATAGGTTATACAATAATTTTATGGGGTCTTCCTGTTTGACAGAAAAGAAAAAAAAATGGGCCTGGATTCAGATAGTTTGATGTGAGGAAGAATGAAGGGGCTAGATGAGGGGACGGGTGGCATAGAGCTAGATCAGGAAAGGGCAGAGGCTGGTTGGCAGTGGGGAAAAATACGTTCCACCCAGGCTTGTGTTTTCACAGTGACTCCATATTTCACAGGAAAGGTCAACCTTTAAGACTGCAAGAGGAAGGCTTCTACTGCAGTCACTCAGAAAAACAATAGTAGCTTAGGTCTGGAAGGAGAAGAAGCTTTAGAGAACTTCCTTGGTTACTAGTCGTGTCAGGAAACAGAAGTGGTTGGAAGGGCATGGTGTGTACGGAAGGAAGTGAGCCACTGCCTTTCTCTGAAGGCCGCAGCGATCTTCTGCCTGTGTTTTGGTAGCTATTTTTAGAATGGTTGCTTTACTCTTATCTCAACCTGAGATTCTAACATGATGTTGAAATTGTCAATACCCTGATTGGCACTTTGACTCTGGAAGAATCAGACTGTATAACACATTTTGGGATTTGTTGTCAGAGCAGATGACCACCATCTGTACTTAAGCTGCCCCAAGATTTAGCTTAGCTTGGAGCCAAGTAAAGACAAAGTTCTGACTTAACCAAGTGTAGACTGACTGTTGAGTGTCCCTGCACTATATAGACAAATAAGCAGTAGACCTAGAATTAGATAACTCAAATTTAAAACCAGTTTTGTCTTCACTGGGTAAGTCGTATTCATTACCCCATCCATACCTCAATTCTTTCATCTGAAAATAAGGCCTGCCTTTAGAATTTTTGGAGATGAGATCATGTATATGAAAGTGTTTTCTATAAACTCTAAGCACTTTTAAAACTACGAGTATATTACTATATCTTGAGACTTACAGAAAAGGGAGTTGAAAATAAGTTTTTGTGCTCAGGAAGCCTGCTTCACTTGGAAGATGTGCTTATGTGGAAGAGGGTATGGCAGCGGCTTCTCCAAATTCCAGTGTCTCATTTCAGATCTTCGGGCGAAATCAGCCCAGATACAGTCACCTTAGGGCCAAAGGACTAACCTGTAAGAGTTGAATTAATTCTCACATGTCCCAAATGTGTACAGTGATGTAAAAATATGTGGTTTGCCTTTTGAACCCTTTCTTTTAAGTGTGGTATGGGATACCAGTTTTCAATAAGGAGTGATTGCAGCATCCGTGTCCAGGGCTAACAAAAGAACTGTGCAGAGAACGCACCACGCTGCTATTTGGCATGAAGTCTTACGAGAGTATGACCTCTGTTTCATTTGGGAAAGGAAGTCATCAACAGGCAGAAAAACTGGCATGCTGCTGGGAGTCATACTTATATAACTATTTCTTGCTCTACTGAAGTGATATGGAGATAATGGAGTTAAGTTTGAACTCTGAGTGTGCTTGTATATTGAATGAGCCAGCCTATAAAATAGCTTGAGTTTCTCTATGCCTATTATAAACGTTTCATTGAAAAGCATAACATGCTTTCTAATAGGTGAGCGTGTTTCCATAGTAAATCAGACTGTTAACCTAATGTTTGCAGGCAGAACGTTTGACTATGTTTATATGACCTACCTCATTTCGTGCTGTCTGTAAATATTAGGAGCATATGAAGGCTGAAATGAACCTTCATTTCTCCATCATCAACCAATGTGGGTGGTCAAAAGGTATATACTCTTAATGCTCTTGCTAATAAAAGTGAAAGGGACCATATCTGTCACTTGGAAAATGTACTCTGGGTTACCCAGTTAGAACTAGTAGTTGTTTAGTCTAGCCAGTTGTAATTTCTGATGCCTGAGAGTTCCTATATTTAGTGACAAAATAAATTCTATAAAACTGTATTCTTTATTGTTTTAAACTTAACTGTTGATTTTTAAAATTATTTATAACCTTGGATATAGCTTAAGGTTCTATATCCTAAACCTTTACCCACAAATTTTTATACCATAGAATTCTTCTGGCTAGTTATGCTTACTAAGAGGTTTGTGACCTTTTGAAACTAGCTGCTTGCACTTGGCATTTAGTTGCTGCAGACTAACTGCCCAGAAAGGTCAGGCTTCAGCCTTGGACTTAATATCAACTCCCCATCTCATCTTCCAGGAACTCAATGTGCAGACACCATCTGAGATAATACTAACACCTAAAATTTCAGCTCAGTTTCCCCAACCACCTTGCCCTGTAAAAGTCAGGAAATATGAAAGTTTAAGTTCTTCTAGTCATAGTAACCCCCTCGTACTAGGCTGTCACGTTTCGCATGATCTGTCACAACTAAAGATGTCCTCGAGTTTGTATCCAGCGCACACACTGCGTGTTCCCCAAATGGCAGATGTTAGTTGGGTTGGTGAATTAAGGCTTTGGAAATATTTGCCCTTGCTTTCTTCCTCTCCTTTCTTAGGCAGGTTATTTTAAGCTAACTTCTCTCACTGTAAAGTACTTGTATCTCACACAATTCTTATAGTATGACGTGAGATAAGTAAAAGTGTTTTTCTTTATGAACACTAAGCATCTCCAAAAATAAAATTATATCTTCAGGTGTATTCAAGTTAGGAGTATTAATGTACTTTGAGAATGGGTGGTTAGATGTATAGTAGCTTGTTTTGTTCATTTTTATTTTAATGTTTATTCATGTTTTGTACCTAGCCATTTTTAAGAGAATAATTACTGTTTTCTACCTTCTGCTGCCAAGTCCAGGGGAATGTGGTCTGGGCTGTGGAGTCAGCAGCATTGCATCATTACAGTAGAGGCTTTGTGACATTCAGTGGTTTGAGATCAAGCAGATCTCTAAATTCCTTGAGGTTTTCGTGAGAAGAGGCATTAGCAATATGGAGAGCTTATTTTTAAAATACCAGTAAAATTTCCTTGCCCTATTCCACCTTTCTATCTTGTTGTGCATATTTCTGTAGTTTAGCTGATATCTTCTTTGCTCCCTCTTTTTACGTTGTTCTCTATTTGGCATTATTTAAAACGTGGTTTGCAAGATCAGAGCCAGGTGGCTCTTAGCGGCCCTTCCAAAAAGGTGCACACATGTGTGAATACACATGTGAACATACACAGACATGCTTACACACAGCTCCTAAGGACTTTGTAGTCTACAGAAATGAGAACTATGTGAAGAATGTGTATTGAGCTTTTCATAAGGCTTACCTTATTTAACTTGAACTATTTTTAATTAGATTATATCCACCTAGTTTTCTTAGTGTTGCACTAGTCTTTGTGAAATGATTTTGTACTAGGTGGTAGAGAGGTTTTGTTTTTGTTTTGTTTTGTTTTAGTTTGCTTTTTTTTTTAATTTCTGTTTTAATTTTTTTTTATTTATTCATTTTAGAGAGGAGAGGGAGAGACAAAGAGAGAGAGAGGAGAGACAGAGAGAGAGAAGGGGGGGAGGAGCTGGAAGCATCAACTCCCATATGTGCCTTGACCAGGCAAGCCCAGGGTTTCGAACCTGCGACCTCAGCATTTCCAGGTCGACACTTTATCCACTGTGCCACCACAGGTCAGGCCTAGTTTGCTTTTAAAATAACTTTATCTCACAGTATAAAAAGTAAGGTACAGCCCTGGCCAGTTGGCTCAGCGGTAGAGCGTCGGCCTAGCGTGCGGAGGACCCGGGTTCGATTCCGGCCAGGGCACATAGGAGAAGCGCCCATTTGCTTCTCCACCCCTCCGCCGCGCCTTCCTCTCTGTCTCTCTCTTCCCCTCCCGCAGCCAAGGCTCCATTGGAGCAAAGATGGCCCGGGCGCTGGGGATGGCTCCTTGGCCTCTGCCTCAGGCGCTAGAGTGGCTCTGGTCGCAACATGGCAACCCCCAGGATGGGCAGAGCATCGCCCCCTGGTGGGCAGAGCGTCGCCCCATGGTGGGCGTGCCGGGTGGATCCCGGTCGGGCGCATGCGGGAGTCTGTCTGACTGTCTCTCCCCATTTCCAGCTTCAGAAAAATGCAAAAAAAAAAAAAAAAAAAAAGTAAGGTACAAATAACCTAAATGAAAAATGGTCAGAGGATATGAATAAATATCTTTCCAAAGAAGACATATAAGTTGCTAATAGGTACATAAAAAGTGTTCAGCATCGCTAATTATTAGGGAAACACAAATCAGAACCACAATGAGTTACCACCTTACACCTGTTAGAATGGCTATTATCAATAATACAATTAACAACAAGTGCTGGTGAGGATGTGGAGAAAAGGGAACCCTTGCGAGCTGTTGGTGAGACTGTAAATCAGTGTAGCCATTATAGAACACAATATAGAGGTTCCTCAAAAAATTTTAAGTAGAACTACCATATGACCTAGCAATTTCACTTTCAGGGTGTTTATCCAAAGAATATGAAATACTAATGTTAAAAAAAATATATGCAGCCCTATATTTATTGCAGCATTATCTGCAATAGCCCAAGACTTGGAAGCAACCCAAGTGCCCATTAGTAGATGAGAGGATAAAGAAGATGTGGCATTTATACACAATGCAGTGTTACTCAGCAATAAGAAAGAATGAAGTCTAGCCCTGGCCGGTTGGCTCAGCGGTAGAGCGTCGGCCTAGCGTGCGGAGGACCCGGGTTCGATTCCCGGCCAGGGCACACAGGAGAAGCGCCCATTTGCTTCTCCACCCCTCTGCCGCGCTTTCCTCTCTGTCTCTCTCTTCCCCTCCCGCAGCCAAGGCTCCATTGGAGCAAAGATGGCCCGGGCGCTGGGGATGGCTCCTCGGCCTCTGCCCCAGGCGCTAGAGTGGCTCTG
The DNA here is from genome assembly GCF_036850995.1 of Saccopteryx leptura. Classification (NCBI taxonomy): domain Eukaryota; kingdom Metazoa; phylum Chordata; class Mammalia; order Chiroptera; family Emballonuridae; genus Saccopteryx; species Saccopteryx leptura. The sequence goes on from NC_089505.1 coordinate 174,713,913, forward strand.
GTCGCAATATGGCGACGCCCAGGATGGGCAGAGCATCGCCCCCTGGTGGGCAGAGCGCCGCCCCATGGTGGGCGTGCCGGGTGGATCCCGGTCGGGCGCATGCGGGAGTCTGTCTGACTGTCTCTCCCTGTTTCCAGCTTCAGAAAAATGAAAAAAAAAAAAAAAAAAAAAAAAAAAAAAAAAAAAAAAAAAAGAAAGAATGAAGTCTTGCCACTTGGGAAAACATCGATGGACCTATAGTGTATTATGCTAAGTGAAATAAGAGAGAGACAAATACCACATGATTTTACTCATGTGGAATCTAAAAGACAAATAAAATAAAAAACTAATTCATAGATACAGAGAACAGATTGGTGGTTACCAGATAGCAATGGGATGGGATAGGGGAGGGGGTCAGTTATATGATGGATGATAACTAGATTTTTGGAGGGTGATCACTTTATAATGCATACAGATGTCAAATTATAATATACACTTGAAACTCATAATAAAAATAATTTTAAAAGGAAAGAAAAAATATATACACATCCCTCTTTTTTTGAAATGTTGACTTTATAGGAAATATAAAAGCTGGGGAATCACTGATGTAAATGTGCATTAGTTTTATGTGTTTAATGCTGTGTGCTGATAGGAAGTCCTACTATTGTCTGTGTGAATGAAGTCTGTTCCTTCCTGCTTGGGTAAGAGACTCAGAGTCAGTGTGCTAGCTAGAGGGGCCGGACAGGACCTAGAGTTCCTGGACTGACTTTGCCCAGGAGGAAGCAGCTCTCTGAGCCAAGCTCACCTTCCAGTGCCTGGGGCCAGATAGAACACTTCCCCCATTTGCTATTTTGTTGTTGTTGGTTTTTACCCATTCCTTTCTGAGGACAAAAAAAATTGAAGGGTGCTTGCCTTTCTGTTTTTTCTCCTTTGCTTTCATGTACACATGTACATGTGCATACACACATATGTTCATGCTCTGTTGAGGGGAAGGTGAAGCTTCCTGGACGCTGTGGCTTTGCACTCAGTACGGCTGGTTGAGGGCAAGCCCAGCTGCCATTCCGGGTGCTTGGCTACACCTTTGGGCTTTTGCTCATGAAAGTGGAGTCCTCAGCAGGACAGGACTGCCTCATACCCCACAGCAAGAATCACAACAGTCAAGTCTTGCTATCTTGAAGTATGAAGAAATTATTCAGCTTCAAAAAAATGAACCCTAAGTGGTGTAGCTTTGTGAAATCCATCCACCATCCTTTCTGTGAGCTCCCTGAAGGTCAGAAAAACCTGGCAGGCTCTTGTTTTGGCCTCTGTGGGGAAAGAGAGGGGTTGGGGATGCACCGGTCCACTAAGAGGCCTAGCACAAACTGAGGAGGAAGAAGACGACGGAGGCCCGGCAGTGGCAGCGGCCCAGCGGTTTGCTGAGCCCCCCCCCGTGGAGGACATCTCTTGGTAAAGTGCCCTTGTGTCCAGGCCAGGGTGTTCCCTCTGGGTCAACAGCAGGCAGCTTTGGGTGTAACACCTGTGGGTTGGGCTTGCCTTTTGGTTAGCACAGCTGGCTATGCAGGGACAGAACGTCTTCCCCAGGCTTTCCTATGGAAGGTACAGTGAAGAGCAGGAGGGAACCTGTGAAACAGCCTGTGGTGGGACGAGGCTTCAGGCTGGGCTTCTGCTTCCCATCGAGGGGTTGAGCAATATCAGCACCAGAGTCGTGGGTATTTCCCACTGTGGAGGAGGGAGATTAATGACCAGGGCTGCGCTTATGTCATGAGCTTCCCTGGAAATAACCCCCCACTCCTGCAACACACCAAAGCAGTAGTTAGCACGCTTGCCTCCGGCTTTTCTTGGAAAAGGCATTTCTAGGAATGTCTGCTAGGCTTGGCCTCCTGCCTAATGTGTTCATGAGTCAAGTTTTATGCAGGGCTCTGAGCGGCACCATAATGATGCTTCCTCAGCATCATTGTGCTCCCAGGCCAGGGCTGTGGGCGGCCCTTGCACAGGTGCCCGGGGGCTCTGCCGTGCTGCTCGGAGCTGTACATGGCTCTCCCCTGGACTTAACCCTTGAAGCAGACAGAGCTGAAAGAATAAGGTCTAGTGGGGGCAGGGTTGGACACTTCCTCAGCTCCTTGGCCCCTTCCCATACCTTGTCTGGGCTCTGGTAAGCCTGAAGGTTGCCCTACTGACCACACGCACACACCCTTCACACTCTCCTTCTGAGCTATGACAAGGCTGACTCGTGAACCCAGGTATACCTCACAATATTTAAGACCTGGGTTCCATTGTGCATGTAGTTTGGGCCATGCAGGTGTAAAAATCGGACATAAGAAGGTGTTCCCATTCTGAAATTTTCAGAAAAAGGATTCATTTGTCATCTTTGCAAGATCTTGGAGACACCAAAGCACTGACCATGTTCCCTGAGACACCGAGGCTTGCTGCCTGCTGGAGCACTGATAACTTTATATTCTGGGAGGCCTCACCGAGTTATGAGGCAGTCTGTGCTTTATTCAGTTATTGAAGCAATTGTCATTTATTCCTAGGTTTGCTTTTCTTTTTCTGGTAGCTTGCTCCTTCCTGCCTGTCTTGTCTAAGATGCAGCTCTCCCACAGAGGACAGGCGGGAGCCTGGGCCACGGCATGAAGAGGCTTCTCCAGAGCCCTTGGATGACCCGGTGTGGTGGCTCATGGGCAAAGATGTGCACCCTCCCGCTGTAGCGCTCAGTGGCTACCCTTCAGCTGGGGGTGTCCTGGGTTCTAGGCCACCCGCCCATCTGGGCCCTGGGTCCACCGTCAGACCCAGCTCCCCTGGCCTGCCTGCCCTGCAGTAGCCTACAGAGGAGTGCAGCTTGCACCACACAGACTGTGAGGCAGAGTGCGGGCGGGCAGAAGAACTGGCTCAGTGTTTGTAAAACTTTTGAATTAGTTGTTGATGTTAGGAAGGTTGTATTTGGCTGTAAGTAACAATATATGATTAAGAGTGTTTTAAGTTATAAAGGCTTTTATTTAACACCTGACCAGGAAGCCTGGGTGGAGGTGGGTGCTCCCAGGCCTGGGCAGCAGCTCTCTGGTGTCACCTTTCCGTCCTGTTGCCCTTCCCCCTGGGGCCTCTATGGTGACAGGTGTCTGGCACAGCTCTACGCAGGTGCTCCCTCCCAGTGCCCTGGCGGGAAGCCTGGGGAAGAGATAGGTAGCTTTCCTTTCATCGGGAAGGGAAATTTTTTCAGAAGTCCCCACTGCAAGCTTTTTTTATATATATACTTCTCTGTGGCCAGCACTGGAGAGAAGACGGGATGTTCGGAGGGACTGGGCACTTTGCTGCTCCAGATAAAATCAGTACAACTGAAGATTTCCTTCCACAGTTCCAGTACTTCAGAATCAGAAGAGTTTACTACAGCCTGGACTGGGTTTTGCTTGAGAGACGGGAAACTGAGCTCTGAGCCTTCACCCCTGCCTGCTGAGCCTTGCCTTTGGACTGGGTTCCTACAGTCTCATTGCCCCTGTGCCCACACCCCTCCACATAGTCTCACTGCCTGGCTTCCATGGGTTTCCACTCCACACCCTGCTCTGAGGATTCTCTCAGTACTAACACACCAGATTTCAGGATTACAACAGGAATCTTTTTCGACCTGCTTTATACCAACCCCAGTCTCTGGGTATAGAGTTGTAATCAGTCAATATGTACATTTATATCTGGAAGCGTTTGTCCCTGGGAAATTTCATAGAAGCATGTCTTGTGATGCTCTCATCATCAGAAACTTGAGGTGAGAGTCTGAAGTCCTTCAGTTGGACCTCTCGGACTTGACATGCATAGTAGCGTCATGCTGCATGTTTGGTTATGGAACGTGTGTGCCTGCATCCACACTCACAGCTTCTCTATGGCCTGCCTGCCCTCGTCCATCTGGGCACCTGCACTTGGGTCACCAAGTTTCCTCTTCAGTTGGTACCTGGCGGAGTTTATTATGCCACACGTAAATTTTCATTCTTAATAAATTCATTTGCCTTGTCATCCTCCATGAGACAGTAGACCTAGTTTGTGTGGTTGGGAGCTACCTCTTCTTCATCTCTGAGTCGATTGCAGCTTAGCAGGGTTCCTGGTAAGTAGTCAGTACTCCGTTAGCGCTTACAGGGAGATGAATTTAGTCCAGGGACAACTTGAGATGTTTTGCTGTGTTAGAAGCCTCTCAGAGGTAGAGGATCTGAAAAGCATTTAGTAACTCCATAGGTGCTCTCAGAGTAAATATGCTTAGCCCACCAGCCAGTGCAGAACCTGCTGGGAGGTGGCACACACATGCAGAATGAACAAGTGGCAGGAGGCAGGGTGGTGACAAAGCTCAGGGTCAGGAGAAGTAAGGGTTGTGGCTTCATCATCATGGATGACTTTAGAGTCTATAAAGCATATTAGCATGTAAACCATTATTCCCATTTTATAAGCCAAGTGACTTCCCCAGGTGCCACAGCCACTAAGCTCCTGAGCAGGTATTGGAGCTACAATTACCGTTTCCACGTGGCTCTTCAACTACACCAGACAGGACCTAGCAAAGCCAAGGGAGGCCAGTGTGGGAGAGTATCATTGGGTTTCTCAGACTGTCAGAAGTCCTAGTTTTTTTTTTGTTTTTTTTTGTATTTTTCTGAAGCTGGAAACGGGGAGAGACAGTCAGACAGACTCCCGCATGCGCCCAACCGGGATCCACCCAGCACGCCCACCAGGGGCGACGCTCTGCCCACCAGGGGGCGATGCTCTGCCGCGACCGGAGCCATCCCCAGCGCCCGGGCCATCTCTGCTCCAATGGAGCCTTGGCTGCAGGAGGGGAAGAGAGAGACAGAGAGGAAGGAGGGGGGTGGGGGTGGAGAAGCAAATGGGCACTTCTCCTATGTGCCCTTGCCGGGAATCGAACCCAGGTCCACCGCACGCCAGGCCTACGCTCTACCGCTGAGCCAACCGGCCAGGGCCAGAAGTCCTAGCTCTTAGGACTTGGGATGCCTGCACGATGTGGGCACCTCCCTCACCAGAGCATAAGGGTCCAGACTGGCCCCGGAGCTGGGCAGAAACCACCCCACCGTACTCAGTGGTACCTGGGTATTTCAGAAATCCCTTGTAGAGAAATTCTGAAAAGCCCAGAAGATGGGAAGCCCTCCCCAGGCCTTGGTGTCGAGTGTGATGGACTCTAAAGCCAAGGCGGCTCCTGCCCATCCAGTGTAACCTGTGGCAGTGTGGGGGCTCTGAGACCTTTGTAGCAAACCTCAGCTGGGTTTTTCTTCTCATCATGTGTTGAGTAGACAAATGTCACTTCTCTCTTTTTTTCTCCCCTCAGGACAAGACATTTCAGAGAAAGTATTAAGTTCATTCACGAGTGCCGCCTCCAGGGAGAGGGCTGTCTTGTGCACTGGTATGTACGCCCCTCGCCTAGTGACAACGTAGCATGTTCTGCTCGGCCTGGGTCCCCGTCAGCTGTTTGTCTCTGTGTGGTCAGTCGTTTCATGTCCTAACAGTTTTCTCTACCCTCTAAATCTCACACACACACATCCCAGCTGACCTTTCCCGTTTGTTAGACATTGTTTGCTCTTCTGGAAAGACAACCCTAACATTTCATTTTAACTTAGGATTTTCATTTTCACAGTTAGGGTTTCTGTAGGAACTGTCAAGGCTACTGGACAACAGAAACTCCTTTTTGAACCTACTTCTAACATTCCGTTAGAACAGCCCCTTCCAGAGAGTCCATATTTTGTAGGCTCACTCCTGAAATTTCAGTGGTCTTTCAGAACACTGTTTTTTCTGAAGAGTTTTGATTGCGTATGTGGATCTTTAGCATTGCATCACTGTAACACCAGAATGACTGTTTCTTCTTTATTTGTAGGTTGGGGCTTTGAGTTTGGCTTACTACTTTGCTTTGAAAGGATCTGAATAGACTCTTAGAATTAAATAGTTATATACATTTATCTACCTGAATTCACCTTTACATACATACATACACCTTTATGTATGTATGTATATGTATATATGCATATGTATATATACACATTGTGCAGAGAAAGATGTTATAACACACATACCCCAAGGAAAGCATACATAAAGCTCTTAGTACTGAACCTGGCATGTGGTGAGCTCTCTGTGCATGTTGCCTCTTGTTTTATTATCTCTAGTATTCGTTCTGATTGCATAACTAATTTGTGTAGGGAATCAGCAGCCAACATTCTAGAACAAGAGAGCTCTGCTGTCAAAGTGTAGACTGAACATGTCTCCTCACTATCTTGAATGAGGCTTCATGTTATTTAGCAACTTTTTGTGTTCCCCCAAAGAAGTTGCTATAGCCGTGAAAGCTCTTTGGAAAATGCACAGTGGTGTCCCCTGGGGAGTGTTGCTGCTACGGTTGGTGGCGGTCCTGCCATGACAGAGGGGAGCCATTGCACGGTGTCCAGAGGAGTCACTCATGAAAACTTAATATGTTCTAAGGGCCAGTAACTCATACTGAATGTGGGAGCACAGTTTGACTGCTTTAAAAAGGGTATATCCTTCAGTTTAGTGTGATTTTTCATTTTACTTTTCAAAAGAGTAGAATACATTATAAATACAAATGGTAGGTTTTGTAACATCATTTATATTTGCTTTAAAGCACTTGAGGTGGGGGGAATACAGTTGCAGCCATTTAAAGGGGCATCTTGAGCTCCTGTACCTGCTGAGAGTCTCCAGGGTTGCAGCTCAAGTGGATATATTTTTTAAAAGCTCTCGTTTTGATATAAAAAGCCTTAGGGAAGAGCTGCCACTTGAAAGTGGTTTATTAGTATTACTACTACTATATTATTATTATTTATATTTAACTGTGCGTGGGTCTGATATTCTAGGAACTTGTATTTTGTACTGTTGTGTAAATCTGAAGATAGGCTTTTCTCAAAATGAGAAATGTACTGAACTTCCCCATCCTAAACCGTTGCTAGAACACTCTAAGTCTGACACAGCACAGCCTTTCTGCGACTTCCTAACTTTGCATATGCATTTAAAATTGGTCCCTTACTCAGCCTGCTAGAGATGCTTAACCGTCACCTCCGGCAGAGCGCACACCTTGACTGAGTTTCAGAGCACATGTGGAGCATGCCCTCTGTGATGCTCTGCTTAGTCATGTCATGGAGATCACAAATTATTTGGTAAGGCATTTGTATTTAATGGCTTTTTGTTTGTTTGTTTGTTTGTTTCTAGCAAGATAGAGGAAGAAAGAAAGAAAGAGAGAGAGAGAGAGAGATGAGGAGCATCAGCTTCTAGCTATGGTACCTTAGTTGTTCATGGATTGCTTCTCATATGTGGGGGGCTTTAGCCAAGCCAGTGCCCCCTTGCTCAAGCCAGTGACCTTGGGCTTCAAGCCAATGACCATAGGGTCATTTCTGTGGTCCTGTGCTCAAGCCAGCAACCCCCCAGTCAAGCCAGCAACCTCGTGCTCAAGCCAGGTGAGCCCACGTTCAAGCCAGCAACCTCGGGGTTTAAAACCTGGATCCTCAGCATCCCAAGTTGACGCTTTATCCACTATGCCACCACCTGGTCAAACTTTGATGGGTTTTTTAAATTATAGATTTAGCCCTCACATATTTAAGAAAGCCCACTTCAAAAAAAATGTAAAGGCTTCTAAACTGCTACAGGTTATAAATGGATATCTTGTACATATGCCAGACCTCTCAAGTTTCTTTGATGTGCTCTACTTATTCTATCTGTGTGGAAAAATGGAAGATCTCTGAAGAGGGACTCAGGAGAGAGAAAGCCAAAACACTAAAGTGTCTGGAGTCACAGCCAGCAGATCTATAAAAAATCTATAAAAAATGAGGCTAACACAGATAAACAATGCCTGAGAGTCTAGTGTAAGAGAGAGAAGCTTGTGTGTTTCTGCATAATTTCCAGGTAACATACTGGTTTGTTGTCTACTCATAATCCAAGGTAGGGAAACTTTCTAAAATGAGGTCCCCAGAATTCCTTGCTATAGATGGATTAGAAGCTAGCCAGGGGTCTCAAACTCGCGGCCCGCGGGCCGCACAAAATTATTTTGAACTTCGTGGATTAGTCTGCGTGCCGCACAAAATTATTTTGAACTTCGTGGATTAGTCTGCGGGCCGCACAAAATTGTTCGGCGGGCCGCATGCGGTCCGCGGGCCGCGAGTTTGAGACCCCTGAGCTAGACTGTGAATGCTAAAGCTTCCTTGCCCATGTGGCATTCTCTTGGACCTACAGCCTGGCCGGTGTCTCCAGGAGTGTGACTCTGGTGATCGCATACATCATGACCGTCACTGACTTTGGCTGGGAAGATGCCCTGCACACTGTGCGTGCGGGGAGGTCCTGTGCCAACCCCAACCTGGGTTTCCAGAGACAACTCCAGGAGTTTGAGAAGCATGAAGTCCAGCAGGTAACCACGGTCAGAGGACTTTGGTGATCTAGGCAGCAGGCCCTGGGAAGATGCCTCAGTCTTTCTGTACACCCCTAGAAGCATGGAAGTTGAAGTCAGGGAGGCTCACAGAGGCCATCTGGTCCAGGGACACCTCACCTGCATCACACATTGAAGTCACCAGCTGCAGGCACAGGGTATTGTCCTGTTCCTTCTTTAGGCCCCATGTTAGCTCGTTTCTCTCTCTTTGGATCAAGTGCCATTTTCTTGGTTTGCCTTACTTCTATGTCCTCTGGACACAACCTTGAAGGAGCAGTAACTTCTCCTTGATTAGTGTCTTGATTGACACTAGTAGGTAACCACAGGTCTATGATTGCCCAATGCCCATTTATTTCCCAGTTTAGATGTGGCAAAATTTGTACCGTTAAATAATACCTAAAAGTCTGTGTGGATGCAGGTATGCATATGTGACATTCTGGTTTTCTTTTCAACCTCTTCAGTATCGACAGTGGCTAAAGGAGGAGTATGGAGAGAGCCCTTTGAGGGATGCAGAAGAAGCCAAAAGTATTCTGGGTAAATATAAAGAGCAAAGGCATATGGAGCCCCTGCCTGGTGCGTGGAGGGGGAGCAGCTTTCGGGCCCTGTCTCCTCTGGCCTACAGCAACTATACTACGGAAACCTAACACTGCTACCTGGGCCTGCCTTTCTGCCAGGCGCCCTCCTCTGCTGATTGCCGCCTCACCTAGGAGAACAGGAAGGGAGAGTGGTAAAGAAGGTAGACTCAGGCCTGTCCCCAGGACCTCCCTCAGACCTGCCTCAGGCCCCGCCCCTCTGCCTGCTCCTGTCTCCCCAAAACCTGCTGTACTGTCTCACACCTTTGCACGGGTCAGTGTGCGTGTGTGAGAACAGTGCTGGAGCAGGCACAAAGTCCACGCTGCTGGGATTGGTATCGCCACCTGTCCCTTTGTCCAAGAGTCCGAATGGAAGGCTTTAAAGTCAACATCTGCAGTGCTGCTGGGCGGGAAGCAGCCTGTGCCCGTGAGCGCACACTGAGAACCCAGGGGGCGGGGCAGCTGAGAGCAACAGCCTCCCTGGATCCCAGGGTGGGCAAGGCAGGGCTGCAGGTGGCCAGAGTTCCTCCTGAGGGTCATTCCAGGGGCCTCGGGAGGTGATGTAGGTTGGTGCTTTGAGCATTCCCGAGAGCTTAATGAAGGTGCCCAGGCCCTGGCTTCCAGCTGCCTCCAGTCAAGGCCTCCTCTTCAGCCCATTGTGTTCTCAAGTTCTACTTGGTGTTTATTTTCAGTGCACAGACTGCATCTTAGTTCCACGTCGAGTACACCAAGTCAGCCAGCACTGTGTGCCCACAGCGCCCTTCCTTTCTCTTCCTATTCAGCTTCCCTGACCCCAGCCTCTCGCTGTTCTCATGCTGCAAGAGGCTTCTTCAGAAGGTTTGCATGCACCATTAGGGATTGGAATGAGAACATTTGTTAAGCACTGTAGTGGTTTGCATTTGAACATACGTTTTAAAAAGTCTGAGCACTTTTGTGTACGCTGTGGATTTGATAGTTGATCTCAGCTACCTCATTAAATGTTTTTTGAAAAGGTGTTTTTCTTTATTCCAGTCAACTCTGCCTGATAGTTGAAAATGTTCAACCTCGATTGCTTTTGAAGCCAAAGGGGAAGCATCAATACCACTGAGCTACTTAAAGTTTCTGATTTGGGCTCCAGTAGTGCTTTCTGGAGGGTAAAATTCCACATTCAGGCCGAGGCAAGCAGGCCAGAGAGCACCTACTGTTTGCAGCTTGGGCAGCAGCGCCCTGGCATGTTGCGTGAGCAATTCTGTGGTTCAGTCCTTTATACCAACATAGATTGTTTAAGCACACAGAGCCACAAGCATGAAAAAAATAACCTGGCTTCTCCCTAAAAAGATGTTGCAATCTCTTTCTCTGATTCTACCACAAAAAGAGCCCCTGAATAAGAACAGCAGTTTCCCCATGGAGTTAGAGGGTGTGTCACAGGTGAGCTCTACGGAGACCTGGAGAATGAAGTTACCTGAGTCTCCACACTTGTACAGGCCCTAGATATACAATGAGGAAGGGAAATGTGGCCACAGAATTATCCATCTCCAGATGAAACAACTTGCCTATAAAGTACATTTTTTTTCTTAAACCAAAAAGAAATGTAAGTATATATGTTAACTGAAAAAGTATTGAGGATATCCGCTGGAATGTTTAAATATTTGTGCACTTGTGAATATCTAAATATGTTTCTGTAGGTCTCGAAATGTTGCATTACTATTTGTTGTCAGTAACGCTTTTTCTCCCCAGCCACACCTCCAGGAATTCTGAAGTACTGGGCCTTTCTCAGAAGACTGTAATGCACCTGAAGTTTCTGAAATGTTGCAAAGCCACAGAGTTTTGTCTGGTGCTTCCAAAAAAGTAAAGCAACCTAGAGTTTATTTTTAAATATCTAGAGTGATTTGTAAACTTGTTTGTTCTTTGTTTTAAACCGAATACTCCTGTAATGGTGTTGTTCTATGTTGGGAACTAAGGGTACTCTTTAGCAGAGATACATTTTTACCTTAATTTCACTGCTATGGCTGTTCCTTTACCTCAACTCTGTCTGTGAATCAATCTCAGCAGCTGCGGTGGTGTTGGGTGACTGTCAGTGATCCTGACTGCTTCTCATGATGACTGTGCTGCACAAACCCTGCTCACGTGTTCTTAAACTTCCCATCTCAGGATAGCTCTCTGTATGTGTTTTATCCATGGGGTGTGTTCTCCGTGGTGGCATTTACCAACAGCTGCACACTTTTGTTAATAAAAGCAACTTAGCCACATTTAACATTTAACATCATGTGCAGTGCATTCTTCCTGAGTCGTGGGTGTCACACGTGTTTCTGCCTTGCGGGTCACTAAGCAAGGTCGGAGCCCGGGCCTCTGGCTGTCCTGCCGGTCTTGTTGTAGCGGCTGTTTTCCTCCCAGAGGTGGTGCAGCAGATGAGAGAGATGGTGGTCCTCCACATGAGCAGACAGAAGCGGGTGTGGGAGCTGTGTGTCCTGCCCAGTGTGGGGACTGAGTGTCGGCTCCCTGGGGACGACTGAGCTCACTGGAGGGAAGCAGCCCGCACTCTGTGGACATTTGCTGCATATTGTTGAATGCAGTTCTTCTAATTCCATATTCAGCTTTCGATTTGAAAAAAATGGCTCAAAAAGCAATTTAAGTCAACTTTGTACATTTTCCTTGTCTAAATCTGGGGGATTAGGGGGAGAATGATAAGTTTGGCTTGAATTGAAGGCAAGTATCCCTGGGCCCTTTGTAGGTGGCAGGCTGGCCACAGGCTCTGAGTTTCTGTTTCTGGAGCCTGGAAACTCCTGGCAAGGGGCTTGGGGAGAGCTGGGGGACAGCTAGGAGCTGAGTTGGGTGTTCTGGCAGCAGCCTCTGATGGTGTGACAAGACGTGGCACTGATCAGTTTGGGGCATTATAATGTTATGAATCAACAGGCTTGCCTGGGTGGAGCATAGGTACCTCTGGGCACTCCCATGTGCCCAACCTAGAAGCCCAAGACATGTCTGTTAAAATAGTCTTGACCACACTTAGGTGTTGCAGGCACAGACACCTTCTCTGTCCATGGCCAGACCAGGTGTTTGGGTCATGTTTCAGGTGGGTTACAGTGAACTGGTCCAGGGCATGGTTTGTCCAATGAGGAAGTCATGGCCTGGGGAAGTTTTCTTAGGCTATTTTTTCTGTGATTTATTTTTTCACAGAGATCCTTTCTAGTGTGGAACTCAGACTTGCAGCCTATAGTGGAGGAGACTTCACCAAGCCAGCTGCACTCACTTCCACTTCATTCAGCTGTTTGTCCATCCACCTGTACTCACTGCACGCTCATCACAGTTGGATGGCATTCATACAGGATGCACAGACACACTCCTGAGTCCCAGAAAGGCTCGATGGGTTGGCAGTTAGGAAGACTGGCCATTACAGAGCAGGTCATGAGGACTGGATAGGTACTGGAGCGTTGTGTGGAGAAGGGAATGGAGAAACACCATTCCGGTTCTGGGGCGAGGGAGGTGGTGCTCAGGAAGGCATCTCAGAAAAAGTGATACCTAATGTGAGACCTGAAGCCCAAGTGCTGGAATTCGCTGGGCTGAGTGGGAGGACAGGGGAGTCCAGGCAGAGCCCCAGCACTTGTTAGCCTTGTGGAGTGTGAGAGTACAGTGTGACTAGAGCTGTAGCTCTATGGGAAGCCATGGCGAGTGGTGCTGACAGAGCAGCTGGCACAGGTAAGGCCTGAGCGGCAGGCTGTTGTTATCACAGTAAGCCTTTGATGTGTGCTTACCCCACAGTCTATAGCCCGTGGGGCTGACCCAGGTCAGAGGTCAGGTGCTCCTCTAGCTCCCTGCAGGTCTCATTCCCAAGTTTGGAGCCTTGTAAGAATGGATGCCATTCTGTAGACATTGTGTATGGCGATTGAGGGAAGACGGGGAGGATGAGAGGGGAGTGGTCACTGAATGTGTTCAGCAAGCGGACTCCATGACTGGTGGGTGGGTGGGTGGGTGGGAATGGGAGTGTCCAAGGTGGCGGGGGCAGTCAGGAGGCAGCTGTTACAAGCATCCAGATGATAGTGGATGGCACCCTGAACAGGGTCATGTGGAGATGAAGAGGAACCAAGGAGGGAAATGGACTCCCTGGGGGGGGGTTGGGGAGAGGGAAGAAAGCACTGGTGCCAGACCAGAGGCGAGAGGCCTCAGAGCTGCTCTCTGGAGCCTCCTCACCCGCTTCATGCGGCACCCGCACTGGGGTGGTGGGTGCAGGCTCTGCGTTGCCAGCTTAGACTCACAGCGACTGCTGGATCTCTAGTAGGGCTCATCCCTGGATGTGACCCAATTTGTCTATGCACCCAGACAGACCCCCAGGAACAAGGTGTGTGACAATGTGGAATTCAAATGTCCAATTTCTTAACTTCTTGTAAAAGATAAAACATTTAATTATATGAAGACTTAATTTAACCCCTAGCCAGGCCATCTCTTGTCAAGATTTTTGGAAATCAGCACATGGTACACCTTAGACTTACATAATGTTATATGTCAATTATATCTTAATGAATCTGAAATGGAAAGCAAAACATCTTTTAAAGCATTTAAAAACAAAGAAATAAAATGATTTTCAGGAGGCCAAATTAGTCTTATCACAGGCCTTCTCCTGTGAGCATCAGCATGGAGCTAAGCACAGAGGGGGTCCCTGACCTGGCATGTGCGTGATCACAGTGCTGCTGCCACCGTGCGCCCAGCCCTCAGTCTCCCCCAGCTTCTGCAGGGCTCCTGCTTGCTCCCTAAAAATCACCTTTTCTGGGTGCAAGGTAGACCACCATGTTTATATACTCTCTGCGCCCAAGGTAATTCTTTTACTTAAATCATGTTTTTCAGAGTACCTTAATTAACCTTGAGTGTCCTCGCATGTTCTCAATAGCATTTTTGCTTTCCTATGAGGATGGTTTCCCACTAGCAGCTTTTTTAATTTACTGAGTTTCAGTTCTTTGTAGTTTCTGTCTCAGCAGGGAGCCCTGCTGTCAGCTTCTGGGACTATTTCATGTTATTCACGCATAGAGACAACCTGTTAATTCTAGTCATTGGTGTATGTGTGCGCGCGCACTTGTGCAGACAGCTGTTTTATTTTTATTTTTTATTTTTTTAAGGTTTTATTTATTGATTTGAGAGGGAGGGAGGGAGATCAGGGGATTGTAGTTGCTTCGCTCTAGTAGTTCACTGATTCCTTCTCGTATGTGCCTTGACCGGGCAAGACAGGAGTTTCAAACCAGTGACCTCAGCATTCCAAGTTGACGCTCTATCCACTGTGCCACTGCAGGTGTTTTTAAATTTGTTTAGAGAAATTCTTAAACTTCAGAAGTCATGTCTGCAACATCAAGGGGCATGCTGAGCTCAGGAGCCCAGGCGCCCAGGGCAACGTCGGAGCTCATTGTTGCACAACCAGAGTTGGTCACAAAGGCTGATCGGCACACCAGTATCTGGTCATAAAAATGGGGAACACGCTGTCAAAACCCTGTGATCACACACTAGATGACTCCTCCCATCCTGACTGAGTTATTAATAATTTTATCAAGAACGTGCTTTCAACACGCTTGTATTTATATATGTACTTAACAAGAAATCACCAAGACTTCAGAGGCAAGTTCCTCTTCCCTTTCCTTTTTATTGCCCAGAGAAAGGGAGAAACTGAGAAGAAAAACAAAAAAGTAAAGGAAAACTGGCTTTGACTTGTTACTGGAGGCTCGAGCATTCCCTTCCCTGCTTAGGATCCAGCAGGGTCTCCTAGGCCTCAGGCTCACCAGCACTGTCAGAGCTTGGAACCGTGTAACCCTCTGGTGTGTTTCATCATGCAGACAGACCTTGACACATTGCTGTCTTGCTTTGCTACTCCCACTAGAGATTTTGAGACCTGTGACTATAATAACTGGCCGTAATTATTTCAGCTAATATCAGAATTAGTGTTCTATTTTGCAGTTCAGGCTCAACCACCTTAAGAAACATCTTACTGAAGGTTGCACCTGCTATGTCTGTGTCTCTTTCCATCAAGGGGAAGAATTACAGCACATAGTTGAGCATCTGCAGATTTGGGTTTATTTTGGCTTTAGATCTCTATGCAAACTGTTGATCATGAAGAGTTAGTAGTTCCTGAACCTTCTAGTTCAGTTAATTAGAGTTGGCATCAAGAGCGCTATTTTAATAGGTGACTGAAAGTACTGGACAGCTCAGCATTCTCAGTGTGTGTTGACTTTATTTAGAGGTAGTGTTACTGAAAGAAACCTTTTGGATGGGATCCTTTGTACAAAGGGCCTGTTTAAGAAAACTAGTTAGGAGTGGGGTAGGGGGTTGACACTTTAGGGTTAAATATTCCCTCTGGGAATGATGTAGTTTAAGGACGGCTCTTTGAAACCATGCTGATCACACCATTTCTCCTGCTTGACCCAAGGAGACCACATCAGCTTACACGACTTCTCATTTGGCTGCTCAGTCCTCCAGGACACACATTAGCTACAAGTGACATGTGTGAATGGACCCCATCCACATGGTGTTGGCCCTCTTTTCCCTACATGTTCATTTATTGCCGACTGCCTTCCCCTTGGCCTCATGCACCCACCCCCAGAAGCAGTGGAGCCAGCACAAACAGGAACTGGACTCTTGTGAGCAGGTTTGCCTTCTGTTGGTCGCCCTGGGTTTCCCCAAGGCACTGATGGGGAGCCTTATTGGAAAATAAAAATCAAAAGGTCTCTACATGTGCCCTAGAGAAATGTCACCTTCTGCTTTGCAAAAGGGTGTGTCCTCCACAGCAAGAGGCCCAAGTGGTACAGAGCTTCTTCAGAATGGGAGTCCCTAGAGAGGCTTGTCATGTGCCAGGGGTCAGATGTTCCGAGTCTGCTTGGCTTGTGTTAAGTCAGCCACACTAGTGTGGTGACAGAGGGAAGGATGAAGAGGTGTGAGGAGAGGAGCATTGCTTGTCTGTCTGCAGCAGCTTTCATGACTCTCCAAAAGTGCATGCCTCCCAGAACCATGCACCAGGGGTTGGTGGAAACCCACTTCATGCCTGGTACTCACTGGCTCACAGCAGAAGGGCCTGCTCCCTGCTTTGCCAGGACCCCTTCCTGTCCCCCATGTCTTTGGAGTACACAAGTACAGGTCCCATGAAGTGTGTTGTAGAGAAGGGGTTGTGCTTAGCAAATGAGAGGCTGAAGTCTTAAACCTGTGACCAGGCAGGCCTGGCTAAGGTCCAGTTTGATTCTGGTTCTCTGGAATACCTTGGGGAAGTTCTGGAGGAGGCAGCCCACGTATGTGAGGAACTTCTCAAGACTGGCATGAAAGAAACTCCCTAGAAGGGATGAGCACTCTGTTTAGTGGCACAGTGATGTGGTCAGGCCAGTCTTCCTTACAGCCTTCCTGTGACAGTGTATGTGTCTAGGAAGGCCCCTTTTGATCCCAAAAACCTTTCATCTAGGGAGCATGATGGTCAACCGTTGTTGAGCACTTAATGTGTGACAGAAGTTGGCATTAGGACTTTTTATTGAAATTGTGTCCTCATGACAATCTTGTGGGATAAATTTTAATATTACTCTGTTTTTCAGATGAAGAAACCAAACTCTAGAGAACTTGAGCATTACCCAGTCTCAAGGCTTAGAAAAGTGGCCAAATGAAGATTAGAATCCAAGCAGTGTGACTAGGGTGTGTCTATAAGTTACCACTCCTTTCCAAATGCTAGTGCCACCAGGAAGGTTAAACTAATGAAATGCTAACCATCACGGGCATCCATGTCAAAGCTGTTTTCTGAAGATGGGTTTACATTAAATTAACGGCCTCGTGTGGAAAGTAAGGTGGAAGACAGTGGCACAAGGAAAATCAGTTCTTTCTCTTTTTCCACCAAATCCTGCCGTGTGTGTACATTGTGGCCACCATGCACGCCTCCAGTGGGCATTTCTGACTTAACCGAGAGCAGCAGGCAGGGTCTGGGATGTCCTGGGGCCCCAGGAGGCCCTTTGCAGGAATCCACGTTCTTCAGTGTGTGTGCAGTACTGGGACCCGTGCCAGGCACTACCCGTACCAGATCGTGTTCTGCCCCTGAAAAGCTGTCATTATTCTGATTGAGGAACTCTGATGTCTGGTGAGGTTTTTGCAAAAAGCTTAGGGATTTGCTGTTATTCAACTCAGATAACGCAAATGGAGACTCACATCACAGACAGAGACAAGGGAAGCAAGAGTGGGCATTGAAACACCCAGACTGTCAGGGCCTCCTAGCCCATGGGGTTGCGGGGCAGTGCTAGGAGATGGGTTCCCAGAACCCATAAGTACAGGAATGTGCAAGGGTGCCCCACAGAGCCTGGACAGGGTGAATGTTTAAGAAGTGTTGGATAGGGGGAGGGTGCAGGGTACAAGTGACCAATCCCATGTCTTCCTGTCCTGTCTCCCCTAACCAGATGGGAAACTGGCCAGCGGTGGAGCCTGCACGCTGTGGCCCACAGGGGATAGAGTAGGGAATTGCCTTATAACAAGGCATCGCTGGCCCTTGGCCAGGCCATGGATGTGACAGAGACTGATGAGATCAAGGAAGTGCCATCTGCTTCCAAGTATCTGAGTGTTAACAAGCTGATACTGAAAGTGGGTATGATTTGGGACCCTGGATTCTCCTCATGCTTTGCCCCAGAAGTGTGCTATCTGAAGCTTTGACAGTAAGTCACTGATTTGATCTTTAGAAAGCACTGCAGAAGCATCCCTGCCTGCCAGTATGTCCCCCTGATCTGTGTGTACCCAGACCTTTCTGGTCAAGTGACACCCTCTAAGGCAGTGGTAGTCAACCTGGCCCCTACTGCCCACTAGTGGGCATTCCAGCTTTCATGGTGGGCGGTAGTGGAGCAACTGAAGAATAAATAAAAAGATTTAACTATAGTAAGTTGTTTTATAAAGATTTATTTTGCAAAACTTAGCGAAAATCCAACAAAGTATTTGGTAAGTAATTATTATTATATGCTTTAACTTGCTATAACTGCTTTATAAATTTTATAAAGTAAAGTTACTTTCCTACTTTATAAATCACCATTACTGTGGAACCGGTGGGCGGTTAGAAAATTGTACCACATACAAAAGTGGGCGGTAGGTATAAAAAGGTTGACTACCCCTGCTCTAAGGGAAGGCCATCAGAGTCCAGAGGCATCTGAGCGTCTGCTGTGCACAATGCCCTCATGACAAGACCCCCAGCCTTGAAAAGCAGGGTGGGGGGGAGAGACTGTACAGTGCTGCAGCCATACCACAGTGCCACAAGGCAACTTTGAGAAGCAGCGCTGTACAGACTGCCAAAAGAGAAAGGAGGAATCAGGCAGGGCAGCCCTGTCTTCAAAGACTTTTTGAGCTGAGAGGAGAAGGCTTGATGGAGTGTACCCTGACCGGAGATGAGGAACTTGGAGGAAGGGTCAAGGGCATTCTGGACAGAGGGTAACATGCAAGTAAAGGCACAGATGGGAGTGAATGCCGTGGACTTGGAAGCTGTCTTCGGACCTATCCTTGGGAAGGTTACTGTGAGAGAAGGCAGAGGCTGGGAAGTAGAAAGGGCCAAATTCTAAGTGCCAAAGTACGTGCGTGTTCTGTAAGCTGTGGGCAGCCATGAGAGGACCTTGGATTTCATTTGGGCCCAGCTGAAGGCAGAAAGAACAAGCAGTTTGGAGGTAGAAGGGACAGGTGTCATAGCCTGACTGGATGCTTCATTGGACTTCTCTACCAAGACTCATCTGCTAAGTGAGGTGACCTCCATAGATAGTCGCCACCTTAAATAGTGATAAGTAGCACTGCCTGGTGTTCAGAAACAGTTAGGGGTGCAAAAGGTTATTGGCAGGTAGCACCTGTAACCAGAGTGGGGGAGGGGGCTGACAGGGCAGAAGGCCAGCAGGCCACAGGCCTTTCACACCTCCTCTCAGCCTGAGGAGACTGGGGGCAGGTGTGGTCATTCACCTGGGGATTGGGGCTTTGTAGCCCTGAGAGGCCAGAACTCAGGAGCACTTACCAGGCGGGATAGCCTGGCTGCTCTCTTGGGCACCTGGTGTTAACTTGCAACCTTTCAGAGAGACTTCTCCACAAAGTCTCCTACAGTAGGACTTCCTGAAATGTTTGACTCAAATTCCAGCACTGCATCTCAAGCCTTGTAATGTGGCTTGGTCACTGGGGTGTCTCTGACTTCACACCCTCCCACCCTCTCCCTGTACTCCTCCCCCTCCCTGTCCCTCTCCCTCTCTGAGATTAGAGCTGAGTGTCCTGGCTAAGCATGGAAGCAGCACCAGGAATTCAGGAATTCCATGTGTGCCTCCTCAGCGGCCACCAAGAGTACAGCAGTTCCCCTCTACTCCCAGTACAGGAGATGCAGGCGCAGTGGGTGGAGCGTCAACCTGGAATGCTGAGGTCGCCAGTTCGAAACCCTGGGCTTGCCGGGTCAAGGCGCATATGGGAGTTGATGTTTCCTGCTCTTCCCCTACTTCTCTCTCTCTCTCTCTCTCTCTCTCTCTCTCTCTCTCTGTCTCTTTCTCTCCTCTCTCTAAAATGAATTAATAAAATCTAAAAATAAAAAAAGAAGCAACTACTACAGTTGATGCTTCCTGTTCCTCCTCCCTTTCTAAAAAAAAAACCAAAAAAAAAACCAATTTTTAATAATTCACTAAAAGTCAGTCTGTTTTTTATTCCCACCAAGAGCCAGCAATCCTTAAGAACCAATGATAAAATATACCTCCTTGCAAAAATTTTGTTGATCTAAGTTCTAAGTCTAAATAGTGGGTGTATTCACTTAAAGTTTTAATAATAAACTTCTATAACGGCACCTTTAATTAACAATGCTTTCTGTATGGAACCGAATGTGGAGAACTCCCAGTTAACAGGAAGGGTTATCACATAGGAAATGACCTTGTCAATAATCTTTTTTGGGTTTTTTTCCCAGTAAATTCAGAATGATTTGAAATCTAAGCTTCGCGGGGGCAGTTTTGTTTACAGCTCCTTTGTTTACATTTCTGCACTTGTGGAGTAAATTTTAAATAGCACAGTCAGTTACTTCTGTCTGGTACTTTGCGTGGCCATTGGCATGTTTATTTGTCTTTAAAATTTTTTTGACAGCAGTGGTACTGGAAAGCCACTAGAATTGGTCCCAAGGAAACATAGACATGCTATTTATGGAATTTGATGTGAAATGTGATTTTTATGAATCTCTCCTAATCTCATCATTTTTGTTTAACACTTTTCACAACTATTTATATATCTGCTGCTTAACGTGAAAGAAATTTTTCAAAATTCAAATAAAGTATTTAAAAGTGTTCTGTTTAATGAATGAAGATAGATTGACAATCTGACAAAGAGAAGTGCAGTTTTGGCAAACTTAGAAGTTTGCAGAAATCAAGGCTCAGAAACTAATTGTAATTATTCATTAATATGATAGACCAACGTGTAGGTATGTTTTCCCCATTTTTCAAAAGTAATAATTGTAATTAAAAAGTATTAGTACATGAATTTTTCCCTTTGTTTACTGTGATATTTTATTTTTGCTTTTATTTATTGTCATGATAAATATAAAATTAAACAAAGTTTTTACAACATGTATTTCTTTTCTATCCCTTGTTATTCTTTGTTTCATTCCATAACTATTAATGATTGTCATGTAGGTGACTTGGGTGTCAAACACAGTAAGTATGTACCTGTGTTAACAAGGTCCTTCATGGGAAACAAAACAAACTTTTATGTGCTTCACTTTCTTCTTTCTATACCAACACCCTCTTAGGAAATATTGGGTCCCTGGAAGCCCATCGGATGTTACTGTGGCCAGTGTCAGTATGTGTCCTGTCTCCTAATTTGGTTTTATCACATCTCCTGAAACTTGACCAACTCATTTTTTCTTATAAAGACAGAGATAAAAAAGAAAATGAAAATTCTATTTTTGCATGTTTCTTTCATTTTTTTCTGGTTCTTTCTTCAAAGATAATTGGAGACTACATGTTTATTTTTGAGGCTCCTGGTGAGAAAGTTGCTTTATTTTTTCTTGACTCTGTTCTCCTGTGGTATCCCTTTTATTAACAGGGTCAGTATTAGAAAATCTACATTTCACAAAGTATTAATGGAGGCTGAAGCTTTCCCCTTTCTCTTTTGCAAAGAATTCCCAATATAAAGTGTATCCTTAAATTGCCAATTTCCATAGTGCCTTACAAAAGAGTCAGAATTATAATAATTCCATGTACATACAGTTTATTAAGACTACTTTCTCTAGCCTGACTAGGCAGTGGCTCAGTGGATAGTCAAACTGGGACGTGGAGGACCCAGGTTGGAAACCCCAAGGTCGCCAGCTTGAGCACAGGCTCGTCTGGTTTGAGAAAGGCTCACCAGCTTGAGATCAAGGTCACTGGCTTGAGCAAGGGGACATGCGCTCTGCTGTAGACCCCTGGTCAAGGTAAATATGAGAAAGTAATCAATGAACAACTAAGCTGCTGCAATGAAGAATTGATGCTTCTCATCTCTCTCCATTCCTGTCTGTCTGTTCCTATCTGTCCCTCTCTCTGTCTGTCTCTGTCTCTGTTACAAAAAAAAAAAAAAAAAGACTACTTTCTCTATTGCAAAAAGCACAATATACCTTTATCTGGCAATGGGACCTAATTTGAAATTTGTAATTTTTTTATAATTCCCAGTAATAAAACGTGCCCTTCCTCTGTGTTGAAATTACAAAGTGTGATTCTCTAACACAGGACAACGAGGCTCTGCCATGGACTCCGGCTTCTTGAGGGCAGAGCCTGGAGCAGGTTGGGCCATTCACCCTATTCTACTGTGAACTCTTGTCAAATCACTGATCCTGTGGTTTTCTCTACCCCACCCCACCCCCCACCTATCATCAGAGCCTCCCAGTGGCCTTTACTTTATTTATTCAGGCTGTCGCTGACTCCTGGGGCTAGCAGCATGGGCTCCTGGCCCCTGGCTCCCATCCTTACCCTCCAGCCTATAACCTGGAACCCTAGGGCACTGTCTGTGCTCCACACTCCACAACTTCTCCTTATTCCTCACAAGTGTGTGTGTTCTCCATCTCTTTCCTTTTGTGTTAAGATTGAGCCACCTAAAGGTGAACAAAAGCTGGCCTGCTCACTGAACCTTTCCTTCCCACCAGTCCAGTCTATAGAAATATGCTTGGCATCTTCTTTGCCTCCATGCAACTTAGCACAATGGGAATTATAGAAATCTGAACACACTGTGACATGGGCACAGCCTCATTTAACTTACCTGGAGCTCGTAATCTTCCCTATGTGCTGACATCTTTTGTTTCTGAGCCTTTCTTCAAGGATAAATAAGAATCAAATGTTTTGGGAATTGAATCTAAGCCTTTTAAACTTTTTTTACAAGACATTCCCCTAGCACCTAGCATCCTAATCTTGTTTTATTTTTCATCATTAACTAAAAAAAAAAAAAAGCAAACAGAAAAAAACACTTATACTGACACGTTTATTTCCTTTTTCTATGTTTAAGTCAATCAATCAAAATTACTGCTGACTCCAGTGTTCATTCAGCAGTGGGCCAGACGCCTGCCTAGCTGACCCCACGTCGGGGTGGTCGGGGCCACTCGGGTCCTCTGTGAATCTTTCCTGCAGCCCCAGCCAGAGCCCACCCACACTTTCCTGGCACTCCCTACCTTCTGTGGCTTGTATTGTTAAACTGTTATGTATTGATATTGTTGACCTTATTCTTATCACCTTTCACTCACATCCACGCACACACGTGCTATCTGATAGTGTTGTTGTATTTCCTGGATTTCTTCATTCATTGCCTTTCTCACAATTTACACTCATTTCTCAGAAGAGTTTGATGCTGATTGCTTGTGTGAAACTAGCCCTGGACAAAGTTCACAGTACCCGTTAAAAACGGTTACTTCAAAGCAACTTTTCTTTTAGAGATACACAACTCCTGATACTGAAGTCCCTCTCTATTTCTAGACAAGAGCTAACATTGAACTGAGCGAAGAGCCCTAAGCCAACATGTTGACAGCCAAGGCTCCCATGCAAACTCCTTATTCAGGTCTGAGGTGCCTTTGGCTCACAACAGCATGCAGAATATACATCTCCTTTAATTTTACAAAATCTTTTCTTCAGGTTTCTTGGGGAAAGGGCAGATTTTAGGTTTTCTGTCTAGCAGCTTCTGCATGATGAAAATTTGTCCCTCCCCCAATAAAAGAAGTCTACAATGGAATTAAAATTACTTTTGCTTAGTCAATTACATAATGTTTTATCAAGTATTTTCTGCATATAGAGCAGTTTCACATATTTATTCATTTTTCCAACAAACCTATGGGATTGCTAGCACCCACATTTAGCTGCTAACTAGCAGAACCAGATCTAGAATTCAGGTCTGACTCGGTCCAGTGCTCTTTGCCCTACACTGTGCTAGAACCAATGGAAAACGAGCGCTTCGTGTGAGCAATCTGCCAGAATAATTTAGAAACAAAGGTCGGGGACATAGCTGGTTCTCAACGGATTAAGTAGTTTATGAGTTAATAGAACACATAAATAGTAGAAGAGGCCACAGTTAACCACTCTATGAGAGTGATATCTTCATAAGATACATTTATGCAGTAAAAGTGCTTTCCTCGAGGACTTTGAATCTGAAGTTGTCTTTGAACTGGTTGTGTCCTGGGATCCACTGGAGAAGTCTGGACAAGCCAGTGAGTGGCATTCAGATTCAGAGGGGCAGCAGGTCGAGAGAGAGTGTCTGAAAAGAGGGACAATGCCAATCAATCAAAATTACTGCTAGAAGAAACAAAGCTAGAAGAACCAAGAAAAACAAAGGTGCAGAGAGAAGCAAGAGCAAGGCAGAAGCTGCACAGGAGAGGGAAGGAGGTTAGTGAACCAAGAACTGAGCCAACAGGAGGAGGGGATTTGATCTGAGCCAGGACAGAGATTGCACAGAAACAAGTGCTCAGATGGAAGGGGTGCTCGTGTGCTCCTGGGGGTCTATAGCTCGGCAGGTGGCAGGTTGAGAGTTACAGTCTAAGAAACAATTCTAGATCAATGACACCTATTCAGTCTTCTATCAAATCATCAGATATAACATTAACATACCTTTAACACCATAGAGTTCATCTCCTTTTGCCCAGATGTAAGAATTGTTTTTCTCCACAACTTTTTTAGAGTGCGACAGATAGGGACAGACAGATAGAAATGGAGAGAGATGAGAAGCATCAATTCGTTGTGGCATCTTAGTTCGTTGATTGCTTTCTCATATGTGCCTTGACCGGGGGGCTACAGCTGAGCCAGTGACCCTCTGCTCAAGCCAGCGACCTTGAGCTCAAGCCAACAACTATGGGGTCATCTCTATGATCCCACATTCAGGCCAGTGACCCTGTGCTCAAGTTGGTGAGCCTGTGCTCGAGCTAGTGACCTCAGGGTTTCAAACCTGGGTCCTCAGCATCCCAGGCCGACACTCTATCTACTGCACCACCATCTGGTCAGGCAGCCCCAAAACTAAAAAAAAAAAAAAAGAATTTTAGTAGGACAAAAAGCAATGGGGCAACTGAAGATTAGTTATGACAACTATTCCAAAGAGACAATGAGTCTCTTTAGAGACTCATGTTAAAAGGTACAAGGTGAAAATATCTGACTTTCTTAGCTAGAACAAAGATAGTGAAGATGTTGAATTATACTCTTTTCCACTTTGGTTTTTGTAAGTTTAACTGAAAGATTAGAAAGCAGAAAATGATAATGTTCTTCAGAAAAAAAAAGACAACTTGGTATTTTGGAAAATAACCTAACCTGCACCACTTAGGTACAAGGACTTGGTCTTGTCCCAGCCATATGCTTCTCAGCCTGATTGATCATGGAGCTTGACAACTGTCAATATGTAAAAAGAAACCTTTTTCTAAAAAAGCACTCTGGCCCTGGCCCGTTGGCTCAGCGGTAGAGCATCGGCCTAGCGTGCGGAGGACCCGGGTTTGATTCTCGGCCAGGGCACACAGGAGAAGCGCCCATTTGCTTCTCCACCCCCCCCTTCCTCTCTTTCTCTCTCTTCCCCTCCCGCAGCCAAGGCTCCATTGGAGCAAAGATGGCCCAGGCGCTGGGGATGGCTCCTTGGCCTCTGCCCCAGGTGCTAGAGTGGCTCTGGTCGCAACATGGCGACGCCCAGGATGGGCAGAGCATCGCCCCCTGGTGAGCAGAGCATCGCCCCATGGTGGGCGTGCCAGGTGGATTCCGGTCGGGCGCATGCGGGAGTCTGTCTGACTGTCTCTCCCTGTTTCCAGCTTCAGAAAAAAAAAAAAAAAAAAAAAGGCACTCTGGATCTTCTCTAGTGATGTCACCTTTAGTGTCCATATTTTAGGAGCTGTTTTTTCTTAAAATGTGTTAGTTGCCTGAATTCTGCTCAGCACACTGTCACTATAGAGTTATGATGTGTACATTCCACAGAACATGTGTGTAACAAATACCATTGGGATGGTCTTTCAGTGCCTGTTGTTAGAGTTGATCAGCAAAAGTCAAATGTACCTGACGTTTTCTAGTAAGCTGGTAGGATTTAACCAGGTAGAACAGCACTCTTCTTGTCCTCAGCCCCCAGGCTGCAAGTTGGGCCTCATCAGAACTACTTACCATTTCAGTTATTTTTCCTGATGCGTTGTCAGGTGTTGTCGGGCACAGCACCATCCCGGCTGCCTTCTTGCTCTGGTCCAGTGGGATTTCTTTAGTCCTCAGTTTACTAGTCCTTAAAATAGGGACAGAATTTCTCAGATTTTTCAATGTTCTGTAATATTTCAGATGTAGAGTCATTAAAAGAGAAAAGAAAAAGAAATCTGGCCCTGGCCAGTTGGCTCAGTGGTAAAGCGTCAGCCTGGCGTGCAGGAGTCCCGGGTTCGATTCCCGGCCAGGGCACACAGGAGAAGCGCCCATCTGCTTCTCCACCCCTCCCCCTCTCCTTCCTCTCTGTCTCTCTCTTCCCCTCCCGCAGCCAAGGCTCCATTGGAGCAAAGTTGGCCCAGGCGCTGAGGATGGCTCCATGGCCTCTGCCTCAGGCGCTAGAATGGCTCTGCGCAGAGCGATGCCCCAAGATGGGCAGAGCATCGCCCCCTGGTGGGCATGCCGGGTGGATCCCAGTCGGGCACAAAATCTTTGTGTGTGTGTGTGGCCTTATGAGGGAATTTAAATTGTTGAAATTGGCTCTTCCATGTCCCCACAGTGGTGGGTGGGGGTGGGGATAAATTTGCTATCAACACATTCCTTTGCCCCAAACTTTGCTTTGTTGAGGTCTTGGGATAACTTACCCAACATCCTCAATTTCTAACCAGTTTCTTTCTTTTCTTAGCTCCATCTGAAAATTCTAGAAATATTAAGTGCTGCCTCATGTACGGTTGTATGTTTGTAACTTAACCAGGAGAAACTCTTCTTTCACTCCACTTGCTAACATGCCCAAACAGGTCATGAACCCCCTGGAAAGACTAAACTTCTAAATAAAGAGTGAATATAGTATATATTTTTACAGTAAATTTATAGCAGCTGATATTTTCCATAAAGTAATATGCTCAATAAGAGCGTCCCAGAATTTATTTGAATGGTCACAACAGCTATTATTTAATGCACACCAAAGGAAAATTTGAAGTTATTTTGGTTTGTTTATTTTTATACTATGGCAGAGGTTTACATGGGCATACTGGAATTCTGAGTGGTTTAGGACCTTCTCCCTGTCACATATGTCACATTAGACATGTTTCATCATGAATGTGAGTTATTTTATGTTCTAACAGAAAACATAGAATGTCTCACACAACAATCCCCCACTAATCATCCTGTCTTCTTCCTGGCCATGATGAACATGGGTGACCATGCATGCACATTATTTTCCATAGAGAAACACACACTAGAAGTAATTAAACAGCCCGTTGAGTTGCATCAGGTGCTAACAGTCATGCAGCTGTCTGGCTGGCAAAAATATTGTGAGCTTATAGTAACGGTCATTTGGGTTGATAGAATGTGGAGAATTTAATCTCTGTTTTTAGGAGACTACTCCCATGGTTAAAGGAAATAACTGGGATTAGGTTTACGTGCAGTTTTGATTCTCTCCTGCAATACAATTTACTCTCCTATTTTTAATGTGTTTTTTAAAAAAACAAGGTCAAATTCACATACATAAAATTCACCCATCTAGAGTGTACAAGTACTGATTTGTTAGGAAGTCTACCAAGTCATGAAAGCTGTCACCATAATCCAGATTCAGAACATTTCCATCACTCCAGTAAGATACCTTATCCCCATTTGTAGTTGATCCTCATTCCTACCCCAACACTGACAACAACTTGTCGGCTTTCTGTCACTCTCTGGATTTGCCTTTGCAGGATATTCCATATGAATGGGATTGTGCAGTATGTAGTCTTTGTGTCTGGCTTCTTTCACTTAGTGTAAGGCTTTTGCAATTCATCCATGGTGTGACATGTATTGGTGTTCCTTTTCTTTTTAGTGAACCACCTGGCTTGCTTTTTATTGGAGTTAAAGGCTGACGGCTAGTGGGTTGGACCAGTGGCTTTCCATTAGGGCCAATGTGTGGGATGACTGGAGGCATCTTGGAATGTCACAGCTGGGATGGTGAGTGCTACCAGCATCTGGGAAACAGAAGCCAGAGATGCTACGAAACATCCTGCAATGCACAGAACAGCCTCCACAACGCAAAATTATATGGCCCAAGTGTCAATGTGCTGAATTGGGAATCCCTATGTTAGATTTGACTGAATTTCTGCTTATCTTTAGGCTACATGTTTATAACAAAGTGTTTGCATGATGGAAATCTTTCCTTTGATTGTAATACATGTCATTGCATTGGGATTCCATTTGTCTAATTTTATGTGTTCAATGAACTTTAGAAATGATCCCTGAAAGTATAGTCTTTATGTATGTTTAAAATATTAACTCATTTCTGAAACTGCTTGTTTTCTTAACACTTGGGAAAGTTCTGGAGTCTCCTAAAATATTATACAGCACGTTGCACTGTGCAGCAGAGGAAAAAGTGATGGAAAAGAGTATAAAATTCTTGTTTCCTGGCTGATGTCTTAATACAACCTGGTTTTGAAAATCTAGCAATGACAGAAGTAGCAAACAATGTTGGCTTGTATAGCTTAAGTTTCCAGGAAACTGCAGAAACCATTAGGAGGTTTCTAATAAAGGCATTTAATAAATTACATTAAGTTTATATAGCAACAAATTGCACCATATTAAGGGCCAATATTATGCACTCTAGTTATGTTTTGCCAGTTCAACTTCAGAATTTTGATCCACTATATTATTCTTAACATTGGTAAATTAAGTTTATGTGGGAACAGAGGTTAAAAGAAAACAGATCTGTAAAAACAAAACTAAGGAAGTCCTTAGCACTTAGCATGTGGTACAGCATGAAGGCCCTCTTGGATTTAATAAAAAGAAATCAGCCAGAATTAAAATATTTGTTTTATTTAAGAGCAAAGACTGGGGTAGTTGAGATACCAAGAGGTGAAGTCTAACTCTTTGTTCTTTGGAGCTTTGTGTGATCATAAACTAGAAACAAGGCACTCTGTCTGTCTAGATCTCAATAACAAAGAGGGGACTGCTGTGATGTGGCCAA
The DNA here is from genome assembly GCF_036850995.1 of Saccopteryx leptura. Lineage (NCBI taxonomy): Eukaryota > Metazoa > Chordata > Mammalia > Chiroptera > Emballonuridae > Saccopteryx > Saccopteryx leptura. The sequence continues at coordinate 174,742,377 of NC_089505.1, forward strand.
GGGTCCCTTTGGGAATTTGACAGACAGTAATGTTTCAGCTGCCCTAGGCCACTTCTCTCTCTGACTCCTCTGTGGTTCCCATGGGCAGCTCTGCCTCAGCTTTTCAAGGCCCAGCCAATGATGGAGAAAGGCCAGGATGGGGAGGACCTGGAGTGGGTGTGCTGGTTGGGAGGAGAGAGCAGGCACAATGGGGTCTTCTGGCAGTTCTTCTGCATTTTAATGTCCTTTGTCATCCAAGATTCATTAGCATATCACTTCTTGTCTACACTAACAATAATCCATATCAAAAATATATGATGAAAATAAACTGAAGGCAAAGTACACACATGCACACACATGTATACCTGCACATTTCATTTGTGTATATACAAACGTGCATATATGACATGTATGTATGCACACAGGTACACATGTATGAACATGTACACATTCTATATGTGCATGCACGTGTGTGTGCACACTCATGCATGCATATACTCTTCAGAATTACCATAGACCCTTTGTACACATTTATTCATCACTGATAGATACTGTGTTTCTATGTTATAGTTGAGGACACGTTCTCAGAGGGATTAAATAATTTGCTCAGAGCCACACAACTGGCGGGTACTAGAGCCTGGACTGAAATAAAATTTTCTCTAAAACTGAATTCCAAAGATAAAAGAAAAGCAATACAAAAGAAAATCTTGCCTTTAAAAAGCTGTAATTTCAACAATAAAAAAAAAAGAATCAGTGCCTGCAGGGGTGAGGGCTAGGGAAAGATGACTAGGCAGAACACAGAAGCACTGAGGTACTCTATATTGTAATAATGGATACATGTCATTACACACTTTCCCAAATCCACAGAATGTACAACACCAAGAGTGAGAAGCAATGTAAACTATGAATTTTGGGTGATGTGTCAATGTATGTTTTGATGTAACAGATGGACCTCTCCGGTGGAGGAAGTTTATAGTAGGGGAGGCTGTGTGTGAGTGTAGGAGGAGGGGACAGGAGGCATATTGGAAATCTCTGTATCTTCCTCCCAATTTTCATAGTAAACCTAAAACTACTCTAAAACAATAAAGTCTGTAAAAAAGAAAAACAACAACAACAAAAAACAATATAGTAACTTCATACATAAATGTTCCAGGTCAGTCATTCCAACACTGTTCGAAAAATATTCAGCTTGGTTGATCAAATGCTCTACCTGAATTTGAAGCTCGGGAACATGACAAATGTTAGTCTGTTTCTCTCTCTCTCTCTCTCTTTCTTCAAATGAAAGCAGGTGTGTTTTTTTCCTCCTACACTCACACACAGCCTCCCCTACTATAAACATCCTCCACCGGAGAGGTCCATCTGTTACATCAAAACATACATTGACACATCACCCAAAATTCATAGTTTACATTGCTTCTCACTCTTGGTGGTGTACATTCTGTGGATTTGGGAAAGATAAAAAATGACATTTGCTAATTACTGAAATAGTACATATGTATATGAAGTATAGTATTTTTTTAAAAGTAAAAATTACCTTTACCTCTTCATTTAGAGATCAACACTCTTAACATCTATTGACTGTTGCTCCTACTATCTAGGCAGATGAGATTAGATAGATAGATAGATAGATAGATAGATAGATAGATGATAGATAGATAATTGACAAGAATTTTATATAACTGATGCCATAGCATAGAAACTGTCATATAGCAGTATTTTTTTACTCAACAGGTTAGGTCAGCATTCCCTGTCAATATGACTAATTCTATATCATCATTATAAGAGCCACATTGATTCATAACTATGATCTATTTGACTTATATCCTCTCTCTCTCTCTCTCTCTCTCTCTCTCTCTCTTTTCCTAAAGCCCTCATATGAGAGTAGGGCAAGACAAGTAGACTTCAAAAGCCTAATATTTGAGAAAGAAATCAACAACACCATCTGCATAGAACAAACCATCAGCAAGCCAACACCTCTTGATTTCTGATTACTTGTAACTGTAGGGTTATGTTCAGCCTAAACTCTTTAAGTCCCGATGAACCTGATAAAGTCTGAATTTGGGCTAATGCCAGTTTCACATCAAAATGAATGCAGTGGATACATATGACTTTAAGAATCACACTGCTCCAAGAGCATTCCTTCCATTCTACAGAGGAGACCGGCTTACTCTTGCCTCACCTGAAGTTCTGTCACCTCTCTGAGCATCACCCTCCATTCAGAAACACTCCAGGATCTTCTGCTTGACCTCCTTATTTCCATCCATGTGTTTCTGGGAAGATATGCTCTCTCTCTTTTTTTTTTTTTTTTTTGGACATTGAGATTAGAATCAATTTTTTTCAGCATTAGTCATTTACTCAACATATATTAACTGACCACCTACTCTACATCATTCAATCTTCTAGGTCCAGGGATACATTGGAAAATAAGACAGATGTGAATGCTAGTGGGAAGGGAAAGAAAGTTAATTTTCATGTAAGGAAGTCAGGGAGTGCAAGGTATACAACCTCCAATGAACACCCTCCTGAAACACATTTCTGCCAGTCTAAGTGATTTTTCTCCTTAAGATCATTATCCAGAACTTCCATCCTGAATCAAAGGTTCTGCATATTTACCCTCTAGAAATACCAAGTTAAACTGTACTTCATACAACAGAACAGAATGGTGGATTATGGCTTTTCATTTAAGTCTCTCTCTCTGTCTCTCTCTCTCTCTCTCTCTTTTCTTCCCTCCCTCTCTTTCTCTTTTCTTCCCCACCTTTTCCACCAGGCAATTAATGAATGAACATCACTTTTCACTCTTTCTTTTAAAAACAAACTCTTCTAGGATAAGTATTTTGATATTCAAAAGTGGGAGGCATACAGAGAAGGTAAGTGTTTTGAAAATTATCTTCCTGTTCATCCTCTCTCTCCAGACTGACTAATGGGTGCAACTCCCAGTGTGCTGCTTGTTGTCCCTTCTTGTTCCCTTAAGAATGACTGTCTGTTCTTCCCTAATAGGAAGTGGTTGCTGCCAGTGGAAACCTAAAAAAGATCTTGGAGCAGGAGACTCTCAGTTCAGTAGGGAACTATTACTTTGTGGAACTTTAGCCCAAACCTGCATTCCCTGAACAGAGTTGGGCAGTACCTCAATGGCCCCTCCAGGCCCCAGTACCTCCGCTTTTCTAAGCCTGACTTGTAAACTCTTTCATATTCTTAAGGTCTTCTTTGGAGGCATTTTATTTTGTAAATAAAAGGATTTCAATTACCATTATTTTTTAAATGGCACTTGGGAAATATTTATCCTGTAATCTTTGGAGACACACAATGATCTAAAGTGCAACCAGTGGAGAAAATTGATGTTGGTTTTAAATGGCAAAATGTCATCAAGCTGTCCAACTTTCCAGACTCTGGGCTCCTGCACCTCAAACTGAGAGGACATGTTCTTTGTATTTATGTACCATGTCTTCTACCAAAGAACACAAAGCATCTTGACAGAAGTTTTTTTTAACCCCATAATATTGTCTAAGGAAAAACATGCTCTTTTCATTGGTCCTGAAAGGAAAGGAGATTTATTTCATTTTTACTTCATCACAAAGAGCAGGATTGATCACTAAAGACAATGGCACCAACCACTTCCTCCTTCCCAGGCCACCCTCAAGGGAGGTTAAAACCCTTGCTTAGAGTTTTAACATCCTTATGCCATTCAGGGTCAGGTGAATATTGATATTCCCATTCTCAGACTGTCGGGAGATCGCACAGTCACATAGTTGCAAATGCTGCAGGTAGGAATGTGCCAGGCCTTCTTCCATGCTTTATGAGAGTACAGGCACTGTGGGGCTGAGGCAGAAAGGCTCCCCCAAGTTCCTGCTCTCCCACAACTTCCAGCTCTGTCCACCAGGAACCCAGAGAGCACAGATTCTGGGCCCCGACAATGGTGACTTGCACTGAATGGTCAGGACTACATGGCAGCTTCAGGATTAGTGCCTGACCCACCCTTGGTGAGCTCTCATGTAACCAGAAGAGATGACGAGGAAGAGTTCTGGGTTCTGAACTGGATTCTATTCTGGATTCTGGGGTTGGGTTGTGGAGCAAGGCTGTCAGCCACCTGGAGTCTTAAATTTTACCAGCTTTTTAAAAAATGAAATACAAAGTATACAAAGTACAATAAAACATATACTCCAGTTCCCTCTGTAAGAATTGACAGCTTATTTTTTCCATTAGACACAAAGCATTACAAATACAATTTCACCCGAATAAAATTAAATTTAAAAAAATTTGTCCCTCTGTTCTCTCATAGGAGGAGCCTGTCTCATAAGAAGACAGCTCCCTCTCCTCCAGGACTCAGCTCCTCATTTCCAAACCGTCCCTGCTCCTCCAAACATTCCTTGTGGAAACCACAGAACTTCATCCTGCAAAATTTTTCTTGTGCAATACTTATCACACTAGTATGCATTGTGTGCGCAGTTTGCATGCATGTGTGTGCATGTGTGTGTGTGTCTGAGAGTTCCTTGAAGCCAAGGGTGATGTCTTACCCGTCTCAGCACCTCCAGCTTTCAACATTCTGCCTGGAATAAGTGTTATCAAATGGACTATTCACTTAGCACAGGGTTTGGGTGATTCTAAGCCTGTGTACTTTTACACAATGCATCTTTGTTGAACACTTACCATAAGATCTACCCCCTTAGCAAAATGTAAGTGTACAGTACTGTATTGCCAGCTATAGGCACATGTTGTACAGTAGGTCTCCAGAGCTATTCATCCTGCATAACTGAAACTTTGGACCCTCTGACCATCACTTCTCCCCCCCACCCCCAGCACCTGGCAGTCACCATTCTACTCTCTGCTTCTATGAATTTGGCTCTTTTAGAGTCTTTTAGAGTCTACGTGTAATGGTTGTCTTTCTGTATCTGGCTTATCTCACTTAGCATAATGTCTTCCAAGACCTGCCGTGCTGCTGAAAATGGCAGGATTTTCTTCCTTTGTAAAGGCTGAATAGTATTGCATTGCATGTATATATCACTCTTTCTTTATTGATTTATTATAGGTATGTTTTCAATCTTTGACTTGTGTATTCCTCTTGTAATGCCCTATTATCCCTCCACTCCCTTTAAGTTTTAAGGGTCACTTTTTCTTTTTCTTTATTATTTTTCACAGGACTTAAAATAATGCTCTGCACAAAGACAGGCAAAATGAAATCAAGAATTCAGGCAATTTTTCAAATCAGGCTAATTTTTAAAACCTGCTATTGAGAAAAGTAAGTAATTTGAGTTTCCGCTATCCTAACTGTCCATCTACATTGGCCAAGTTCAGATGCTCTTCCCCTCAGACTTCATTTTATCACAGCAGGCCTCAGAGGCACGTTCTACTTGGCTCTCAAGTTTCCAGTGATACTTTTAACCAGTGTCACTCCAATAAAATTCAATTTAAAAAATTTGTCCCATTTTTGTCTCACAGGAAGAGCCTATCTCATAGAAAGATTGCTTCCTCTCCTCTGGGACTCAGCTCTTCATTTTTCTACCAGTTTGCTGGTTCTCAATTGGTTTATAAATTTGGTATGTCAGTGAATTTTTCAGAATTTATGTCTGTATTGCACATTAAGTACCAAGCTTAATGATGAAACAGTTACTGAGATGTTCTATGACATATCCTTGTTTCCTGACTATTTGAAATAGTCATTATTTCTTCTTCTTCTTCTTCTTCTTCTTCTTCTTCTTCTTCTTCTTCTTCTTCTTCTTCTTCCTCTTCCTCTTCCTCTTCCTCTTCCTCTTCCTCCTCTCCCCCTCCTCCTCTTATCCTTCTTTTATTTAGAAATTAAATTGAATGGGGTGACATTGATCAATAAGAGTACAATAGGTTACAGGTGAACGTTTCCATAGCATTTGAACTGTTGATTTCATTGTATGATTGCATTGTGTGCCCATCACCCAAAGTCAACTCATTTTCTGTTGTCATACATATGTCCCTCTTTACTCCCTTCCTCCAGTAACCACTTCGCTTTTATCTATGTCCGTGAGTCTCTGTTTTGTATCCCACCTAGATGGGGTATACATTTGTCCCTCTTGGATTCTGGTGGGGGGGGGGGTTGTTTTTTTTTTTTAAGATTTTATTCATTTTAGAGAGGAGAGAGACAGAGTGAGAGAAGGGGGAGAAAAACAGGCAGCATCAGCTCCCATATGTGCCTTGACCAGGCAAGCCCAGGGTTTCAAACCAGCAACCTCAGCATTCCAGGTTGACACTTTTCCACTGCGCTACCACAGGTCAGGCACAGATTCTGTTTCTTTAAGAACTATTATTAAAGAAATGAGAACAGAGACCTGATTCCTAGTTTTAGGCTCCCCAGGCTGGCAGAAGGTGGAATTGCTTTAAACGCACCTTTGCCTTCTGTGACCACTCACCAGAAATCTCTGCTAAATGATTAGAAATCACCACAGGAGAAAAGAGTGCACCAATCTCTGCTTGTTCCTCTAGGAACACCTGGCAAGCTTCTAAGCTGAGTCAGGTGCTGTGTTGGGTGCCATAGGAATAGCTATACACCAGCAAGGCTTCAGCTCTCCTAGGACTAATGTCTCCATCAGAAAGTGTGAATACAATGCAATTATGATTGTGAAATAGAGATTTTAAAATATGAGGGGTAGATTTTATGGAGAAGCTGTTGATTTCAGGGTTGAAGCAGGGAAAACATGGGATGAACCTGAGACTTGTGGGGCCAGAAAATAGAGAAGTGTTTGAAAAAGAAAGAAACATGCCAAGTGGACCCAGAGCCGACTTAAGGAACTCCCAATGGCCAGAACTGGAATAATTTGATCTACAAAAAAATAATGGATTCTAATCCATGAATTAGAAGTACTGGAGTCTAATCCAAGGAATAAAATATTCATGAGTGCATAGTGATATAAATAAGGGACAGAAAGGGGCAACTTTTTCTTACAGAACAATTCAAGTTAAATATGGAAGGAATGAGGAAAATACAAAATCACCAATAGGCAAACAATACATAAAGCTAAAGGAGTGCATCACTGCCAAACCAGTAGTACATGAAATGTTTTAAAGTGTCTTCTTTAAGAAGAAAAAAGTATAAAAAAATGATGATAAAATAGCAATAAATATATATCTATCAACAATTGAATCTAAAAAACTAAACAAGTAGAACAGAAACAGATTCATAGATATAGAGACTATTTTGAGGATTACCAGATGGAAGGGGGACTGGAGGCTGGGTGAAAAAGGTGAAGTGATTAAGAAACACAAATTGGTTGTTACAGAATGGTCATGAGAATTTAAGTTATAAAATAAGGAATATAGTAAATAATATTATAACTATGTATGGTATCTGATGCGTTCGAGACATCAGAATGTTCACTTAGTAAATTATATAATGTCTAATTACTGAGGTGTACACCTGAAACTAATATAATATTGTATGTCAACTGTAATTGAAAAATAAAAAATTATTAGAAAACAAATAAAAGGACTAAAAACATCTTCTCACCCTCCAAAAAAAGTAGTAATCATTATAGACAAGATCCACTGATGGATATGAAAACCACTGGGCTAATCTTTGAGACGAAACAGGATATTTTCATAGTCTGAACTTGTCACCCCAAGAGATTGATCAATTATAAAGAGAAAAATAGTAACTTTATTGTAAAGAAACTTTGCAGCCACCTTAACCAAGTGATTAAGGTAACATCACCAGGAAGAAGACCTATTGGAGGAGGATGCAGTATCATTTCTGTGGGGTTTCTGTCAAAAATTCATCACCTCAATGTAATCGATAAAAAAACATCAGACAAATCCAGATTTTGAGACTTTCTGCAAGGTGACTATAAAAATATATCAAGGGCATGAAAGACAAGGAAGGAAAGACTGAGGAACCATCACAATGGTTCTAGTGATCTGCTCTCCTAAAAAACAAAAAGGGTTGGGTTCAAGAGATGCTCTTTAACCCTGACATGAGTTGTATATCATTTGGAAAACTTGAGAGCCAAGTAGAACGTGCCTCTGAGGCCTACAGTGATAAATGAAGTCTGAGGGGAAGAGCATCTGAATTTGGCCAATGTAGATGGACAGTTAGGATAGCAGAAACTCAAATTACTTACTTTTCTCAATAGCAGGTTTTAAAAATTAGTCTTATTTGAAAAATTGCCTAATTCTTGATTTTATTTTGCCTGTTTTTATGCAGAGTGTTATTTTAAGTTCTGTGAAAAATAATAAAGAAAAAGTGACCCTTAAAACTTAAAGAGGGTGGAGGGAAAATAGGACATTACAAGAGGAATACACAAGTCAAAGATTGAAAACATACCTATAATAAATCAATAAAGAAAGAGTGATATATACATGCAATGCAATACTATTCAGCCTTTACAAAGGAAGAAAATCCTGCCATTTTCAGTAGCCCGGCAGGTCTTGGAAGACATTATGCTAAGTGAGATAAGCCAGATACAGAAAGACAAACACTACATGTAGACTCTAAAAGAGTCAAATTCATAGAAGCAGAGAGTAGAATGGTGACTGCCAGGTGCTGGGGGTGGGGGGGAGAAGTGATGGTCAGAGGGTCCAAAGTTTCAGTTATGCAGGATGAATAGCTCTGGAGACCTACTGTACAACATGTGCCTATAGCTGGCAATACAGTACTGTACACTTACATTTTGCTGAGGGGGTAGATCTTATGGTAAGTGTTCTTGCCACAAAATAATAATAAAAGAGACAGGAGGGGATTTGAGGAGGTGATGGATATGTTTACAACCTTGACAGTAATGATCATGTCACAGATGTATACTTATCTGTGTTAAATATGTACACCTTTTACATGTCAACTGTACCTCCATAAAGTGGTGTAAATATTAAATAATTAATTTTTAAAACCATGTCCATAGATATTACATATATTCTGAGGTATAACTTTGTGCTAAGAAAAGGGACAGCCCATCAAAGATGAATGGGACATACTAGATCAGCTCAGAAAGAGGAAGTTGGAAACCGTGGTTGAATGATTGAATTAGGGGCTGTAAGGAGGATATTCTGAGATGAAGAGAGACCTGCCTTTTTCTTCTAAAGACAGAGCACTTGAATCATTAGGAAAGGAACTTATGCATGGTAGAGGTGAGAAGCAGCAATGAGTTTCACAGTTTTTGTTTGTTTGAAGAAGGCAACATAGGCCACTGGGCCCAAAGTTCTGAGAGTAATTGGTGTCATGAAGATAAACATCTTTTAAGTATTTGGTCAGATAATCAGAGCTCACTCAAGAACATTTTGAGGCCCAGAGATTCTGAGTAGGAGGGAAGGAGTTCAGTGAGATGCCCCACAGATCGTGAAAGTGCCGATTACAGGTGTGGAATGTCCCTGAAGACTAGACCAGGGAGGATGGCACAGAGAGGGGAGCTGGTCAGCCTCCACAGAGAAGCTAAGGGGCCCAGAGGCTCAGAAAAGGAATGAGGCCTTTGGATTTCTGCCAGAAGACTGTCATCGGTGGTTTGAATAAAAATAGTTCCTCTAAGGTGAAGACCAGAGAACTAAAGCTACTCAACTGAAAATTTATTGAAGGCAGGAACCATGCTCTAATATATCTTTGTATTTCCCTGAAATAACAAGCCCAGATTATCACCTTTAAATTTTGACAATGGGGTTCTATGTCACCCTGCCAAGAGCTTCAATCCAATCTAGAAAAAGGTGCCAATATAAAAATAAGAGCAACTTACACTGATGACATGTTTAAGGAGTAAATTTTAAAGTAAGAAGAAAAAGAATGGACGGCTGGCATAGACTGAGGAATTAAGTAAAAGTGAAGGTCAATAGACATTTTGATAGTATTGAACAGAAATCTACACGAGTTCATCTCATGTATGCTAATTTTCTGCTCTTAAAAAAAATAAATTTAATACTTTTATATTTTCTTCTTTAAAAAAGTACAAATTTCAGAAAGAAAATGGAAATGAGAACAATTTATACCAATAAGGTGTGACCTCACCACACATTCTGGGGTTTTCCCTAACTCTTGTGTGTTTTTCTTAGATAAGATTGTATCATGCATGCAATTTTGCATACTGCTCTTTTCCCTTAACTTCATAAAGTATTTTTTCCCAATTAACAAAAACGTTCATAAATATAATTTCCCAATGGTGTGAATGTACCAAGTTGTATTTAATTGTTCAGTGAAGATTAAGTATTTAAATTAATTCCAAGTTTTACAGTAACAAATGCTAAGGGAAACATTTTTGAAAAAGAGTGTCCAATTGCTTGCTAGAAGAGTGTGTTCCTTTCAGCCATTCATTTGTTGTCTTGCGCAGTCCAAGTTAAGTGGATATGAATTTGTTTTCTCTTTTTAATGGTTAGTCCCTCATATATTTGTTTATTTATGAAACATTTACTGAGCATCCAAGATGTGCAGGTCTGGTTCTAAGTGTTGGTGACGCAATGAGCAAACGTGTCAGAGCCCCCGACCTCATGGGGCACACACTCTAGTGAGCAGCAATGAGCTAATCACAATGCCAGCAAGTAACAGAAGTTGATTGTGAAGATCTAAGAAGTGCTCTGTGGAAGATTAGGCCAGTGTGAGTGTATGAGTGTCCAGAGTCTTTGAGTAAAGGCCTAGAGGACAGCAGTGAGCAGGCACAGAAGGCAGAGAGCCTTCTGGACCAGGGGTCCCCAAACTTTTTACGTAGGGGGCCAGTTCACTGTCCCTCAGACCGTTGGAGGGCTGCCACATTCAGTGCTCATCTCACTGATCACCAATGAAAGAGGTGCTCCTTCTGGAAGTGCAGCGGGGGGCCAGATAAATGGCCTCAGGGCCACATGCGGCCCGCGGGCCATAGTTTGGGGACATCTGTCAGAGGGGTGGGGCATGAGACTGAACATGTGTTTCCATATGGCTCACACTGGGCTCATTTCAAAATGAAGCAAGTAGCCAAGGGCTGTCCTTATTGCCTGGCTTGTTCTGTTGACATCAGGTACCTCTAAGAACCCCTCAATGTCAACACACTCATCTCTAAAATGAAACCAGAATGCCCGCTTCACTACTGCACCAGGTGTAGGAAAACACGACTAAGAAATCAGTGAAGAAAGTTCCACTTAATAAGCCACTGACCAGATGTTAGGTTGGCCCCTCTGCAGCATACCACCGAACGCTGATCCAAAGTGACACTATTGCTTTTGTGGAGACTCTGTCCTTCCCCAAAATTCACCTCGGCTGAAGGAATAGGTCCCTGACTGAATGTGTGACCCCCCAGATTCCCTCCTCCAGACGGGAGCAGAACAGCTTCATGTTGCAAAACAGTTTGGGAGAACAATCCTCCAAAAAGTTGCCGTATTCATAGGAAGCTTCCCAAAGTTTGCATGCTTACACCTACCTGTACACTGGCTGCTCCCAGCACCAGTCCGCTCTGATGGGCTCTGACAGGCCTAGCGTATGGCCAAATTTCCTTCCAGGGCAAAGTAACCTGCAGCAGGCCTTAAAGGAAGTTACCTTGGGTTGTTCCCACCCGGGGCTGCTCCAAAGCCATGCTGAATGAAACCTCTTGGAGGGAAGTGATCAGCATCCATGGTCAGAGGAAACCTAGTTCCTCCTGACCTCCCCCTGCCCCCATGTCTACAAGTTTGAGTCAGGCAAATAGAGAAGCCTGTTCTTAACCGCAATATCCACCGTGTTGAAGATGGTTGGTAAATTCTCTGCTGCCTCCGTATCTGACAGTGAATCCCATAGGTGCGCACCCAGCCTGGTCCCCGACTGACACTGCTTCTAGCATGAATTCCAACTGCTTTTTACAAGACAATCAGACCAAACAGTCCTTTGGTACCTTTAGCCCAAGTTTCCAAGTCAGATCTATTACTTTCCATCCTAACAATCACTCTCTCTCTCTTCATGCCCTACCCCTGGCTCTCAGCACACCTGTTGTCCTCACAGCACCTTGTCTTTCATCCTTCACTCCTCCTGCAACTCCAACCCATGTTGTACCTACTGCAACATCTGTCACCCTGCAACTTGAGTTGGGTTGTGTCACTTCCTGCTCCCAAACTGACAACGTGCCTCCTCACTGCCCCCCTTTACCTCATCTGTGTTGTACAAGAGTATGGCCTGTGACCTCTAAATCACAATACCCCACTGTCTGGTAGGAAAGCAGATTCCTGTGCCCACTGAGTAAGTCTGAATCTCCAGGAGCCCAGTGATGTTGAGGAACCAATTTCGTGCCAATAACGTACAAGCCTCTTAGATAGTTTTGAGGTCCTATATGTCTTCCCTGGTTGGTTTCAAGCCTCCTTTCTGGCCCCTTTACTCCGAATCCCCACCTCCACCCCAGAGAATGCCTTCCTACTATCATTCCCCTGTCACAGTTCAGGACTTTGACCACCCTGGCCTCAGCCTAGACATTGAAACCTTCAGACTTCAAGGCTCAGGCCCAGTGCCAACTTCATGATACCCTCTCCCATTCCCTCAATTACACTTCCTCTTTTGTATTTGTCATAATTTTACTTCACTCTTCTTTGTCTTTTCTCCCATGCGTGAGTGGTATGTACAAAGTCCAGGCCCATAACTATGGTGTCCTCCACACCATGGTTACCCTTGTGTCTTCCATGGTGCCCTGTTCTGTGCTTCACAAAAGTTGCTGATTGAAAATAAATCGCAGAATCTCAGAAGAAAACCAGCTTTGTCAAAACTCAGGGTGTGAGTCCAGTTTGAACCTGGTGCAAGAGAAATGCTGTGTGTTTGTGGCCAATTTCCAAATTCTGCTTCAGCAAGTCTTGCCAACCCCAAGGGCACTGCAGCAGAATGTCTTACTACCCTAGACAGTTCACAGGGCCACTCTGGAGAGGGGACTCAGAAAAACACAGTGAAATGTTCACTGGCACATGGGGAGGACAGCCCATGACACCTTAAAGAGGAAAGGAATAAGAGCAGTGGGTGTGCAGGATGCATTGTGTCCCCAAATTATATAAGGTAGGCCAATGGGTCCTTTTTGTGCTTATATGTAAGAGACCTGGTCACACGATGGAGGTCACAGCCCCTGGAAAAGTAAGTGCCTCTTATCATTATATTATTGCATGTTGAGACATCTTTCTCAACCCGAGAAATGGAAAAGTAAACAGAAACCTCCCTCAGACAACCAGAAGAGCTGTGAGGTGGGGTGGGAAAGGTGGGCAGGCCTCAGCGGAGTTCGTGGAACCTGGTCACAAAGACTAGGGAGCCATGTATCTATAAAACCTATGGCAAGGAGAGTGACAAAATTACTGAATCTGTACAGGATGAGTCAACATTTCAAAAATAAGCTTTTAAAAAAAATAAATCATTGATTGATTTTAGAGAGAAAGGGCAGGAGAGGGAAAGAGAGAAACCGATTTGTAGTTCCAACTATTTATGCACTCATTCATTGATTCTTATATGTGTGCTGACCAGGGATCAAACCCACAACCTTGGTACATTGAAACAACCAAGTTAGCAACCCAGCCAGGGCAATAAATAGACTTTTTCAGAAGAGTATTCAAAAGGCTAATGCAAAAAAAAAAAAAAAAAAAAAAAAAAACAACAACCCAAACCCCCACTAAATATATACTCATCAACTGGGTGTTTTAATGTGGAAATCAAAATAAACACATCCTAGAATGAACTTTGCTGGTAAAACCTGTAGTTGATTTTTAAAAGGAAGAAACAGGGAAGGAATTAAGGAAATTATTTGGGGGGAGAAAGAATATTGATTTCTAATCTATAAAGATTGAGTCACAGAAGAATGTAATAAAGGGCCTTTCATTACAAATACAACAAAAAGAAACTAGAAATGGTAAATTTTACGCCCCCAAAAGGGACAGCATATTAATTTATAAAATAAAAAGTTCTTATAAATCACAAATTAGAAAAATGCAATATTTTGACCCTCCTCAAAATTCCATGTAAGTCACCAGAAAGAACATGTTCACATGCAGGTGGTAAGAATTTATTTATGAACGGTGACACATTGATTGTTTAAGATAAAAGCAAAATGTGTCTGCTAAAGAAGACACATTAAAATGTCCATAACATAGCCTCTCGCAGTCCTCATTTTCTATGTAAATTGTTTCCTTTCTACACTTGACAGATAACACCAGGTAAAGACAGAGAATCGAATTCAGTGTTCAGAATCAAACAAACAAATCCATAGATTCATTCATTGCCTCCTGGCTTTAAATGATGGTTTTGTAGCCTGACCTGTGGTGGCACAGTAGATAAAGCATCGACCTGGAAATGCTGAGGTCGCCGGTTCAAAACCCTGGGCTTGCCTGATCAAAGCACATATGGAGTTGATGTTTCCTGCTCCTCCCCCCTTCTCTCTCTCTCTCTCTCTCTCTCTCTCTCTCTCTCTCTCCTTTCTAAAATGAATAAATAAAAATTTAAAAAAATGATGGTTTTGTAAAGAGCTGAAAGAAAGGGTGCCATGTTTAGAAGAGAAAGGTAAATTCTGAAGGGAGTTTCAAAACAAATTTCAGTATAAACTGGATGAGGGACACAGGTTAGTTAAAAAATTATTGAAAGTCTTCTGTGAGCTGGGTTCCCCGGGAGGTAACTCAGGAGTAGAAGATAGCCTGAATTGCCCTTTTCACAGGAGGTCCCCAGGGTAATGGGGATTTGCTACACAAAACAAAAGGCCAAGGAGTGAAAAAAGACAGGGACAATTAAGTTCTCACAAAATCAGTGGGGCAGGAGCAGGGGCAAGGAGGGGGTAGCAGTCATATCTCGCTGGACGTCTAAGACATATCCATGCAGAATTGTACTGTTAAGATTCTCTGCTGCTCACTTAAAATACTCTTATCTGGTGCTGTCAATAGCCTTATGAAAAGCAACTTATAACAACATATACCTTTCAGGAATGCCAGACATCTTGTGCCATGTCCAAACTGTCCCTTTCAGTTGAACGCCACCAGCACAATGTGTGCCCATTCCCACAGAGTCATGAGGACCTTCACTTGTCTTGTTACCCCGCTCACACGTGCCCTTTCAGAACTTTGAAGGTTTGAGATGAAATGGCTAGACAAAGGCCAAAGCACACCGAGCAGGTGGGCCTGACTGCGACGGGCATTTGGAAAGAGACAGAAGCAGCACCATATAGGTGCCTCTGACTATTTTGTTATTCATTCATTCAGCCATATCAACAAGTTGCCAGTAGACACAGAAACCTCCTCCAAGACAGGAGGAGAGGCTGGAAAGGATGCTGCCCAGAGAGTCACATCTCATGTCCAATCTCTCCCTACAGTCAGAAGGTGAGGGTGAGAAGCAGGCTCTGCCCTGGGACATTACAGGCTGAAAGAAGTGAGTTGGGGAGAAAACATGGGGTGTCCAGAAACCTGGTTTGCGGGCTGAAGCTAGATAGTGCAGATACAAACCAGGCCAAGTCTGTGTGGCTTTGCTTCCGCAGGACCACCTGAGTGAAGAGAGCAAGGGGAGGTGCAGGAGGGGTGAAACGTCGGAGGCTAGGGGGCAGTAGGCATCAACAAGGCGTGTGGCTGGGGGCTGTCTTCACTGCCCAGTCCATTCTGTTGACACTGGCAACTCTAGTAACTCCCTCAATGTCAAGTGTTCATCTCTAAAACGGAATCATAGCACCTGCTTCACTTCCTACTGGGTTCCAGTAAAACTGACTGAGGAAACTATCTCTAAACATGTCACAAAGCCTCTCTGAAGTGTCAGCAACAAGGCCTAGTGTCACCAGGCGGCTGCTGCTAGTGGATAAGCATTGAGTGGGAAGACGTCATGCTATGCCCATGGGCTCAGAAAGGGCACAGATTTTCATTTACAGTCAAAGCATGTCTGGGAAGCAGGCCTGGTTTTCAAACCAGATGGGGCAGGCCTCGTGTTACCCTCTGGGTCCAAAGAAAAATATCCAGGCTTAGATAACTGTGTGGGTTTGTGGGCATATGGATGCCACACTGCCTTTGGGGAACCCCCCCGACAGAATCAGGAGGCTCTTGGAAGCCCAGCCTTTTTGTTCTAGTTCAGACATCCAAAGCAGGAATTTCATAGCAAACTTTTGAAAGTGCCTTTTCACCGCTCTGGTGGCTTTGCAGGATGCGTGGAGGACAGTGGCGGGATTCAGCCAGTTTGCACTGGTTTGGCAGAAACAAACCTAATTTTTTGTTGAGTTCAGTGAACCAGTTGCTAAAATGGCACTTGTTATCAGGGTGGCCTGTGAAGCTACCCAATATGGCAATCACAAATCCACATTCCTTACTCTTTTTTTGATGTTCATCTGTGCAACAGCGTATTCTAAGCACCCATAGTAATGTTCATTCTGTCCACAGGTAAAAACAATAGCAAATGAGGATGCCAATCAAGAAGCAATATGGAAATATGTTAAATAACAGTTTTATTGATTTTTGTCTGATAATATTTAATATTTTTTACTAGTATTTTAAAACTCTTTCTTACAACATAATCTAGTTTTGTGCACCTCTTTTATTGTCCTTATTTAAATATTAAATGCATGAAATCATAAACTACCTTTTAGTATATTGTTTTTTTATTCTTAAAATGGTCATTAGGGCCCTGGCTGGTTGGCTCAGCGGTAGAGCGCCGGCCTGGCGTGCGGGGGACCCAGGTTCGATTCCCGGCCAGGGCACATAGGAGAAGCGCCCATTTGCTTCTCCACCCCCCACTCCTTCCTCTCTGTCTCTCTCTTCCCCTCCCTCAGCCAAGGCTCCATTGGAGCAAAGATGGCCCGGGCGCTGGGGATGGCTCCTTGGCCTCTGCCCCAGGCGCTGGAGTGGCTCTGGTCGCGGCAGAGCAACGCCCCGGAGGGGCAGAGCATCGCCCCCTGGTGGGCAGAGCGTTGCCCCTGGTGGGCGTGCCGGGTGGATCCCGGTTGGGTGCATGCGGGAGTCTGTCTGACTGTCTCTCCCCGTTTCTAGCTGCAGAAAAATACAAAAAAAAAAAAAAAGGTCATTAGGGCAGAAAACCGGTTGTTAAATTATTGGAATCCCAGCACTGGTGAAGAACATATATCTAGCCCCTGTCCATGATTAATTGCCATCTGACTTGGCTTGGGTAGCCCTCTCACACTTCTGCAGCAGGACAAATCAGCTGCATTCAGAATTATCAGTCATAGGATATTAAAAGAAAATATTTTCAGATTTTTCTTTAAGCTAAGCACACGTGGAGGGAAATTGAAGGAGGATTTTTTTTTGAGTTGCCTAAATATCCAACTTAAGTAAACTTAGCAACTCTCGCTAAAATCAACTAATGTGTGCATAGCACTTAATATATTCTGTGTAAGAGTGTGTTCTATCATTAAAGCACAAAGGACAAACCAACAATTTCCATGCTAAAACACCCTCTTCAAACCCTCCCCAAGCGGCGAGGGGGACAGCTTTCTTTCCCTGCCAACTCCTCATCTGCCAGCTCCGGGCACTATAGGTCATTCCAACCCACCCCAGATCCTACAACAGGTCTTGGGCTCCCTGACCTGTTTGTCATTGCCCTGGTTCCCCCACTCAGAATGCTTCTCCACCGAGTCCTGCCTGGAAAAACCCAGCTCTCCCATCAAAATTCTGTTCAAAGATCACTTCTCCTATTAAACCCTCTTGCAAATTCCCAGCAGCCATGCCACAGGACTTGGTTCTGCAAAGCCATGCCTGCTATCTTTCTGCTTATCTCACTGAGAGGTGCGACACCCCAGGACATGCTGGAGACATACAAGGCAGGGAGTCAAGGGGTGGAATTAGGAGCAGCCCCCTGTCACCACTCCCAGAAGCCACTGGTGAGTGTGTGCTTCTTATCTCTGCAAAGCTGGGCTCTGCAAGGTAAGGGTTCCTGGTCCCAAAGGGACATAGTGAAAGTGCCACTGAGGTCTAAGTTACAGCAGCCATCTGAGAGGCTCCTTGGCAGGTGAGAAGTCACAATCTCACCTGCTCAGCAGGAGATGTGGAGTGCTGTTATACAATAATCTTTGAGGGAGTGTCTCATTTGGGCTCCTCTTCTGTGTTCCCTTGTGCAGTTTTGATGGCAGGCAGTAAGCAGGGGTACAGTGCCCTGGAGTCCATTGACCAAGGTTCAATGCCCTCAGGCAGAAATGAAGGTTTAACTCTTGCCACCAAGGCAGCCCCTGGCCCAGCAGAGTCGCTGGCTAAAGGTGAAGGGGTCTGGAAATGATGGAGGAGGAAGCACAGTTAATTCATTTCAGTTGGGGCCTCAGGACCAGCAACAGAGGTGGGTTTATAATTTGCTGACTAATCTTCCTCTTCTAAGTTTCTTGCATGATAGGGTTGCCAGGTAAAATATAAGATGCCCAGTTAAAATTGAATTTCAGATAAACAATGAATAGTTTCTTTAGTGTAAGTATGTCTGTAATATTAGTCTGAGACATGCCCACACTAATATATGTATGTACACTTATTATTAATCTGGAATTCAAACTGGGAGTTTTATATTTTTCTTTGCTAAACTTGACAACCTTACTCCAGGAAGAGAAAGCACTGGAAGCCCGGAGCTGGTCCCAAGATCTGTAAGAGGAAGTGAATCAAAGTAGATCAAGGAGTAGACTTGGGTTGATTCTGTCATGTACTACTCAGATACCCACTGGAAAGTGAAGGAATCTCTGCCTCAGCTACTGAGCTGTTTCTGGAAGATGGTTCTCAGCAGGCAGCTCTGTTTGGAGGTTGCCTCAGTTGAAGAGCATGCCTCCTTTCAAGGGCAGTAAAAGGACACTGCCTTTGTGACTGACACTGTGTCCTTTCACTCCAACTTGTAGCAGGCTTTTCCTAGATCCAAAGCTCTGTGCAGCATGGACCGAGGCTGCTGGTAGAGCATCACATCTGAGCTTCTCTTCCTGCCCCACCCTGCTTCTTCCCCCTGATGCCACAGGAATTCAACTCCAGGGCACACTCTAATAAACATCCCACAGGCTAGCTGCCACTGTCCTCCGGTTAGAGGCTGCGGGCAGCTAACACACCACTGTATTCTTGTACCCCAAGCATGCCTTTAGAGCAGTGGTCCCCAACCCCCGGGCCGCGGACCGGTACCATTCTGCAGAGAAAGAATAAATAACTTAACATTATTTCCGTTTTATTTATATTTAAGTCTGAACGATGTTTTATTTTTAAAAAATGACCAGATTCCCTCTGTTACATCCATCTAAGACTCACTCTTGACACTTGTCTCGGTCACGTGATACATTTATCCGTCTCACACTAAAGGCTGGTCCGTGAAAATATTTTCTGACACTAAACCGGTCCATGGCCCAAAAAAGGTTGGGGACCACTGCTTTAGAGGCAAGACAACTTCATTTTTAGAGCTCATTGCTTTGATGCACTCAGCAGTTTTAGATGCTGTAGTTCAATGTGATCAAGAGACACTTGTGTTTCCAAATGTAAGGAGGTAAAGGGACAGTGATTCAAAGGAACTGCAGCACCTGCCTACATCAATCTGGATATTGGGATGTCACCCCAAACGTTCCCTGCCTAGTCCCCCATAAATTGGTTCCTCCTCCAGACTTCTTCATATCGGTTCTTTATACCGTTCTCCTAATCTCTAAGCTTGGGAACTCTCCGAGGATCTTTGACTCCTATCTCATCGCACCATATCCACCCTGCTCCCTGTGCATGATTCCTTTGGTCCTCTATCTACCGGTACTTACTCCTCAGTCCACCCCTCTCCTGTACAAGAGCTCCCTGCCTCTTATCTGAGTTCTCCTAGGACTCCTGGCCTTTCTTTTCTCCCCTATCTTACCTACACTATAGCCAGGCAATCTTTCCTTCACTACAATTCTTACCTTGTAACAGGTCAGAATCTGAGTCATGGTGGTCTAAAGTTAAAGAACCAGGTGGTCCTTGTGTCCTTTTTTTATGCCATGTGACCAGGAACATTATGAATAGATACTGCCTGGCCAGCCTGTATCCTCAGAGTGGTGACAAACAGCAGTGAATAACTCATGCGAACAAGAAGCTCTATGTCTACGTGGTTATAAACCACTGCAATTAGGGGACTTGTTACCACAGCATAATCTCACCTTTTCTGAAGCTATACTCCACCACCCAGAGCGCCCTGAGTTTCAGAAGTAATATCTCACAGTATCAAGTGATGCTGTGGTGTTTTACAATGTTCAACTAAAAGGACTGCTGATAAACTTCAAAATAACCCAATATTATGAACTAGTACCAATGGGAGGAAGTAGAAAAAGCTATCTGCTTTTTACCTATCGCTTCAATTTTCAGAAAATTGCCCAAAGTGATTGCAAACCGTTTCCATTTTTCTTGGCTTGCCAAAGGGAATTGAAAGTATTAAATGGTCCTTTGTTAAAAAAAAAAAAAAAAAAAAAAAGTCACTCCTATGTAGAGAGAAAGAAAATGTTACAAAGAGACTTCTTAGAATACTGGCAAGAAGAGGAGGCAAAAACAGGAACAGTTGTTTGTAAACAAGGGGAAAGGATAGGACTGTGCTGCCATGGCGTATTTAACTTTGTGACCTTTTATTATGCAATTGACTAAAATGACAAGTCCAATTTCCTATAAGCCTGGAAATGGGTTATACTCTGTGCCTAGGAAAAAGCCATGCATATTAGCTCTGTGCAGTAGAAGGAGTTCACAAACTAGTCCTGAACTGGGAAAGCTTAATGCTTAATGCTTAACTCCGCAAAGTTATTTCATTAAAAAAAACTCAGAGCACTGTGAAAATTAAATTAGGAAATGTAGGCAGCAACATAAGAAAAAAAAAATCCAGGTTTCTGTGCCTTATTACTAGTAGCAAATAATTTATCACTTTACAAAGAAATCTTAACTCCATTTCTTTAAACTGGGTTGTGGTGCAAGCATTTAACATATAATTTCATTTCCACAGTATTCCATATTAACTCCTCTCCTGTATAAGTAATTTACAAGGTTAGATATTTTTCCCCAGAAGGTTAAATATTTGAGCATTGTGGTTGAGAAATAGCATCCATTTCCTCCAATTTCCTTGAAGGGAATATAGCTTCATGACGAAGAATGAAGATAAGCCGTTAGTTCGGTGGCTTTGAAAAAACATGCAGCTTTTCTGATTCTGAATTTACCATAACCAAAAAGGGCCACTGAGCTGAAATTAACAGTTCTGTTAGAGCAGAAAAAATCCCCAATTATTTAGGGTTGAAAGAAGGTTCGGTGGCTACCCGCTGCCAACCTCCACTTCACAGATGAGAAGAATGAGGTCAGGAAGACAGCATCTTACACACACTGACCTAACCAATGAGAACCAGAGTGGAATGCCAGTGCACCTCCAGACTCACATGCCCACACTCAGAAGTTGATTCTGAAATATAAATTCAACAGGCAGTCAAGTGCCTGCCGTCTAAGAGAAAAAACTGTTGGTCAGAATATATCCGTGGGCAAGATATTTGGACCTCAGTGACCCTTTGATCTCTTTCCTTATCTGTAAAATCAGGCTAAATATCATCTGCCCTGCCCACCAAGCAGCATTGGTGAGGAAACCAGATAGATAAAGTTTATGAAACTTCCCTAAATGCTGAACCACAGTGTAATGATAATAATCCTGATTTGTTGAATACTGAAAATATGCCAGGCACTGGGCTAAGCATCCTCCCATCCTCACAGCCCACTAGGAGATAAGGTAGCCATTAACTTCATTATGCACGGGAAGCCAAGACTTCAGTTGAACAGTTCATCCACGATCTCACAGATATGAACTAGGTTCAGTGGACCCCCTCATACCTGAACATTTAGTTATCAATAATATAGCAATATCATAGTAATAATTCATTATAATATTATATAATAATTTAGCACCATATAGTATAAATTACTATAGTATACTAGTACTATATTACTATGTTAGTATATAGTACATAGTATAGGAATATATTGTATATTATATAATACATATTACTATTTATATAATAATAATATAATAATACAAGAGTCATATACTACTACTACCATATGAGATGCCACTGTCAATGGTAATAATTAACATTGCATACATATATACATATATAGCCAAAGAACATTAGAGGAGATATTTATCCTATATGAACTACATCATACCAACAAAATATTTTTTAGTATTTTCCTAATTTTTTTACAAGTAATTAAAAAAGAATTGCCCTTTAAAGTTTTTCAAGGACATTGTTGCATTGGTTTTAACAAATTGTAGGCCTCCTCCTAACTTTTTTTTTTTTTTTTGACAGAGAGAGTCAGAGAGAGAGACAGATAGGGATAGACAGACAGGAAGAGAGAGAGATGAGAAGCATCAAGTCTTTGTTGCAGCACCTTAGTTATTCATTGATTGCTTTCTCATATGTGATTTGACCATATGAGACCATATGAGGGGGCTCCAGCAGAGTAAGTGACCCTTTGCTCAAGCCAGTGACCTTTGGTTTCAAGCCAGTGACCATGGGGTCATGTCTGTGATCCCACGCTCAAGCCAGCAACCCTGCGCTCAAGCTGGTGAGCCCGCACTCAAGCCGGATGAGCCCACCCTCAAGCCAGTGACCTAGGGGTTTCAACCTTGGGATTTTGAACCTGGGTCCTCTGTGTCCCAGTCCAATGCTCTATCCACTGCACCACCACCTGGTCAGGCTAGACCTCCCCCTTTTATTTTTTTTTATTTTTATTTTTTGGCCTCCCCCTTTTAAAGAATAAATTAGTGAGAAAATAGTTTCATCTCAAACAAGGTTTTATAATTTATATTTTGTGTCTAGCATGGGGTTTTCTAAAATATTTTTCTTACATGCAAATGTATAATTTTAAAAATTACATTTTAAAATATTAAAATAAGTAAATTCAGCTTACAGTCTCTATAATAACTGTGATTTGAAAATTGAAATACTCTTCAGATTGCCCTCCACTTGCAATGGCACTTCAAAATCTTGACAGTTCACTAAAATACATCATCTCCTCACAATATGATCAGCCTTTGTTTTGGCTAGACATTCAGTTAGTCAACTCCCTATTTATGTTCACTTTGTATCAAGTTGTGACATTTGAAGATAAATATCTAGTTCTTTACTGAAGAAAACTTTGATTTTCTCATGTGTGTGGAGGCAGGGTCAACTTTAAAAACTTTAATCATTAAAAAAAATAATAAAATAAAAACTTTCATCATTTTTGTTTTCACTATGAATAGATATAAAGGTTTTTGGTGATAACACTGTGGCGATTACTTGGGGGGGGTAGGTAGAAGAGGGGGTAGCGGGGATAAATAGTGATAGGCAAAGACTTGACTGGGGGGGGGGGAATGCACAATGCAGGGTACAGAGATGTGTCAGGGAATTGTGCTCCTGAAACCTGTATAATTATGTTAGCCAGTGTCATCCTAATAGATTCAATTTAAAAGTTTTTGGTGAGCAACTAGCAGTGTGTACCTTATTCACTCATTCTTCTTCCCCAGGGATAATGAAGACATCAGGAGTTTTAGAGATTAGAATATATTATTATCTGTGCTCACCTCATCATAAAAAAAAAAATCACCTATAGTGACAAATGGGTAAACCAGAAGATGGCGTTGAAGATTAGCAATCATACACTGTAGCCTGGTAAAGCCTCAGAAAGTTTCACACAATGACTTTGAACTTCTAAAAGACAAGTGAGAAAAAATGTTGATGCAGAGGACACATGGATGAAAGTGTGAAAAGCTCTGGTTTGCTGTTTTTGTTCTTAGCAATCTCTTTCTGTCTGTCTGTGAATACTTTAGGAAAAAATAATTCACTGAATAAAATGGCAGTGTACTTAGCTATGTTTACTGAAATAGTCTAAGTTCCTAGAACAGTTCCTGATAAGTAGTAGATGCTCAAACCTATTTGTTGAATGGATGAACTCGTGAAAAGGCAAAAAAGAAGAGGTTATGACCAGAATTTTCGTTGAACAAAACCCTGTTGTTTATCACATAGACTCTGATAATGGAAAATTTACTTGGGTGAATAAAAATATGTCATCCTGTCAATTTCTGAGAAAGTCCATTCGTTTTAGGAAAAGTGTACTTAATCTATGTCTCACTGCCTATTTTGTTCTATACTAAACTTAAGTGTTCTCTTTGGGTAGATGACATTGACCCAAAATACAAGATTAAAAGAAAAACTGAGAAGTGAAATCAAAAGCTTTTCAAAAGTTGCCAGTTGACATGGGGTGATGATGATGGTCTAAAATCATATAGAAACTGGTGATCTGATGGTTTACCTGAAATTGCTGATAAATAAACATGCTTGGTGTATCTAAAATGCTGTGGTGAAATTTGGTAGGTAGGTGTTCTCGGAATTAATTTTTATATTAAGGACAAGTTGGAAAATTAAGTAAAATATCTGGTCCACTTAAATATTATTCTTATTCTGAACATTTATACTCCACTAGTAAGCTGCCTCCTACCAAGTTAAAGTGTAAGCTATGTCATTTTAAGGCGAACTGAAGTCTAGAAGCAAATGTGCACTTGGATACTTCAGTATCCCTCCCTCCACTCTTTCACGTAGCTGTAACAGAAAATTTGGGGGCTATGCATTGTCTGAGTCATCTGAACTCACCAGTTTAATAGATGCAAAAGTAGGAGCATTTCAAACAGGCAGACAGCATTTGAACCACAGTCTATAGCTCAAGGGATCTGGGCCATTTCCTTTTTTCTTTTTAATGAGTACACTGTTCTCTAAACACCGCAGAGGGGCAGCAGGGCCAAGGATGCCCCCCACCCACTGATCTTCTATATGGACAATTCCTCTGTCTTTTGTTTGATGCTCTACAAGAGAACTTCGCTTGCACCAGATTCCCGCCCCCCCCTCCCCCGCCCTCCACTTCCCGCCCTAACCGCATAGCTGTAGTTTAGTTGTTAATAGTTATCGCCCGGCCTCCCGCAGGTCCTGGAGCAGAGGCCAGATCCCCTGTTTCATGCCTTGCCCTCCGCAGGAAACCACCGCAAGCGAGGGTCGTCGAGGCCGCCTGCTCCGGACTGGAGGAGCGCTCACCGCGAGCTGAGCAAGGCGGGTGGTCAAGGGCGCCAGAGTCCCCGGCCCAGCCACCAGCGACCCTCGCACGTGGGCTTCTTAGACGCCTCGGCCCAGGACTGCCCGCCCCGCTCTCTTCTCTACTGGCACCCCCTCCCAGCTCCTCTTGGGCGCAATTGGCCCCGCCCCGGGCCCCGCCCCCCACCAGCGCGGCTTTTAAGCTCATAAAGTTCCTCTTTCGCACCTCGGAGTCTTAGTTTCACCACTCGAACTTGGGACCCACCGCTGCCTTCAGTTCCAAGTCCGGGACGAGGTAAGACCTGGGCAGGGCAGGAGCGTCGATGTGAGGTTGGCACCGCAGAGCACCCGGAGCGATAGGCTAGAGAGGTTCCAGGGACCACCTCGAGGGCAGCGCAGGGCACCCCAGCTTCGGAGCTGGGAGAAAGCACGCTCCGCTGGAGGGGGTCGCGACTCCCACCCCGTGTGCTCAGGGCCCAGGGCCTCTGTACGGGCTTTGTGGAAGGCCGCCGTGGCACTGCCGAGCATCTCTGCAGGCTCTCCTCTGGCCTGTGTCCCCAGCACTCTGCAGGGCTGCCCAGCGCGGGCCGGGGCGGGATGGTGGCACGCGTTGGACCAGGCTGGGAATGAGAAAGTCAGGGCCTCGGAAATGGCCAAGACAGGGCCGTCGAAGGCAGCCACACAGGGCGGCAGGCTTTCCCGGAGACAGCCTTTAATTCTGAGGCTCCTTCTTCTGCTCGTTAGTGAGGGTCCCAAACGCACCGCGGTCCCCGGCGCGTCTTTCCCGGTCTGGTGGTGAAGGAGAAAGAGGAGCTCCAAATTTGGTCCACTCGGGGCCTTCGCTCTGCTGCCTCAACCCCAGGCCCCGGGGTCCCTCGCTCTCCCCCGCGCCCTCTTCGCCTCGGCTCTACTTTGCGGGCCTCCAGGGCGGGGCTGAC
This sequence comes from Saccopteryx leptura, assembly GCF_036850995.1. NCBI lineage: Eukaryota > Metazoa > Chordata > Mammalia > Chiroptera > Emballonuridae > Saccopteryx > Saccopteryx leptura. The sequence goes on from NC_089505.1 coordinate 174,768,160, forward strand.
ACTCACTCCACGCACACGTATCTCCCGCTATTTGACTGCGTCCCTCGCGAAGGGCCGACCTGTTGCCGTTTGTTGCCCCTAGGGCCCAATTGATCCTTGCTACCTGGTCAGGGCTCAGGGATGTTCTTGGGACAAGGAGTGCTGGTAGGGAGGAGGCCTGGAGACGAGTTGCTGGGTGCTGAGCACATGAAACGCCCCGACCGCAGGCGAGCCCGCGTGTAAGATTGGCGCGCAGGGGCCACCAAGGGAATGTGAAATGGGGAGTGAGCGAATTGTAAACTGACAGCGAGGAAAAAATGGACTTACAATAAACAGCTCCGGGATGGACAAAGAGGAGCGAAAACTACTAGTGTGCCAGTGGAGCGCCAAGAAAGGTGTAGAGTGTATTTGAGGGTGCGCGCGAAGTTGAGAGCTGTGTGTCCGGGCGGTGGGGTGAGGGAAGAGAACCGAGCCCAGAAAGCGGGGTAGGAAGACAGGCTCTGCTGAGGGCGCTCTCGGGAGGAGGCAGGACTGTGCGCCTCAAGGGGACAAGTTCTAGCCAGCTGAGAAGATGTCTTCGCTCGGGGACCTCTGATGACACCAACTCCGTAGCGTGCGCCTCGCTGCCTTGGAGACTCCGCGGCCTCGTGGGCATCGCCAGGGTAGTTTGGGACATGGTACCCTGAGCGCTCTGCCGCGGTACCTAAGGGCGGTTCTCCTCTCCCCAGCAGCGCAGAGCGAGTGCAGGAGGCGGAGACTAGGCGCGAGAGGGCGGCAGTCGGTGCGCTGGGCATGAACCTGGAGGGCGGTGGCGGCCGAGGTGGCGAGTTCGGCATGAGCTCTGTGAGCTGCGGCAACGGGAAGCTCCGCCAGTGGCTGATAGACCAGATCGACAGCGGCAAGTACCCGGGGTTGGTGTGGGAGAACGAAGAGAAGAGCATCTTCCGCATCCCTTGGAAGCACGCGGGCAAGCAGGACTACAACCGCGAGGAGGACGCCGCTCTCTTCAAGGTTACACGCACGTGGGGAGTCCGCGATCGGGAGAGGGGGATGGTCCCGGGCATGGACTCAGCGGGGAGCCCAATCCGTGTCCAGTGCACCCCGCGATTCTCAGAGGGGAGGTTATCCGCACGGGACCGGCAAGGTTGGGCAGTCCCCGCAGGGGAGGTGGCCCACCCAGGAGCACCAAGGCTCGATGAGCCGAAGCCCCGGGAGGAGAGAAGTTTCAACTTCTCTAGAGATTTCACAAATGGGAGTGATCCTGATTGGTCCCGTTCCCCAACGTGAGGCATGAGCAGTGCCCAGAGAACCAGAGGGCTCCAGAGGCAGGGAAGTCCCTGGAAGGAGGTTCTGTCAGGGTCGGTGGCGGTGCCAGGACATTAGCAAAGCGTCCTTGATTGCATTTTTGCCGGTTTCTTTGTTTCTATCAGAACCTCTTTCTGTGCCCTGGACCCTTCCTTGCCTCCTCTAACCAACTCGTGTCACTTTTTGTCCTTCTGAGTGCCGTGGATGGGCTGGATTCTGTCTGTTTTTCTGTCTCACTCACTGTCTCTATGTTTCACTATGTTATTGCTATTTGTCTCTCTTCGAATAGTTTTTTTCCCCTTTGGTTCAGTCTCCCTGTGGCTGTCATCCCAGCCCTCTTTGGGTTCCTCCGTCCATGTGTCCTACTGTCTGTCTCTCAGCCCTGTTTGTCTGTCTCCGTCTTTCCAAGGCTCTCTGTCTGGAAATTTTTCTCTAAGTTTCTGTCTCTCTTTCTCTCTCTTCACTTCCCCCTCCCCCCACTCACACACACACCCACCTTTTTGGGTTTTTATTTTTCTCTTTCTCCTCCTCCTCCTCTCTCTCTCCCTCCTTGAGCTCTGCTTTGGGCCTCTCTCTGTGTCTTTCTCTCTCACTCTGTGTATGGGTTCCTATCACGATTGTTTTCCCCTGAGCAGCTTGTCCAGTGAACTGTGCCTTAGGGTCCAGCCTCACCACCTGTAGGCAGGACAAGCAGGGGACTTCCTCAGGGAATTTGCTCTCAGATAACCTCAGATTTTCAGGCAGCCTAGATATGCATGGCAGCTCACCCCACAGCTCTGTCTCACAGTTTCAGTCAGACCTGCTTCAGAGACTGGGTGAGCAAGTCCTTTTCCAGGGTCCTCCACATTTGCCCACCATTCTACAAATATTTAAAGAATGTCCAAACTACTTGTCTTCAGCTCAGCAATGACAGAGACCAAGGTGACCGTATTGCACATAGAAGACACACCTGGTATGTTTCTATCCTACATTTTGAGCAACAGTGTAAATTTGAAGCACTGAAGCATCATTCTTTTCTTTGGAAATACAATTCCCAGATTTATTTTTTTTTAAAGACCTGTATTTTAATTTTTTTTTTTTTCTCTTTTCTTTCCCCCAGGCTTGGGCACTATTTAAAGGAAAATTCCGAGAAGGCATTGACAAGCCAGACCCTCCTACCTGGAAGACACGTTTACGATGTGCTTTGAACAAGAGCAATGACTTTGAGGAACTGGTTGAGAGGAGTCAGCTGGACATCTCAGACCCCTACAAAGTATACAGGATCGTCCCTGAGGGAGCCAAGAAAGGTGGGACTTCCTGGACTTGGGTCACAGAATATTGGCAATCTGACACTCTAAATTTCATTCCGAAATTCATTTTTCTATTTCTGTTTGTTTGTTTTATAGCTTGCCTGCCTTCTGCCTCATGTTCAAGCCCAGCAGACTCATTGTCAAAGTTCTCTGGATCACTAATTGAAATTTTTGTGGTGTTAGTGTAGGATACTTTCTCAAACTCCAAGTCTCTCTCTGCATGTGTGCACATGTGTGCACACGTGTGTTTTCTAGCTCATTCGATAGGCTAAATTTCCAAACAGAAAAATGAAAAACTTGTTCAGAGCTTTACTTTTCTCTTAGTCTTTCACAAATAACCTTTTGTAGAAGGAAAACATCCATCCATCCATATACTTCTACTATTTATAGTAATAATAATGTCAATTTTTGGAATGTACAGTGGTCAGCTGGACTTCTTGTTAAAATTCAAATTCCCTCTTTCTAAGATTCTGACCCGTATGTCGAAGTAGAGTTCAAGAATCTGCACATTTTAATTTTTCCATTGACTTGAGAGAGAGGGGGAGGGGAAAGAGAGAGAGATAGAGAAGCATCAACTCATTGTTTCACTTAGTTTTTCCATCTGGTGTGTACTTCTTGATTGCTTCTTCTATGTGCCCTGACTGGGTTTCGAATATATGACCTCTCGCACCTGCCAAGTTGATACTTTATCCACTGAGCCACCCAGCCAGGGTCAGAAATCTGCATTTTAAACAAACCATATGGGTGATCTCACTTGCAGAACATTTTTCTGGTAGAACCCTTTCTGTTACAAAGTGCATTCACATACAGCAGGACCTTATAGAAATCAGTTTAATGAAATGAATAAATAATTATCCAAGGGAATTTCTGGAAAATGTCTTATTTGTTAACACTGTTATGCATTCAAGGAATTAACTCCTCAAATATTTTTTCTGAGATTTGATGTTTAGATATGTCAGTTCATTTTTTCACACTGGGCCATTTCCCTTTTGCAAAACCATATATAGGAGCAAAGCAGCTCACCCTAGAGGACCCGCAGATGACCATGAGCCATCCCTACACAATGACGACTCCTTACACCTCACTCCCAGCTCAGGTATGGTGGAGGGTGCAAGGTTTCTAGAAGGAAATGCTAGGAAAAATACACAAACAAAAACAGCTTAACTTTGTTTTTGCTCTTAGTCCAATGGCCAAACCAAACCCCTGGTCATTGAATGAATGTCTTGCTTTCAACCTCATGTGGATATCTGTGTTGGCTTTAAGTAGGGGAGTGATGGGGATATCTGCCTGTTGATGTAGACTTTTACCACCCATTCTGAAATCTTCTGGGAAACAGACCTGTTGTGGAAGCTGAAGATTTTGGAAGTGGTACTTTATATCATGTGAAACCACAGGGCAGCTGATCTCTTTAGAGTTTTCTTATGTGAATTACAGCTCTGTTGCATTCACTTTGGTGGGGAAAAGAAGGCAAACTTCCTTCCAGAACTTTTGGTGCCAGATTTAACCATATGATGAAGCTTTACATAAATCACTACTTTACAACACTGTCTCCATTGTGCTTTTTTTAATTCTTTATGGCTAGTTAATGCCAAAATCTTTCAGATGATAAAATGATTTGGCTGCCAGCCAAATAAGAGAGTGCCCGAGGAGTTTGAGAGGATGTATAAGAATCCGCTTCCTTTTCCCAAAGCCAACACACTATTCTTTGCTCATCTGACTGCTTTCATCTCTTTAGCAGGTTCATAACTACATGATGCCACCCCACGACCGCAGCTGGAGGGAGTATGTCCCCGACCAGCCCCACCCTGAAATCCCATATCAGTGTCCTGTGACATTTGGACCCCGCAGCCACCACTGGCAAGGGCCGGCTTGTGAAAATGGTAAGGACTGTGCTGGGGCTGGTTCCTCTGGCTGCTACTGACCCAGTGGAGCAAACCTGGCTGGAAGGCCCTTGGTTTCCCCTTATCTGTCCTTCTGGGCAGGACCACAACTCTTTCCCCTTATCAGAACTGCTGGGAAAGCCTTTACATGCAGTGAATGAGAGTTTTCTCTCTCCTGTTGGATGGAAATGTCCTCAGAAGAAGGATGCCAAGGTCTACCCACCCCTGGCCGATGGTGTGCCGGGGCCTATGCTTAAAACTGTCAATAATCTTAAACCTTATTTTTAATCTTCAGCAAAAATAAAAAATGAAAAATGGGTATATTTTAGCATACATTACAATCCCTCCTGGGTTGTCCCTTAATGTTGACTGAAGGTCACAAAATTTTGCTGATCTATTTCTATCTACAATCTGTAAAATGGGACACAAAGAGATTACTGAGCTAGTATATTTTTCTTAAACAATGGTGTGCCCATTGTAGTTCTTTGGATTACAGGTGATAATAAGTAGGGAATGAATAAAAAAACAACAACTCTGAAAAAAAAAACATTAAAAGTTTCCATAGGGTGTGCAGTGTTGGTTTTGGATCCAAAATTCCTATACTCTGGATCATATGTGATTCCATGTAGGGGTTTCCCAGACACCAGGAGGAAAGCTCTCAGCAGCAGAAGCACTAATTAAAGTGAAAAGAAAATTTCACTTGTATATTCAACACAGCAAAACAAAAGTTTTTTAGTACTTTTGAGTAAGTTATTTAAATAAAAATCCTGAGAAGGGGCAACATAGATTTTTTTTTTTTTTTTGGATGTTCTAGGAATACTTGGTCAGTTTTCCTTTTTCTAACCATGTTCACGTCACTGTTAGGGTTATGGTACTGAAGTACATCCTTCTTTATGATTTGTATTGAGTAACATGTTTACTAAAAAACAAAACAAAACACCCAGAATAATTCAGTTTTATTAGCTTTTCAAGATGATTTGCAGTAGAGTTTTTTTTTATATCATAGTGAAGGAATTAGCTAACATTAAAGTGGTTTCTGAAATTCAGACCCATGTCCAAGCCAATCAGGCTCTGTTGAACTAATAATTTTAATAAAGAGACAATGCTTAGAATTGCAAAATGATAGAATAGGCAGACTTATTTTAAAGCATTGGATGACATTAAATAAAAGTGCAAGGTTTGAATTGTGCTCTTGGGCATGAGAACTCACGTACTCCTGAGCTCACAGTTCTGCTGGGAGCTTGCTGAGTGAACGGGGTAAATCGTTTCATCTCACTGAGTCTCAGTTTTCCTGTTTGTCAGTTATGGAGAGATGTTGGTCAAAGGGCACAAACTCCCAATTATAAGGTGAATAATTCTGGACATCTAATGTGCAGAGTGGTAATGAAGGTAGATTTTAAATGTTCTCAACACACATACACACACCCACACACACACAAAATGATAATCATGTGGTGATGAAGGAGTTAGCTAACAGGAAGGAAAGGAAGGAAGGAAAGGAGGGAAGGAAGGAGGAAGGGAGGGAGGGAGGGAGGAAATTACAGAGGGAGAGTTCCAAGTTTCCTTCCAAAGCTGTATGGAGACTACTAACTCCTCCCACTTTGGTTTTTCCCATGGGACTTCAGCTTGTCTCTGTTAGGAGAGCCAGGGGTCAGCTCTAGGGGGCTAGTCTGAGACCCCTCCCCCCACCCTGCAGGAGCTGAGTGGCCACCCTCAGGGAGAGGAGAGGAGGCCTCTCTGTGTGTGGGCAAACTTTGACTTTTATTTGCAAATGCAGGTTGCCAGGTGACCGGAACCTTTTATGCTTGTGCCCCGCCTGAGTCCCAGGCCCCTGGAATCCCCATAGAGCCAAGCATAAGGTCTGCCGAAGCCTTGGCCCTCTCAGGTGAGTGTGGCGTAGGGTTCCAGAGGCACCCACAGGAGGCCTGCATCTCTGGAGGCGCTCATCCTCTCTGTTGGGCAGATTTTATGGAGGGCAGTTGGTGAGCATAGCCTGTGGGCACTCGCTTTCTGCCAGCTGGTGCCTATATGTGTGTGGACACGTTTGACCCTCCACCTGTGTGAATGAGGAACACCCTTAGAAGAGTTAGCACTGAGAAACCAGCTTACAATTTTGATGCAATTTTATGTGCTGGGTGAGTCATGTTAACTTCTCCATTGACATCTTTCTGAATTTCCAAGAATAGGCAAACACTCTAGTTTCTTTCACCTAGGGCTCCTCCTCAACTAACATCCTCACAGTGTAGTATAAATTCTTAGAAAAAATATATTTTTTTTTTCACCAAGGTTTCTCATTTGAGAAGCTGATCATCCTTCCAGAGTTAGTCACAAACAGGTCTTCCTCATCAACTTCTTGGGGACATTGTTTTGGCTGCTT